>NC_142136.1:69847500-70447500 GCF_024610735.1 Ursus americanus | reverse complement strand
GCTGAGCACATGGGAGACAGTTGGCTGATGTTGATGGAGAGAGAGCAGGTGAAGCAAGAAAAAAGGTGAAATCAGGACGTATTATATACCCAGCGCTGTGCATAAAGCATAGTCTGTGAACTCAAGGTCCTTCTACTATAGTCCGGCTCTCATGGTCAGCACATATACTCCCCCCCCACAGAAATTTTCAGATTGATTAGAAGAAAAAGTACTAAATGTTGCCTTAAAGGAGAAGAGGAAGATCATTTTTTAAAAAATGACGGCTAAGATCTAAATAAATTAGTTGATTATCTAAACAAGAATGCAGTGCTGCGTAGATGGTAAGCTTGGCTAGACTGTAAGATCCAGGAAGGTAGAGAAGGTCTCAGGCATTCCGCGTGCCCTGGAAACTCGCTGACTGGGTGTTCACGCAAAGCTGCTTAGTTGAATGACCTCAGTCAGCTCTTGATCCTGAGGACCCGAAGCATCTCAAAAAGAAAAGAAAAAGAGAAAGACAGGAAGGAAGGTAAGAAGGAAGAGAGGACGAGTGTTAAAGGAAGGTGGTAGGATGGATGGATGGAAAGGAGGAAAGACAGATGGAACGATGGAAGGAAGGAAAAACAGAAGAAAGGATGGATGGATGGATGGATGGAAGGAAGGCAAGATGGAGGGAAGGAAGGAAAAATGGAAGGAAGGAAGGAAGGAAGGACAGACAGCAGGAAGGAGGGAAAAAAAGAAAGCAGAAATGAGGAGAAAGGAGAGGAAGGAGCAAGGAGATCTGAAGGACTATTGTAACTCTTCCTTCTACTGCCGAGATTTTGGCCATGTCCCAAGTCCTATTATTTCCAGTTCTGCCTCAGAATCATCAAATTGTAAAACTGTTAAGAGGCTTTTATGATATCCTAACACTGTCTCTCATGTTACAGAAGAGGAAACTGAGGCCCGGAGAGAAGGAGCACGGGAATAATATGAATGGCTGAGCCAAAACTGAATTCAGGTTTCCTGATTCTAGACCATTCTCTCTCCACCACCCTAAAATCTGGCCCTGACCCTCCTGAATGATTCGGGAGCAACACCACCTTCAAATATCCGCACCCCCCCCCCATGGGAGAAATGGTGGCACAGACACAGGGGTAGCATGGTCTTCTGACAGAACTTAGAAATGCAGAACAGACTGATAAGTAATTCTCACTGTTGGAATTGAGCTGAGCTCTGTCTGCTGCCAGTGATCCCTTGTGGTCTCTGTGAGAGCCCCCTCCTGACTGAGAGCAGCCAAACCAGAGAAAGTCCTGTTTCTTGGAGACTAGAGATGGAATTCTTTCCAAGGTACAGTCGTGAGTACAGGGGGCACCTGGTTCACACTCCTCCCCAGCCGGTACACGGGTTCTCCTAGGGAGCAGCTCTCAGGCAAACATTCCTTCCAGAGTCTTGGGGAGTCGGGAGCCAGGGTTCCGTTCAGGTCCTGCACGGACGACTCGTGCCACCACGGGACTCTCTGGGGCTCAGCTTCCTCATCCAGAAAGCGCGGTAAGCACTTTCCTATTCCCAGACTTACGATTTGTCATGCATTCACTAGGAATGTTCACTCTGGGCATGGCACGCTGACATCCCTCCGGGGGCCGGGCACGGAAGGCAAATGAGGGGAGCAGCAGGATGAGAGACGGTGAGAAGGCTGGCAGTTGAGAGTGTGGGGACCAGGTCTGGAAGAGGCAATTCTTGCTTGTGGCAGCCAGTTGTTGCCAAGTGGAATAGCGGCCAGTATGGCTAATTTCCAGTTTTTAAAGATAAGTAGGGAATCAGGTTTTTATGTGAACTCCTCCAATTATTAAATATTGGCACCCAAAAGCACTCTGCCTGCCAATCAAAACGTATGGCAGCTGAAGCTGGCCCACACGCTTGCCGTTTGCAGTCCTGCACCACGCTCCGCCTTCCTCCACTGCATTTCATACTGCGCACAAAGTTCCGGGGGGGGGGGGGTTGGGGCAGAAGCCCTGGCAAGGCCGTGTTGGAAAGAGTGGGGGCTTCGTCCAAAGCTTGACTCGATAACTTACAAACTATGCAACCTCGAGCACAGTATCGAATTTCGCCAACTTTTCTGTAAAAGGAGGTTTATAATGGAATTTATTCCATTGCGTTGTTAGGATGAAATGAGATGATATTTGTAACGAATCTGAGCCAGGTATCAATAAATGAGAGCAACACACACCAAGTCCTAAATGAATCCCAACAGGGGGCAAGACCCTGAGGGATCGTCTCATCCAGACCCACCAAGCTAGCACCTGTTTGAATACCTAGACACATGCGCAACTCTCCAGGTCCCAAGACAGTTCATTCTGGATAGCTTAGGTGTTAGAAGCAGTTCCTTCCATCAAACTGAAATGCCTGTCTTGACTTCTTCCATTCTTAGAAGGCACTTCGGCCATCTAGGTTCATAAAGACGAAGAAGCTTAGTCTCTCCTTCATTTAAGAAAACGGTGTCTCCTGTTTTCCCACCCAATTCTTTACTTCTTTAAACATTTCAGTTCCTTTCTTCGTTTGTTCCTCATCAATGGGGATAATAAAGTCATCTAATTATTTGATAATCACAACCCTATGAGGCAGGTGCCCATTTTACAGATGGTGAAAATGAAGTTTAGAGGGGTTGAGCAATTTGCTAGGAATTCCCGTTTTCATTGTTCGTCTTGAAGTGTAAACGAAACGGTAAGACCGGCACCACCTTTATTCTGAAGGCTACGTACTTATTCACGCAGTCCGAGATTGGATTCGTTGCCTTGGCCGACGCGAGTCTCTGTCAGGTGTGCTCGCTCAGCCACAGCCTCTCCCTGGATGGTCCCAGGGCAGTTAGTGGGTTTTGCAAGCCAAACGTAGTCCTTTCCACTTCCTCCTGTCAAATCTCATTTTCTTAATCCCAGTTCACTGTTTAAGTCAGGTGGAAATTTTTTGGATCGTGATTCGGCCACAGGATAGGTGAGTTTTGGGCCCCAGATTTTGCTCATTTGCTCAGCGTGCCCTCAATGGCCTCATTAAAGCCCAGGAGATGAGGTGAGGCTAATGTAACTGAAAAATCCTGTTTCTTTCTTTCATTTAGCAAACATTCTTGAGCACCTCCTGTGTATGGGACCCTGTGCTGGGTGCTGGAGCTAACATAGTCCGTCCTGGTCCTCCCACAGCCTGGGAGAGGTGAGTTCTGTGTGGAAGGGGAGGGCAGAAGAAACACCAAACCTAGTTTGGGGGAGCCTGCGGAGGTGATATTTAACTTGAGACCTGAAAAGTTAGCGTAAGCTGGTGAAGAACAGCTGGAGGGAGGTGTGGGGGACAAGCGTCCCAGGCAGAGTGTCCCTAGTCTATGTTTCTCTTACTGCTTTTTCCCATAGTGCTTCGCAATTGGTTCACTGTAACAGATTTCATTTGCCACAATTGCAGATGCCTTGAGAGTTAAGGGTATCATCTCTGTCATTTCTATTCTGCCCAGCATCGTGCCTTTCACACAAAGTATTTCTTGCTGATCGATCCTCCCAAGTAAAGGCACAGCATTATGTCTACCATCTCATTTAATCTCCTGACAACCCCGAGAACTAGTCCTCTTCTCATTTTATAGGTGAGGAAGCCAAGGCTCAGAAGTTGATCATACTAACAGCAGTAGCCGTCACAGAAACATTCACACAGCTACGAACTCCTGACCGCTAGAGGTGGTGAAGGGCAAGAACTTTGTCGCCCTCTCTACTCTGTACTAGTTATAGGACTCCTTACATGAGCAAGTCACTTAACCTTTCTGTGAAATGGAGAGAAAATGACAGCACTATTCAGAGCCCTGTGGAGGCAATGCAAACCATCACCTTCTGCAAAGTGCTTCCCGTGGTGTCCAGCAGAGTGAGACCTCAGTGTTAACCATTATTCTTACTAAGGAATTTGTACAAAGTCAAAGACCTAGCATGTATCAGAACAGGGCTTTAAACCTAATCTGAACCAGATCACATGATCTCAACTACAGCTCGCTGGTTGACATTTGATAAGGGAAGGCAGGATGTCTATGGTTTTAATAAGTCACCAGTTTATCTGTGAGCCAAGACGATGCCGACGTAACCCCACCAAATGCATCAGACGACAAAACAATGAGTATCTTAAATAGTAAAGGAAAACGAAAGAGGTTCAGCACCGCAAGGACCACAAAGATCAAAACAGATCTTCTCTGGGTCTCCAGGCAGGGCAGGCGTTTCATTGTCATTGTTAAAGAAAGTTACAAAATGTCAGCAACTCAAAGTCTTTTCAGCTTAAGGGGATTTCTCCTGAAAAAGTCCCTTGCTCATTCTTCTTAAAAGATGACTTAAAGGAGATTTTAAAAAATCCTTAAAGCCATAAAGTTTTGATGTACTGTTCTTCACACTTCTTGATTGTAGAAGGAAAATGAGGGGGTATGGTCAATCTTATTGCCTTTGGACTTCACTGCCATCTTGAGATTTCATGATTGTACCTCAATCGTTAACTTCTCAAAGTCTTAGGTTGTGTCCAAATGGCTCATTCAAGACTATGTTCATTCTGATTATTTTTTAGTATTTATGTAGTTGTACTCGATGCTGTGTGACATACAATTGTATGGCAAAGTTTAGTCAGTTGGCATGCCAAAGTTTTCTGGCATTTTGGCATGCCAAAATTCCCCAGGGAGCCTAGGGAGTGTCAGAAAATGCTCTCTTTCTGAGGGAAGGGCCGGAACATTTGGCAGGTACCATCAAGAGCTAAGCTTGAATTCCTAGGAATATGCTAGGTGAACAGAAGGTCTGGGGCAGGGACAAGGAAAGAAAATGCAATGCTCCTGATTGTCAACAAATCTACCAGTAGGAGTGGCTTCCATCCCAATCACACGTAAGTATTTTCTATGGCCAAAGACTCTTGGTATCTAACGACAAAATGTTTCTTGAAAGGAAATATGAAATGGCAGGGCTTGAAGATATCAAGAAGGTCTTCTATCAAATTTTCACAGAGCTGGAAAGGACAATGGATAAGAGTTAAGTTACTCTTCTCTAAACTCTCGCCATGTGGTCCTAATCAGCTGTCTCCAGTGACGGATAGAATGGATAATCTCCTTCATGCTCGCACCCAGAGGGAGTACAGAGCTGGGAGGCAGAGGGGTCTGTTTCCCAGGGAAAAATCTGCCATGCCAATCAACAGTGACATAAGTGTATATTTTAAATCCTAGAAATATTTCTTTCCCCTTTTATACAACTTCATCAAAATGAAAAACAAAACAAACAACCCACAAACCTTGACCTTGCACTACATTTCTAACGAAGCTGTATGCAGAGACAGGACAGAGTGTTCCTAGGTATTCTTTACAGAAGATCATCTGTAGCAAAATTCTGGAAATGCAAATCAGCTTCAGGCTGCTGCTGTTTTAGGAAGCCCACCTGGGTTTCCAAAGGCTCAGAGTCCAAACTCTGTTCACCTCAACGTGTTCATCTGTCTCCTGAGCAAATACATCAGGCAACGATGTAAGAAGAATAAGAAACACGATTCATCAGCCGACCTGGCTGCATTCGTTGCTCCTAGTCCCGCAAGGTGACTCCTAAGTTGTCTTTGAGACAACTGTGCGCTCGGGAGACTACTAGGGCAAGAATCTTAGACCGCCCCCAAGACCAACACTTTGGAAAGCCATTCTTATGGAAAGATGCCATGCTAGAATAAACTCAAGTTTCAGAAAATGAGGGGCAGAAGCCATAGGTGAGGGATAGAGATGAAGTGAGTAAGGGAGGCGAGGGGAGAAGCTCTTCGGATGGGCGGGGGAGGGGAGAATGAACACATGCTGAAAACTGACTTTTAAAAAAACTGGAGATGACTCTACACATTAATCTAGCAATAACAGATAATGTCATAGATTTGCCAAGAAATCCAAACCTAAAGAATTCAGCCAACTAGCGTGGCTAAGAGTTCTGTTTCTGTTTTTAAAATTGGTTTCTAATTTTCTTTCTTCCTACAAAATGTAAACTGTTTAATCATCTTTTCCCTTGGAGGAGAATTTTGATGAATAGAAACAGTATTTTCTCTCTAAAGTTTCACGAAAATATGAGGGCGGTTGCACGGAAATGTTTTTGGAAGCTTCAAGAGTCCGTTCAGCTGCGCGATGCCCTCCCCACCCATCATGGCTCTGAGCTGAGCCACGCGGTGCATCTGACCAAGCACCCAGCTGATGCAATTCCAAGCACGAAGAGCCCCCTTCGTGTCAGGCCGGAGGACGAAAATCCCTTGTGCAAGCCACCTGACAAATGCCGTCATCACTACAGCGCAAGAGAGGAGGCCGCGAGGCTTACAGAAGTGCATCTGTGGATCGTTACCGTTTTCATTGAAGTCCCCCAACGTTATCATGGCTCTGCGGGTTGAACTTGCCATACCGGGATGGCAAAGGAGGCAACAAACCCCAGCTGCTCAGACATCACCCAGCTAAGCAGTGTCGACTGAGCATCTCCCGTGGGCCCTGCCGTGCACGAGACCGGGGAAGGCACCCAACGGAGGGCAGTGCTGGAACAGAACGTGCGGGCTTCGCCGAACATCGGCACGGTGCCCTCCGGAAGGACTGTTGGAGGAGTCCTCGTCACTCCCTAGAAAGACCCACTTGTGAACCACAGTTATTCTCTAAAAAAGTTAAGCCTGTGCATTTAAAAATGCTCACAAATCTATTCTGAGTCATGGTCTTAGGCCACGGGGACTCCAAAATCCTAAGATCCCCTAACTTTGCTCTTTGTGCCTCCCGCAGAACAAGCAACAGCAGGTGTGTAACATGTCTGCAAACAGATTCCATCCGCCCACGGCACTTCCAGGGTCAGACCTATTGGTGGGAAGCAGGATTCCAGGACTTTGGTGTGCAGAACCACACAGCCACAGAGCAGACCCATCAACAGGAGGAGAGGGGTTACCTCCACTACTGAGTTCTCTGCACACCTCTGCTTCAGAAGTGAGGTGCAAAAAACACCATAGTGTGGGGCGCCTGGGTGGCTCGGTTGGTTAAGCGTCTGCCTTCGGCTCAGGTTCATGATCTCAGGGTCCTGGGATCGAACCCAGTGGGTCTGACGATTTTTTTTATTTTTATTTATTTCTTTCTTTTTAACCTAAAATTAAGCTGCTATGCCCATCTCATCAGTTTGACACAAATGAGAAAACCAATGGAGGAAAACCCAGTCAGGAAAATGCTCTAACCCATTTGCTTTCATAGATTCAGAGAGAAAAACAATCAGGTAAAGAGAAGCAAAAAAAAAAAAGAGACGAGTTTCTCTTACAGGAAAGAGATAAAAGATATCCACCCAACGATAACACACACACACACATCCATTTTTTTCCCTTTTTGATTATATATTTTTTTCAAGAGAAGACATTATACTTTAAGGAGCCCTGAAAGGCTTTGTTGTGGAGAGAGGAGGAATTCAGGCTGGCTTCACAGTGTGGGGAGCTCAGCATGCTAAGTTCAAGGTCTTCCTAACTAAACCGGAGACGCTGACAAAATATTACATACTTCGGAGATGCCATTAAAAACTCTCCTGCTCAGCGTTCTTATTTTGTGGCCACAAGTCATATATTACAATAATAATTTCAAAGAAATCCTCCAACTTTTAGGAAAGGCTGAGCTGGGGCCAATTCCTCATGTACACCAGAGGGTCAGAAAAGCCATGCAAGAGCATTCCTTCTCTGCAACAGGGACGAACACCACCTAAGTAGCCCTTACATTAGTCTTCATCCAGAAAGCTTTCTTTTCCGCAATTAGCAAAGCATCACAGAATGCTTCACAATTTGTTTTTCTTTATGACCCAAAATTCTGTAGCTGTAACTATGGGGGGATTGCCATTCATTTTATATAAGCAATTTTCTAAAAAGTATATAGTATTTTTTTAGCTACTGCCATTCAACAGCCATGTATCAAGACCAAGCCAAGGGTATACCAAGAGAGAAGGACGACTGTCTTCACATCAATGTAATTTAGTGAGACAAAGCTGTACTTAGCAATGGGTACAAGCTGCCCGGATACCCCTCCAGAATTCTGAGAGTCTCTGACTCCTCTCCCTCACTCACCACGACCCAACCACTCACGAAGGCCAGCTAAATCCCTCCAGCCCCCAACTTCTCTTTCCCCATGGCTCTCAGAGTGACCTTAGACTACCAGCTCTCCTGCATCAGTGCACACAGCAGCCCCATCCCTGGTCTTCCCGCCTCTGTCTTGCCCTCTCTGGATCTCCTCCCACCACTGAGAATCTGAAAGGAAAAATCTGACTACCTTACTCGGCTAATACTTTTCCAGTCACTCCCCAGGTAGCCTCGATGTGAAGTGGATCTTTGGTTCTTCGCTTGTAAAATAAAGAGAGGAATGCTTCATGGGGTTGTTGGGGGAATTAAATGGCATAATGTAAACAAAACCATTTGTTTAAACGAAACTTCTTACAAATGTAAGAAGTTATTACATTAAAGGAAATTGTAATTTACCAGACAATTCAGTAATTAAAGTGGTTAAATATAATTACTTGAATAATTAAATTGATGTAATGGATTATGTCAGAGGCTTGGTGGATTTATACAAGCTGTAATGCCAAAGTGGTGATGTTTATTTCTTTGTACACCACCTATCAGATGTTATGTCCGAATCAGTGCTCAGGTGGGAAATGTGCCTCTTACCCAGCAGGCAATCGACGATGTCTAGATGATACTTTGGTTGTAGTTCACATGCTAGCTCTACACAGACAAAGCTGCACAGCCCTGATTCTTTTCTTGGAACCCTATCAGACTATAAATCTACGTCTTTTTCAAAAGATTTATCTAACACTGTTTCTCAACTTCATGGGAAATCAAAGAGAAATGCCAATACATCCACAGATGCTTATCAGGGCAGAAATTCTCCAAACAGAACAATGAGCTCTAAAGTAAATATTCAACAGTAATAAATAAGTGATAAGCAGTCAGTACCTAGTGAGTAATAGCAGCTGTGCATCAGGAACTGGTTGGAGTTTTATTAATCCTAGAGACAATTCTGAGTCATCGGGGGACAAGCTTTGTGGCCCTGAATGAAATTAAACCTGCAATGTAGCAAGTATTCAATTAAAATGAAAGCATTTTCGGGGACCCTGGGTGGCTCAGTCTTGGTTAAGCATCTGCCTTCGGCTCACATCATGATCCCAGGGTCCTGGGATCGAGTTCCACATCGGAGCAGGGAGCCTGCTTCTCCCTCTGCCTCTTCCTCTCTGCCTCTCTCTCTCTCTCTCTGTGTCTCTCATGAATAAATAAATAAAATCTTAAAAAAAAAAAAAGACCAACTTTTTTCAAAGGAATTGATACAATAATGAAAATATGAAATGCATAAAATGTTAGGCAATTTGAAAAAGTTACAGTTGCTTAATAAATTATATCACAGCTACCTTGGACTTCAGGAAAGTGGGTTTTGAGATCAACATCACTATCAGGAAAGACTACAAAACTGACATTACCATTCAGAGTCCAGTTTAATAGGCATGTAGGAGGCAGGAGGTAAAGGTGAAAATAACTGAACATTATTTTTTAGGAAAAAAAAAAGATTTTTGGGGGGTTTTTTGTTTGTTTGGTTGGTTTTTTTTTTACTCATTTAAGTATTTGATTTGCAAGTCAGACTCTGATAAACCCACCGGAGAAAGTTTTATGAGAATTTTAGTATGAATGAATTTTCCCCCTTTCCCCTGGAGAGCTGGGAATAAAAGTGTTTTCTTTCCTTGGCCAGTGCCAGAAAGAACATAACATACTATGTGGAACTAGAAAAAGAGAACAGATGGCTGAGTATAAGACTTTTTCCACCACTATCAAGCTTTGTGTCTGCTTTCTCCCTGAGCTGCAAAAGTACCTCTCTGGAAGTCTCCGTCCCTGCTCTGCACCTTTTCCACTCTGCCCCATTTCCTGCCTGCCACCCTCTCTTCCCTCCTTTGGACATGGGCTGACTTCCCCAAGCCAAGATCCCAGGCCAACCTCTCCCTCTGACTTTGAAGTACACTGGCTACATTCCTATGATGGCAAACTGCTAGTAAGTTGTTATCTACCCCCTCCCCCTTCCACCCCCCTCCCCGGAAAAATGCAGAATGTAAAAACAGGAGTTTGGAAGAACAGAATGCAGAAAAGTGGCTCAGTCTCAATCAAGCTGATAAAAGTTAAAAAAAGAAAATGTTCCTGGCAATATCATACAGCTGCTCCACTGTCTCCTAACACAGGAGCCCGGAATCTAGAGTATTACATGTCATGCTTGGGTAAAACACCGTCTAGTTGCCTTATTTCAAAAATTAAAGAATCCTGCCAAAACGTAATTCTGTTATTTTGCCCCCCATGCAAAGGCTCACCAGGAAGGGGACCCACCATACTGTATATTCAGGCTACTGACGCTGGTGGTTGCTTGCTCTGTTTTGTTTCTTAACTTGATTTTGTGCATGAGGTGTCTACTAATTTTGCTTTGTGTTCTCTAGAGCCTTGGGGTTTTTGTTGTTGTTGTTGTTTTTTAAAATCCCATTCAATGAGTTTTGGAAATTGGCTGGAACTGATAAACAGGAAAGAACAAAATGACAGGGCATTTGCCTTATTCTTTCTCGGGCATCCATTTCTCCTGTCAATTGGTATTTCTTTAAGGGTTTTGCATTTCTTTCCCCTGAGTATCACTTCGTATGTTCATTCTCCAAGGAGTGAAAAACAGTACCGTAAAAACTATAATTGAAAAACGATTCATTTTTACCTATGGCCCTTTCTACAATATAATGATACGTGCCAGCTCCTATGTCATTATAATACTTGCTTAATGAACACGAAATAATACAACATTATCAACTGGAACCAATGCTGTAACATTCAAGGGACATGAGCAACATTATATTTATAAATTTAGTAGAAAGAACAATATTTTACAATTCTGACATACAAGTGAATGCAGTTGTGCTAAAGGACAAAAAAAATCTTGTATTCTGTTTTGCTCTTCTAGATAATTAAGAAATAGAACTAAAATCTTGTCATTTATTCATCCAGCTATGCTACATGCCAGTCACTATTCTAGGTGCTATGCATACAACTTTGAACGAAATAGACAAGAGTCTGTCCCTGCAGGGAACACATAATTGACTACCCGTCCTTGAAAATCATGGTTGAAACTGACCCTCAAGAAATGCATTCCACCAGTTTCCAGGGCAGAAGCTCTTTCCTGGACTGTTTCCTTCATCACTAGGAATGACCACTTTCCAAGGGATCAGGATGGATTTATAACCCACTGCAAAGCGATAATAAATAGAATGTAGAAAATGGAAATCCTACCATTAATAAATATATAGATTGTAGATTCTGTTTTCTTCTTCTTTGAAGCAGGTATAGATAGATATTTGCAGCTATAGAAGCCAGTGTGGTTTGCCTGAGCCGTGTTCAAGGTCAAAGTACTGCAGAACTGTTTGCCATTCCTTCCACAGGCAGATTTAGTGATGCTCAGCCTTTTGCTTTCCTTTCTCACTGTTTCAGGCAAAGACCATGAATGGGCTGCTTCCCCTCTGCAATCACAGATAAGAAAACAAAACACAGTTAGGGCTGGGGCCAGGTCCTAAGCATCCATTTCATTAGGAAGCCTATTCTGAGGGCCTTGAAATGCAGTCCTCTTCTTCTTTACAGAGAAGCAACACATTTAGAAAGCTTTTAAACAGCTCGGAGAAATATGCAAAGATGTTCGTTCAGGGCATCCCTTCCCTGTTTCCCCTTGAGTGAGCTGAGTCTCTCCTTGTGCAGCGGGCTGGATACATATGGCTTGCACTTGGCAGCTTACAAGCGACCACATACGTCCCCTCCCCACCTTTGTTCTCTGAGAGGCGACCCTTCTACTCTGCCAGGGAATGATTCTGCCTTAGAAAAGGCAACCAGGTTATCCCCAAACCAACACAGTCACTTACCTACATTTGAGATACAGTGTCTGGCCTGCTTGCATGACGTGCTGGGTGCCTTTTAAACTCAGTTCAGGACCTTTTAATTTTGAACCTGAACTAGATCCTGGAAAACAAATTTTGGAAATGTATTATTTGCAAATTGCCTTCTCATTTTTTTTTTTAAGTCCTTTCTTTGGGTGAAGGTAACTTTTAATCTTTAACTTACTTGGATCTGCAAAAAGGTACATGTAATATTAAATTCTCTAAATTCACAAATTTTTTCTAGTCCAAGCCTTGTTCACAAATATTACATGTCCTACTTTCCCAAATGATTTAAATAATATCCAAACCCATTGATTTAGAACATTAATAGATTCAAACATGTTTCTAAATGCAGCCATGTTAAGAATATAAAGTAACATTAAAAACTCTCAGGATTAAATGTCAGTGTCATTCAAAACTGAACTTCTACCATGGTGGACCATCTGGTCATACAGGCCTGGCTGATCTTCTTTTTCAAATACAAAGTATAGAAACTTCCTGGGTTCTAGACGTAGCTCAGTGATTAGTAAGGCCGTGATATTTTGGGCGAATCATTTCTCTTTCTGAATCAGTTTCCTCTTTTGGAAAACCAATTATAGACCAAAATCAGTTTTAGAAGCCTTTTGGTTTGTCTTACATAATCTCCAAGTTCCCTCTATAATGGAAAGGAAAAAAGGGAACTATTCACCCCTACGTGACATTTGACAAGCATACTTCATGGGGAATGTTGTGAGATAATGAGATAAGCCAAGCGAAAGTGCCTGGAAATCTACACATCTCTGCACAACACGATAACAATATCCACCCTAAGGACTCTGTGCGACACTAGCTAAGCCACCTCTCCCTCCAGAGCTCAGTTCTCTCATCTGTAAAATGAGAGACCGGGCTAGATGACCTTGGATCTCTGACTCCATTTCTGACATTTCCAATCCCATGATCCTTGGAGCCACTGGTGTTATAGGGGGTGATCCTCTCCTGAAGCGGCGTTGGGCATGGCCTCATCCCAATAAATACCAATCAGGATCTCTCCCACCTCTTCCTCCCCACCCCCACCCCCGCACAGGCAGGTGCAGATGCCTGGCAGGCGCAGGAGATCAGGGGCCCAGGATTAGCAGGGACAAGGGTGAGGGGACAGATATTCTTAGAAGAAAAGTTAAGCCAATCTTGCAGCCAATCTTTGGGAATACTTTTTTTTACTTAAAAAATAGGTTCATGCAGTGGAATTCAGGATAGAAGACTGAGCTGAATCCTCTAGGCTTTTATGTTAGATCGCAGATCTATGAGATGAGATACACATGTCGAATTCCCCGGCTAAGTCTAGCAGTGCTCTCTAGCGTTACTTGTGGGTCCTAGTATCACAAAGAAAGCTAGGCTCAGTTTAAAACTCTGCATTTGAAGATTAATTTCTCCATTTACTAGCTGCATGGCCTTGGACTTCCTTCATTGTTGCTCCTTAGTATCCTCAGGCGTAAAACCGGAAAATCCACCATCTACCTTGCAGGTGTGGTGCATGGATCCAGAGCTGGGTCATCTAAGTGGCGGTGCTGCCTTGACGTGGGGCCGATGCCCGGTCACTGCCACCTAGCAGAACTGCTTCCCCCCACTGCTGCCAGAGTATTTTGTTGAGATGTAATTGCAAAGACATTACATTAACTCAATCTGCATTTCTGATGTTGCTGGTGATATAAATTAATGTAAAAGAAACTTTTTATACACAATAGGTTCTGGTATCAAATTACAGCTGGGAAAAAATGACTTGATATTAACTAATTTAAATTAAAATCACTGTTTCATGTAGATCCAATTGGTCTATCAAGTAACCCCATAGAACAAATCAACCCATTCAGATACCTAGTGAAGCATTTTGTACTTTATTCATCTCCATGAATTTCCTGACGGCTAAAAATCAGCGGTCCCTGGGAACACTAAGATTTTCTAAAGCCACAGCCAGAAACGGATAACACCTATCCTAAAAAAATTTCCAGGCCAGAATAGTTTCTGCCCTTCTTTATGGCATGGAATTCTGGAGATTTCACTAAGTAGTTGTTTGTGTGCTGGAAAAAATCCAACAAAGTTTCCTGCGGAAAATTCTGGCATGACTGAGAGCGATCTCTGTGGTTTATGCGGAGATGGTATGCTTTCTCATCCAGGAGAAGTCAAGGGAAAGAAGCCTCCCTTTTCATGACATGAGGGGAACCTCACTGCCTGCTAGTTCGTTTCCAAATCATATGACTCTTTATCAGCACCCTAGAAAACCAATATTCCTGACCCTTATCAGAAAGAAGATCTGACCGCAAAGACCCACCCAAATCACAGCTGAGGGGAATGTTATATAGAGAAGATCCCCTAAAGAATACGCCACCCACACGCTCCTCTCTGTACTCCCCATTCCATCCTCCCACGAGAAGAAAGCAACACAACTGAGGGTTAAATAAGACACAGAAAATAAGAGTTACTGGAAAGTTTAGGGGGAAAATGCTAAGAAAAATATTTAATTTTATTATTAGTCTCCACTGACATCAATGAATTTTGCACTCAGAATGAGGAAGCTAGATTAAAGAAGTTGATTCAACAGAGGAAAGGAGAAGCAGAAGGAAAGTATTTCCAAGTAACTGGACACTGTGAGTATACCATCGTTCCTCATAAAGATTAATGGAGGTGCCAAGACTACAGTTTAACAGGAAAATGAATAGGGAAAAAGAAAAGCGAAATATTTATTCCTCAAATGCTCTGAAATCACATTAGGCCTTAAAACATTTCTTTGAAGCAATTTAACGTCCAGGCACCCACTTGGGTAATGAAGATCTAACGTTTTTTGAGTATCTGCAGTAGGTCAGCACTTTCTCCATTTCAGCAGTGGCATACATAAAAAGGAAAATACAAACATGCACATATCCATATACACCGCCACACCACGTGAAAATCGGTTTGCTCTTCTCAGCAAGTAGCTCAGAGTCACGTTGCCCAATTAGAAACAAATCCACAGGAAACTTCATTTCCAAGGGTGGATGCTAGAATTTAACAGGGATTCTCCCCTTGTGAAGCGCAGACGGGGATCAGAACTTTCCACTGTTGGCCACGGTAGCCTCAATGTGTGGCTGAAACATATTATTGTCCCCTCAGTGAATTAGGTGGTCTGTGAACCCCTGTTTTCATCAAAATCCACTAGAACAGACAGCAGTCTCCTCTCAGCCGCAGGGACACGTTCCAAGAGCTCCCGTGGATGCCTGAAACCACACCAGTACCAAACAGGACAGATACTGAGTTTTTTCCTATACGCCCACACCTACGACACAGTTTAATTTGTAAAGTTGGCGCAGTAAGAGATTAACAATAACTCATAATAAAATCGACCAATTATAACAACACACTGTAAGACAAGTCATGTGAAGGCGGTCTCTCGCTCTCAAAATATCTTAGGTACGTCACTCGCCCTTCTCCTCACGGTGATGGGAGACGATAAAATGCCTACGGGATGAGACGAAGGGAGGTGGACGACGTGGGCACTGTGACGGAGCATTAGGCTATTAATGACCTTCTGACCTTACGTCAGAAGGAGGATCACTGCTTCTGGGCCACAGCTGACCTCAGGTGACCAAAACCGTGGAGAGCAAAACCACACATGGGGGAGGGGGGACTACTGCGGTCATGAGAGAGGCAAAGAGATGTCCTTCTGTCAGGAAAGTTATTATTTAAATAACAAAGCAAAAAGCCCTGCAGACGTGGAGGTGGGCTTTATCGCACGCTCATTAGAATAAGCTATGAAGCACTGCGGTATAATACCCCTCAAAGGCAATGGACGTGGGCGAACACTGAAACTGGTAGTATTCTTGTCTGACTATTTTCCTCACTGTCTGTCTGTTCTGTATTGTCTGGTAGGGGGACAGAGAATAGAATGTTATAACTCGTGGACAAAAATCCCTTCCCTCGCCCCAGGCCAAACCTCTGCTGGAAAGCCCATATCCAGACTGTTCTAAATCACGACTCTCCATTCCCCTTCATTTTGTTACGCAAAATAGAGTGCTCTCTTTGACTTCAGGGGGAAGAATGAGTACAGTTCCAAGTAAAGTATGGCTTTATTTTGCAATCAAAGCCAAAGCCCAAATGAGTGAGGTTCTTTCTTGAAACTACTCTGCGGGATACTGACGGAGCACGATGGTCATTAGGAACCAGACGGCCCTGCCTACCACTTTTAAGACTGAGAGAAAAGACGCTATGGAGGGTTGGAGTAAAAGCATCATTAGGAAACTGCTGTTTTTACTGACCTATGTAAAAACAGTGTTCTTATTAGTCGACTACAACTTCAAGACAAACCTCTTAGCTCCTCTTCCTTCCAGATGCCACCCGTTCCTTCACCTCTACTATACTGAACTCCAAGGGTGAATCTCTGTAAGGAAGGGGACTTAGCCAAGTACAAGTCATGAAACGTCCACGTTTTTCCCTTTTTGATGTAGTCAGTAATCTCCCCAGTTCAGCTACTCACTAGCTCTGCTGTGGCCATGGGCATGGACCTAAGCCTCGGATTCTTCATCTGTCAACAGAGGGGATAGCCTGAGATTTTGAGAATTCCTTCCAACCTAAAAATTCTGCGATCCCGAAATTACAGTAATTGATACCAATGTACAAGTTAGAAATCACATAAAAAAATAATTATGAAGAATAAAAAGACGACCCAATTTAAAAATGGACAAAGGATCTGAATAGACCCTTTTCCAAAGAAGCTTTATAAATGGCCAATAAGCACATGAACATTACATGCTGGAAAAAATGCAGGAAAATGCAAATCAAAACCACAGTGAGATACCACTTCACTTCATACTTCCTAGGTTCGATTAAATTAAAAAGACAGACAATAACAAGTGCTGGTGAGCCTGTGGAGACCCTGGAGCCCTCACATATTGCTGGTCAGATTGTAAAATGGTACAACCACTTTGAAACACAGCATGGCAGTTCCTCAAATGGTTAAACATACAACCCAGCAATTCCACTCCTAGGTATGTAGGTCTCTATCCAAGAGAACTAAAAACATATGTCCACATAAAAACTGGCACACAAATGTGTACCTACAGCAGGATTACTCATAGCAGCCAAAAAGTGGAAACAACCCTAACGTCTATCAATGACGAATGGATAAACAAAATGTAATGTGTCCATAAATGGAATATTACTTGGCAATAAGAAAGAATGAAGTACTGATACGTGCTACGACACAGGTGACCCTTAAAAATATGCTGGTGCACAGAGGAAAGACCTTTGAGGACACAGGGAGAAGGCGGCTGTCTACAAGCCACAGAGAGAGGCCTCTGAAGAAACGAAACCTTCCGGCACCTTAAATTTGGACTTGCAACTTCCAGACCGTGAGAAAAGAAATTACTCTAATTCCGGAACCCAAAACAAAAACACTATGCTAAGTAAAAGCAGCCCGTTACAAAAGGCCACATATTTTATGATTCCATTTGTATGAAATGTCTAGTATAGGCAATTCACAGAAACAGAAAGTACGTTAGTGGTGGCCAGGGGCTGGGGGAGAAGGGGGATGGGGAGTGACTAATAGCTGGTTTGGGGTTTCTTTCTGGGGTGGTGAAAATATTCTAAAATTAATGGCGACAGTTGCCTAGTTCTGAATACATTTAAAAAGCATCGAATGATACAATTTAAAATGGTGAGTTTGGGGGCATCTGGGTGGTTCATTTGGTTAAACAATCTGCCTTTGGCTCAGGTCATGTCCCAAGGTCCTGGGATCGATCCCTGCCTTGGGCTCTCTGCTCAGCGGGGAGCCTGCTTCTCCCTCTCCCTCTGCCTGCCACTCGGCCTCCTTGTGCTCCCTCTCTCTCTGTCAAATAAATAAAATCTTATAATAAAATAAAATAAAATGGTGAGTTTTATGGTATGTGAATTTCACCTCAATAAAACTGATTTTCTAAAAAAACTTTATGACTAAAGTAATCACAGAGATCAGTTGAAGACACAGAATATGGAACTATTTTTGACTTTGCTGCCACCCATGACCCCATCGGTATCAGATTTTATACTAGTTCTTTTTCCAGCTTAAAGCTTTAGAAGGCTGATTTGAGAGAAATCATGTTTCCTTCGTGCTCAATAACATCGCTCTTTCCGTACTAGAACTTTTACAAACATATTGAAAAAACTCAGTTTCCCCAAATTACAACCTTTTAAATTTAATCTGATGTTAATTTTAAGTCACTTCTAATGGCATATTTTGAATTTTAACCATTTAAATTGGAATTCTAGCAATTTGAGTCACACTGAAAATTATGTTGTTCAGAGTTCTCTGAAGAAACCTGTTGGTGTTTCCTTTTATGTTAAAATTGACTTCTGATTTATTTTCTTAATGCAAAGCTTTGTATATTAGATTTATATCAAATGAGATGCATCTGTCTTTGATTTTGCATACCATGTTTTCAATAGTACATAATCCTACATGATAAACGACCTCTTTATCTAAGTATAAATTCCCAAGTATCATGTTTCCAAAATTCGATTTTAAGACCATGAGCCTTTACCAAGGTTGTGTGAGGTTAATTAAACATAATTCATAATAAAAGAAGATATTCTTTCCCCAAGATGTAGGTTATTAAAAGCTTAAGTCTCACAGACTAAATTTTATAGACTCTTTCTGGTTGGTGGCAAGGCTGGGAGAAAGGTTAAGAATGCAATTGCAGGTGAACCAACTTTCTAGAAACTACCACAATTTTTGTTTGGGCTGTTAATTTTTACAGTGCTTCTAGTGCTTAATAAAAAGCTAAATCTTGGTCTCAACCTCTGTGTTGTGCCTCTATTAAAGCATTTGTCAGGTAATACGAAGTGTACATTATAACCAGATGCCCTATCAGAATGGCTATCTTAAATGCAGACCACACCACTAGCTAAGCTGACAGCGCAGGCTTTGATGGGAAGCATTTTAACGTGCACGTTGCACGTTTCTGGCATGATGGAGAAAGACCAACGGTCCCTATTCCATCTACCAACAGACCACAACCAAGATAGGAAAGCCCCAGGGATTTGCATGGCAGCTGCAGAGCTTGAGTCCCATGATTAGGCATGATATTCGTTTTCAAGATGTTTTTTCCCCCCAAAACAACTGGCATCCAGTCAAGGAAAACCCTAAAGAAAAAAGGCTGTTATCCTAAATACATGTACACCCCTATCTATTTGGATGTGCACACTTTTCTCTCTGTGAAAACGTCAAGTTTGTTTGAGGGGTGGGGAGGAAGCAGGTAGAGAAGTGAAAGAGGTTTTGGGGGGAGGTGTTTGAGTTGTGGTCTCCGTTGTTTTAGGCTTAAAAGAAAGCTCTTTTTGGCTGGGATTTGGAAATTGACAACGTATTACGCAATAGCGAGAAGCTCTGATTTACTGCTGAGTAATTTCTTATGTTGATAAGATAATTTGCAACTTTCCGATGGTCAAATACAGGCTATTTCAGATTTTAGGGTAATGGAGAAGCAGCTGCTGTCCAGCAACCATACATTTAAGTTGTAGAAAGTTGCTAATCCCAGGGACTTGCTATTGTCCTTTATGTCTTTACATGACCTTAAACTCATTATTTTACCGCAAGGACCTGCGAAAAGAATTCACTGGCTTCTTGCTTTAGAGTTTTTGCTATTCAAAGGAATCCCCAAATCATTAGATTTGAAATGTCAAGAGTCTGATCTCCATGCTTTCGTAGAAAATTTAAAATAGTCATTTACATAGCATTTATGTCTCGAATTCAAGTGTAAAAAAACAAGTGTAGAAATTAGTTACATGTTTAATTTCAGCAGTGTCGGCCTCACCCTAGAGATACCTTCATTTGAATAATTCTGCTGTAGTGTGTTTTATAGCCATCTTACAATTTGTATTTTAATGGTCAGTTGACAAAATCCATAAACAGCTTTTGCAGCGCAAGGCACAGAGGACACCATGCTATTAGCAAGGGACGTGGCTGATGTCCAAAATAACCAGAACTTGGACAGTCTGCACCTTATCCATGCGTGAGTTATCGGCTTTACTCATTTCTCTTTTACAAAGTTATTTAAAAGAGAAAATTCTGTGTGGTTTAAGATGTTGACCAGGAGAAAAGTACTCTGATAACTTCGACACTCCTACTATCAACGTTTACGAGGGGCACATCTTCCGTGTACCTCTCTGAGCTTTTCCCTGGACACTGGCTTCTTGGAGGGTCATGGTTTAACAGGACGTCTTCATTTATCATCAGGCCTGTCACCGGGCTACCATCAGGAGTCTACCCTCCCAATGACCTGTACCCGTGCACAGCTCCTTTTCATGTGACATCAGAGTTAATTAAGGCTGGTCAGTGAGAAATCTCCTGCCGACCAAGGAGGTAACTTTTTCCAAAAAACGCTCGACTCCCACACTGCCGCCCTTTTATTGAACGAGTTCAAAAACCACCTCCACAGAGCTGTCTAACAGCATGTCATTTCAATCCACCACACGATGCCATGGAAGTTATCTGAGCTGCCTGGAGCAAGGGTCAAGATCTGGTTGACACGGCATGAGACATAGCTTGGAAAGTATTTAGTGGAGAAGTCTGGTAGACCTTCATCTGGTTATGCAAAGGGAGAGGAACAGAACAACGTTCCCCCCGAAAAATGCAGAAAGGTTTTGTCTGTGAGGTCGTGTTTCTCTGTCAGGAGCAGGAAACACACTACATTGGGAGCGTATCACCACCGGCCTCTGTTCTTACCCAGTGTTACTGTTCAGAGGGCTGTGGGCGACTTGGCCGGATGCCACCTCGTATAAATGGGATTGTAATCACCAACAGCCTTCTGCTATTGCTCGTGCTGACTCACAAGCGATTTCAGGCCAGAATGTACTCATTTTCAGGCTAGGAACAGCTGAAATGCAGAATGTATTAAATTTCAGGTTACGAACACCCGAAAAGAGATTGCTCAGTCGAGGTGCCATTTCGATGAAAACACACGCAACACATGCAAGATGAAATACATGACAGTGGGTTTGATGGAAGTAAGTGTTTTGTTCCTCTTTCAGCATTGGTGCGTCCTCTTTAGAGTCTCAGCGCTCTAGAACATTGCAGTGTGGTCAGTGACAGAATGCTTCTAGGCAGGAGAGCATGTGGATTGAGTTGCATTATCAGGAACTGTAGTAGCATTAATAAAAGGCTTGAAGTGCCTTAGCCTCAGCCTTCTCATCTCCCATTTCTTATTTAGAAATCCAAGTTTCAGCTCTGCCAAAGGTATCCTATTGGTACCTATCCTATAAGGTATATTATTCTTAAATAAGCAATTATTCCAGAAACTAACGTAACATTGTCCGTCAACTATACTTCAATAACAAAAATCTTTAAATGGTTAAGACCTTTATACACATGCAAACAAACCAACAATGATCAGTCTGGAAGCCTAGTACAGCGTGCATACAACCCACAACTTACCATCCAAAGCTTTCCCCATTCTGCATGACCTTAGGATTACAGTATGGTCTACCACCAAATATTTTATCAAATGCTCTGTGTCCATTAGTGCTCGTTGCCAAAGGGCCAGGCGTCAGTGGAGATGATGGGAACAGGTACCCGAATTTCAAGGACATGGTATTTACTTAGATCCCCGTGGGTTCCATCAGGAAGGAAAGCAGCCCAGAGAAGATGTGAGAAACATTTTATCCATTCAATACAGGACCTCGTCCTAGAATGATTACAGCAGAAGAACAGGAAGTGGAACTTTTAAATTGTAGAGTAGCTACTGCCTATAATGTGTTATAACAGACAAATAATCTGCAGATGCCCACACAGTTCTTCCTGGGAAAAAAAATGAGTATATCATGGAGTTGTGTGCTGCGATGCTGTTAAGTAACCATAAAAATGCATTGTGTGAGGTTTGCATTCTGAATCCAAAATAATGCCTTAAAACGGGTGTATAATAAACTGAAGAAGGGTAGGCAGCAAGCAGGCAGGCAGGCAAGAGTGCACCTTAACTCTAGCTAGGCAGCAAGGAAAAGCTAAACTCCGTCTGGTCTCTTCTTTTCATATATTCTTCAACTTCGTAATCTATTACAAATAATGACAAAATAGCATTTGCTTTGCACATAAAAACAGAAGAAATAAAACAACATTGGCAGGCAGAGTGTGATAAGGTTCTCGTGTTCATTTTAGGCTCACGCTGATCCAGTTCATGAAGCCTAAGCTACTCAGAGAACTTTTTGCTGGAGTGTTTCAGACGGTCTATGAAGGAGGTGCTTTATAAATTCCCTCCCTAAGAGACAAGTGGAGAGATCTCCGCCTTTGTAACCAATAATATACACAAACCTTCTGACCTTTGAGATTTAAATAGCCAAGTGTGTGCGATGAAGTTATCCATCATAGGGGAATTGAGTTTTTGAAAGCGATGTTAGCATACTTTCTAAGGCTCATTAAAACACTATTCCTGACCATTGTGTTTCTGTTGTCAAAATCAGTTTCCTTCTAAATTAAACAATTTGAAATACAATTGCTTTTCATTATGCATTTTGGAGACTAGTCCCGCTTAGACAATGGGATGCCTATGATGACTGAACTATTCGTTTTAATTCTGGCTTCCTTTAACTTTCATGTTTTCTTAAGACTTGCTTAATTTACACAGTAAATGTTTGTAATCTTCCTAAGATTTCACCAACTGTTAAAAAATCTTCTCTCAGATGGAATAATGTTCTACAAGTTTTGCTGAGAGCCAAGATTCTGGAAGGGAAAGTAACCCACTAAAGGCAGTACGCTTCCAGCAGAAGAATCTCAATTTTTAAAGAAATAATTTACTGAATGTTTTTCATTCACTTCAATATGTGATAGCAAGGGCATCCTTACAAATATTCATAAAAGATTTTAAAGTCATTTATACCCCAAACTGGGAGAATGTTAATTCTCCGGGCATTTTTACTCATACGCTCTCATTAACTTAACCTAGAATTTTGTTTCTAGAATTAGCAGGTCTGATATCATCCAAGATATCACAGCACAGATGGAAGAAAAAAATAAAACACAACACCGATTTCTGCTACCACTTGGCCATCAACCTAACAGGCTTTATTTATTTTTTTTTTTTTAAGATTTTATTTATTTATTTGAGAGAGACAGAGAGACAGCACAAGCCGGCGGGGGTGGGGATGAGGAGCAGAGGGAGAAGCAGACTCCCTGCTGAACATTCTGGTATTTTGGGATCATGATCTGAGCCAAAGGCAGACACTTAACCAACTGAGCCACCCAGGAGCCTCTAATAGGCTTTAAAATAACTTATGAATCAGCTGACTCCGGAGGACGAGCCCAAAATCAATAAGCAGAAGTTACATAAAACCAGAAGGAAGAACTCTGTAGAAAGGGAGGAAGGTCCCTTGTCCTGGAGCTGTCCTTATAAAGTTAAGCCACCAACTCCCCGAGATGAGACTGATGCACTGGTTTAAGAGCTGGACTCTCAACGATGATCCCAGGAGTATGGGAACTTGTTCTCTTCATTTATCTGTCCTTCTTATCTCTCTTTTATGGCCAGCCAACCCTGGTTTTCTTCCCCCACTACATTCCTGATATGACCCCTTTCTCTCACCCCTCACCTTGTAGATTTCTCTGATCTTTAACCTCAGCATTTATTCATGTAATATTTTCAACATATACTAAGAGAAGGATACAATGATAAACAAGAGACACAAGAATGCTTTCTTTAAAGTGCTTATAACTTAGCTGGACGACAGATAAACCAACAAGTAAAGGTAGACATATGTAATTTCCTACTCACAAATTACTTTCTATATAAACATAAAATTACATTATATTTATGTGTTATCATAGCAAAGTACCAGATGTGGGGAAGCTAGTCCAGCCCGGGGAGTGAGGGACGTTCTCACAGAAGTCTAGTTGAAGGTAAGACCCGAAGAATGAGTGTGTGAATCTTCAAACCCTCTAAAGCTTCATCTTTACTTTTAGAAAACTGTTTTCCTTTACCAACTACTAACTCCCTTGACCATACAACTCTGCTTTCCTTGACCTCTTTGCTGAGGGACAATGCCCCGGGTTTGTTTTATATGGGGGACTTATCTGACTTTACTTGCCACCAGAATAAAAGCCACAAAGGAACAGTCTCTAGAAGATCTGCCCAGGTCATGCTACGCTTTTTGAAATCATGGACGAGGCCTCTGATGGCGGTGAAGCGATGAGAGGAATAAAAGAAAATGATGAGTTTTCATCTGCATGATTTCATTAACCAGGACTGAACTTGTCCCTCCTCCTCACCCCTTTTGTCTTCCTAAGTTTACCCTGGGGATGGTGCAGAGCCAAGAGGAAATCGTTTCCAACCCAAATGTCCTTATCCAAGAGGACAAAAGCAGTAGCAGGGGCAGTAACATCACCTAATATCTTTAGCTGATTTGGTGTACCTAGAAATTCAGGTTCCCAATCAAAGGTCAGGCTTCTGTGCTTGACCAACTAAGAATTTCCCAGCAGGAGGGCTCATCCAAAGAAAAGATCTCTTGGGAACCATTTCTCTAGTGGCTGGGCAGCTTAAATCCTCTGTTTGAATCCTAGGTCTAGATTCAGTTCAGGAGAACATGGCCAGCTCAGCCAAAGACAAGAAAGGGGTCACTGGAATGAGAGGATGCCCTCAAGGAAGGAACGGAACATTACAGATGTGCTGGGAGATTGACTGCCAGCTCTTGGGCAGATTTCTGCCAACCTCCTTCACCCACACTCCCCCATAGGTTCTTAGAAAGTGAACCACTGTGGAACCATGACTCCTGCAAGGGCCTCTGAGAACCAGAGGAATGGCTAGGATAAAGTTTCAGTCAGTTCAACCAGCATTTATTGAGTGACTACTGTGTACTAGGTACTGTACAGGATTCAGAGCTGGGAAGCTGAAACAGAAACAAGCACTTCCTTTGGAAGGGCTCTCAGCCCTGAGCAGTCTCTTAGGTCATGATTCATCTAGAAGTAGATTCGGTGAATACGAAGAGAGTCAACAAACAGAGATCACCTCATAACTATGTATAGCTTGTTTTCAAAGACATATTTTTGAGGGAGTCATGAATTCACTAACTCAAGTGATTCATTTCAGTAAAATTCAGTTAACGTCACAAACTAAGACACTTATTCAATGGCAAACATATAGCACAATGAACACAACCGTGTTTATATCTTGAAATAAAATATAATGGGTTAATTAATGAGGATGCTTGAGTACCTTTTAAATGAATATGTTAAAATGTTCTAAAATAAAATAGCCTTCAAAAAAAAAGTCTTCTGCACATGCTTGAATTCCATGGAAAGTCGCACATGAACCTAGAATGATGACTGATTATGAAACAGGTATCAGGAGAATCACATTTGTTATGACTCATGCTTATCCTTATGAAATCACAGCAGAAAGTATAGCAGTCCAAAATGTTCTAAGAAAATATATTCCTTAAAAGACACTTCCCATCCCAAGTTTGTCCTTAAGACTCTCCCAAAATGGTGAGTGGGTTATCCCAGCAAGGCAATCCCATGCCCATCTGCCTGGATTGTGCTTTACATCCAAACCAACTTGATCTCAACATTTTAGAATTTCACTGTCCCTAAAAAGAGATAGCCAGATATAGAATCACGAAGTTCAAGGTCAGTCGAGACAGGCTGAAATGAGAGAGAAATTTCTGAAAATCAGCCTTTGTTGTTAGTTTCCTGAATTTCCCATTTGCCTTCCAAGTGACTGTGTGTGACAAATACTTTGCATAGCCTATTTCTCATTGACCAGTTTTGAGGACAGGGAATGGGATGGGGGAGTGTGTGGTAGAATTGCTGCTAATTTGTACATCAAGGATGTGTGCCAAATATTCTCTAACCCTCCAGAAGTTATAGGTACACACGGTCCATCCTGGGACAATACAATTGCTCAATTCCCAAGCAGTTTTTTTTTTTTTTCCCCTAGTTCTAGCAGAATTCCCTATGGAAAAGATTTCGAAGCTATAAACATTTCCAAAGAACAGAGAACAAAAATGTGATCCAGCAGGAGACATTAAATGGAAAAGAGAGTTAAACAGTGTTTTCCAAAAAGAAAACAATACCATTAATCACAGGCGAAATGCCATAACGAGAGTTTACACTGCCTTTTCAAATTGTTTGTAGTCTCCTCTAATACGACTCTGCCTTTCCAACTGTTTACATCTACTTTTAGTTGCTCTAATGCCAACTTAGAAAAAGAATACAATAATAAAAAAATCAAACAGTATATATATCACCAGTCCTTATAATTTCCATCCAAGGCATCTACCCATTGGACCACATTTTCCACTCTTGGCTTGGAATGAACAATAAAAGGTGGCAAGACAGGGTTTTTCTCAGATTTGGATGAACACAGCCATATTCTGGTATCGAAAAGCGTCCCTCTCCAAGTCACTGATCAAGGAAGAAGGAAAACACTTTTTCCTCTTTCTCGACTTCTTGCAGGCGTGAATATCTGAAAGGAATGAGCTAGTGGAGGAGGAGAGACCCGAGGCACAACGGGGTTTGAAAAAACGCTTTCATTTTTGATAACGTCATGAGGACTGTCAGTCAGCAAGGTAAACCATCTGGAGATGTAATGTACAATGTGATGACTATCGTTAACCCCGCTGTATATGTGAAAATTGCTTTGAAGAAAGAAAGAGACAAAGAAAGAAAAAAGAAAGGAAAGCCTGTGCTGGGTCCAACCTACACTGAAAAGTAACTCCCTCTAGGAGAATGCTCTCAGACAGTTGTGCTTTTCTCACAGAAGCTAAACCCCAGAAGCCAAACGCTTCGGTTTTCCTTAATTCCTAGATTTTTGTCATTCAAGTATGTTGGGTACATGTTGGTGGGAAAGGTACCAATTTCAAAATCAGAATGACCTGGTTTAAATCCTGGGCTGGACACTCATGAAGTGTGTGATCCTCAGTAAATCACCCAGTTTCCCTGAGCCTCGGGGTTTCAATCCACAATAAACAAAGTTAAAAGTACACACATTGGATAGTTATGAAAAAGTTCATTTGAGCTGCCACATACAGAGCCTGTGCTTAGGAGGGGCTCAGTACATGTGCCCTCCCCCTCCCCCAGTACCTGTGGATCCCTGCCTATACTCCAGCCTCATTAAGGAAAAGCTGCCAATCTTTGAGGTTTCTGGGATCTAAGAGGTGTCCAGAGAAGTAGACATTTGATTCCTGGAAGCAATCTGGCAGAGGGCAGCCCCAGCTTTTTCAGAGACCCTTCCTGATAAGAACTTTTCCAGAACCAAAGGGCTGGTTTGGCTCATCTCTAATCTGATTTAGTGTGAAGCCACATGCAGGAGAGCAGTTTGAAAACCCATATAAACTCATATTCTTAAGAAAGACACTTAAAAAGGGGTCCTGGGTGGTATAGTCAGTCAAGTGTCTGACCCTTGGTTTTGGCTCAGGTCATGATCTCAAGGTCGTGAGACTGAGCCCCGCGCCAGGCTCCCTGCTCAGTGTGGAGTCTGCTTGAGTTTCTCTCTCCCTTTCCCTCAGCCCCTCCCCACCGCTTTCTCTCCCTAAAATAAATAAATCTTTAAAAAAAAAAAAATCATGTTCTTATTGACTTTGGGGATCCTTTTCTGACTTGAATTTTTTGGAAGGTTCTTGATCAGAAAACCCACGTGATCACAATTCCCGTCTCAATGGAGACGTCGCTGGTGTCTGCCTCACACAGCAGCGGAATCTGCCGAGGCCGCCTCAGGCTGGAGTAGCAGGGGCGTCTCACATTCTTGGGAGATGGCAAAACTCCAAGGAGAGAGAGTTTTGAAAGAAGGGGAAGACCAGCCCATTCTCATCGATGCTCTTTTCCTTGTCCCCTTTTCATTTAGGCTGTACGGCATGGCAGGCAGGGGGGCTGGGCAGTCGGGCACAGCAGACTGGACTCATTCCAGCTTTACTTACCACTCCCGTGATCTTAGGGCCAGTCTTTATGTCGGCCCGGGGTTCTGCATATTTGAGAGCACTGTACCTACCTCTCGGGACTAAGTCAAATCATAGATGTCAACCAAAGTGCCTGACAATCCGTAGGGGTTAGTTCCCTCCTTTCTCCTTTCCTCAAAGCATACAGCCTCCCACATCTTCCAGAAGCACGTGCTCCCTCAGAGATCCTGTAAGTACACGAGGCTGCAGGGCTGGCCACGCTCAGAATCGGAGGATCGGCTGCGCTTCCTTGCTGGTGTCACCGTGCTCCTTAGAGGCCAGCAGCCCCACCATGGCATGACACCTTCACCATGGCCGATGTGCCCTAATCATAAGATTTAGGAAATAGAAGCTCTTCCATTGGACCAGCTGTCTCCATCGCAGGCAGTGTTTAGAAGGGCCAAGGAATTGTTACTTATTTTCTTGGCCAAGTGCCAGCCTAATAGCTAGACTGGAAAGAAGCAGCTAACCGTGCTAGCAGTGGGTGGTGGATTGAAAACCACGGCCCCAATATCGTGCAGCTACTGCCTCCGAGAGAGGAGCCCGTTCCCGCACGCCTTGACTCTGAGTTAGGACCCCCCTTTACCAATCGGATGTGGCAGAGTGGTGGTGGAGGAATGGCAAAGTCCAGGCCTTCAGCGGCCTTGAAGCTTCCACCTCTTGGACCGCCTCTGCCTCCACATGAAGAAGCCTGGACTACACTGCGGAATGGCCAAACACCGTGCGTGGAGGGAGACCCGGTGACAGCTGGCGCCTAGGTCCTAGTGGAAGTGCCAGCTGATGACAGCTCCATGCAGGATCCAGATGAGACCCGCCCAAATTCCTAACCCACAGACTCAGGCAGGCATAATGAATTATTGTTTAAGGCCATTCGTTTTGGGGCAACCTATGACATCGCAAGAGATGACAGATACAAACGCTATCATGACTCAGCCCCTTAGACAGTGATTCAGTAGTGGGAGTGCATAAAAGATCTGTTCTTTCTATATTTGAGCAGTAAGTGTCCAAATGGAGCACCCCACAGGCACCCTTAGATGCTCTCAGGGAAGGAGATGCAGCTTGGATTCTTGATGTTTCACAAGAAAGTTTCCAGCACACGGTTCTGCACAAGGGGTGGCTGGCTCCATTTCCAGCCAAACAGCGACTCTTCTCACCCATGGGGACAGACCATGAAAGTCAGAAGAACCAAAGGGGAAGAATTCAGCCACCTAAGTGGGGGACACTGATCCCAGCAAAGGAAATAAAGGCCGCACAGCTCAGTTACAGAGGCAAAGCATCGTGAGGCTTCAGGCCGCATTGCGTGGGGATCCTGGAGGGTAGCAGGGCTGGCCCAGGGTACGTGGGCACCCAGCACAGGTCGATGGCACGGCACCTGTCAACAGGACTCTGTAGACATTTACCAATGTTTAGATAGAGGAAAGCCTGAGCGCTCCGAGGTGTAAGGCAGAGAAGGACTATGATTTCGTCTATTGTCTAGACTGCAATTCAGTTCCGGCTCCTAACTCACATACCCCAACTGCCAACCGGATCCAACTTCCCTTAGAAGGCAATTTCGCCACCTGTATTGGTTACATGCTCCAAGCCCTCGATCCTAATATTCCTTCTGCCACGCTGCTAACACATACTCTCCCTGGCAGGGATTCCTGTAGTTTCCTCTACCTTGTTATATGTCTAGTGATGACTTCGAGCCTTTTACAGATTGGCACACGGGCCTCCCAGGCGGCCAGGCCTCTCAAACCAGCCCCGAGGGCAGTGGCTCTCAAAGTGTGGTCTCTGGATGAGATGCATCAGCCACACAGGGGAGCCGGTTCCAAATGCAAATTCCTGGCCCCGCCCCAGGCCTACCGCATCAGAAACTCCGGGGTGGGGCCCAGCACGCCAGTGCAGCAAGCTCTCCAGGTGATTCGGATGGATGATAAAATAAGAGGTTCTTAACCTCGGCCGCCCACTGAAACCACCTGGGAGCTTTAAAAATTACTGATGCCTGGCTCCCACTCAAGAGATGCTGATTAAATTGGTAAGGGGTGCAGCCAGGGCAAAGGATGTTTCAAAGCTCCCCAGACGATTCTAAGGCAGAGCCAACGCTGGGGACCATGACCCTAGCAAAAGGCGAAGGGTTTCATGGAAATCAGCTGGCAGGCTAATTACTAATCAGGGTTTTGCTAAAGGTGGCCTTGAGTTTAAGTCATTTCATATTTGTGTATAATGAAAGCGAAGGCTTTTCATTTAAATAGGGTTCACTGCAGGGCCCTTTCAACACAAGCATCTGATCATTGTTACAGCTTTGCTAGTGGGGACCACATGGGTGGGTCTGCAGCTTGAAAGGAAATCCATTCACACTCCATCAGTTAGATAGGTTAGAAGACCGGCTGAGAAAAAGTGCCTGTAGGCCCTGCGGTAATCTGTGAAAGACAGACGCATTTGCCAAGATTTGCAATATGAGACAAGGAAGAACGAGTACGAACACGTTGGATTTCAAGCCAGTAAGAAGCACAAAAAAACTGTTATCAGGGTAACAGGACAGAATGAGACAGTGACGCCTCCCTGCCAACTAAGATTCCGGAGAAGGACACTTACCTTCGCTGCTTGATGTCACCAACTAACCTTGTTCCGAAAGCAAATACCTCATAAAATTTTTATTTATGGTTGAAACCTATCCATTTAATGCCATTTTTACTATTTTTTCACCAACTCTGTATTTTCTAAGAACTTGATCTTGCCCACCCATGATTTAGGTAACCATGGTGTATTCTTCAAGACACCACCTCTGTTTCCTGTGATTACAGGTCCAAGCCACGTCTAAGATTTTGTAAAAAGAGTCTTGAAGAAGGACACAGGTGTCCCAGGAGAAGACGGGGGCACAAGCACAATGTGGGAGCCAGAAGAGGCTCCTGGCTGGTCCGGGTCTAGTCCCTTAGCCACACAGGTCACAGGTCATCGCTAGAGTGTTGATGAAAAGGAATTAGATCCTGACACCAGAGCTAAGATTCCTTTACTAAAATCTGTCCTCAATTTTTAATGTGCAAATGAAACATCGGTGGACTTATTAACACACAGGCTCTCGGATTCATTAAGTTTCCGGGAGCTGCTGCTGCTGAACCATGGAACACACATCGGAGCAGCTTGGTTGGGATAACTTTGTGGCCATGTGCAGAGTATGGGGCTGGGGGTGGGGGGAGGGAGGCACCACCGTGATCCGAAACCATGGGATTCTGGGGTTTTGTTTTTTTTTTAGAACATGTCTCACACCTTCCTCGTAGAGTGGTCCTGCCAGGAACCTGTCTGTATGAAGGGTTGAGAAGAACCCATCCCATGGAAGGAGGAACTCAGGCAGACTAGCCTGGTCCCATAACAAATGGCTCTATGGAAACAGAGCATCAATGCTGAGTGTGCCCAGTCTCTGTCACTGGGGTTTATATCACATCCTAGCACGCATGGACTCAGGTTTGAGTCTGTGAAAGGGTGAGTAAGGCAAACCATAAAATCTGAGAGCACTGCTGTTTCTAAAAATTGTACAATACATTGCCGGGCACAGCCACAGTGCCACCTCACCAGCGAAGGCTAAGACAGAACTTCTGTGTAGACTGAAATCCAGCTTTGGTGGCTCCGAGTCCCCAGTGAAGCATCAGGACAAAAAAGGAGAGGATTACAAGAAAGAGAGATCTCCGAGAGTTGAAGATCCTAGCTGATGTCCTACATCTTAGCCACTTACTTCAATGTCATCATCGCAGACCAACATTATCCATTGGGAGCAAGCCTTCTAAGCAATTCACTGCAACTGAGGCCAGCTGGACAGGCAGGAGCACGTTAATATACTGGCATAAATTCTATCTGGCCCCGAGAGCTTTCTTCTTTGAAATGGTGGTGTGGCTGCATCATTGATTCCTGCCAGCGCTTACTGAGGGCCCCCATGCCAGGCATTCCCCCAGGTGCCAGGGGATCAGACAACAAGGGGACAGACATATAAACAGAATAGTGAGGATGCAAGGAGAAAACAACCAGAAAGGGTAGATATATATATGGGTTCCCTAGAGGAGGGTACCTACAGGAGAAGAAACCACAAATTCTGCCTGCAGCTCTAAGGAGGAACGCAAGGAGATGGTGGTGTCTGAGCTTTGAAGGCTCCAGGAGGCAGGGGAGGCGGAAATGCAGAGGGAGGGAAAGGGTCTTGCAGGCAAACAGCGTGAACACGGAGTGATGAATGCACAAGGCCCATCCTAAGAATGGTGAGTAAGTTCTTTGACTGGCGAAGGGTTTGTGCAGCTGGTCACAGGGTGTGTGGAGGGAAGTGGTGAGAATCGAGGCTAGTCACACAGGCTTGACTACTTCAGCCACAGCAGCTCAAAGGAAGGCTCACAAGGAGAATCCATTTGCTCACCAAATCGATCCGCGTACTACTAAGCAGCCGTAACTTTGGTGTTCTTGATCTAAACGCCCTGCGGGCTTTCAAAAAAGAGTGGGAAATTTCACATTTGAAAAAGAGGCCGGCATTTGACAAGAAGCGTGAGCACTGTTATGATGACATTCAACAAACGTTTGAACAGCTCTGCTCTGCTTGGGGTGGAGGAAAGACAGAAGTGAAGACGAAGGGTTATCTGTACTGTACACATCAGCTTCTATGCCTGGGGCTGCCACCGGCCAGCTACTGACCTTGGGGGGAGAAAACCAGGGTTCTGGGTGGGTTTTCTCATCTTTGAAATGCGTACGTTGGATCTATGAGGTTCCCGCTAGCTCTCACAACCTGTATGTCTGAGGGACAAGATCAGGTCTCACAAGGAGCTCAAATCAAGGAAAGGAGCAATAATCAGATATGGCCCTGAGGCATCCAGCTGACTGAGACTGATGGGAAATCCCCAGGAATTCTTGACATCCCCCCACATCCGCCCCAGCAGCAATGCAGGAAATCTAGTCCACTATCTTCAGCAGACTCAATGGAACCATTTCCTTAATGAAACCCCCCTGCAGTCCCAGATGCTAAGCCAGAGGCTTTCCTCTCAATCCTTCCCTCAATTACCCCATTCCTCCCATTTCCTTCCCCTCCCTCAATCTGGTATAAAATTCAGTAATGTCATCAGCAGCCTGCAATTTCTAAGGCACCCAAGTGTGTGAGGAATCAACAGTGATCCTGGAAAGCATTTGGCAAGAGACTGTCATTCCTTACAAGCCTCACCAGTATACTAAGATCAATGGAATGGAAGGGACTATCCTGGTCTATTAAATTATTTAAAGCAATGCAACAGATGCTTTTAATGCTTTCAACCATTCCTCATAATATATTTTTGTTTTAAAAAAAATAAGGGCCAGTATCATTTCAATGTCCTTCCTCTCCTCTCTACAATGACAAATACTCTGAAAAGTTATGTTTACTTGATATCCAATAATCCCCCGTGCAACTGTACCATAAACCTAATGCCAACAAACCTTTGCTTTTAACACCCAAGTGCCAAGAGAGCTTCTTTCACTTTCTCTCCATTCTTATGCCCACTCACATACACATATCAGCTTGTTCTTGCTTTGCAGAACTTCCCAAGCCAGAGTAAACAGCAGCCACAACCTCACAATAACCTGGATAACCTTTCTCCAGGACACTGCATTTTTTTGGCCAATATAAAACCAATTTTTTTGCAACATATTTTCAACTGCTATATTACATACATTCATAGTAGATTTAGAATGTCTCAATACTTTTTGGTAAGGAGAACAAAGTGATTATTTGGTTTGTTCTAGAAGATGAGATAAAACAAGCCCAATTTTAAATAAGAGGTTTAGTATCCCCGTTGCAATCTGAAATTTTTAGAATGAAGTGATATTTTAATCAAATAAGTGAGAATTAATTTTTTTTAAAAAAACCAAGAAATTCTTTGAGTTTGAAATGACTGACAGCCTGTTAGAAGAGGTAATGTAACCAGAGTTTGGAATTAGATTTACTTCCTAGAGTTGGAAAGAGAAAAATAAAGCCCATGATTACTACTGGTTCGGACAGCCTCTAACAGTTTAGTTCTTGCAACCCATTAAAGAGCAAGTTAACCAGCTGGTGGATGATAAAGAAAGTGCAATGTGGTTACTGATAGCAGGTGACACCCAGTTCATTATTACAGCCTCAGCTCTAGCATTTTCATCTGGTTTATCATCCATTTTATATGCAAATATATAAGGGCGGGAGAGAAAGAGAGACACACCGTGTTCAGCCTATTCCTTGGAACCATTCCCAGAGCCTTAAAGAATTGGAAAGCGGCATTAGAAATAGGCATCTATTCTAACTTCTGACTTTCACATGTGAAAACGAAAAATCCTTTTAGTGATTCCTAAGAAAGAAACTGGAGAGCCTGTTACAGAATTTTCAACATGGAAAGAAAAAACTTAAAATAATAAATAAGGTAAAAATATTAAAGAACTAGAGCAGATGACCACCTGTAGTCCATCTGCAAGACGACCCATCAGGTGGAAAATTCCCCATGTGGACTGCCAATGGTGCTAATTAATAGTTCAAATATGCAATATGGAAAAGCACTACCAAAAAAGTGTGGCTTCCTAAATCTTCGAGAAAACAACAAAAACTGTCATGTAAAATTAGCTTTATTATGAAAGATTGATTACATTCTATTTGGAAATGAGTATTATTTTCATGCACATTTTAACTTCATATTATTGATGTAGATTTCCCTCACAAGATTCAGAAGCGATGCATTTCCAGTTAGTTATAGCAAATTGTAAATATCAGCTGCTCAAAACCCCCCAAGATGGGGACAGAAAAAAAGGTCTGTGGCTTTAATCACGGACATGGTGCCTTAAAAGTCAGAAAATGAGACTTTGAGCCAGAGTAAGGGAGGTATTCTTTCTAGAGGGAAAGATCGCAATATAGAGGACTTGAAAATACCTGAATTACTGTCATCTTTTAATTTCTCAGGATATTTGGAAGAAGGTAAATGTAATCTTTAGGGGGAAATGCATTATCTTTTTGTCTGACTGAGCCTCTGGTTCTTTTATACCTCAGTGCATGCACACACATTCACACACACACACACACACACACACTCAAAATATTAATAATTCCCAATAGTCAAAGGCTATGTAATACCCGTAGGTGAGCAGACTCCTGATAAATCCACAAAGCAGAAACTTGGCCTCTTTCTGGACACCACTTCCCGGAGAAACAGCCCCTCGGTTCAATTTGAAAGCCCTAATGCTATTTACAAGGTAGGCAGCTGACTGTTGTACTGTGAGTTCCCTGTTAACCAGCTCTCAGCCCCCAACCACGGTTTACAGAGCCATGCTTCAACAATTACACACCGGGACCACTGAAACAACATCCCTAAACCAGCAGGTAAAAAGGGCTTCTCACCTTGCTAATGTTCCGTCTTGCTTTCTTGTTATAACACATACACAATTTTTTTTCTTAAGTCACAAAAGAGTCAGAACATTTCTGCCTCATTTAAGTAAAATAAAATCCGAGAGAAATCTCAAGAGAATCTTACTCAGGTTTCTGAAAAGCTTGCACGGATCTAAATTGCTCCTCATCACCAAGAGAACTATATAATACTTCATTGGTCAACTGGGTTTTTGAAACAAAAGTAAAGATGTGTAAGTGTGAAGCCGAAAAGCCAATGAAAATTATACTTTTCCCTTCATTTTTTGCATTCGCGGGCATTTACCTAGATTTACCTTTACATAACAGGCGAATGGACTTCAGAAGTTAAGTGCTCTGCGCAATTATACTTCAATATAAGTGACTTTTCAAAACAAAAAGTATTTTTGAAAAAGAAAAACAATATTTCATGAAATACAGTTATGTTACCGACTTTCCCAGCTTATAGTGAGTTCTCAGACATTAGGATTTCGCCCGCCTCTCAGTTTAATGGTTTCACCGATCTAATCGGAACTATTACCTGTTTTTTAGAAACCGACGATCTAATTAGTCTTCCCACTGAGAAAGATTCCCACTGAGAAAGAATATTTTTTAACAGTTACTGCTTTTTGGGTTTAACAAGCATTTTTAAAAAATAAGCTCAACCCTACTGACTTTTTCCTTCTCTGGAATCACTGCAATAACTTTATGTTACTGTAGTTTATTTCATATTTTACCTTTTCTCCAGGATGCTTAAGAGAAAGGCGCTCCGAAATATGGCTCTCTGCGCCCAGGGGGGCTGCACCGGAGGGCTTGGCCACTCGGCCCAATGGGCAGAAAAGGTAAATCTGGGCCCCTAAGTCCCCTCGGGCTTTGACGCCCTGGTGGGGGGCGACCTCCACATTAACAGCGGTATAACCTTCGGTTAAACCGCGGACTGTTCTGCCGCCTGTTTCTCGACTTCCCGGCAAAGGGGCGGACCTCGCCGGGTCCTCAAACTGCATCTTTGCTCCAAATCGTCCTCTCTCGCTTCTCTCGAAATTTAAAGACTAGGCCTGCAATTCCGAAACTTAACGGTATTTGGGTTCTCGACTGCCCTGGTCAGTCAGGTTCACTCAGGTCGGCGACCTGGGCTGGACCGGCCGCAGAGGCCCCACCCGGGTGGCTGCGCACAGAGCGCTCGGCCCGGCGGGTCGGCAAGCGGCGGGGAGGAGTAGAAGCTGCTGGAACGTTCCCAGGGGCATCCGGGCCCTGGGACCCGAAAGGGGTCGAGGGACACCAGCTTTTGCCATTCCCTGGGATCTGTGTGCTCCCGGCAGGCACGCGACCACCTCCAAGTGGGCTCTCCTCCCTTATGGAGGCGCGACGTCGTGGCCGGTGCCCAACATCGCCAACGCCCGGGCCTCAGCCCAGCCCCCAGGCAGCCCGGCGGGCGTTCTGGGAGCCACTACCCGGGCTCCGGTGGGTCCTGCCGACCGGCGCCAGGCCGCCTGGGAGCAGGCTGTAGGGGTCAGGAAGGTCGGGGTGCGCGGTGCTCCCCGAGCCTGGGCGGGGAGACCCGACCCGGGAGCCGGGCAGAAAGGGTCGGCGACTCCAGCCGCAAAGGGGCAGCCCCAGCGCGCACCGAGCGCGGCGCCAGCAGCCGTTCAAGGCTGCGATGCCCGCGGACCTCCGCCAGTTGCTCTCCGAGGCGCCTGCACTGCCTGCCCAACGGAAGAGAAGGGCGCCACGGCCCCAGGCGTGCCCACGACAACTAGCGTCCCAGGTTCCCGGCGAGGCTCGCTTCTCGCGGCTATAGCTTCACCTCCCCGCGTGCACCCGGCCCCAGTCCCAAGGGTGTGCCCGCCTGCCGCCCCATCCCGGCCCCGCGCGGGCCTCTGGCCCCGACCTCGCCTCACCTGTAAGCAGCAAACCTCCAAGCAGCGCGCACAGCAGGACCCCGGTGTCCCAGCAGCTGACCATGGTGAGCGCGACGCGGCCTGCTTGCCCGGTCCCCGCGCAGCTCGCGGGCCACAGACTCAGCCGCCCGAATCTGTCTTCTCGCACTCCCGTCGTCCGCCCCGAGCGCCCCTCTCCGCGGCTCCAGCCAGGGAGACAAACACTTCCCCGGGTAATCCTCGCAGCTCGGCGTCCTCTGGCCGCTGCGCTCCAATCCCGGAGCCCGCTCCGAGCCACCGCCGCCGCCGCCGCCGCCGGGGAGGAGCCGCAAGGAGTGTCCGCCCTGCGCGCTCCGAGCCTTCTGCGGACCTCGATTAAGAGGAGGCGAGGGCGGGGGCGATTTATAAACTTTCCCCAGCCCACTTCCTACCCCGGCACCTCCTTCCAGTGACGTCAAGGGGTCCCCCACCCCTCATCCGCCTCCCCACCTACCCTCTTCCTCCGGGACCTGATTCCCTACGGCTCCCGAGAGGGGCGGGGGCCGCCGGGGGGCGGGTAGCTGGCGGCCGAGCGCTCGTCGGAAGCGAGTGCGAGCGCGCCTGGGGAGGTGCTGACTACTCCGGCAGGTTCAGGGTCCTTGCTCCCGGCCCTCCTGCCCGGGTCCCCTCCTCCTTCCCTTAGAGCTCAGGAAATCCTTGCAGTCTCCCTCCCTCCGCCCGGCTTACTCAGCCTTTGGGGGCCGCCCGGAGCAGGGAAGGGGGACAGGACTGGAGCTCCGCCGCCCAGCCCCGGGGGCGGAAAGTCCGATCCGTGGGAAGCTGGCCGCGCCTCCGCGACGGTGTCCTTGGCACGGAGGAATGAGGCGCAGTCCGGCTCCCTCCTCTTCCTTGTTCTGGCCGCCTGGTCTAGCCGTCCCAGACCCCCTAGAATGGTCCCAGACGTCTAGGAAGGCGCCGGAGACCCTCGGCACAGGGACGGGACCAGGAGCATCCAAGGGGACCGGACGCTTGCCCGGCACCTTCGGGAAGACAGAGAACCCTCTCAGGTCCCTGGGGAATACGTCTGTGTCTCTTTCGGCCACATGGATGCACCCGCCCAAGTCATTTCCTAAACCCCCTGCTTCCTAGAAGCAAAACAACGAATAATATCATGATACCTTTTAAAAAGCCGAGGCGTGAAACTGCTCCTGCAACTTGTAAGGGCCGAGCACTTAAGCTTTATTTCCTAAATGCTCCAGAAAAAAAATCTTTCTGATGGCAGCTTGCTACGCAAGATGAGTGACTGCTGCTCTTCGAACAAAACCCGATGAAATTAACTCGAGGCAGTAGATCATTTGCGATGACACTAATTCCACGTTGTTCCTCAATTATGTCTCCATTACCTCAAAGGCTAAAATCGTCCTAGACTCCACGGAGCAGCCCAGTCTTGTCTTTGTAAATACCGCTGGTTTGAAAAATAGTTCTATTGGAAACTGCCAGATGGTTGGTCTTCATAAATGGGACTGTGATGGTTCCTAAACGGGACCGGCGACTCTTAATAGGACTCCCCGCCTGGGAAAGTTGGGCAACCCCAAGTTGCCACACGTGTGGGCGGCCGAGTGAGGAAAGGTCCCTGCCACCCTCTGCCCCATGCGGGCAACTCGCAAACCCACACCTGGTGCCCCGGAGCCTGATCTGCAGCACCTCGTGGTTCAGAAGAAAGGCAGACCGCGTGGAGTCACTGCTCCCTGCCGGCTTCACCAGCCCTTTCTGTTTGCAATGTTCCTCACCACTCCCCCGGCCCCTTTTCTCTGTCTCCCCCAAATCCGGCTCCTGGAAAACCACAGATCATTCCATGAACAGTTAGTAAATACGGATTGCTGGAAGCTGACAGCTGGATGCTGGAAGCTGACAGCTGATCCTTCTCCAACAGGTCCCCAAGCCCAGGTCAGTGTCTGGGACACACTGGGAGAGCCAAGGTGTCTCTCTACCTCTCTTCGGAGCTGCTGGTCACTCTCAGGCTCCCTCCCAAGGAGAAGCCGTTGTCATTGGCCTTCCGCAACATCTCACGGGGGCCAGTCATTGTGTTGGAGCTAAAAGCATTGGGACGGGAAGATACCATCTCTGCCTTCTAAGGAGCTTAGAATCTGGAGAGGAGGTTGACAGGTAAAGAGGCCATGACGGTACAGTGCAGGGACCACAGTGTGGAGGGGGCTTGGGTCCTCCTGGGTGCAGAGAAGAGGTGGTCTGCCCTGGGAGTTCAGGAGGGCTTCTCAGGGACAGACACTTAGCTGACTCTGGAGGAAAGTAGTCCATAGTACAACCCACAAAAATGTAATTCAACTTTAAAAATGCCATTTGATTTTGTAAACACCCAGAGAGACAGCACTCTGTCTACCTGCTCTAACTATATATAGTATATATATGCTATATACTCTATTTACACCAAGTTTATTTGGGAAGCCACAACAGGTATTTGATGGACAGCTGAAACAATCTTCATAATTTTAAGATACCACCCCACAGTGCTAACATATTGTTCAATTATTTAAAGTTAAAAGAGAAACAAGTCAATAAATAAAGCTAAAAGAGTCATGGTCAAATCAATCTAACTTAATTTATGCCAAAATCATTCGGCATTAAGAGCAGTCCTCCACAAATTCCTCAACTATTCTTTTGAAAAGTTGCAGGCTCTTAATCAGAGTCAGCGGTTTCTTTCCTACTTCTTATGTTGGTAGGCACGTTAGCCTCCTCGCAAAGAATTCAAGGTACTACAAAGTCCTGCAAGGTTTTGTTCATGATTTCATTTTAGCTTAAATTTTAATATTTAGTTAAATGAATAAGTAAAATGATGGGGAATAAGGGTTTGGCTCTCAACTCCCCTCCCTCCCAAGAGATAATGCCTTTGAATGAGAACAGGTTCCTGGCACTCTTCTAACTAAACCACTAATGAAAGAGGTTTTATAGATAATCATGATGGGAAAGATCAATTTCAACATGCCTGGTGGGTATAAAAAGCTATTGAAGTAGACTATCTGCTGGCTTCCTGTTCACATACAAAAGAACATTTCATCTCCTGCAAAACCAGACACTTTCTCTTGTTATCAACATTCTCTTGAGGATTCTTTCTAGTCCCTATTCAGAGGCTCAGTGTTGGTAAAACCAGCAGCTTCAATATTCAAGACTGAATAATAGCGTGGAAGCGTCAGTGTGAGAGAGAGGAGGGGAGCCGAGGCCTCATCTTCCTATAGTGGACCAAGTGTGGAGCTGCTCAGTGTGTCAGAACTGGGGCTCACTCGGGAATTTCACCCTCCCATGCACTGGGTAGCTTCGGAGCAAAGAAAAATTATACTCCATGGCTACACAGCGCAGCGCATAAATGTGTTCAGTTGGCTACAAGAACCAAATGACCTTACAAACCCTCTGTGTTATATGAACCCCCCCCCCCACCTCACAATGCTTCTTCACTCACAGCTTACCTGGTCTAAGCAGCACACACTCACAAAACTCACGTAGTGAGCTCCCCGAGGTCCCTGGGCAGGCACACTTAGCATTTGATTTGACAAATGCTGCTAAGCTCTGCTCCAGTTCCTTAGGGGACACTGGCTGCCAACATCCTCACTCCTCTCCTTTCTGCTCCACGCGCCTCACTGCTTCACTCTCTTCCTGACCACCTGCTCTTCACAGAAGTTGGTACTGCGCTGCTTATCTCGCTTTGATTTAGTCAGGGTTTTGGCTTCTTTTTTGAGGCTGGTTAGTAGTTCAGAGAAGGGATGGAGAGGGAAATTGCCTTTGGGGTGGAGGGGAGAGAGAGGGAGGGGCCCAAGAGAACTCCAGGGATCCAAGGAGGACTTGAAGATAGTGAGCATTGCCAGGATGGGGACAGCGGGAGGGTGCTAAGGAGGGGGTGGGTAGGGAGGGGAAAAGAGGGAGAGCAAGGAGGGGAGGGATGAGGGCAAAGGAGAGAAGGCGGTGGAAAAGGAGGGGAGGGATGAGGGTAAAGGAGAGAAGAGGGGAAGAGAAAGGTGGGGAGGGAGAAGGAGGGAAGAGGAGGGCAAAGGGATGGGTAAAGGAGAGAAGGGGGAGGGAGAGAAGGGAAGGGGAGGGAAGAGAATGGGAGGGGTAAAGGAGAAAAGGGGGGTAAAGGAGAGAAGGGGAGGGGGGAGGAAGGGAGGGTGAAAGGGAGGGAGAGGGGTAAAGAAGAGAAGGGGGACAAATCTTTAAAAAAAAAAAAAGGGGGCGCCTGGGTGGCACAGCGGTTAAGCGTCTGCCTTCAGCTCAGGGCGTGATCCTGGCATTCTGGGATCGAGCCCCACATCAGGCTCCTCCGCTATGAGCCTGCTTCTTCCTCTCCCACTCCCCCTGCTTGTTTCCCTCTCTCGCTGGCTGTCTCTATCTCTGTCGAATAAATAAAATCAAATCTTTAAAAAAAAAAAAGAAGAGAAGGGGGAAGGGGAAGAAGGGTTGCTGCAGAGAAGAGGAAGGGAGGAGGAAGGGGAGGGAGAAGGAGAAGAGGAGGAGGGAAGATGAGCAGGGGAGGTGAGAAGAGGAAGAGGAAGGAGGAGAGGGGTAGAAAGGACTTGGCTTCAGCCAGGCTGAGGTGAGTGGGCAATTGAAAGCAACCTACTTTATTTCCTCTTGAGCCAAGGCAGGGTTTGAAGTGATAATCTGGCTCAGATCCAAACCCTTGAAGGAAGTGGCATTCATCATCAGATTGCTATACCCTAACCCTGGACAAAAATCTTACATATCTAAATGTAATGTCTGAGTTTTGTGGAATGGCCGGTCTATGAGTAGGAAGTGTATGAAAAGCCATGGCTCTAACTTCCACTTCTGAGTAAATAGAGGTGACCAGCAGAGTTCTCCATCTTCAACCTTCCTTTTTCAAAAGTTCTCCTAACCCCAGGCACAGCCTCAGGGCAGGTCCGCTGGCAGCTTCAGTGGAAGACCATCCCTTTCCTTCCTGCATCTCTTCCAGGCTCCTCCCAGACGCACTTCAGTCTCAGCTGCAGCAGAAGTCACGGAGAAGCCCTCCCAGGGCCACTGTGCCCGAGCCCATGGGCCCCTCTGAACCAGAAGTCTGCGGGAATGCAGAAACACGGGCGGCCAGCCACTAAGTCATCAGCAGATGTAAAACCTGGCAAATCTGCCATCTGTAGGAAAGTGAGACCCCCCCCAATTTCACCTAACCCTATGGTAGAGGGAAAAATTCAGTATCATAAGCAGCGTTAGGTTTTTTCTGTTGAAAAACGAATATTTCATAAAATCGAGTTCTAGCTAAATGGAGAGCATAGCTTCCAACTAGTACTTGAAAGACACATCGTAAACTGCTTTTGGCCAATTTTTAGACTGTTAGATAACTTTGTGTCTCAGCGCTTATAGTGCAAATTTCCTCAGAATCACTGTTTCTGTATTTTGGAGTACAACTCCTGCTTATCAACATAAGAGAAAAAAAGTTAGGGTCAAGATACGACAAACAAATCTTGGTTTTAGACATAAAGCATATCAATGTCAGGCGCCTGGGTAGCGCAGTCGTTAAGCGTCTGCCTTCGGCTCAGGGCCTGATCCTGGTGTACCGGGATCGAGTCCCACATCGGGTTCCTCGGCTGGGAGCCTGCTTCTTCCTCTCCCTCTCCCCCTGCTTGTGTTCCCTCTCTCGCTGGCTGTCTCTCTGTCACATAAAAAAAAAAAAAAAAAAAAAAAGCATATCAATGTCCAAAGCATCAACTCAAATATTAGTGTGGTTTTTCTTGCTGAAATGTAAATCCCAGACAAATAACAGTTTATTGTCTAAATAAAATTCTCTTTCATCATCGACTAAAGCAATCACAGAGGACACAATAAAACGTCTGAGATTTGCTTCAAAATCATCCAAGAGGAGTAAAGATGAAACAGGATAGGCCATATATTGATAATGTGAAGCTCAGTCATGGGTATATAATTTATATGTATTTCTTCTTTCTTATGTATGTATTTTTTTTTAAGATTTTTACTATTATTTTTTAAGTAATCTCTATGCTCCAATGTGGGGCTCGAACTCATAACCCCGAGATCAATAGTTGCATGCTGGGACACCTTGGTGGCTCAGTCGTTAAGCGTCTGCCTTCAGCTCAGGGCATGATCCCAGAGTCCTGAGATCAAGCCCCGCATCAGGGTCCTCCGCTAGGAGCCTGCTTCTTCCTCTCCCACTCCCCCTGCTTGTGTTCCCTCTCTCGCTGGCTGTCTCTGTCAAATAAATAAATAAAATTAAAAAAAAAAAAAAGAGCTGCATGCTGTACTGAGTGACCCAGCCAGGCCCCCTCTTATGTATATATTTAAAATGTTTTCTTAATAAAATACCTTTTTCTTTCCTCATGAAACTGAAAACACAAATTACTGGGCGCCTGGGTGGCTCAGTCGGTTAAGTATCTGCTTTCAGCTCAGGTCGGGATCCCAGGGTCCTGGGATTGAGTTCCCCATCGGGCTCCCTGATTGGCAGGGAGTTTGCTTCTTCCTCTACCCCTTCCCCCTGCTTCTGCTCTCCCCCCCCCCCATGCTCTCTCTCTCTCTCTCTCTCTCTCAGGGCTCTCTCTCAAATAAATAAAATTTAAAAAAAAGAAAAAAAACCCCACAAACTATCAGCTCAAACTAAGTTTTAGGATCTGAGCCTAGAGAGAAAAGAGGGACGGTGACCAGAACTCAGTTTCTTGGGTAGTCGTGAGGAACTGTGCCCTTGGCATGAGTTTTCAGCAAATCCAAAGTTTGCTGATAAAGAGGTATGAATAAAAGTAAAGTAATCACAGAGGAGACAGTTAACAGTTTTAAAAATCCACTTGATTTGAAAAGTACTGCTGTATTGAGAAGTAACACAGACCAGTAGACACAAGGTCAAAAATAAAAAAGAAGAAAAGAAAATAGGAAAATCTCTTTAAATGGAAAATACTATCTAATGACGGAGGGGAGAAAAATGCACAAGTTTTGAAAATCTTCATGATATTTATTAAAAATTGTGCATGGTAATATTATTTAAAGGACTTAAAAAAACTATGTTTTTAAAGAAACAGATCTGTTGGCAAGTATCCGAAACAATTTTAGAAACAGGAAGACAATATTACAAGACAATTGGCCATTTTTTTCTAGAACGTATGAAGAAGAGAGGTTCCAATGATTGGAGAAAGGAAGAGATTGCACAAGACTGACTGGTGGAGATAAAACATAAAAATATAAAATATCGGTGTACAAATGGACTTCGTAGACGATCTACTCCAACCGCCTGATCTGATGGTGAGGAAAGAGGCAGGGAGGTGATGCGTTTGGGCTCTCCCCCAGCGGTTCCCCACGCGCCCCCCTTTTCAGTCTCTTAAAACCCACTCTATCAGACAGAAGGAAAAAGCTGGTTCCTGGAGACCCGCTGCTGTAACCACTGGGTCGGCGTGCGATGATCTGATGAGTCAGGGGAGGGAAGGATGGTTCTGCCTGCAAGTCAGTTCATATCTCGGTCAGATGAAGGTCACTATCTTTGGGCAGAAGGCCACCTGAACCCAGAAAGCAACTTAAATGAAGTGGAGAGCAAAGAGGTCCTCCTGGTATGGGGGGTATGTGTGTGGCCTCCAGAGCTCCCTGCCTCTTGCGGGATACATGACCTTGAGCAAACCACTTCACGTCTCTGGGTCCCAGCCTTACTCTGCAGAGCAGGGATGACATAATATGGTTGTTGGGAAGATTAAAAGAGGAATCCAGAAAAGAATTTAGAATAGTGCCTGGGTTGAAATAAGCATTGAATAAATGTCCGTTGTGACTACCTTAGTAATGCCCCTCTGCATGCTCCCTCACTAACCTTCCCACCCGTGCAGTGCAGTTGACTGCACTTCTGCCCGCGAATTCCAGATCTCTCTTGGGACTGGGCCTTGACTGGCCTAACACATTGTCTGTCCTTACTAGCTTTGTCCCTAAAAGGTAGACCCTCTTCTCCTTCCCCTAAGGCAGTGTTGGAGACCCTGCCTCCCCTCAGACTTCAAGTGTCCCCTGATGCTTAGAGCCTCCAGTTGCTTGCCCCATCCTCTGGACTGGGAGCCTTCCGATGTCTGTCTGCTGGGACCTGACCCGAGTAACTGTTGCATTTCATGGCCATCCCTGTGGGGACCAGGTCATACTGTCATGTTTCCCTGCTTCCTTTCCTTTCCATTCCGCCCTGGTCCAGCTGGCCATCCTCTCTCTCCATGGGCCTCTGCTACTGAAGTTCCAGAATAAAATCCATGCTTTATGTAAGAAAACCCACCAGCTCCTTTAATAAGCAAAAACCTTAACTCACCAAAGTGGACAGTGAAGGGAGAATCTCACCTGGGAGGAGGCCTCCCATTCTCCTCTCCTCCTGAGGTCTCCTTTCCTTGAGTTTCCCACTAATCGTCACTGCCCCCATGGATCTGTCCTGTAGCCTCCACAAGTGTGGATAAGAGCTCCCCTTAACTTCCTTCGGCAGAGCTGAAACGGACTCTAACCAATAGCAGGACCCTACTAAAGGCTCAGACAGGTCAGCAGGGCATGACGCCTGCCCCTCCAGAGCCCAAGGGACGTTTTCTTCCTGTCCCTGTTCAATGATTCCACATGATCTGATCGAGCTCTGGGCCCAGGAAGAATCCATAGATAACCAGCTGCAGTCAAAAAGCTAGAGGAGGCAGAAGGTGACAGGTTGCTGGCCGCCCGGACCTCCATGGCCACAATCCCTCCTGTTTAGCTGGGCAAGCTGTGGCTTGCTTTTGCCTTTGCTTATTTGGTTCCCTGTGCTTAAAATGTTCTCCCACTTTAAAAATGGTAGTGTAGAAGAGAAAAGTAGGAATCCTGTGATTTCAGTATCTAGAAAGAGCAGCAATTATAAACAACCACTTCAAGTATGATTTTCGTTTAGAAAAGCCCCAATGACTCATCTCTTATAAATGAAGAAAATGAAGTCCCAAAATATGAAGTGATGTATCCAGCTAAGGCCACATAACTGTTAGTGGTACATCAGTACGAGAAATCAGATTTTCTTCTCTAGCCACGGCGTCTGGCTTTGCGGATGAAGAGTCACTTAAAAACACGATTTTCTATTTTGTCATGTATGGCATTTGTCATCATCAATAGCGTTAGGCAATTTAAGGAGCCTGACCACACCTAGAAGTCGGAAAGTTTGCAACAGGCTACCAGGAGCTCCATTAACTTAGAAGAATCCTCAAGGATCTTGAAGAAAATTTCCAGACTGTTGGTCTGGTCCCTGGACACCAAAATGAAGACCATCTCTGACCATGAAGGAGAACATAAGTTCTCAGTCTCAGGAAGAAGGTATATTAGGAACCCAGAGAATCCACCCAGCAAAGAGCAAAGGCACACACCACAGCCGGGAGGACTGTTGATGTGCTGCTGGGCTGCAGAGCCTCCTACCCCAACAGGTGACTGGCTTCACTGTCCATCATCCTCAGGGAGTGCTGGAGGACTGAAAAAATAAGGTTTCTGCGGGATCCATGAGACCTGTAGCACTCAGACAGGAGTTTAAATGCAGACTGGAATCCAAGTCCTCTAGGGTATCTAAAGGCCCGGCTGTCATTTGCTCTCACTGGGTCCTTCCACCTGCATGTGATGTGTGCTGACAATTTCCAACTGCCTGTTCTGCTCTCACCCACTGCATGTCCTGGCCCAAGTGCCATATGCACTATGAAGACTTTCCTGAGCGCTCCGCTCAGCCGGATCCCTCTCTCCCTTGCACTCCCCTAGAATGCACAGCTCTGAATTGTTATCTTGTACTATCTTCTTCAGAAACTATAGCAAACTGCAAGGGGATGTCTTTAGGCATCGAAATGCTTTTTAAAAAGCAAATATAATGCATATCCTGCGTAGGCATGCGTTGGTTGCAAGTAACAGTATACCTGACTAAAATTCACAAGCAATAAAGAAAATTTAAATATCTCACATAGCGAGGAGTCTGGGGAAGGCAGTTCCAGGTTGGATGCGATAATCCCACAATGTTACAAAGTACCCAAGCAACCTGTCTCCGTTTTTCTGCCCTGCTATCTCTGATGTTGCTTATGGTCACAAGTTGACTTGTGCAATTACATTCAAAGTAGGCAGTGGGGCAAAGAGGTCTGCTCCTAGCTGGTTCTCATCTATTAAGGGAGAAATCTCCCAGGAGCTACCCAGCAGATTCGCCTTTATGTCTCATTAGCCAGAAATGGGTCACGTGTCAACCTTTAGACCAATCATTCGCAAGGAGAAGATTTAACTTTACTGGCTTTAGCCAATCAGGATTAGTTATCACTCTCACCCCTGCCTGCCACATAAAGATGTACTGGGCAGGACGCTGTGTCTCTTAAAACAAAGGATCTCCTTTCAGCTCCCACCAACTAGAAGAAGATCAGGGGTCTCTTAACAACCAAGAGGGAGGGGCGCCTGGGTGGCTCAGTCGGTTCAGCGTCTGCCTTCCGCTTGGGTCATGACCCCTGGGTTCTGGGATGGAATGCATTGGGCTCCCTGCGGAGCAGGGAATCTGCTTCTCCCCTCCTCTCTCTCTGCCGCTCCCCCTGCTCGTTCTCTCTCTCTCTCTCTCTCTCAAATAAATAAATAAAATCTTAAAAAAAAAAAAAAAAACAACAACCAAGAGGGAGACACGTTATCTTTTGTATAAGCATCAGTGTCAGCTGCAGTGAGTATAGGGATAGTCACTGATACATGACATGGGAGAGCCATAAAACTCGACCTTCCTGAAACATGGCCAACAGCCCGTCACTTCTCACGCGGAAAACTGCAAAGGATCCATGTTTTGTCTATTACTGTAGAAAAGCAGTGACCTTAACGTGGAATCGGAGGAACCGATTTAGTGTGCTGGATAGCATGACCTATTCGTTACGTGGGTAAATTAATTCACTTTCTTGACCCTCAATTTCCTCACTTGTATAAAATGAGTGAATTGGAGTTGATTTATCCCTTTCTGTTCCAATCCCCTGTGAGTCCCTTTTGACTTTCAAGGCTTCCTCAAATCTGGCTGACATACATATTTAATCATACTTCCTGCTTAGTTATTTCTATCAAGATTCTTGCTTCCTTTATGTTAGCCCATTCATTGTCCCAGAACACACTATGTCGTTCATTCTTTTATTCCACAAGCATTCACTGAATGCCTGTTAAGTTCTGGGCATTAGATGAGTGCAATTCTCTAGAAAATGGTAGAGCCAGGATGTGGAGAAAAAGGAACCCTCATGCACTGTTGGTGGGAACGCAAACTGGTGCAGCCACTGTGGAAAACAGTATCGAGGTTCTTCAAAAAGTTTAAAATAGAACTACCCTACAATTCAGCAATTACACTACTGGGTATTTACCCAAATACAAAAATACTAATTCAAAAGGCTACATGCACCCCTATGTTTATCGCAGCATTATTTACAATAGCCAAATATGGAAGTCAAAAGGGACTCACAGGGGATTGGAGCCTGGTGTCTATCAATAGATGAATGGATAAAGAAGATGTGGTGTACATCATGGAATGTTATTCAGCCATAAAAAAAGAATGGAATCTTGCCATTTGCAACAACATGGATAGAGCTAGAGAGTATAATGCTGAGTGAAATAAGTCAGTCAGAGAAAGACAAATACCATCTGATTTCACTCATATGTGGAATTTAAGAAACAAAACAAATGATCATGGGGGGAAAGGGGAGAGAGAGAGAGAGAGAAACAAACCAAGAAACAGACTCTTAACTATAGAGAACAACCCAATGGTTACCAGAAGGGAAGCCACCTATTTCAATGGCTGGAATAGATAACGGGATTAAGACGACACTTCTCAAGATGAGCACTGAGTAATGCATAGAATTGTTGAATCACCTGAAACTAATATAACACTGTATGTTAACTAGCCTGGAATTAAAACTAAAAACTTAATAAGTAAATAAAACAGTAAAAAAACAAAAAAAACCAAAAAACGACTTTCACTTTTATACTTTGGGCATATATTACCTTGACAAAATTAAAATGGCAATTTTTTTTCCTCAAAACAGTTGAGCATATATATCAAAATATTAAAAAGGGTGATAGAAACTTGAATTATTATGATTTTCTTCTACTTTCTTTTTAATTTAAAATTTTAAACTAAAACTTTTGACTCAAGAGAAATTAGGAAACTCAAATAGATCAATGACCATTACAGAGATTGAATGCCTCCTGAAAAATTGTTTCCTTCCCACCCACTCCCCCACCCAAAATACATATCATCACATAGTTTCCCAGGGACGTTTTAATAAAATTTCAATATCAGCTCATCTCTGTCTCATAAAACTGATCTAGAGAAGAGAAAGCTATCTAATTTGCTTTATAATGTTACCATAACTTGATTCCAAAGCCAAATAAAGAAAGTGCAGGAATTAAAGCTATGAACTAATTTCCCTTATGATTATTAGATGCAGAAATTCTAAAGGAAATATTAGCAAGTCAAAGAAAGAAAGAAAAATCACAATTGATTGATTGAGTCTACTGTCCTGAATCCTTGTGAGGCTTCATGGTATATCTAAATACTGTGTCCAATTTTGGTATTTATAATTTTAAAACATACAGATCATTAGGGGCGTCTGGGTGGCTCAGTCGTTAAGCATCTGCCTTCAGCCCAGGGCGTGATCCCAGGGTCCTGGGATCGAGCCCCACATTGGGCTCTGTTCTCCGCTAGGAGCCTGCTTCTTCCTCTCCCACTCCCCCTGCTTGCGTTCCCTCTCTCACTGGCTGTCTCTCTCTCTGTCAAATAAATAAATAAAATCTTTTAAAAAAAATACAGATTATTAGAGATAATTTAGAGAGTATTCCACTGTAAAATGATTAAGAGGATGGGAAAATATGTAATCTGGTTAAAAAAAAAAAAAAGCAATTGATGGGCTCAGAAAGACAAAATACCAGAGAATATATTTGAATTAAAAAGAAAAAACACATTGGGGCGCCTGGGTAGCGCAGTCGTTAAGCGTCTGCCTTCGGCTCAGGGCGTGATCCCGGCGTTCCGGGATCGAGTCCCACATCGGGATCCTCCACTGGGAGCCTGCTTCTTCCTCTCCCACTCCCCTGCTGTGTTCCCTCTCTCTCTGGCTATCTCTCTGTCAAATAAATAAATAAAATCTTAAAAAAAAAAAAAAGAAAAAACACAGAAAGTATGGGTTTATTATTGCTAAAAAACAAACCATGATTTTTAACTTAAAATATTATCACCAAAAAATCTGTTGATAAGCTCCCCCAAAAGGCGTAGGCATCCAAGGGGAGTCCTTAGGAGCAGGGCTCCTTCAGGGGCAGGCAACTGTGTGGTCAGACAGGCCCTGGGCTCAGAAGGGCCACATACTGGCTTTAACTCTCTGCTGTTGCCATCTTGAAATTCTTAATACTTTTTGGAGAAGGGGCCCCACATTTTCATTTTGCATTTGGCCTTACAAATTAATATAGCTGCTTTGCACCAAAGGGTAACTAAGGCAGTCAACCAGCTCGTTCTACTGGTCTGTGAAGAGGAACAGAGACAATGGGGATTCCTCGGGCTGCAAAGAAGACCATAGGGACGTGATTCAAATCCGTAAAGCTGTGAAGAGTGTAGTTGGTCTGTACATAGCCTTTTTACCATCCTTTCTCTACCATGAAACTTGAAGGTGGACATTTTATGATGAAGGCTTCAACATAGAGGCTGGAAGGCTATTTCTCTGACACTATATGCCACTGAGCAACTCAAACTAGTCCCATTCACAATATTTTAATCCCAAATCAAGCTACACAAACTATGAAACATTATCTTGAAGGGGAATATAAGTTATAAAGATGGACCACATGAATGGCGGATAAGGACACAATGAATGTCTAAACCAACAGCCTACGTTCGCACAACACCACCTCCCCCCACACCCAAACTCTTCTGAGCCTGGTCCTCATTAATGAGACAAGAAGCAGAGAGAGCCCAACTGAATCCAATCCGTCCTATGGCTAGCTCTGTCTGCCAAATAAAACATCAGTACTCGGTACTGATAGCAAACATATGGAGGCGCCTGGGTGGCTCAGTGGGTTGAGCATAGTATTCCCTCTCCCTTCTTTAGATCTCCCCCTCTTCCCAGAGCACTCTTTATTGAAGTAGGTGTTCAGTTTAAATTGGTGTCAGGGGCACCTGGTTGGGTCGGTCGGTGAAGCATGCGACTCTTGATTTTGCGGTTGTGAGTTTGGGCTCCACATTGGGTGTAGAGATTACTTAGATTCTTTATAAGTAAGTAAGTAAATAAGTAAATAATTAGGTTTTCAATTTTTTAAAAAGATGTCGTTTATTTATTTGCCACACAGAGAGAGACAGCACAAGTAGAGGGAGCGGCAGGCAGAGGGAGAAAAGCGGGCTCCTCACTGGGCAAGGAGGAGCCTGATGCGGGACTCGGTCCCAGGGCCCGGGGCTCGTGACCTGAGCTGAAGGCCGATGCTTACTGACTGAGCCACCCGGGCGTCCCAGGTTTTCAATTTAAATAATGTTTTATAATGTCCAAGTTACTGTTTGTTAACGTTGTACACTTACATAGAAAATGCTAACATTTAGGGAATTTAAAACTATTTTTCAATGTAAGAGTATAACCCTAAAAATATACAGTAAATGGACATTAAAAAACAAAAAAAGTAGGAAGTATTTTTTTCTCGAATAGTTTAGGCCAACAGCTATGAACCACGTTTTTGCAAAACTCTGGTACTCAGGAACTGGACTGAGGTTTTGAGCAGAAATTTTCAGAAAAATACCAAGTTAAAGAACCTTTTTCTCTATTTAACATTTGTTTTCTATTTAAAAATTTTATGCCAACGGTTTCTCATAACTTTGATGCCTCTCTCCACCTATCTATACAGTAAGCTAGGCTGAGATGGCACAGAGTTGTGCCAGAAAATTATGTGTTCACCTGACTATAGGCAGCAGAACAGAGGTAAAGTCATGATCTTTTTTTTTTTTTTTTAAAGATTTTATTTATTTATGTGACAGAGAGACAGCCAGCGAGAGAGGGAACACAGCAGGGGGAGTGGGAGAGGAAGAAGCAGGCTCATAGCAGAGGAGCCTGATGTGGGACTCGATCCCGGTACGCCGGGATCACGCCCTGAGACGAAGGCAGACGCTTTAACGACTGCGCTACCCAGGCGCCCCAAAGTCATGATCTTTGACGCCAGACTGCCTGGGCTCCACTCTTGGCTCTCTCAGTTCCTTGTTGAGTGATCTTGGGCTAGAGGCCAATTACATAGGAAGCTTAAACTTCTGGACCCCTCACCCAAGGTCCTCACTCAATTTGTTTTCATGGGTTTGAGTTCCTTTTCTTAAAGGTAGCCTCTAAAATCGCATATGCATCTGGCCCACAAAACCAAACCGGATCTGCCTCTGTTTGGTGTAAAGTACTTATCCTCTCTGAATATCAGTTAACTCTTCTGCAAAATGGGGACAATCCCAGTATGATAGTATTAACCTCACTGTGAGAATTATATGAGTTAATACACAAAGCAAGTAGCACAGAGAGTAGCACACAGCGACACTCAATAAAGGATAACTGTTGTTATGATCACCATCATCATTATTGAATTTGTTGTTTTAATTTAACATGTTATTCATGGTGCACCCCCAAGAACTCCATGAGAGGCAGGAGCTCAACATCTTTATATGCCTAAGAGTCCCTGTTAGAAAGTTCTAGCTATCTGGAGATGGAGGCTCTGGACCTCCTGTAGCTTTATAATTCTACTAAATCATGAAATCTTAAGATGACCTGGGTAATAGCCATTGGTTATTATGGTGGAGAATTACTTTGAATCTTTGAGACTGAGACCTATAAAAACACAAATTTTATAGTAGTTTTCCTTTGGGTACAATAGCATTAATGAAATATTTTCTAAGTAAATGAATCTAGAGAGCATAGACAATGTTTTTGAGGACATGCTCTTTTTGCATGTTAGGTAGAATTATTTTTACAAGATGTTTATGATTCTTAAATGGCAGTAGTTAAGTCTATTATACTCTGGCCCCAGACATACATTCCAAATGCTCCCCCTCCGCCAATGGGTCCATGTCACCCTTAGTTGATAAGTGGAGGTGAGAATGAGTTTTGATTACAAATGTTCCGTTGTCCTTTATGTAATTAAAGACAGAAAGTTGTGACATTTCAATGTTCTGAGGTAATGTGCTAGGGACACAAAGAGTGACATGGGAATGTATATCTAGCCATCAGAGGGCAGAAGAAAGCAACCAGAACAAGTTTTAGAGGTAAAAAAAAAAAAAGATAGGAGTTTGATATGAAGAGACTCCTTTGCTGGTTTAAAAAGTCAACCTTTACTAAGTGAAAGAAGCCATTTCGAAAAGGCTAGATACCGTATGGTTCCAACTATATGACCTTCTTTCTGAAAACGCAAAACTATGGAGACAGTAAAAAGATTAGTGGTTGCTAGTGTTAGCGCTGGGAGGGAGGGATGAAGAGCAAAGAAGAGTGGATTCTGGGGGCAGTGAAACTACTCTGCATGATACCATAATGATAGCAGCATATCCTTATCCATTTGTCCAAACCCAAGGTATGTACAATGTCAAGGTGAACCCTACTGTAAATATGGACTTTGGATAATTACAATGTGTCAGTGTAAGTTCATCAGTTATAACAAATGCATCCCTCTGGAAGGGGATGTGGACAGGAGAAGAGGCTGTGTGTGCAACAGGGGCATGCACGCATATGTCAGGGGGTAGATGGGAACTCTCTATAATTTCTGTTCAATTTTGCTCTGAACCTAAAACTGCTCTTAAAAATAAAGTCTATTCGAGATTTTCCTCTGAGATCAGGAACAAGATAAAGGTTTCCAGTTTCAATTTTATTCAACACAGTACTGAAAATCCCAGCCACAGCAATCGAGAAGAAAAAGAAATAAAAGGCATCCATATTGGCAGGGAAGAAATTCAACTGTCACTATTTGCAGATAACATGATACTATACATAAAAAACCCTAAGGAGTCCACCAAAAAACTACTAAAAGTAATAAATGAACTCAGTAAAGTTGCAGGATACAAAATCACACAACAGAAATTGGTTGTGTTTCTATACAAAGTAGAAGAAAGATAAATTAAGGAAACAATCCCATTTATAATTACAACAAAAAGGATAAAATAACTAGGAATAAATTTAACCAAGGAGGTGAAAGCCTATGTTCTGAAAACTATAAAATATCAATAAAAAGAAATTGCAGACAACTTAAATGGAAAGACATAACATGCTCATGGATTGGAAGAATTAATATTGTTAAAATGTCTACTACCCAAAGCAATCTACAGAGTCAGTGCAATCCCCATCAAAATACCAACAGCATTTCTTCACAGAACTAGAACAAATAATACCAAAATGTGCATGGAACTGCAGAAGACCCCAAATGGCCGAAGCAATCTTGAGAAAGAAGAACGAAGCTGAAGGTTCGTTCAGATTTCAAGATATACTACAAAGCTATAGTAATCAAAACAGTACAGTATTAGCAGAAAAACAGACACATAGATCAATAGAAAGAAGAGAGGGCCCAGAAATAAATCCACGATTATATGGTCAATTAATCTCCAACAAAGGAGGCAAGAAGATACAACAGGAAAAAGGCAGTCTCTTCAATAAATGCCACTGGAAAAACTGAACAGCTCCATATAAAAGAATGAAAGTGGACCACTTTCTTACACCATACACAAAATAAACTCAGGATAGGTTAAAGACCTAAATGTGAGACATGAAACCATCAAACTTCTAGAAAAAAACATAAGCACTGATGCGTTTGACATCAGCCATAGGAAGATTTTTCTAGACTTGTCTCCTTAGGCAAGGGAAACAAAAGCAAAGATGAACTATTAGGAAGACACCAAAATAAGTAGTTTTGCACAGTAAAAGAAACCATCAACAAAATGAAAAGACAACCTGCTGAATGGGAGAAGATATTTACAAATGATATATCTGACAAGGGGTTAATATTCAAATTATATAAAGAATGTATAGACCTCAACACCAAAACAAAAATAATCCAATTTAAAAATGGGCAGAGGACCTGAATAGACATTTTTCCAAAGAAGTTATAGAGATGGCCAACAGACACATGAAAAGATGCCCAGTATCACTCATCATCAGCAAAATGCAAATCAAAACCACAGTGAGACCTCAGTTCTGTCAGAATGGCTAGAATAAAAAAGATAAGAAATAACAAGTATAGAAAAAGGAACCCTCATGCACTGTTGGTGGGGATACAAACTGGTATAGCAACTGTGGAAAAACACTATGGAGTTTCCTCAAAAAATTAAATATAGAAATGCCATATGGTCCAGTGATTTCACTACTGGGTATTTATCTCCCCAAAAAGGAAAACACTAATTCAAAAGATATATGCTCCCTTATGCAAATGTTTATTGCAGCATTATTTACTGTAGCCAGGATATGGAGGCAACCCAAGTGTCCATGGATAGATGAATGGATAAAGAAGATGTCACACACACACACACACACACACACACACACACACATTGGACTATGACTCAGCCATAAGAAAGGATGAGATCTTGCCATTTATGACAGCATGGATAGACCTACAGGGTATTAAGCTAAGTGAAATAAGTCAGAGAAAGAAAACACCATATAATTTCACTTATACATGGAAACTAAAAATGGAACAAACCAATAAATAAATAAATAAAAAGCCGAGACAGACCCATAAATACAGAGAACAAACTGATGGTTGCCAGAGGGGAGGGGTGAGGACAGACAAAATGGGTCAAGAGTGGGAGACGCAGGTTTCTAGTTACAGAGTGAATAAGTTACAGGATGAAAGGTACAGCAAAGGGAATATAATCTATGATACTGTAATAGTGCTGTCAGGTGACAGAAGGTAGCTAGTCACACTTGTGTGAGCACGGCATAATATATACACTTGCCGAATCACTATGTCCTACCTCTGAAACTAATGTGACATTGTCAACTCTACTTCAATTAAAAGATTCAAAAAATAATAAAGTCTATTAAAATTTTTTTAGCCTATTTTCAAAAAGTGAATCTTCAGGTTCTTGATTCACTAATCTTAGCGGGTATTTTGCAAACTTGACTCTTGACTATTTTTAGCATTCACAGAAGTCTGAGGTCTCATTTTGTTCACTATTTCCCAGTGTCCGCCAAACTGGTGCAACTAGATATTACTACCATAAACGTTACATAATGTTATTGTGTGTTTTAAAAAAAGAAAAGAAAAGAAAACATATGTGGGAAGTCATATGAACAAGGAAACAGAAAAACTTTAACCTTAAAGTGATGATTAACTTAGCAATTTAAGGAAAACTACACCATACGTTCAGTTTTCACTGCTTGTAGACTGTACTTACCGTAGCACCGTAACCCCGAAGTAATCCTTATCCATAATCTTTCGCAACAATTACCTTCTTATCCATCTTGGGACTTTGCTTTAGCGAGTCCCCTTCCTTTCATAAGCTTCTCTCCTAAACTCACCTTAATACTTTTGTCTATATATTTAGGAGGACGTAAAAGAATTTTTAGTGCTTGAGACAGAATAGGCTGCAGATTCTCCACAAAGCTCCGAAGGGTTCTTTGTGTTGTTTGTTTTTTGTTTTTTTAAGATTTTATTTATTTATTTTGACAGAGAGAGAGAGCTCAAGCAGGGAGGAGGGGCAGAGGCAGAGGGAGAAGCAGTCTCCCCGCTGAGTAGGGAGCCAGACACGGGGCTCGATCCCAGGACCCCAGGATCATAACCTGAGCCGAAGGCAGATGCTTAACTGACAGAGCCACTCAGGAGCCCCTCAAAGGGTTCTTTGAACCCGATTGTTGACTGAAACAGCTGGGTCAGGTTAAAAAAAAGAAGTTGCAGGGGCACCTGGGTGGCTCAGTTGGCTGAGTGCCTGACTCTTGGTTTTGGCTCAGATCGTGATCTCAGGGTCCTGAGATCAAGCCCCCGGTTGGGAGTCTGCTTGAGATTCTCTCTCTCCCTCTCCCTCTGCCCCTCCCCGCCACACTCGTGCTCTCTCTCTCTCTAAAATAAGTAAATAAACCTTAGAAAAAAAAAGTTGCAGAGGAGGTCTGCGCCGTAGGGATTTAGATTAAGATTTAAAAACAGCGCATACCTCATAGGGGTATCGCCAGGGAAAGGCATGTGGATACTTAACGCCCTCAACCCATTGTGAGCGCTCAGTAGGCCTCCCCGTTAAAATGATTCATTTGTCAACCTACTCACTCTGCCTGTATTTCGTAATGATTTAAATTTCCAAGAGATTGAGGCTTGATGGCCCAGTCAATTCCGTGAATCGGTTTGCCCTGGACAGGGTGGCCAAGGTGTGTATGCATAGGTGTGCATGTGTGAATGTGAGTGTGTGTGCGTGGAGAGGTGTGCAGCATGTCTGATACTTGAACATGAACTCTGACTTCAATTGGCAAAGAACCTAGTTAAGAAAGATGGCCACAATGTAAACTCCTCTTCTGCTTAGAAAGAAGGCTACCGCGGTGCTCCTGTTGCTGGCCTCTACCTGTCATTTCACTTGCCTCCATCATTCAGAGCCCTTAGGAGGGAAACCAAGAGGGCAAGAGAGAGTCAGAACAGGCATTTTTATAAAAAGGCTCCATATACATGGGTGAAGGACAGCCTTTCTGTTATTATGAACCCAGAATGAAGATAGGAAAAGGGCTGGTGGGAGAGGTGGTATGAGGCTGAAAAGTTTGAGGTGAGTTAAAAAGATGTTTTCCACTCAAATACATACATGTAGGACCAGGGACAACACAGCTGGAGATTGGCGACAAAGTCATGGAATTTTACGTATTACTATCTTTGATCCAGATGTTTTAATTAAATCATGTTCTAAGTAATAAGATACATTTAAATTTATTTACAGAACATAAACTACTGAGGACAGGACAGAGCCATTTAGATGAAAGTTCTGAGTATTATAAGCTATGGACATTAGGGGGTCCACATACTGCTCCTTAAGATTCATATTTCAGATTTTTGAAGAATGCTTCACACACCAAGCATTTATGTCTATATTACAGGACTCTTCTTAATACGTGTAATTCGTGAAAGGCATGTGGCTTTTAAAGGCTGAGTCATTCTTTGACTCAGTGAATCCAACTTGTGGGGGAATCTAGCCACTGGGAAACCTAAGGTGCCACTATTGTCCAGATGGCAGCTTGCCTAACATGTGAGCAGATTACCCAGGAGGAAGTAAGCACACTTGGAATCTGGCCTTGCAGACTGAACCCTGAGAGGTGCTTGCAAACATCACAGGGTATTTCAAGTCTTGTCGCGACTCCCCTGTTTCTATTTTTTCAGGGCTATAACTACGACCCTCTGTTGATTTTTAAAAATTTAAACCTGCCTCCTTTTCAGCAAGATTTCGAGCTGTCATCGGGTCCAGTGGGAAAATGGTCAGATACTCCTAATAAGCTGATGCCCACGAAGGAACGTCAAGCCCCAGAAAGGAGAAACACAGAGACCGAGAGAATCCACCCCTGCTGAGGATGTTCTTGTCAGAGGGGTGCCCACAGAGTCTCAGAGTCTTTAGGCCACGTCCAAGAAACTCCTCAGCAGTGGGGAAAGCAGGCTAAGAGGAAGTAAACAGACACCTGGAAATAGAGGCAGAACACCACAGTAAGAAGTCAGGGTGGGCATATTTCGTAGGAACAGAATAGGCAAGGGGTGTCTCATAGGGCTCTCCACCAGCCCTCAGCCTCAGGACCAGAGTTCTACAAAAGAGACCTAGCAACAGTCCTAGAAGGAAAAGATTACTAGGCAGGAAACTGGGGTAGGAACTCAGAGGATAGGGGCTGGGGGAGAACCAGATCAGAAGCCCAGGAATAGAAGAGGAACTGGGGGGCAGTGGTGGGATCCCTCAAGTAGCAAGAGAGGGCATGTTATTAGCTCCCTGAATGACCTTTCATACAGACTTCCACTGAATGGAGCCAGGAGCAGCTTTACTGGTATGTTTCAGCAATCCACAAGGAACATAGAAGATTCTTCTCTAGTCACCTGCACAAGTTATGCCAACACGAATAGTCCATGGGAAAGCAAGCTGAAATGCGACCCTTCTGCATTTGCCAGCTGCTAAGGAGCCCTGAAATCGTCCTAACTGAAGGTTATCAAAGAAGCTACAGAGCTCAGTAAGCCCCTGACCTATTTAGCTTAACCTTTTGGGAGAAGGTTGTGGGAGAACAACCTGCCTCTCAGCGGCGGGCAGCAACGAAGCAGGTGCAAACCCCAGTAGGATGTGGGGACAAATGGAGCCTTGGGAATCTGGGTGCAGACAACTAGTTCCACTGAAGAGAACAGAGGATTCAAACTTTTCGTCATTTTCCCCACCTTTGAGCATTTCTTTTCTGAAAAGTTTTCTCTTTCTTCTAGTTCATAGAGCATGTCCAGAAAGTTGTTTTTTAAGGATTAGTGACAGGGAACGTTCCATCTTAAATCTTTTCCCCTATCGATAGCTTCGGGATAGCAATCTGCCTTTGCCTGTTGCCGTCACTCATCCAGGATAGATGTTTGCAAAATGGTCCTAACCGGCACGACCGCAAATAGACAAGTCACTCTAGTAGCAGATGCTTCTCCACTGGTCCCTTGAAGCACACCCATGTAATGCCATTGGAAAACTGCCACTGGAGGGCATTAGACATCATTTAATTTGCTACATGATGACTTTTGACCTCTGCATTCATTCCACACAGGTTACTAGTTTATCCCTGTTACCACCATCAGACATTTATCGATCTATTTCTAGGTGAAGGAAACGATGATAGAGCAGCAGATCCAAAGTGATCTTCTAAGGGGCTCCTAGTCCTGTTGAAAGAAATATATGAAAACTGGGGTACGCTCAAATCAGACTTGCATGCTCTATCAAAAAGCCATGGTGAGATAAGAGCAACAATGTGTTCAGGGACAGTATTTTGCAAAAGCAGTGAGGACCCTCTTAAGAAGCAAACTCACAGTGTCATACAGGGTTTTGCACACTCTGCTGGATCAGTCTCAGGGCATCTAGACTAACCATAGGAGCCAGTGAACATTTTCATTATTACGGAATATTTGTTGAGCAATTAGGATGTGCCCAATTTATACCTTCTTAGAGATGCTCCACCCGTTTCTCCCCAAATTTAGTTCTATAGACCACAAAGCTATCATCTCTTCTCTAAGCTTACAAATATCATGTAAGCAAAAAATAGAATATGATCAATCATTCATTCATTCAAAGCATTAAGCAGCCTTGGCTTTTACCCAGTTCAGTGAAGACTCAGGACTCCAGGAACTGGGCATGATTTTCACATCACAAAGAGTCCCAAAGGGTTCCTTTTAGTGCTTCCCTAGAGGATTTAAATATTTAAATGTTGTTTTACAGAGCATTAACTCTTGCAGCTGGAAGAGGAAGAAGGGATAAATGTGGACAGTCAGGAAAAAAAGTAGATCTAGACCTGAAGTGTTGGAACCCAGTGCCAACAACAGACCCCTGATCCCTGTAGCTCTGATTTATATCTCACTCATGTAGGGTAAAAGTCTTCAAAGTACATTGTTGACATTCTCTGTTTTGATCTTAACTTCAGTTAGGCACGATGATAAACTCAAAAACGGAGGGTTTAGCCGGATGACCAGATGGAGCACAGGAGATTTAGGGCAGGGAAACTACTCTGTATGATACTGTAATAGTGGACACGTGTCATTATACATTTATCTAAACCAGGGGACGTACAGCACCGTAAGTGAACCCTAACGTAAACTACGGACTTGGGTGATAGCGGCGTGTCCATGTGGCTTCAGAGATTTTAACCAACGCGCCTCTCTAGTGGGAGATGTTGATCCAGGCAGAGACTCCACATATGCGGGGGAAGAGGTATATGGGGAATCCGTACCTTCCGCTCAATCTTGCTGCAAATCTACAACCGCTCTGAAAAAATAAAGCCTATCAAAAAGTTTGGGAGTTTACAACTTGTTGGTAAATAACATTTGCAACAATTAAATCTCCATAAAATGTTTCAAGAATTTGTTGCAAAAGATTAATGAGAAGGGGAGGTGCACCTATAATAGATTTGAGAGGGAGCCTCCCTCTGTCTTCCTCCCTGCAGACAGACTGTCATGGAGAGCAGAGCGGAGGAGAGGAGAGGGGGGGTGGTAGAGGTATTGCAGTCATTAAGCACATGCTGTGGTATGGGTGTTTTGTGAGTGTGTGTGCACATGTGTAATGCATAGAGAAGGGCACGGAAATGACACCCCCGTACACATTTTGTGGGTGCTTTCAGCAGTCAGCTGTCAGTATACGCAGCCTACAAATGCGAACAGTAGGAGACGGTGGTAGGGCTAACCAGCACAGGCACCGAGGTCTCCATTTTAGTAATCATTCGTAGTGATAAATGCAGACAAAGGAGACTCCTCTCTGCCTTGATGATTTTGCAATTAAGTGTGAGTCCAAGGGACAAGAGACAGGGCAAAGTGAGACGAATACCAAATTAGAAGTACTAAGTGGAGTAGGATAATATTTACTAGTAATTTTGTGGGCCTAACAGTTGTTCATATTTGTACATTTTGGGACCGCCTAGGCAACTTGTCCCAATGCCCAAACTTAGCCAACTTGGAGCCTACCGCTAGTATCTCCAGAGTTGGGGGGGGGGGAGGGAGGGTCTTCGGGCTGCTGGGGGCTCCTGCCAAGTTCGCCTTCCAAATAGAACGGGCTGCAAGAGGGCTCTGCCTGACACTTGGCACGGTCAGTCCTGATGGCCCCAGTGGGAGGGTCACTGTTGAGACACCCAGCCCCATCTTATTGTTTAGCGCCGGGAGTTTCCTCCTTTGGCAGAGACCTGGAGCCGTGAGCTGAGCGGGAAGGGGACGGGCTGGGGCAGGACTTTGGGATGTCTATTGCTGCCGCTCTTTCCCCTCTCCGGGAGCTCGGGTTTCCCGGGGTGTGTGCGGATTCTCAATAAAAAGGGAAAAGCACGATCCAAGTTAATTTTCCAGCGCCGAGAGGAAATGCTGTTTCCTGCATCGTACAAAACTGGTGCCAACAAGACTGACACAGGAGCCCATTGTCCCACTAACAATGCGGTGATGGGGGAAGGACGCCTGAGAAAACAGACCTCGGGCCGCCGTGAGCGTTTGATCTTTCCTCATAAGTGTGTGAGTGTGCATGTGTGTGTGTGCGTGTGTGGTGTGAGGATGGGCTGGTAGAGCCAGGGCACAGCCCCTTTCCGTCCTGCCTCCGTTCCCGGGGCACGCTCCTCAAGAAGATGGCAAGGGAGACCTAGCCCTCTCAAACGTCCGAAAGACAAAAGCAAACAGGGAAGGGCAGGAAAACCAAGAGAAAAGGATGGAAATGGAAGGAAAGGAAAGGAAAGGAAAGGAAAGGAAAGGAAAGGAAAGGAAAGGAAAGGGAAGGGAAGGGAAGGGAAGGGAAGGGAAGGGAAGGGAAGGGAAGGGAAGGGAAGGGAAGGGAAGGAAAGGAAAGGAAAGGAAAAGAAAGGAAAAGAAAGGAGAAGGGGAAAGATAAGACTCACCCCAAAGTCCCCCCATGGGCTAATTTCAAATCCTCCATCGGCCTGGGGCCAATGAGAAGGAAGGTCTCCCACCCCACCTCCGCCCGGGTGCCACCCCGCGCCTCCGGTGAGCCCGAGTTGAGGCGGATCCCACGCGGTGTCAGCGCCCGGGACTCCGGCTGGACTCGCCGCCGGGAGCGCATCCCGCGCAGCGGGAGCTGGAGGGAGGCAGGGAGGCCGAGGGGCAGCCTCTCACGTAGGATTCCCTCGAGAGCCCGGCGGCTGGGCAGGGCTGACCCGCCGGTGACTCGGCCCAGAGAGCGCCCGGTGCGCCCCGATCCACGCCTGGCGGCGGTGGCGCCGGGCCGGGGCGGGACCGGCTGTGGCTGGGGTGCGCTGCGCCTCGGGATCGCCCCCGCCCCGCCCCCGCCGGGACGAGCGGCCGAGCCGGCGGCGCTCGGGGACTTGGGCGCAGCAGGCGGGGGCGCAGCAGCGGTGCTCAGCTGTCCCCTTCGCTTCACCTGGGCGCCCGGGGTCAGCGCCCCGGCCTGAGGACACGCCGCCGCCGGCTCCAGAGGCCGCGGGTTCATCCCAGCGCCCAAACGTCACCTCCCCGCCCTTCGCTCGCTCACGTAGTCCGGGGTTTGGGGACGTGAAGTGCTGGCGAGGAGGCTGCTCGGGCCCCGGCGGGGCTGGGTGATAAACAATCGCACAGGATACACAACACCCTGCACTGTCACGAGTCCCTCGCAGGAAAAGATAAATAACATCTGAGCAGCCGCGGCTCAGCTTCCCCGCGCTGCACAGAAACTGCGAGAAGTGAGTAAACAACAGAACCGAAGAGAGTTCACGGAGCTTTGGCCGCAGAGAGAATCCGACGCTGTGCCCTGCCCCCTCCCTCCCGCCCTGGGGCTCTCACGAAAGGGGGTGTGGGGGTTTCTTCCAGGGGAAGTGAGGGAAAAACAAAACAAACCGCGCAGGGTTCCAACTCTGTCCTTGACACTGATTGGCGCTTGTCACGTTCTGGGTCAGAAGCCTGTTTCCTGGGCATTGTAGGAAACCTTGCTGGAGCAGGGGTTGAGAAGAGGGGGTGTTCTGGAAGAGGAGGCTGAAGAAGAATTTCCTGAGGAAGCAACACTTTTCCGAAGGTTTGCTCTTTGGGATCAGAGTTGTCAGTGACCTAACCCACCCTTAGGAATCTGTGGTTCTATGTTGATTTCTTAAGGTTAAAGGAAACTTCATCTATGTAGACGCTTTGCCCTATGGGGGTGGCCCACGGGGAGAGGGAAGGGGCAACAAAATCCAAACCAGGTCACTGCAAATGCTCCATGGGCCCAATCAAGTATGCACACCTAAAGGGTTTACCTTTCTCCCGCCTGGAGTTTGAGTGCCCAAACCAGTCTTTTCCCTTCTGCGAGGGAGCAAGCCTGGGGCCTCTGGGGTACCAGTGCTAAGGCACTTTCTGGGCCTCTTCTCTCCTCCTCTCCTGCAAAAACTCTTTTGCCTAGACTACCAATCTCCACAGCCCAAGAAGGACCTCATAAGAGGTCCAGCAGCCCCTTGGACACTGCCCAAATTGCACTATGTGAGATGTATTATTCTGAAATAAGGCTTGCACCCTAGGATACACTTTCCCCTGTGTCAGGTATTCATTCATTACTCACGCAAGTGTTATTTACCTGCTCATGGAAACTGGGCCACTCTGCGAGCTCATTATCTACTTCCTACTGTGGTATCTTTTTAATATCCTTACGTCCATGTGAATAAGTTTAGGTAATTATTTTGAGGTTAGGGAAAATGGGGATGTGGTGAGAGTGTGGGCTGGCCACTTACTAAACACAGTTCACAGCGGACTGTGGTCCTCATTCCTCTGGAAACCCCTTGCTCAGCGGTCATGTGCAGACGTAGTGTATCTGGACTTACAGATGTTCTTCAGGCTTTCTCATGCGAGCCGTGTGGGCAAAGTGCGCACATCCGGACTAGATGCCGGTGCCAGTAGGTGAGTTACTGACTAGTCAAAGTTCTATCTAGCTCTGATGATTATGCTCCTGGAATCCTATGGGAAGCTTTCAGTGTGGTTCACAACCCACTCGTCTACTGTGAGCTTCTCCAGAAACCGCCCCATTCAATTCATCCTTGTATTCACAGTGCCCGCCCAAGTCGTAGGCGCTCAACAAATATGCATTGCTGAACAGAGACTTTGTAGATCTGCTTATTAAATTTGGAGGTGACACAAAGTTGAGATGGTAAACGTGATTATAAAATCAGGGTCACCCAAAGCTCTAGAAAACTGGAGTATTAGTTGAATCTATAATGAGAACATTTTTAAAAAACATTTACTTATTTATTTGAGAGAGAGAGAGAGTGCACAAATGGGGATGGGGGGTGGAGAGAAAGGGAGAAGCAGACTCTCCACTGAGCAGGGAGCCCATGCGGGGCTCAATCTCAGGACCTCGAGATCATGACCTGAGCCGAAGGCAGACGCTTAACCCACTGAGCCACCCAGGTGCCCCTATAATGAGAACATTTTAGGTCCTTCTCTTGAGTCTCCCAATATTTTAGTCTGCCAGTACAGATTGGGGAAGATATAACTAAGTAGCCAGGCTAACCATAGTACTAGCTGACGGTAAGTTCAGCGTGGAGCATCAGGGACCTCTGACAAAAAAGTGACTCGGGCTCTAGATCAGAAGCTACTCTCTATGTGCTAGACCTGTGAGCTCTGGAATCGGTCCTGAGCTCCCCAGTTTGGGAAGAGATTAGATAAAGCTGTATCTGTTGAGAGGAGGGGGACAGGATGGAGAAATACTCAAAATCATGTTGGGTGAGGTTGCTCAAGAGAACTAGTGATGTTTAGTCTGGGAGAGAGGAGGTACTTTGGGAGACAGGAGAGCTGCTTTCAAATATTTGAAGAGGTGTCAGATAAAAATAAGGATTAGAGTTATGTGGGTCCCCCTACCCCAGAGGAGGACCAATGAATCTTGAAACGAGAGTGACTGTCCACAGTTGACATGGTTCCCGGTGACTGTATCTTTCAGTAACACTGCCTCAGGGGGAAATGAGATCCCCAAACAGAACTGACTGTAGCAGAACCTGGATGACCCCTCGCCAGGGACATGGTAAGATGGGATTCAAGCATCCCATGGGGCTGGGACAGAGAAGGCTTTTCAGAGTCCTTCAAACACTAAGTGTATACTGTTCTGTGTCCCTTTCTATTTTGCTAAGAGCTAACTCTGCCTTGCTGTAATTTCTTAAACCTAATGAGATCATTTCAGCACTTTTATATTATTGCTTCATAAGAAAAATGTGCATTGTGGAAACAATCAAGCAGTGCATGTGTTTGAGCCCTGGCTTGTAGAGTGAGAAGCTTCGCGATCAAGCCACACATCGCCAATGACCTAATGACCATGATTACTGTGGGTTCGAAATTAAGTAAGAGGCTGGTATTTGTGAAAAGCTTTGTCAGCCTGGTGAGGATGCAGAACAAGGGGAACTTATGTATGTATATTGCTGGTGGGAGTGCAGAAAGGTAGAGCCATTTTAGAAAATAGTCGGGCAGTTTCTTATTAATTTAGACATTCACTCTCCAAATGATGCGACAACGCCACTCCTGGGTATTAATCCAAGAACAATGAAGACTTATGTCCACACAATGGCCCATAGGCTAATGCTTGTAGCAGCTTTATTCATAATGCTGAAAACTGGAAACAACCTGAATGTTCATCAACCAGCGAATGGGCAAATAATTTGTGCTACACCCGCACAATGGAATAGCACAATGGAAAAGGCATGAATTAGCGGTTCAGGCAACAACATGGAGGAATGGCCACAGAATTATGTGAAGCGAAAGCTGCCAGACACGAAATCTGCTATATTGTGTGATTTCATTTATTTGGTATTTGGAAGAGGCAGAACTGTAGGGACAAAAATCAGATTAGTGGTTGCCAGGGGCTGGGGGGAAGGGGAGGGCTTGGCTCTGAAGGGGCACAAGAGAACGTCTTGGGGTGATAGAAATATTCTGTATCTTGATTTTCATGGTAGTTATACAATAGACATTGTCAACTCATAGGACCATATACCTCAAAGGGTGAACTTTGTTTTATGTAAATTATGCCTCAATTAAATGTGAAACTCTGTCCTCATTTTTAATAGTGATTTTTCTGGTGATTTGCATAACATTGGTACACAATAATTATTTGCAGAATGAATGAATGAACCTGTATGGAAGTTTTGCTTTTCCGTGAAGTCAAAGCTTACAAACATGCTTTGCTTTCTGTCTGAGGGACCCGCCTTCTCCATAATCCTTCATGACATGGCCATTGTGTGGGAGGACATCCTTCTTCTGGGAAGAGGCAGCACCCCAACCATCAAGTCACTTTTCTGAGGAAGTCTTATTCATCTGGAATTGGGAACTTCATTCAGGAAATACCTAGTAGACAACTCAATATTGTGACATGTGGGTATTGTCTGGGGGCGTCTGCCATGGCAAGGCCTGGCTGGGAACACGCAGGCAGGAGAAATTCCCATCTTAGGGGGACACGGGGATTCTAAATGCAAAGTGTCCCTCCACAGGATAGATATCTCTTTCCAAATTTCTAATCAACAGTTGTCTTTGAAAATTGATTATAGAACAAAGAGGTCTTAAAACAACCCCCCCATTTAAATAATGTACTATTACTAATTACTGTAGAGGATAGCTAGGCTTTAGGAAGATATGAAAACATACCAATTTGAATTTATAGACCCATTGCCTTACATTTATTTTGTCACTTTTATCCCCCACAGCTATCATAGAAATTTAAAAAAATTATTTAAACCATTTTAAGCGTATGGTTCAGTAGTGTTAAGTACATTCATGTGGTTAATCATTCATATGGTTATGCAACTTATCTCCAGAACTTGATTCATCTTGCAAAACTAAAACTCTGTCTTCATTAAGCAACTCCCCATTCCTCTCTTGCCCCAGCTCCTGGAAACCACCATTCCACTTTCTGTCTCTATGAATTCGACTCTTGCAGATAATTCATATAAGTGGGATCATACAATATTTGTTTTTTTGTGACTGGCTCATTTCACTGAGTATAATGTTCTCAATGTTCATCCATGTTAGGGCATGTGTGAGAATTTCCTGAACTTTAAAGGCTCAGTAATAGTCAACTGTATGTATATGCCACATTATCTTTTTTTTTTTTGAGAGAGAGAGAGAGAAAGAGCATGCACAGGAGCGTGTATGGGATGGTGAGGGGCAGAGGGAGAGAGAGAGAAAGAGAATCTTAAGCAGGCTCCATACCCGGGCATGGAGCCTGCTGTGGGGCTTGGTCCTAGGACCATGAGATCACAGTGTGAGCCGAAATCAAGAGTCAGACACTGAACTGACGGAGCCACCCAGGAGCCTCTATGCCACATTTTCTTCATCCGTTCATCCATCAAGGATGGATTTGGGTTGCTTCTACCTTCTGGCTATCGTGAATGCGGCTGCTGCTGTCAACATGCTGGTGTAAATGTCACTTTAGGACCGTGTTTCCAATTCTTTAGAATATACAGATTTATCCAGATATCCAGAAGTGGACTTGTTGGATCATACAGTAATGCTATTTCTAATTATTGAGGAACTGTTATTTCCACAGTGGTTTCACCATTTTACATTCCCAGCAAGAGTGCACAAGGGTTTCCATTTCTCCTAGTCCTTCCCAACCCTTGTTCTTTTCTTTCTTTTTTATAATAATAGCCATCCAATTGGGTGCAAGGCGGTATCTTATTGTGGTTTTGATTTGCATTTCCCTAATGATAAGTGATGCTGAGCATCTTTTCCTGTGCTTATTGGCCATTTGTAGATCTTCTCTGGAGAAGTGTCTATTCGAGTCCTTCGCTCATTTTAAAATCAGTTGGTTTTTTGTTGTGTTCTGGATGTTAACCCCTTGTCATATATATGATTTGCAAAAATTTCCTTCTGTTCTGTGGGTGGTATTGCGGGATTCCTTTAGGCAGCCGTACCCTCTGTGTGGGAGCCCGTACTTAACAAGCTCCCTGGGTTATTCTGATGCTCTGTAGGACTTATGCGCCACTGTTCTGATGCACGTACAATAGGATGGAACTTCCATTGACATATTTATGTAATAAATGTGTGTGGATTTGATTAGAGCCTTAGAACGTTTGAGTAGAAAGACTACCAGGAGGTCACGTCACCGAAGCACCTATTTTTATGATGAACAAGCCAAATTCTGGAAATCAGAAGGACTCACCAGAGGGGGCGCACAGTAAGAGCTTAGATGCAAAGGCCCCGTTCCCAGTTCTTGCTGCTTCCGCCATGCTGGGGGCTCTGGAATATCTTTGTAGGAGATTTGTTTGCTATATGGGCAGTCTGTGTAGTATGTTCACCACTCCCCTTACAAAATATGTTCGTTAAAAGTGAGGTGTTTTGTTTTTCTTAAATGGGGTTGCCTAATATGAAACAAATACAAGCCAACCAATTGCCTGAGTGCCACTTTTACTTGACTACGCTCTAGAGGTAATTCGCATCCTTGAGGGGTGGAGCCTAGTGGCAGGTGAAGGCACTGTATCTTTCTTTTTAGAACAATTGTTTCTCTTACCTGTCTCACTCACCCCTGCTTCTCCTTCTGTCTCTCTGGCTGTACCTTCTCTGTGCCCTTTGAGACCACCTGCCATCCCTCTCTCCCCTAAATGTGAAGATTGCCCTCAGCCCCCTTCTTTCCCACCAAGTACCTTCTCCCTAGACAGCTGCGATTGTGTCCTTGACTTTGCTGGTGATGACTCTCAGACTGAGTGCCCCAGCCCCGCCCAGACTCGTCTCTGGGTGCCTTCCGTATGTGTCCTCAAGGGAGCCCCAGCGTGTCAAACTCCAAGTGTCCAAAATTTTACCCTGTCTGTTCCTTCTCAGAACGTGCTCTCTTTGCCCTGTCTGCATTTGCTGAAGCCAGAAACCTAGGAGTCAGCCTCTCCGTTAACACCCACGGTCAGTCAGTCATTTAACTCTGTTCATGCTGTTTGTTAAATAGCTAGCTTTTATTGATCCTTCTTGTCATTCTGGCTTGACCCAGTCTTCTTTTAGCTCATAATCAGAGAAGCCTACGCTCCCCACTGCACTCGCGTGTGCGTGTGTGCGTACACACACACACACACACACACACAAAGGAATGTGTGTGTAGGATGCTATATCCCGGATGAACAGGCAGTGCCGTGGCTAGGAACTCCCTCCAAGGACTGGCTGAGGACACCACAGAATACCGGGATGGCTGGGGAAGTGACAGTAGTTCTGTCCTCCAGGGGCCATCTGGCCATGTCTAGAGGCTAGGGTGGGGGTATGCTCCTGGCATCTAGCAGTAGGGGCCAGGAAATGCTGATAAGCATACTACAGTGCACAGGACAGGCCCCCACAGCAAAGAATTATCCAGCCCAAAATGTGAATAGTGGCGAGGTTGAATAATCCTGCCCTAAAATGATCCGTAGCTTTTGGTCCCCCACCCAGGTCCCTTTCACCCAGAGGAAGTACCAGACTGCTGAGCGGTTGGCTGTCGAAGGTCCACGACTTCCTCCTGCACAGACAGGGCTACCTCAGGATCTGTGAGGTTACCTGGACTCCCCCCCGTCAAGGTGCCCTCAGCCAGTGCCTGACTAGTGCCAGGATACAAAAGCCCAGACCCTGTGCTTCAAAGAGAACAGCTCTGTGGTCCCATTCATGTTCCAGAGCGTCTGTGGGATCAGGCTGAGGCTAGACTTTGGCTGACCCCACATCTTTTCTTAGCTGCCCCCCTTCCCTTTCCTGCTTCTCCCACCTCCCTACAGACTCCTCCTGAGGGCACACTCCCGATACACCGCGTGTACAAGAATCCCTGCCTTGGCTCTGCTTCTGGGGAACCGACCCACCACATGGGGCTGGCTGACATTTGTCAAGGGGGAAAGCAGAGCTTGGGAAGACCAACCAGTCATGACCCAGCCCCTGGCAGCTGGAACAACATGGGCCTGCCCCATAGACCTTCACTGCCATTGACTACTGGTCCCAGGGTACTCAGCCAAAGCCAGCCCTCAAGAAACTGATGAATGGACAACAAATTCAAGGCAGTGTTACTTTAGCAACCGGATAGTAAATTTAAGGTATTAACTTACTTACTCTAAAGAGAGGCGAGGAGCGCCTGGGTGGCTCGGTCAGTTAAGCGTGTGACTCTTGATTTCAGTTCAGGCCGCAATTCCAAGGTTGTAGGATCGAGCCCTGCATCAGGCTCTGTGCCCAGTGGGGAGCCTGCTTAAGATTCTCTCTCTCCCTCTTCCTCTCCCTCTGTCCCTCTCCTCCCTCTAAAAAAAAAAAAAAAGAGAGAGAGAGAGAGAGAGAGAGAAAGAGGCAACTTGCTGACTATTTGCCTAATCTATCCATGTTGCTCTCCTGAACCCCCTGGCTGCTTGGCTTTTTTTGGGAAGGTGATATTCAAGATAAGCCCTGAAAGATGAGATGAAGTCAGCAGAAAGTAGAAGGGAAAGTGTCCCTGAACAGAGGGAAGAGCTTGTGCAAAGGCCCTGGGGCAAAACAGAACAAAACAACACAACCCTCACCATCTCCACCAACACCACTAATCATAAAGGAAGAAGGTGTCCCAGGGACTGAGAGGAAGCCAGTGTACCCGATGCTGGCAGAGTTAGAGGAAAAGGACAGAATAAAGCTGAAAGAAAGGTAAAGCCCACACTATGCGGGGCTCAGTAGGAAAGGCATGTGGATCTTATCTGAGATGTAACGGGAAGGTTTTAAGCAGCATGTTAAAACAATCTGTTTTCCATTTAAAAAAGATGATCTGACTCTGGAGTCTCTGGGTTAATTGGAAAACTTCTGTAATTTCCAAAGAAAAATTACCAACAATTTCAAGGATAAGAGATAGCTTTTCCATGTATGCTTGAAATTGTTAAAAGCCATTCTACTCTCCAGGCTAGTATAGGAAAGTTTAAGGGGGGTAGCTGATTTGTTTTAAAAAGTAAATTGACAAAAGTCTATAGGTATATGAAAACTTTGTAAGATTTAAATTTTCTTCTATGCCATAGTAAAGGTTGAATATCCATTGAGTAATTTTTATTTGATTAGACAATTTCAGGAGCTTTATTTTGATAGCTGATATGCAAAAGGCTTTGGTGATCACTTGCAAAGATACTGTAACACTTTGAATTTTTTTTTCTGTTTTATTCTAATTCCAGCATAGTTAACAGTGTTAGTTTCAGGTATATGACGTAGTGATTCAACAATTCCATATATTACTCAGTGCTCATCAAGATAAGCATATATTTTTTTTAATGTTTGCTCTTTATTTATTTATTTTTAAAGGTTTTATTTATTTATGTGACAGAGAGACAGCCAGCGAGAGAGGGAACACAAGCAGGGGGAGTGGGAGAGGAAGAAGCCGGCTCCCAGAGGAGGAGCCCGATGTGGGACTCGATCCCGGAACGCCAGGATCACGCCCTGAGCCGAAGGCAGACGCTTAACGACTGCGCTACCCAGGCGCCCCAAGATAAGCATATTCTTGATACCCCACCTTTGAATGTTACAATTCTGCTTGCACGTATTGCTGTTTTTAAAATGACAGCTACTGTTTCAGGGGTGCTTGGCTGGCTCTGTTGCTAGAACATGTGACTGGATCTCGGGGCTGTGTTTAAGCCCCACATTGGGTGTAGAGGTTACTTAAAAATAAAATCTTAAATAAATAAATATAAAGCAAAATGACAGCTATTATTTCAAAGCCTAAATTAATGTAACAAACAGTGTTTCTTCAAACGAGATGCGGGGCTCGATCTCAGGGCCCTGGGGTCATGACCTGAGGCGAAGGCAGATGCTTCACCAACTGAGCCACCCAGGTGCCCCTCAAAGCTTTTAAAAGCCATTTTAATTTCCAGGATTTTCTTTCTTAATGGCCTCCTCTAGCTGTTTCGTGGAGGCTGTATTACGCAGGGCAGCAATGAAAATGGGAAGGCCGGTGAGGAGGCCCCTGGGAGAATGCAGACAAGACACGAGCGTGCGGGTGATTCAGAGGACTGTGTGGTTTGGCCCTGGATGGGGGGCGGGGAGCTGAGATGTGTACCCGGGAGGCAGACACACAGGCCTTGCTCGTGCCTTGGATGTGGGAGGTGAGGGTGAAGGGGGAATCCTGGATGGCCACATTTCCAGCTCAGGCAAATGACTGAATGTGCCACCAGTTCCTGAGGTGGGCAACTGGGGGGAGAGGGGGTAAGGGGACTAGTTTGCCAGGTTGTGAAGGAATCAGGACATGTTACCTTTTTTTTAAAGATTTATGTTTCTTTATTATTTTTCAAAGATTATTTGAGAGAGAGAGAGCAAGTGGGGGGGGAGGAGCAGAGGGAGAGAGACAAGCAGACTCTGCACTGACCATGGAGCCCCATTTGGGGCTTGATCCCACAACCCTGAGGTCATGACCTGAGCTGAAATCAAGAGTCTGACACTTAAGGGACGGAGCCACCCAGGCGCCCCAGGACACGTTTCTTTTAAAGAGAAGAGTGCATCCCTTGTCAAACAGGCCATTATATGGGGAATCTGGAGATCAGAGAGGTTTGAATCCTTAGTGTGTAAAGTCACGAGACAGAATGCAGTCATATGGGGAGAAAGTGTGGAGGAGGTAAGGCCCAGAACTGCACCCCGGGGAGCCAGCCTTTAGAAGTTGTGTATGTGTCTGAGGGAGGCAGAGAGAAGCCTGCAAGGGATTCTGAGAAAAGAGCAGCGAGAGAGCCAGGAGAAAAACTAGAAGTGCGGTATCAGAGGAGCCAGGAGAAGAATGTGCTTTCAGCAGGAGGAAGTGGGTAGGGGAGTTGAATGCAAAACTCAAGTAAAATAACCAAACAAGTATTATTTGGCTTTGGAGCGTGGAGGTGCTAAATGGCTTTGACAGAGACAGAAGCTAGATTGAGTGGGTTCGAGGAGTGAACAGGTGACTGGAACTCAACCCTGGGACAGCTCTGGCGAAGTCCTGCTTCAGTAGGGGTAAAGGTGGGAGGAGCGGCAGAGAACCAGCTGGTAGCAGCAGGAGGATGAAGGCTAAGACAGGAATGTGCCTGTAGATGTTTAACAAAACCCTCTCTGGAAAACCAGAGGCTCCTTCTGTAGCGGGATAAACACTCTGCACAGCCAATCCCAAGTCACCAACCTGATGCCAAGAGCGGGCAAAATCCCTGCAAATTGAACAGTCGGCTCTCAGGAGCCAGCATGACCGAGCTGCAGCCTGCCAGTGCATCAGAGAAAAGTTCCTTCTCAGAATGGAGATACTAAAACAGAGCAGCAAGCTATTGGAATGATCCTGTGCAGAAGCAGAGAGCACTGTGTTAGGACAGCATAAACAAGACAGGTAAGACAGGAAGGCACCAGGTGTAGGTGCTAATAGGTTTGGCAGTTTGGGGGTGGGAAGAGTAGGGAGGGCCCCCCAAAGCCCCCATTCTCTCAGTGGACTAGGAGACAAGGCCGTCAGCGGAGCACGGGTGACAGTGGGTGATGGTCACTCAGTCGAAGGACTGTGTGATGGAGGGATTTGAATAGAAGTGGTGGAAGGGTGGGAGGGCAGGTGGGTGAGAGAGGTGCGGGATTAGAGACTGGGGCAATATAGTTGCTGACCGAATCCACACGTGAGCTGGCTGTGGGTGGCTGCCTTCAAGACTGTTGCATGGTCAAGGGTCTAAGAGGCCAGCATGGGGGATGTGTCATCACTACATACATTGAGATAATCAAAAATCCTGCGGGAGCAGTGGTGGAAAGGAAGGCAGGCAGCCAGGAAGCAAAGCCTTGAGCAGATGAGGGGTCTGTGTGTATGTGAAGTATAAAGGGTGTGTTCTGGAAGTCCGTGCATGAAGGTGGTATGTGAAGGGTAGGAGTCTCGAAAAGCGGGGGTTTGTGCGATAAAGAGGGAGAGAGACATGGCCGGCAATGGCAGCCCAGGAAAGCACAGCTTTTGCTTCTGGTCCTGAGTTCTAAGAGGTATGTGAGAGGGAAACCACACTCTTGCTTGGGCTGCAGTGAAGCCTTCTCAGGGTGAGCCGGGTGCTTGGAATGAAATGGAGGTGGAGCTGCAGGGGTTTGCTGATTGCAAAGTGAAGGTTCCACTTGGAGGGGCAGTAGGGGTTTGGATGAGGGGTTGGGCTGGGGATTGGACCCAACTGGGGATGAACACAGTAGCATGGGTGTGTAACTCGGGGTGAACAGAGATGCTTGGATTTCTGGCAGTGACTATGGTAAGAATGGATTTGAGGCATATAACCTTGTTGGGATACAACACATTCCACACCAATATGCCTCCAATATTATCAACAAGATGTCAGATTTGAGATCCTATGAGACGTTACCTGATGTAACCTCTAAGCAGACTGAAACTCTATCAAGCATCATTTGGCATCCCCTACCCCTGAACCCTTTGTTCCTTCAGTTAGGACCTCCTGGGTTCTTTTTTTTTGTTTTTTTAAAGGATTTTATTTATTTATTTGACAGAGAGAGAGAGACAGCCAGCGAGAGAGGGAACACAAGCAGGGGGAGTGGGGGAGTAGGAGAGGAAGAAGCAGGCTCCCATCGGAGGAGCCTGATGTGGGGCTCGATCCCAGGACCCTGGGATCATGCCCTGAGCCAAAGGCAGACACTCAACGACTGAGCCACCCAGGCGCCCCAGGACCTCCTGGGTTCTTGTTCAGATTCTTGGCACCTAATGTAGATTTCCTGGCCCACACTATTCCTGCCTTAGAGAGATTTTCTCTCTGAAATGTAATTACGTCTATCCTTTGTATGTCCTCGTTTATTTTCTCCTCCTGAAGCTATCCACGTGTGATCTGCAAAAGTGTTTCTTCTATAGGATTCGTTTTCCCTTAGTTTCAGCTTAATTCAAACGTAACTTCTTAGCGTATTTTCTTTGATGACTCAAACTTCTCACCTGAACAACAGGGAGGTTCGAAAACATAAACATGTAATCGCCTTGATTCATGTAGTAGTATTAGTGGTAATACACCCAGTAATAGTCCTCCTCCCTGTAAGTCCTTTGAAAGAGTATCAGAGGGAAGTACGTAGACCGGAAGTACTTTTCTGCAGGACTTAGAAGAGTCTTAGTCAACAAAACGTGATCATGCAACCTGTTGCATTAATATAACTGGTAACATAACAGCTACCAATCCTATTGCAGAGAAAAAAAAACACTCCATTATACTGAAGATGCAGGATTTTAAATGCTCAATTTTATAACTTGGAATTTTCCACCTGTAGAACGTGGCCTTTGGAAACAAGAGAAATGCTATCTTGGGTTTCTGTTTTTCAGGGTTGTGACATTCAGTGAAGTAATAGTATAAATGAGAAATTCAACAAGGTTACAGGAACTGCTGATAGGAAACGTGAGTCAGACTCAGCTTGGTGTGGGTGTTGCTAGAATTAACTTTTAGTACTAGATTCTCTGAGTCTCCTGATGAAATTCTCCACGTGCTTTAAAATTTAAAAGGAAAAGAAAAGAACAGTGAACCCCCAACCATTCTGTAAAAGATAGCAATTGGAAAATAATAATTTTAAATAATTTTATTAATTTTTATTTTTTAAAGATTTATTTGTTTGTTTGACACAGAGAGTGAGCATGTGAGCATAAGCAGGGGGAATGGCAGGCAGAGGGAAAGGGAGAAGCGGGCTCCCCGCGGAGCAGGGAGCCTGATGCGGGGCTTAATCTCAGGACCCTGGGATCATGACCTGAGCCAAAAGCAGATGCTTAACCAACCGAGCCACCTGGCGCCCCTTAAATGATAATTTTAAATAAAAATAAATAAGTGTCCTATTTGGGTTCACAATCGAAGCCTGTTTTGATGATCCATTTTTCTATTCATACTTGTTGAGAGCATGCGGTGTGCAAAGCACCGTTGAGTTTTTTAGGGAAGCATTAATCCATGTAGAGAAATAGTTACAATGCAAAGCACATGTGATAAGAGATATATAAGGAAGCCCAAAACACTCTGGGAGTTTAAAGAAAGGAGCATTAATTCTTGCCAGGGAATGAGAGAAGGAATTGCAGAGGAAGTAGAATCTGAGTGGTGTGTCAAAGGAATAAATGGTTTGGAACAGAAAGACAGGTAATGGGAAGAACAGCCAAGGCAGGCGGATTAGTGAGTGCAAAGTTGTGTTGCATGTTTAGAAAATGCCAAGTAGACTGGTTTGGGGGAGAACACAGGATGCAAAAAGAGTAGAAAATTAGTTTACAGCCAGACATGTATGGATACCAAGCTAAGAAATATGGTCTCTATGGGAAAGGCAATGGGGCGCTACTGAAAGTTGAGAGCACATGCTCTCCAAAGTTGAATCTCCCACCACGTGCAGGATGGCTTGGAGAAGGGGGGACTGGAGCACAGCTATCAGCTAAGGCACTAGAAGTGTCCCGTGTTTAAGATCTTTTACTATTAGGGGTGCCTGGCTGGCTTAGTGGGTGGAGCGTGTGACTCTTCATCTCGGGGTTGTGAGTTTGAGCCCTACATTGGGGAAAGAGATTACACTAAAAAAAAAGATCTTTTACTGTTATGATTTATTATTATTATTATTATTGTCACGACCACTTATTAGATGCCTACCATGTGACAGGCACTAGTCAAGCCTTGCGGATACAGAAATGATCAAGACAGAAGGTAATGGAGTGTACAATCTCATTGGACTTGTCAGATAATAAGTAGAGTAAGGAGGGAAATTTCAGATTAAAAAATTCTATTAAGAAAATAGAGAATCTTTCCCTTTCCAGGATCAGGTTTGGGTAGGTTATTTGGAACAGACCTTCTACTGAAAATCACTAAAAATGCTACATAAAATACATTAAAAAACACAAAAACCTTAAAAGCTCAGATACGGTAATAAGGAATTTACTGGGTTGAGATCTGCAGGGGAAAAGGAGCCCAGAGAGTTAAGTGAGTCTTGAGCTATGTTTGTCCTGAGGATGAAACTAATCCTGGAGAACTTGAATTTGGGGTATGATGGATCAGAGGGGTAGGAGGGAAGATCCTTGCTTCTCTCCTCACCCTGAGGGGCAGGAAAGAAAGCGTTCTAATCACACCAAGTTGGAATTAAGCTGTGAATGTGAGAGTAAGCCTCCACCAGAAGCAAGCCTTCCTGCCCCCATGATCTGAGATCTCACCTCTGCTCAAACCATGGAGGACTTCGCCCCTTTTTAAATACACAATTAACTTTTTCTAGAAAGTTCTTCTGAACAATGAAGATCACAGAGACTATCAGAAATGAATGACCAGAGTTTCAGTTATGCAAATTCTCCTATCTATTCAGAGTGTTCTGTGGCTAGGTAGAAAAAAAATACACTGGAGACTTGGTTTCCGATCCCGCCTGTGAGCTTAGAAGCTGATACTCCATGCTAACAAGTGAGAAAACACGGAACAAACTGAAAAGTCAACAACTCTTCTTAAATCTGTAAGAGAAGTGAGGACACAGGACAAACTGCCCCCCCCTTCCCACCATCTGCACCAGACTGGAGAGACACACAGGCAGATAGAGTCACAACTTACCAGAGCAGGAAGCTGCCAGCAGACACTTCCTGGGGAACTGGGGTGGGGTAGGAAAACCTGCACTGATGGGTTGCTGGAGGCTCAGTGTGGACAAATCTGAGAGATAAAAACTCCAAGGACACCCAGTCATCAGTCAGCCTCTTCACTTTGGATAATTTTAGCTCCTAGGGCTCTACTGGCTAAAAAAAATCCCCTCCTGCTTCTGGCAAGAGGAGGGGGAAAGGAACCATTTTGAAATACTCCAGAGCACTGGGTTCTTCTCAACAAGGCCTGCCCTTAGGGGAAATTAGTTAACCAGAGCCTCACCTGCTGTGGTTTTATTAAAGCCAGCTGACCCAGGAGAAGACAAGTACCCAATTCCAGCCCCCTCTGGCCATGCTCTCCCACCTAAAGGAGGAGAGAAAAAACAGGAAGCCCTGGTGAGATTCATGGTCTAGACGCACACATTCATTAATAAGTCTGGTTGGAAAATCCATCTTCCTTGGCATGAAGAGGAGAACAAAGGACACGACATTCCCCACTCCCCCCATTAAAGTTTGCAGTAGTCAAGGAATTAGGAAGTTGGGAGACAAGCCTTGATACTGACAGGATATGATAGCCGAAGAGTGAACCGTGCGGCCACACCGCACCATATTGAATGCACTCACGTGAAGTTAAATAATACAATCCTCTGAGACGATAGGCGCCACAGCTGGCCTGGAGGTAGCTCCTTCCTTCTGAGCAGGACTCCCTACAGGGTGGCTGGCCCTCACAGCATCCGAGAGGTGACCCGGCTGGAGGGCGGCCTTCATCCTGGTCACTGAGGACGAACGTCTCCATACACTTGTTTGGGGCAGGGTGTTATCACACCTTCAGCAGAGGCTTAGAGAATCAAGGGTCCTGTCAGATATTCTCCACTAGCTGACCGCTAGTTACTGAATTCAGCAGAAGAGAGAAGGAAGTCAGTTGGCCTATTTTCTGAGAAGCCATTTAGCGCATTAATTTATTGGCAGGCGACAGAACTACATGTTACAAATATTTACACTATTTTATTTTCAAATTGTCAATAGATAAAAAGCTTTTAAAATTGGCTTTTTCACAATAGTACAATTGATTGGTACTTATTAGATACTTTACATTCACTAAGCTTTAAAAAAAAAAAAGCCAAAAAAACCACAAAAAGCGCACACTCTGTAAGGTAAATTCTGCTATGCTTACGGGATGACAGAAAAAGGCTTTAGTGAAAGAGGGTGGGCTCCATGTGACCCTGTGGGAGACGTGTCTTCTCACAACACCCTCAGCGTTCTTCATTGCAATCACTGGTTTAAGGTTCTTCTCTGCCCCCGGAACCACGGTAGATCACTGACACCTGCATACACAGGGCCAAGCAAGGTACACATTAGATGTTCAGTAAACATTGAATGGAAAGACTACACAGGAAGAAAAGGAAATGGAGTCAAAGGAAACAAATTTGTTTGGGGGCAAAGATAGTTTGGCAAAGTCCTTATTTGGGGGGAAATGTCCTGGCACAATCCCTACTCTTCTTAAATTGGCATCGTTAGGAAGTTGAGAACGATCGATTCTGGAGGCATACCTGAAATCCACTAAGTGCAGCCGGTGACACTAACTCACAAGCTCACCAATCAAAATTTGCTCCAAGACTGACGATCTCCTGGTGGCCTCCCTCTTTCTCTTCAGGTCCCAGGCACTTTGGGAACCTTGGATTTCAGTGCCTGCCTGGCCAAGGCCAAGAACCACACCACGTACAACCAGTTCTGAAAATGGCACAGAAACAGCATCGAGAAACCCTGGTCACAAAGATATGAATCTCCCAGTTCCGGAGGAACATGCACTATCAGGGCTGTCCAGGCTCCCGTACAGCCCAAGGAGGTCAGACTCAAGGTCTCACAGGGTGTCAACCACAAGCTCAATCGACTTGCCTACACTGCCCACCCGAGCCTCGGGCATGTGCTCATGTGCGCATCACCACGGGTCTCAGGCTCTGCCAGCAAAGTCCAAGAGCAAGGCTCAAACCGTGGTCCAGGCTGTGGCTCCAGCTCCAGCTCAGGCCCCCAAATCTGCCCAGGCCCCACGAAGACTCTAGAGCAGAGGCCTCTGTCTAGCAGAGCCAGCGTGAGGACGGAAGGACGGGTGTAATCATGGGCTGCTGTGTGGGGCTGGTGTCCTCTGCTATATGTACCAGTCAGCCTCAGGCAGCATCTCTCAACAAAAAAAAATTTTTTTAGGGACACCTGGGTGGTTCAGTCTGTTAAGCGTCTGCCTTTAGCTCAGGTCATGATCCCAGAGTGCTGGGACAGAGTCCCGCATCGGGCTCCCTGCTCAGCGGGGAGTCAGCTTCTCCCGCTCCCTGCTTCTCCCCCGCTTGTGCTCTCTTGACAAATCTCTTAACAAACAAATAAATATCTCTTAACAAATAAATAAATAAAATCTTTAAAAATATTTTTGTTTTTTGAAGACTCCCATTGGGAAGTAGCAAGGATGTGCTCAGACCGCTTTAACCAGCATCGCACCCTCCCGCATCTGGGAAAATGCCGTATACTGTGCAGTGCTTTCTGTCTCAAATAAACCACGTTTGTGTATTTAGAGTTTCGATTTTATTTCTGTTGTTTTCCCCCCTAGAGAAAGAGGGTGCTAAAAAGTCCTCTGATCTGGCCCCTCACTCCTACCTGCTAGCAGCTCATCAAATCTAAAAAGGCAAAGAGGCTTTTGACAACCACAATGGGTTTGGGTTTCCAAAGCAACATGCGAGGCCAAACTCATACAGGGTCAGACTGCGCTCGAACGTCTTTGAAGTTGCCCGTGAATGATAGCGGTCCATTCCCTTAGCCTAACAGCCAGTCTTGCCTCTGGCTTTGGAAGGGCTCACCATGACTCCACCTGACACAGGGAGGTACGCTTGCTGTACACTTGGGGTCCATAACATAGAATCACACTGACAAAAAACACATCTTCCGAGGGTCACAGCAAATGAGAGTGAGAGCATCGTGTTTGTGGTCACTCAGCGACAGGCAGAATCGCCAGGATTCCACGCGTTCACTGTCCTCCCTTCCCTGCCTGAGCAAATATATGTTCTCTCTCCTAGGAGCTCATGCGGTGCGGACCAGGGGACACAAAGGCACTGTCCTCATCCTTGCAGGGTCCACAGCCTAGTGAGGTTCACAGCTGTGAACCAGACTTTACATTATGACCAGACGAAATGCCAAGAGTTATGGGTACACAGAGGCAGCCGCGACTAGCTGGGGGCGGGGGGGGGGGGGGCGCCGGGGAAGGCTGCGCTGGAAACGTGATGTTTGAGCTGGGTCTCAAGGGTTGACTGTGAATTCTGGGTCCAGGAGAGGAGGAAAGCCTGTGGAGGGAGGCGTGGAAGGGCACAGCATATCCCAGGCATAGCAAGAGGTGGAGGGAAGAGGGAGCAGGGCAGAGGATGAAGATGGAAAATAAGCGGGGGGCCAAACTTGACTTTGTACTGGCATGTTCTAGGAGCCAAGTAATGTGAGACTTAAATAGTTCACTCCGCTCTCTACACCAGCCGGAGGAGCAAAGTCTTGAGTCTTACCTTATGTACTGTCTACATGGGGGGGCTCCCATGACTGAACGAAAAAGACCAAAGCAAAGGTGTCTTTTCCAGACCCGACTCCCCGTGAAGCCACCTGTGGACAGAGTAAGTTAGCTTCACAGAGTACCCGTCCTTTTCATCACTCTTCCTTTTCAGGAACCTTAGTTTGGAGTAAGAAACACAGCAGTGGTCTTGACCTTTGAAAACACGGACATCTCTATTTCTATTCTTTCTATCTTAGCTGGACACCTTTCACACCCAGACCCCAGCCATTGCCCTCTAGGAGGAGTGAGAGTCTCGTACTCCATACAGTTCAAGATGTGGGAACTTCATCTAGGCTCACATGTGATCTCCAACCAGTAGCGATTTGGCAAGATCCCAGGAGGAAAAGAAATTTGTATTCTAAGTTATGGCTAATTGTTCCCGCGTTATTTTGTACTTCCCTATTACATGAGCTGTGAGCATGCTCGAGGCAAGATACAGCATGAGTTAAAGTGAGGTGTTAAAGCGGGCTTGTTCCATTTACAAGAAAGGTGAAGACCATGGATTGACAAAAGGAAGGGAGTAATCAGCTAAACGGGCAACTTTCTAATTCTAAGAATGCTACAGAAAACTCTGGTAATACCACTAGCTGCAAAATTACCCCTTCACTTTGCTTAACATACAGTTAAGCCTCATGAAAAGTCAAATGCTATAAACAGTTTTCTGTTAGAGGCAAACTCACAAATTCCCAGGCAAAATCTCTGAGAATGTTAAATCTTTGGGAAATATACAGAGAGAGCGGGGAAGAGTGAGCCAAAATGCCACCCCCACCTAATAGTTTTTAAACAAGATTCAGGAAGAGGTTTCAAAGTAAAGTGTTCAAAACATCTGGTTCTTATTTGAAATATAATTAGAAATGTATCTTAATATATAAGGAATTTTAAAAGCTGAGAGGAAGAACATTTCTGGGTGACTAAATGTTTTAGATGATGTCACAATCATGGCATGAAGAGGAATACCAAAGACTCTTTAGAAGATTTTGAGAAATTGTTTTCCTTATGTCGTGTTATTATTTTTAGGAAAAGTCATTTTGAAATCAAATAAGAAGAGAATGAGACTTTATCAAATATAATTAGGAATCCAGGGATTCCTGAACCTAAAGGTTATAAAGAGAAAAGGTAGATAGAGTTTCAAAATGCTGATCAATTACAAAACAAATGTTTTGCTACTTCTTTCCATTCCCAGCCCTTCTCCACTCCTATTTGTTTTTGTTTGGTCCATTTTCCACTCTGGGAATAATGAAGAGAAAGGAGCATATATTGAATTAGAGAACTAAAAAAAGAAAATAAATGGCCACTGTCTGGCTCCTTGTTCCTGATCACTTACCTATCTCCCCTTGGCCAAATTTCGTGTCCTGATATCCAGACCTATTACACTGGAACCCCAGGGGGTCAGACCCATGCATCAGGTTTTTTTTGTAAGCTCCCAGGTGATACTAGAATGCAGCCAAGCTTGAGAACCACCGTCTTCGATGATATAACCTCATGAGTGAGAGATTCCCCGGAGGTCTCCACGCCAATAACCAAGTCTTTCCCAGGCTTCTGTATTCACAGACCAGCAATATTTCAAAAAGCACTTGGGGGAGCAATATATACTTTGATTTGTCAAGATAGCAAGAACAACAATAACCATTTCCTATCACGATCATTTCACGAAACAAAGGACACTTTAATATTAGGAGAGCGGAGAGCAGAGTACTGAAAATCTGACTACTTGTATACACACACACATACTTATGTATACCTACGTACTTCATCATATTTCTTTTTTACCTTTTCCTAAGAAAAGTCCTTGGACTGTCTGGCTTTGGAAATGACTTGGATCCTATCTGCAGTGCTCCTTCCAACAAGCTGATGCTAATTGAGCACTTACTATATGCCAAGCACTTCTCGATTTCACATGTATTAAGTCATTTAATTCGCATAACTGTAAAAAGTGGGTACTGTTCCTATATTTATTTTTCAAATGAAGTAACAGATCCCAGGGAGGTTAAGCAATTCGCTCCAGGTCACACAGTAAGTGACAGAGCCTGAATTTGAACCCAGGCAATCTGGTTTCAGAATCCTGCATTCCTAACTACGTTACTGCACCCGTAGTTGGATGTTCACGGATTACATCATTCATCAAACGTTTCTTAAGCTGCTTCTGTGTGCTAGGTACTTTGATGAACCCCAGGGATCCAGAGATGAAGGGGGGTAAAACCCAGGCCCTTGATACCTAGGCAATATGGGCACACACTTACCTCCTACTTCTCATGTTTCCCAGGAAGGAAATGAAGGAGGAGTCCATTCAGCTTCTCTCTGTCCCCCTACTCACTACTAGGAATGCCTTATGTGGTTTATCAGATGATTGGTGATTTGGAAGAAGAAACTCAGTAGGTCAAGCAGTGAATTTCCTGGTTCTCCTCCCAGGGTGGGGGTAATTTGCAGTGGTCTGAGGCTGCTGATGACCATGGGGGAAGTGTGGCTAATTCACTGCTTTCCTGGAAGCCCTACGGGCCACTCAGCTCCTGAGGAGCCTGGCCAAGAGCCCAGTACCTGCCATAACTGGGCTTGTTGTCACCGGCAACAATAGCTGGGAATGAGAAAAGTTTTGTCTCCCTGTGAAAAATAGTCCAGTAGAACTTAGTTTGTACTGAAGATACTGGAGATCTACACTGAAAACACATGACTTGGGAAAAGTTGGGCATCCATGCCAACATTCTTACATCCGCCAAAGTTGCCAAGGCCAAGGGTCTTGTGTACAGTGTGTTAAGTGCCCACAGAGGTAGACCAGGAGGCTAGGGAGCCCAGAGCAAGTGTTCCCAGCACAAACTGTGGCTTAGGGTATATGAACTGAGCCCTGGAGGCCCACAGGTATGTTAGACTTTGAGGGGTAGGGTTAGGGGTGGTAGGATGCTCCAGGCAGGGGTAAAGGGAAATGCCGAGGCCGGAGAGGACATGGCATGCCCTTCAGAATGACTAGAGCACAAAGCATCTGTAGCAGAGGGGTAGGAAGTGAGGCTGGAGAGATAGGCAAGCCCTTTTATATTTCACCCTCAAGGCAATGAGGAGTTCCTGAAGGATTTTAAGTGGGGAGTGACATGATTTTACACTTTGGCAAGATTTCCCTAGCAATAGTGTGGAGAACTGGGGATAGGAGGGCCAACTGGGAGTGTGGGACAATGGCCAGGCAAAAGACGATAAGATCTTGAAATCAGGGCATGGCTGTGGGGATCGTAGAGGAGAGAGATTAAAGGGGTCTCAGTGGATCATAGTGACGGATCAGCTTTGGGGATCAGGGGAAAAGGGGAAGGCTGATTTCTAGCTCAGTGATTGGTCTATGTGGATGCTATTCCTAAGATAGGGATTATAAGGAAATAGGGAAGAGGATGGCCAGGTGCATTTTGAGGTGCCTGTGATGTGAGCTCTTGCCATGCTGTGGTTGACCCCTCCATTGTTCACTGAATTGGACACCAGGCCTGCCAGCACGCCACTGTCCTGCAATCGCCAGCCATACCCATGGATTGCAGTGGCCATCCAGCGGTGTGGTCTGGAATCCATTTCGTTCCTCTTACTTGCTCTGGACATTGGCATAGCAACAGCTGAGGCTCCAAGCCGTGGTTCTGGCTTCCTTCCCCAGGGGAATCACCAGGCACCTCCTGCACGCCAGTCTTCCCCCCCAAATCACTCCTGCCTGACTCCACAGTAACTGGTTCCACCAGTTTTTCTGAACATTCTTCTCTTTCCTCCACTTCAGCTGAACACTTTCTTGATGGAATCACCTAGCCTCCAGGCAAACACGTCTTCCCCTTCCTCGTGCAAGACACCCCATCCTAGCTAAGAAACCACTAGCCCGCTATCTTAAATCATGCTCCCTGCTGGTCTGTCTGTCTTGTGTGGACCCCATTTGGGGTCAGGGCTGCCTGGGGCTGGCCGACTTAGATTCAATATCTCAGCGCATCTGCTTTTTTCTGAGGTCTGTCCTGACAGAAGACACACTTGGGTCTTTTAACAGGAATTTAAGGTGAATAGAGCTCTCTTAGGGCCAGCAGAAGGGCTTGGGGTTACTCCAGCGTGGAGCTAGAGCAATTCCAAGAATCTGATCAGTGCCCCCGGCTCAGACTCAAGAGTTTGACCAGGAAAAACTCTCCTGTCTTGTCCTCTCTACCCTCCGAGACAGGGCCAAGCCTGTGAGGAGATGACTGGATTCTAGGCCAATGGAAGATCACAGAAAGAGCTAATTTTAGTAGACAATCAGAGAAGTTAAGTTTAGGGCTGATTTTGATATCAAATTTTTTTCTGGACCCGGCAGCTCAGAGGGCTTGCCTACCAAACGTGGTTGGTTGATTGCTGTTGGCCGGGGCAGCGTGAAGGACATTGGCAGCTCCAGGACTGTCTTCTGGGAGTCTGGCCCCCCAGCTCAGTCTTCGGTAACTTCATACTTTCCCATCCAGGAACCTTCATTTTGATGTGAATTGGAATTCAGACACGGCTCGATGATAGCCCGAGCTCTGCTAATGAAATGGCATTGCTACACAACGTGGTCCCGAAGATCCCAGACGAACACAAGTGATCCAAGAGCCAAAATACAGAAAGATCACTTGATCCTCACTGCTCCTCTAATGGGCCTTCCCTGAGGCCCAGCCAAGTGAATTGCCCCAGTGTAATCACTTTCAACTCCAACCTGTCTTTTCTCCTGCCCCTCTCCAGTTGTGCAATGTCATGGGAAGGGTTCTGGATTGGAAGCCGGGAAATCTGCTCTTTGGTCTTACTCTGCCCCTTACCAGCAGGGCTGCCTGGGCAGGTTGCTTAACTTCTCTGGGCTTCAGTTTTTTCAATCTAAGAACATCAGATTAAAAGAGAGATTAAAGGAGATTAAATGAGAAAACATGTGGAAACTCTTGCATTAAGTACAGACCAATAAAAACAGAATTTTCTGTAAACGTTACTTCAAAGCACTGCTGACCTTTCATATACTAATTTAAATATTCCCTTTTTGGTTAGCATTCTTTGTGTATTCCTGTGGCAAGCAGCTATCAACATCATTGCACTGCCGTAGGACCATCTTGTTAAATGGGTTTCTCTGTGTTTTTCTCTTTCTGGTATTTTCTGTGATCCTCAATCCAACCAGAAAAGAGTAAGAGGTTCTGTTTTCACTGCCTTTATATTTGAGAGGTTAGAGCAGAAATGTAGAGAGAATAAAGCCACCTTTGGCTTTTGGATTTCAAAATAGACTTTGAGGGGCACCTGGGTGGCTCAGTTGGTTAAGCTTCTGCGTTCGGCTCAGATCGTGATCTTGGAGTCCTGGGACCCAGCCCCACATCGGGCTCCCTGCTCAGTGGGAGGCCTGCTTTTCCCTCTCTCTCTCTATCCCCCCTCCACACTCGCTTGTTTTCTCTCCCCGTCTCTCTCTCAAATAAATAAAATCTTCCAAAAAAAATAAACTTTGAATCTCATAGAAGAGATAAGATAAAAGAAAATGTTTTTGAGACCCCAAAACAGGGTCTTGAAGGACCTAGGGCATACAGGTTGTACGATAAACAACATAGTTAGGAGAAAGAATGATCAGATGAGAATGGGTTTTTGCACTCTCTTGTCATCTGGACCAAATGGGGTGGGCAGGGAAGACACAAGGGAGAGGTAGGGTGTTGTAGAGGAGAGCTGTGCTTCCGTCTAAGAGGAGACTGGACCGGTGGCAAGGCCGTCTCATCTTGGTGGGGTAGAGCCGCAGCAAGGTGAAAATAGCAGCCTGGCCAATCTTCACAGGTTGTTTCACAACCCCACGTAAAGCATCCAGAAGTTTGCCATCTCTCCTTCCCTTGTTGAGAAATAGTCAATAAACCTGCAGAGAAGGGCTAAGCATGGCCCATATGGATCCAATTACAGACCAGAAGAAATGTGATCATCCCCAGCCAACCCAATGTAGGGAGATGACAAGGACCTGGGACCTGGGGGAAGAGGGAGCATCTTGGCCGATGCCAGGATGGACAGATGATGACACCAGGGATCTGATCCCTTGAAGGTGTGGCATGTTAACATTCTAGAACTTGGCCCTATCCCCAGGTACATGGGCAGGGAGGGAAAACTCTGAATCGATCAAGAACATCCTGACCGAGTTTGTTCTGAAGTGGCTAAGTTTTTACCACCAACAGCATGGGGGTTCAAGAAACAAAATTATATTCGGTTAAAAAAACATGTAATTTTTGCATCTCTGAGTTTCGTGGATTGAGATTTGTAACCACTAAAATACATTGTTTTCTCACCTATGGGTGGGTCAAAGCACTTTCACACATCATCTACGTTTGGGCTGATGCCCCTGGCACACACAGGGGCAGCCATCCCAGTACCTGTTCTGAATGGTTGATGATTTTGCCGTACTGGTTATTAAATATTTTGAAATTACCCTGAAATTGAATGTCTCCTTATGTTCATAGTCACTGTGTTTAGGGTCGGTGTCTCTCATTTCCATTATATTTTCATTCTTTTATTCATTCAATAAATAGCTAAATTCCTCCCAAATACCAGGAACTACGCTAGCAACTTCTTGGTGAAAAGAAAAGAAAAACAAGTTTCTGCCGTCATGGGCCTTACAATCTAGTAGTAGTTAGAACTTAAGAATCCAAAAATAAATGTTAAATTACCACTGTTACCTCAATCACAACAAACAACCCAAAATTATAACTGTGATGCCCAGTACCTGGAAGAGGTACCTGGTGTTATGAGAATTCATAATTATAGCCAGAGAGGTCACTTGAGGGGGTTAAGACTGGGCTGAGTCTGAAGAAAGATGAAGTGTAAACCAGGTAAGGATGGAGGCGGGAAGATCTATAGGGAGTAGGGCATTTCAAACAAAAGAATAACACATGCAAAGGTCCTGTGGTTTGAGGCAGCATGGTACATTTGAAGGACTGAAAGGGGCCAGAATGGCTGACATGCTAAGAATAATGTGGAGTGTGGCCCAAGATAAGTCTGGACCTGGTAGATGATGGGGAGGATTAGGATTTTTATCCCCGGGGGAAATAAAAAAGGTTTTAAGCAGGATAGTAGGCTAACAAGGGGACTGTGTCACCCATGAAGCTGACTTTTAGTATAGACACACAAATCATTTGGGGAGGGTTTATGGCTTTGAAATAGAATAGACTTAAAAGAAGTTGCCTTTGAATTCTGAGTACTTCCATCACTCCCCATTCTGATGTCCATCCTTTCCTTTTGATTCTCCTGGAAAGTTGTGGGTTCATAATGGGTCTTCCCATACAATAGGGATCCAGCCAGTGACTGCATAAAGTTACTTCTCTTGGCAGAAATTTCTGGATGTCTGTTACATGCAAATAAGGCTAGTTATGGGTATGCACCGGGTCAGTGTGCTTCGACCTGCCTGGCACCCAATCCCCCCTTCTGATCACAGCTCCTCGGTTGTCCTGTAGGAAACCATGTTTTACCACTGTCATTCCAGCTGAGAACTGATGGGGTCAGTTCTGTCTCATCCCTGCTCCCTCCTGTCCCCAGCTCCAGGGCTGACTATGATCCCTTGGGCTGATGAACATATGCTACCCCATTGTGACTGGCCCAGGGACAGCACAAGAGCCAACACGGTCCACTACACCTCCTTCCTAGAGCTTCTTCTGAAACAGCGGGGAGGAGAGGCCAGTTTCCCCGGGATTGCCTCACTAAGAAATGTGGTCCCGAGGCTGCCTCAGGCCACCTTGCAGAGATGGTCTAAGGGTGAAGCCAGTGCAGAAGGAACTTGAGCTGAGAATGAGAGAGAGAGAGAATTGCCAGGCCCAAGAGCACACTTAGGAGCCAGTTGCTTGGGAGTGGCTCAGCTCAGCCAGCCCCCTTACTGGCGGCCCAGAGGCCCAATGCAGGCTGTGCTAACACTTGGTCTTTTTCAATCTCTGTTGCACGGCCTGTATCCAGCAACGGGTCCTCATCCAGTGTCCCTTCAGGCTGCCTGTTGCTTTTACACAAAGTCCACACTAGAGCCTTCTCTCAGTCCCCCAGCACCAAGGAAGCTCAGTCCTTTCTGCTGTGTTTCCCTGCTCGGCCCCACCAGCTCCTTTTCCAGCGCGAAGTGCAGACCACTAGTCGAACCGAAGAATTATTCCTCAGCATTCTTCAGCTGGATTCGTTCTAAAGCCGAGGGAGAGGACAATTCAGGGCCCATCAGCACTGGTCTCTATCCTCAAGCTCCCAAGCCATAACCTCTGTTTCACATGGTTCTTTCCCCTTCTAGCCTGGGGTTCCTGCCCCTCTGCATGGGCGATGTTCTTCATAGGTCCACTTCTCCTTTATGCCCTTCTCCATCTTCCACTTCCCTCGCAGTCTGACTGCCAGCTTTATCCGTATTTTAGGCCCTGGGTCTCCTTGCCTGGGGCTTTCACACACCTCTCAAGGACCAGCCTTGTTTCCCAGCCGGGGCTCTCCAACTCACATCCCCAGGGATGCGGCCCTATCTTTGGTTTCCAACAGAACAAATCACGTGCCACTGAACTTAAGGACAGGCATCGTGAGAGCTACAAGGAAAGACAGGTGGAATACATTCCAGCCCCTCTCGCTATAGGGAACACACCTGAGGACCAGGGAGGTTGTTCCTTGTCCCAATCACACAGACAGTCACTTGACAATGGATTAATTGTCCGAAAGGACGCGGGGGAAAGCATTGCCAGGCTGCTCTTGTTGTTTGGCGTTATTGACATGTTGAAACCCACGGTGCCTGTTTGTCCAACAATAACCGAAAAGGGAAGGGCTCATCACCCCCTCCGTTGACTCTGTTGTCACAGGTTAGCTCAGGGGAAACGCAGTGACTAATTCAGGCTGGGAAAAGAAGAGAGATAGAGAGGTGGAAAACTTGAGTACTTGAGATTCAGTTGAGAGAGGACTGAGCAGGAAAGAAACCCTGTTTGTTGCTGAGTACCTCTGACTGATAACACTTCAGCCTCACCTGCACAGAATTCCCTCGTCTCACTGAAACTCCCATTGAGGCTCACTGGATGCCCCTGGGACAGTTGACGACCTTGAGAAAACAAAAGCTTAAATGAGCCCTAAGGCTGCTGTTGAAGCTACCAGCAAGTCCCACCACCAAGTCACAAAGCCAGGATTAGGGTTCAGCTTTCCAAGGCTGTCCCCTCCCCCTACTTTCCCACTCTCCACCCCGATTCATACACAACTTCTCATTCTCCTTGCTCTCATCCCAGACACAGGGTCTAAAGAAAAGACATCTGTATGAGATGGGGGAAGCATATAGGCCACGAGAAGAGAGAGAGGGTGAAGGGATAGAAGCAGAAACACGAAGAGGAAGAAAATAGGGGGATGTCACTTAAACTCTACGGGAGTACTGGGAGTGATTTTAATGCAGCGCTACCTTTTGCAAAGGGGCGATCATTCCCCCTCTTGGTGAAAAAGGAGGAAAATATAAAATAATAAAAAAAAGATCGTTGCCCCTATTGGAGAATAATTGCTCTGCACTAGTGCGCGCTCGTGCGTGCGTGCACGTATGTATATTCAAGAGAAATGTAGACAGATGTGTGGATGGCAAAATCCAACAGCTATGCAGCGAAGATTCTTAAATGTCTTCAGACATGATGTCAGCAAACAATTCTTGATGAGGGTAAAGAGATCTTTCTCCTGGGTTCACACACACACACACACACACACACACACACACACACAGTGTGCATGTATGTTGTATTATGCATTAAAGTGAATTACTTGTTTGGGTAATTCGAAAGCAAACTTGTGGCACATTCTGAAGTAACGTGCAAAATCGGAGTTGGGGACGAATGGAAATCTGGACCCTTTTCTCTTTAGCCTCTAGTTAAATTCTATCACATTCTAAAAATGGCGATAGGCTCTCTTTCTCAACAGAGGCTAGAGTCCTCTGATTCTGTTCCTCTTCACTGGTTACCTTTTATGTGCTTAGAGCGTAATTCTCCAGCTGAATTGTGAGCTCCTTTTCTTTACCTTTGTGGACCTCACAGACCCTGTTCTGGGACCTGGGGCGGGGGCGGGGGGCTAGGAGAGGTTCCATCCACGCTGTGTGGTTGGCTCATGGCCAGCTGGACCAGGCAATTTCCTTCAAAACCAAGAGGATGACTTGTCTTGGCAGTTCAGATTTTGAGGATAAAGAACAAGCTAAAGACTGATCGAAAATGTAGGTCTGGCTGTCCCAGCAGACCAAGGTGGGGCAAAATGTGCCGAGCCTGGCCTGAGAGAATCCAGCCCTGTGGTCAGACAGCCACGAGGGCTTGCCCTGCCTTGACTCATTCAGGACTGGCTGCTTACTCCTCCGAAAGCAGAGCAGAGCCCCCACTGAGGATTTGACATTCAGACACGATTTTTCAGTTGGATCAGTCAGCTCAGATTTCTGTATTGCTTGCGTCTCTTTCTTTCTACCTCTTTTTCTATTTCTCTCCCAATGTACATTGAACTTAGTTGGGGCACATAAAAAGCAAAGGTATGGGAGTTCTATGAGAATGCCCCCAACGTGGGCAGTTATTCTATTTCCAAAGGAACAATTCATGTTTTTTAAAGCAGGATCGCTTCTACCTAAATTATACACCCCTGCCCAGCTCCTTACATTTCTGTGGCATTCCTTAATTGTGGGAGTGCCACAGGTTGTAACTCATTCCTTTATCCTCTATTAAAATATAAATACAATCATTCAGAAAGCTCATTCAAGAAATGGTAGCAGCCATTCATACTTTAGTATGAATGAGTTTATCAGATACTCCATTTATAGAAGTCACTGGCAAAAAAGCAGATGAAAGCAGGGGTCCCCGAGCAGTGGAGGCTATTAAGAGGGGGAAGGTGGGTAGGAGGAAAAATGAAGCAAAAAGATGAGGCTGAAGATACCAAGGAGAAAACTTTCTTCTTTCTTATTTTTTCCCAACATCCTCCCTGCCTATCTGTCTCTCTGATGTTACTTCTCTTGTTGGCAAGTACATGTAGGGTATTCCTCTGTGTACCCATAGGCATACCAACACTATTTCAATAGTACACAATGTTAACTGAGCCTTTGAAACCACGCCAATGTTTGGCATTGAAACTATGGAAAAATCTACGACCTTTTCAGTCAGATGTCTTTCATTCATTTATTCAACAAGCATAGTACTGATTTAACACTGTGCTGAGCAAAGGGGATACAGAAATGAATAGGACAGATGCATTGTTTTTTTCCTGTACGGTGAAAATTTGTGCACCCTTGCTTAACTCAATTGCTTTGGAAGAAAAATGAAACATGCCTGTTTGGTTTAGGTTGATGGAAATGTGTGTGTGTGTGTGTGTGTGTGTATTCGTGTGTATGTTTGCATGTGTGGTGGTGTGTGTCCGCATGTGTGTGTCCGCATGTGTGTGCGTGTGTGCACATGCTTGCGTGTGTGAGACAATGAAGGCACGAGGAAATTAGTGAGTCTTTTTGGGGTTTTTTTTACGCCTATTTTCTACACTTATAGTATGAAAATACTAATACCACCTATTGAAAATTCATGTTACCTTGAACAATGCCTTTATCTCCATCTTACTTACGCTCATAATATTAAAGAGAATAAATTCTCTTTATTCTCTTTATTCTCTGTCTCTCTGTCTCTCCCCCTCCCTCTGCCCCACCTCAGCTGTTTTTTCTTCCTACTTCCTGCATTTTGATACTTCTAGATATGGCCTATTCCATCTCAGGATACAAATCCAAACAGCTCATACCATAAAAATGCCAACATTTAATAACAAAAAGCACAGAAAAATAAGTAGAGCACACGTATATGCTTTTATATTTATTTATTAAGTACATAAAGCTGAACACTAAAAGCAACCTTACTGATATTTCTTTGGAGGATTTTTCTACAAAGGATGCACTTTTCCTGAGAACTCTTAGAAATGAGCTCATTCAAATCTAGATGAAAGATGGCTATCATCTTTATTGCCAGAAGGCCCTTGATACTATATAAAATTTAAGAGGCATCTTTTTTAAGCCTCTTGTTTGCTAACTGAATGCGTATGAGGGCCTTTGCAATTGCTTGAGAGGTAACAGCTGAGGAACCCCCCTTTCCTCGCTCACTGGACAGACTGGGAGGCATCGGTCTGTCATGAGTCAGGGGCAGTTTGCTCCGGGATGTGCAGACAGAATCCTCTCCACCCTCACCCAGGACTGACCGTGTTAATTGTGGGGTCCAGTGCAGAGTGAAAATGACAAGCCCCTTGTTCAAAAATGATGAAGAATTTCAAGAAGGTGACCGCACAGCATTAAGCCAAGTGCAGGTGCTTCTGAGAGCAGGGCTCTGGCAAAGGTAGTTGGCCTGCCCATGAAGCCAGCCCCGTACCCACGTGGATACACAAATAGCTTTGAAAGACATGGGACACATTCTGTTCTTTACTCCACACCCTGAGCTCTGCTTCTGCTTCTTTTCTGGGCTCTGACTCAGTTCTTCCTGTCCCAGGGTATTCTCCTCCTATCTTGAGTAACATCCCTCTCTGTCTGTCTGTCTCTCCCCCTCTCCCCACCCCACCTCAGCTTTTTTTCATTCCTACCTCCAGCATTTTGATACTTCTAGATATGGCCTATTCCATTGCAGGATACAAATCCAAAGCCTATTGCAGGATTAGTTCTAGTGCCAGATCCATACGGGTCTTTCAAACTTTCCCTTCTACCTCCAAGTCTTCCTCTTTTTGGTGCCAAATTGGATTTTTAAAAAGATTTTCCTTATTTATTTTTCAGAGAGAGAGAGTGAGAGCGAGAGAGCATGTGCACAAGCAGGGGGAACGGCAGGCAGAGGGAGAAGCAAGCTCCCCACTGAGCAAGGACCCCAACGCAGGGCTTGATTCCAGGACCCTGGGATCGTGACCTGAGCTGAAAGCAGACACTTAACCGACTGAGCCATCCAGACATCCTAAGGATTTTAATTTTAATTGGATTTTACTTGTCAAGTCCTAAGGCAAGGGTCACAGAGTGTGATGAAGTGAGCACGTGGGAGGTGGGTGCAAAGGGACCGATTTTCTGGGCTTACTTAGAGGGGCCAGAAAGAGTCAAAGAATAAAATGATGCCCCCAACCATCCCCTTCACCCCCCTCTTGGCTACTGTCCCTCTGACTTTGTGTTGGATTCCTCAGTTCTCCACATTTCCAACCTCTTGTCATTTCTCCTGGTCTCCTTCTTCCAACCTGTTTGCAGTGGGCTCCAGTTCTGCTTGGAGCCCTTGCTGAGGTGATTCTGGACCCAGAGTGAGAGAGGGAACCTGAAGAGGAAGATGCAGTGACGGGCCCAGGAGCAAAGGTTCAACCACAGTATCGCGCATAGCCAGGGCCCAGACTTCCTCTAACACGTGTTGGGAAGGAAGAGGAAATGTTTGACACATCTCTCAGATTGCCTTGGTGGTGACTTCTTTGAGATGGTTCTTGTCCAATAGTATAACCAGATGACTCATAAAAGAGTCTTTACTCATGGACTCTTTCTTCAGAGGACTCAATGAAATGAGTCACACCTCTGTTTACTAGATTTTATTGGGAATGTTAGGAGAAATCCTTTCCCCTGGGAACAGGAAGTTTTTGCTGTTTCTTGTGTAGGTTAAACACCATTGGGGGCACACTATCACACACTATCGATGGACTGACTTTCTGTCAGGGATGCTCAATTAGGATCAGGGGAGCAAAGTTTCTGGCGGAGGGCTTTTTTCACATTTGTACTGTTTTAATAATCCAAATCCACAGAAGGTAAGCCTGGACAAATGTTTCCTGTGGTGAATACTCAGGAGAGAATCTGAGTGAGAACGCATCATGGGGGAGCGTTGACAGAAAACTTAATAACTGAGTCTTGGAAACTGCAATCACTGATTTTGTCCTATGGGGGATGAAATGAAATCTCATTTCGCAATCCATTAGAAACAAGGGGAGGTGGAGCCAGCTGGAGGCACCACTAGGATTACTGCCCATGGCAGAAAGGCAGATTATGAACTCACCAGCCACAGGCTTCAGACTCATGATAAGCTGGACAAGCCACAATCAGGCAAAGAGGGACTTTACACCAAAGGCCAGCAGATACCACAGAATACGGACCCTAGTACCTGCAGAAGTTTGGGGAACCTCTCTTCCTCCACTACCACAGGACAAATAAGCTACATGTCTCTCCCCCAAACATCAGGTACCATCTTGGAAAAAGAAGCAGGGGGAAGGGATGGGGGTGTGAGAGAATGAACAATTACATAAGAGAAGCAAAAGCCTACCTGAAGAAAAACTTCAACTATCAGACAGATTAAGCTTTACACGAGATCAGACATTTAATTAAAAATTTCCCAGTAGCCATTCAATGGGAGCATGAGAAAATGATAAGGTTACTTAGAGACCGAAGTCATTACATTTTTGTCTACACATCAAAGGGTACCATGCATGAATTAGCAATCCTGTTATACAGTTGATTATGTAACATCTATTACATGCCAGACACTGTACTCAGTGGGGGGGGGGTGCAAAATCTAGTTTAAGAGAGAAGCAGAGAGGTAAGTGATTATTATACAGCATTGTTGGTAAGCTCTGTTGCAGAGGAATACCTCAGTGATATAGAGGTCCGGAAGAGAGACGTTGAATTCTGAATAGGGACTCAGAGAAGGCTTCTGGGTCATTGAAATGAGCTGAATCTGGAAGGACAACTAGGTGTTAATGAGAATTTAAGTTCTAGATGAAGAAATGAGGGATGCGTTTCCAAGCCAGGAGAACAGTAACAGCTCTCTGTTCCCACAGAGGTGGGAAATGCCAGATGAGGTGGGAGAGGATTCTGTAGGGTGTGGGGAAGGGTCAGGAAGTAATGCTGAGGAGGTAAGAAGAGTCCAATCAGGTAAGACCTGTGCGCTAAGGCTTTTGACTTTTGTCTTGAAAGCTATAAAGATCATTGAAAGAGTCTAACCAGGGATAGGACAGAATCAGATTCTCATCCGAGAAAAATAATTCAGGTCACAGGGTGGAAGACAAGGAAAGGAGAAAGGGACAAGTGAGACCAGGGAAGTGACACTCACAGTAACCTGGTGAGAAATGATAAGGGCCTGAACCAAGATTGGGGTTTTGTGAATGAAGAGTAAGTTCAGACTGAAGGCATATGTGGGAAAATGGATTTTACAGCCTATGAGATGAGGGAGGTGAATGAGAGGGATTGCAGAGCTCTGACTGGAATGGAGTGCCCGAGTGGGTGCCCTGTCCCAAGACAACAGTGGGCTGGAGGGAGCAGAGGAGGAGTTGGGTGGAGGTGTGATTGATAGTTCTGTTGTGGCATCAGACACAACAAGTGTATCTGTCTAGTGTCAATCAGAGTGGTCAGTAATAGTCGATGCCTCTGAGAAGTAAAATAAGGGCTTGGGCTCGTCATTGGGCTTGTCAACTTGACACTTACTGGGAACCTTAATAACAGCACGGTCAGTGGTTGAGATAAAAGCCAATCTGCAGTAAATTGAGGACTGGCTGGGAAGAAAGGGAAGCTAGTGTCTTCCCTCAAACTGAGCTTATTCCTCCCGATGCTGAGCTTACTCACCCCTGTCTTGGGGAAGAGCCCCTCTGAAACTGGGCAGTCTTCACCTGACTCCTGGCTCTTTTTCATACCATGTATTAGTCAGTTACCGCGTCCTGTTGATTCTATTTCCTTAGGATCTCTTGACACGTCCCGCATTCTGCACCACTTCTCACCTTAATCCAGTCTTTCCAAGCCTAGTGACTCAACTTCCAAATGAAACTGAGGCATCTTTTAACAACACACATCTAATCATGTAACTCTTTGGCTGACCTTCACGAGGTGACTCTGATAACTTTCTGGAAAAAGTCTGGACTCCTTGGTGGGACATATAACTGGATCTCTGGGCTCTTATCCAGCCTTCACTCTCTCAGCCCCTCCCTAGGCCTCTCTTCTCTGCTCCGATTGAGTTCATGGGGTTCCTCTCTCTCTCATCAGTTCTCAAGCACCCCATGCTCACCTGCAGCATTATCAGTGAGCAATGCAAAGGACTACCTCACCTCACCACTAATGAGAACAAGTGAAGGAGCTGACATGTAGACACGTGGAATGGTGGCTGGACCCAGTGAGATTCAGCTAAGTTGAAGGCATAACATTGCGGGCAGTAGTGGGATATCTACTTAGCAGTGCTCGGCAGCTAAGCGAAGAAGGCACACTGAACCCCCCCACGCAACCTAAGGGTAGATTGGAGGTGAACAGGGTGGGTGGGGCAAAGCCAAGGGAGAGGTTTTGATGTAATGGGTGAGAGCAGGATTGAAATGGTGTGTCACATGATACAGGCTGGGGCGAAAAGGAAATAACAAGGAGCCAATAGTTTGGAAAAAATGGAGTAGACAGTAAGGTAGAGGTTTCATTTTAGTCAAGGAACAAGTATATTGGGAACAAGAGAGTGAGACCAATGGGAAGATTAGGGGGTAGAGGGGAAAAATCAGGAGGTCCATGGGCTCTGTAGCACAGTTGTTCAGCATTATGGTGAACTGATCACAGGTGTGTTAGCTCAAGTACGGTGATCATGAAGGTCTTTGAAATAATGAAAAATCAAGAAATTGCAAGGCTGGACTATTGACTGAATCATTCACAAGAACACAGGGGTGGAGGGCATGCTGGGAGCTCAGAACCCAAACTATCAATCATGAGTGTGAAAGCTAACGGGAAGGGAGATGACAACAGGAAGGGGTGAGGGATGGCTCACCTACAGGGCCTTAGCCTCTTTATGGGGAGGTAGAAGATGGTGGTCTGAAAGGGCAAGAGGGAGATAGGAACATTCTCATGTATTTACCTCTTCTTCTGGGCCTTCAGTAAAGGGAAGTGTTGGGAGTGAACAGTATCCACTTGAGAAGAGGAAAGAACAACCATCTCCTTTTGGTAAACCCTAGAGAAAGCCTTTTCTCAAGAAGACATTTTGCATATTCTTCAGCTTCCTCTATATGCTGGATTCCCAGATCCAGGCTTCTCTGCACACCTTACTTCTGAGAGTCACACATTAAGATGGCAGCTGGCCATCTCTACCTGCATGTTCACAGAAAACTCAAACACTCGTGTCCAAAACTGAATTCCCACCTTCCCCAGCATGTCCCCTGTCCCATACTCACAACCTTTTATGTTTCTTCCTTACAGTAGAGAATTACAGCATTATTCTTCGTTGCTCATGTTGGAAGTGTGGGATCATCTGACTCCTTCGTCTCCAAATCCTCTGGTTTTCAGCCAGCTCTGTCAAGTTCATCCAGCCCTCCTCCTCTTCTCTGTCACTTCCCTCAGAGCACGGTCACTCATGTTGGTACAATGTCCTAACTCCCCTCCTGCTCTCCAGTCTCTCTCCCACTGCCACCTATGTTCACATCATTCACATTAATATCCATGTGTTCATCTTTATGAAATTAAAAGCTCTTGCCAAGACCAAGGAAATACAGGGCCCCAACTTGGGACTGGGAAGTTAATCTCCTCTCTTCACAGGCTCTGCTGTCCCAACCCATGGCCAATGGTGACCCCTAAGGGGTTGCAACCTCCACACTGGGATGTACTTGGTACCCTGGGTTGCTTGGGTTGCCCACTGAGTGTGCCATGGGGCTGCTAATTTGGAGTGGGGATGGTTACTGCCTTGCTCTGCCCCAAGATGCTATGAGGCTGTATTCAACCTTCCACGTGTGTGCACCTGGGTCCCTCTCAAGAATGGAATGTGATAGCAGAACATGGGCCTCCTGCTTTCATCTCCCTGGGTGGAGGGCAGGAGCCATAGTGGGGCAAGGGTTGGGAGAGGGAGTTAGGCAGTGTCAGGCACCAGGACATAGGAAATATGAGAACATATCCTAGGAGGCAAGAAGGTATCAAGAGTTGGGACCACACATGAGCTCCAAGCTCCTGACATGCTCCACTGTCCCATTCAACTTCACCTACAGAAAACACATCCAAAGAGAAAATTCTTAAGAATTTAAGATATCAACTACAGGAGCATTAAACTTCAATCATCCAAGTACACATCCTGTGCAACTGTACTGCCCTATCTGTCCATGATGCCAGCTCTTCCTCTTCCCTCCTCTCCTTAAAATCGTTCGGTAGCTCACATTCCTTTTCTTTTCTTTCTTTTTTTTTTAATAAGTAAAAAAGTCTAAATGCTTTAACCTGAATTTTATCATTATTCTTTCTTAAATACTGAGCTCAGTATCTGGAACACAATTAGCCCATTCCCATGTTCCTTGGCCTAAGTCTTGTTCATCACTAAGGTCTTGGTTTTAACACCACTTTCTCTGTGAAACTTTCCATGACCCTCTTGTTTAAGTGTTTCATTTGTTTGACTTCACAGCACCAGGATCAAACACAGAAGGAACTTCACATGGAAAGACCAGTCACACATGTCATAGAACAAGGACTGAAATAAGCACACAACTTGGAAATGGGACTATAGGCCTTGACTCAAAAATGGGTGGGGTTGCCTCTTGGACTTGGCAGGGCCTGGGGTGGAAGGCTTTATGACTCTGCCATTATTAACCTGTTCCTCTCCCTGAGATTGTACTTATCATGAAGGGTACACTTGCCTATAGGTCCACATCACATCATCTACTTGCCATGTGCGACTTCTGTGGAGATTGGGATTTTATTCTCATTGCCTCACACAATGCTCGTGACCTGCTAAGAGCTTGAGAAATGTTTTTGGCTAAAGCAATGAGTGAAAGAATGGAATATGCCCTCTCAGGTTACTGTGGCATCCGAAGACCGCAAATCCCGCAGTTTAGTGCTTGAGTTTCCCCAAATAATACAACCAGCCTCTAAAGGTCCTCAGGGATTCCCAGAGCATCCATGGATAAGCCTGGGGTGGAAGGTCTGTAGATCCTGAAGACTGAATGCCATGTTTCATGGGTAATACTGTAGTTTGGGGAAGGAGATGATCAATATTTTTAATCAAAAATACAAAGTGTCTTTCGTCCCAAAGTTAACAAATCTTTTCTGAAACAGTGGTTCTTTTTTTTTCTTTTTTTTAAAGATTTTTATTATTTAACAGAGAGAGACAGCCAGCCAGAGAGGGAACACAAGCAGGGGGAGTGGGAGAGGAAGAAGCAGGCTCCCAGCGGAAGAGCCTAACGTGGGGCTCGATCCCAGAACGCTGGGATCATGCCCTGAGCTGAAGGCAGACGCTCAATGACTGCGTCAACCAGGCGCCCCTGAAACAGTGGTTCTTAAAGTGTGGTCCCTACAGGAGTATCTTCAGCAACATTCGGAGACTTTATTAGAAATGTAAATTCTTGGGGCTCCCGGGTGGCTCCGTTGGTTAAGCATCTGACTCTTGATTTCAGCTCATTTCATGATCTCAGGGTCATGGGATCAAGCCCTGCATTGGGCTCCATACTCAATGGGGAGTCTGCTTGAGATTCTCTCTCTTCTTCTCTGTCTGCCCCTCCCCACTGCTCTCTCTCTCTCTCGGAAATAAATAAATCTCTCTCTCTTTTTTTTTTTTTAAAGAAATTGAATTCTCTGCCCAATGGGCCTAATCCACAGGGGCCTCCTAAAGTGAAGTCTTCTGATCACCAGGAAACACCAGCCAAACTCAAACTGGGGACAATCTACAAACTCATTGGCCTATCCTCCTAAAAAAGATCAATGTCATGAAATACAAAGACAGACTCAGGAATAGTTGTAGATTAAAAGGAGACTAAAGAAATGTGACAATTAAATGCCTTGGATTTTCTTTTGCTGTAACATATATTATTGGGCCAATTGATAAAATATGTATAAGGTTTATAGATTAGAGAGTAATATTTCATCAATGTTAATTTGCTGGTTTTGGTAACTGTCCTGTGTAAGAAAATTTTTTTTGTAAGAAAAATTTTTTTTTTGTAAGAAAATTCCTGGAGTTGAGACAATATACACTGAAATATTTAAGAATGATGAAACACATGGGGCGCCTGGGTGGCTCAGTTGGTTAGGCAGCTGCCTCCGGCGCAGGTCATGATCCCAGAGTCCCAGGATCGGGACCCACGTCAGGCTTTCTGCTCAGTGGGGCATCTGCTTCTCCCTCTGCTCCTTACACCTCTTTCATCCTCTCTCTCACTCTCAAATAAATAAATAAATATTCTAAAAAAAAGCCCAAAACGAAAACAAGAATGATGAAACACCATGTTTGTGTCTTACTCTTAAATGATCCAGGAAAATAATGACAGAGAGAGAGGAGAAAGAGGAGGCTTTCTTCATGAACAAAATCATGATTCTGCTAGCAAGGAGAGTGGGAAGAATGGATGTTGGACCTCACAATAAGCACACAGATCTCAGTAAGGCACTCTTCTATAAAGACCTAATAAAGGTCTTTTATTGCTGAAAAATAACATGAGTAAATTCTACCCTAAAGTATTAAAACATGCAATTATATGTAATAGAACATCAAGTGAAATTTGTCCTGTGTCCTGGAATTAACCAGAGGCATTAAGCATCCCACATGCAAGGAACTGCCATCAGTTGGGGTTAACTCTTCACCTCAGAGCCCATGAGAGGCACCGGTTCAGAGCCAATCCTACTTTCCCACCCCACCCCACACCCAGTGACCATAAGAAAAAGTTTCAGAGGCTTTTTGACTTATACAGTGTTTATGAAAAGAAGCTATTTCCTCCCAATCTCTAAAAGCAAGAGTAAGACCCCAAGAGAGAGTCAGCTATAAAAGTTTGGGAAGACTACAAGAGGGGGACACTTGTATTTTATTCCCTGGTTGAACATCAACTTATCTAGTAGAGGTCTAATCTGCCCCTCTGAGGTGAGCAAGAGGAAGAGAAACTTCAGGATGATGGCAAGATGGAGAAAGGTCTCCACAGTGGAACAGCCACACCCACCATCTGACTAGACAAAGATGCGTATGCTTCCCGCAGGTCAAACAGACTCCAGTGAAAAGAACTAGGCTTGAGTCACATTGCTGATACCAGATCAAAGACAGTTAACCTGAACGAAAGGATAATCCCAGGATCAAGAGGTATGAGATGGAGCATCTTTGCTATGGACCGGGGCAGTGAGAAGGGGCCAAGGAGAAGCCAGTACAACTTACAGAGCCATGTGGTCTGGAACATTTCCTGTTAAATCAAATCTGCTCCCAATCATGCTTGTACACACCACACTTATCTCAAAAGCCCCAAGAACCAAGACAGGTCTAGTTGGTACTAAGTAGATGAGGGGGAAAAGCTTGGAATGACTTTTAAGGTAGAAGTTTGGAAATGAACAGGAGTGAGTGAGCCTTCAATATCAAAATGAGACTGTTCTAAGACAAGAATGCCTAAGAATTATAAAATTTGACAAAGGTATCAATAATGAGTGAGCTACTCGTTGGTAAAGTTTGACAAGGCCAGTTGGACAAAATTATTAGAAAACGATTTTAAACATTTTCTGTTTTAAACACATGAGTTTAGACTCCTAAATAAACTGGTAATATATAAAAACTAAAATAGGATAAAACATTGGTCTTGAGTCATAATCCACCCAGATGTACCTCAAACCCCTCCCTTTCACCAGCCCTGCCCTGCGGTTAATCAACCACAGTAGAGAAATGCCAAGAGACCCTTCAGCTGTGATGGTAACAGGACAGCCAACTTTTCCTAGGAAATTTCAAGGGAGTGAAGTCATAAGATCAACATCAAGGGGTCTCTGAGGGTGTGTTCTCCAGGGTCTGCCACTGCCAAGACACTCCGATCAGGAGTAGCTAGTCGGCGAGCTGATGGCAAAGCTGACCTTCCATCCACTGTGTGACATGATCCCTGTGACCCCACTTTCATGGGGCCACCATCTTATTCTAAGTCTATTATTAGGAAAAAAGGAAGGAAGGTAGGAAAAATTAAACTAAATCTAGCAACAGTCAGAATATTATTTCATTTGCCTTGGGCTTCCTTATCTAAATTTGACTGAAGCGACTGACACAAGTATTGACATATTTTCTGGTTGCAATTCTAATTACCATTATACCTATTGTTTCCAGAGGAGACACCGCACAGGACAGGGGATGGAAGGAGAGTGCCTGGGTTCAAATGCCAGCAAGCTCATCCATTAGCATTATGACCACGGGAAAATTATTTTATCTCTCTATGCTTCAATTTCCTTATCATAAAAAGATCGTGGGGCACCTGCGTGGCTTAGTTGGTTAAGCATACAACTCTTGATTTCAGCTGAGATCATAACCTCATGGTCGTGAGATCGATCCCTGCATTGGGCTCCACATGGAGTCTGCTGTGGAGCCTGCTTGAGATTCTCTTTCTCCTTCTCCCTCTCTCTTTCTCTAAGAAAAGAAGAAAGAAAGAAAGAAAGAAAGAAAGAAAGAAAGAAAGAAAGAAAGAAAGAAAGAAAGAGAAAGAAAGAAAGAGAGAGAGAGAGAGAGAGAGAGAGAGAGAGAAAGAAAGAAAGAAAGAAAGAAAGAAAGAAAGAGAAAAAGAAAGAAAGAGAAAGAGAGAGAAATGTAAATTCTCATGCCCATCTCAGAGCTGCTAAATCATAATCATGGGATGAGGAGCCCAGTGGTCTGTGTTGGGAATCTTCCAGGAGATTCTGAGGCACAATCAAGTTCGAGAACACTAAAGAATTAGAAGTAGAATGTTGTGTTTCCAAGGTTGCAAAGGTAAAAGGTAGGGATAAAAAATTAAAGGAAGAGAAAGCCCAGAAATAAGCCCTCGTGTATATGGTCAAATAATTTTTGACAAGAGTGTCAAGACCATTCAGTGGGGAAAAAGATAGTCTTTTCAACAAACGGTTCTGGGAAAATTGGATATCCATCCATCCATGCAAAAGAATGAAGCTGGACCCTTACCTAACACCATATGCAAAAATTAACTCACAATGGATCAAGGACCTAAATGTAAGACCTAAAACTCTTGGAAGAAAACGTAGCACAAAAGCTTCACAATATCGGATTTGGCAGCGATTTGTTGGTTATGACACCAAAGGCCCATGTAACAAAAGTGTCAAAGTGACTGACCCCCAACAAAAGCCCTGGACACCAAGACTCATGTGAGGTTCCCTAGTTAGCGATACCCTCTGCGTGTGTCACACATCGTTGCTGGGGGAACAGAATGCTGCGCGCACACGTCCTCTGGGAGAAGACAGTGGGAAGCTTGTGCTCGGTGCTCCTGGGCTCTGCTCACGTGCCTTTTGCCACTGCTAATTTTAATCTGTATCCTTTCTCTGTAAAGACCATAACCGTGATATAACAGCTGTTCTGAGTTAAACAAACAAACAAACTTTCCATTAATTAAAAGCAGGAGAGAGACAGGGAGGAAGCATGGCAAATAGACAACAGAAATAGGATAATAGAAATAAGTCCAAATAGATCAGTGACCAAAATACATGTGAATATGCTGGAATCAGCATTGTGAAGACAGAGAGGCCGGGTGCATCGCTGAAAAACAATGGGTAGGTCTAGAAAGAAAAAAGTGTTACCATTTACAAAGAACCCTCCCTCTGTATCCTGTGAAGTTCTGGAAGTTTACAGTTCTGTGAGGTTACAGGCTGCTCCAAAGGGCTAAGCCAGTGCGGGGCGGGGCAGGGAGAGCCCCACACTCTTTCCTCCCCCACCAACGGGGTTGGGACACCTCTGCCCTAGTCCCTCTCCAGGTGCGGCAGGGTTTAGACGTGTGTGCTTGATTATCAGCCGTTATCCCTAAGCCATCGTGTAAGTGCTCATTATGCCATAAAATTAATTCCCTTTTTTATGTATGATTACTCATCAAAGGCATTTGGTTTCCTCTAACAGGCTTTTAACATAACCTCGAGTTACTGTTTGTTTTTTAATAGCTTCAGTCTCCAGAAGCAAGCGAAGTGGAGAAAGGTCAAGGGGCCACTTGTTAAGAGCACAAGATAAGCCGCAGGACGTGCAAAGGGGCGGCGCCTGGAGCCCGGGAAATGCGGGGCAGCGGGCGGCGGAGGTGTTAGGGTCCACCCGGTCCGCAGACAGAGATGTCAGCCGGGGCTGGAAAAACGGACTCACAAGGAAGGGCTGCGTTGACAATGAAAAGAAAGTATTTGACCTAAGAGCAGATGAGGTAACATCCCCAGGGGACTTTGAAGTTTCGGCTCTTTCCTGCGGCTGAAAGGAGCTGGGATTTCTCCAGCAGCTCGCCGCGATGTGCGGGCTGCCGCAGACCTGACGCCAAGGGGAGGGCCTCCCTTAGAGCCGAAAACCGAGCAGATCCAGCTCTTTGAAGTCATAGAGACCAGACTTCACATTCGAGGGATGCATGGTAATTGTTTAATTTCTCTAAGAGGAAATTTCCTGGTCTTGCAAATGACTGTAACAAAACCACCTCGCCGGGTTGTTGGGACGATGCCATAAAGCGGTGAAGGACGGAACAGGAACTCCACACACACTGTTTCTGCTTCTCCCCCGGGCTGAGTCACATGGGTTCACAGTCATTTCGTATTTCTAGAACTGCAGCAAGTGCATTTAGTGTAGGACTAACTACTATTTGGCTGGAAAAGAAAGCCTAACCTTGCACTGCAGTTGTCACGATATAATCTACTTGGTATCCTCTGACCCGAAAAACTCAGAGACGTTGGGTGTGCGCTTCTCCCTCTGCGCTGCTCTGGGATGCCCCGATTTTTTTCCCCACCGGCTTTCCCTTCAGTAGATCAGAGATCCTCTCCATATTTGTGTTTGCAAAGTTCTATCCCCAGGCCTGAGTTTTCTCCAAAGTTCTAGTGGCCCAGATCCAAACAGCCTGCAGGCATGTCCCCTTGGAGGGCTTGCCCTTACCTCACTGAACACTCCGTGTTTGTTTTTCTAGCAAATATGTATGGAATGTAGCAAAGTGCCAAATCCTGGGGGGGGGGGCACCGTTTTCAGCTAAATTAGAAACACTGCAACCCTCAAGGGGCTCCCCTCCAGGGGGAGAGGCGGATTATGCAATGTGGCTAATATGGGACGTGCTACATTCCAGGTGCCTGGGGGACAGAGCAGGCCAGGTTCTGCCCCAGAAGGGGAAGAAAAGCAATCCAGGGAAAAATGCGGCACCCAACGGGCTCGGGTTTCGGCCACATCAGAAGGCCTGCCTGGGTGGTGAGTCCCCAGGAATTCCTGGCAATCACAGCGTCGAGCAGCCTGAGAGGTGGACTGGAGAGAAGGTTCCACCAGCTCCGAGCTGGCCGGGGAGGGGCGGGGGGCAGGTTTCCAGCACAATCCAGCGCTCTTGAACTGGGGAAAGCTCAGTGAGTGCAGAATTGGGGGTGTCTCAAGGCCTCACACACGCGCTTGGGAAAAGAAGGAAAGGTTGTGTGGACTGACACCCTGTAGGGATTGTCAGCCTGCACAGGGACACGTGGTATCCAGCACTTTCAGTGAAGTCAACACTGGCCTGTCATAGGATTTGGCGGTGGGGGAACCTGTTTGACACTCAGATCCCCGGGCCAGGCATTCCGGAGGTCCAGACAGGGCGGCCCAGCAACAATGCAGAAACCAAAATACTGAGGAGAATTCATGAAAGAATGAACGGACTAGACATGTAAATAAACAGATATAATACCACAGCAGCTCTGTAAAACCTTCAGAAATCACTGTTCTCGTGGTCACTTGGCAACAGGACATAGGGAAGAAAACATGGCCTTGGGTCAGACGTGCCGGGTTAAGCCCCAGTTCTGACGTGCAGTAGCTGGGCCTCAATGTCCTAATCTGTATACCAGGGCCGGTATGTGTATGTGTGGTGGGGGGAGTTCCTTAGAATTAATGTGTGAAAAGCCAAGTACCTGGTACATATTAAATGTTCAACAGATGGCTGTTGCTATGACAATTATTATTATTGAGAGCCGAGCGAGTGAGTTTTGCCCTCTGCCTCTTCTCATTCTGCACCAGATCCTAGACAAGTCCTTCGTAATCTCTCTTCTCTGCATCTTGTTTTTTTCCCTCCCCTCCCCTCCCCTTCCCTACCCCTCTCCTCCCTTCCCTTCCCTTCCCTTCCCTTCCCTTCCCTTCCCTTCCCTTCCCTTCCCTTCCCTTCCCAATGGGACAAGAGGCAACAGTGGGCTCCTGGTGGCATCTCTCCCTATTCCACTTTGCCAGGTAACACATCTGTGCCCTGCAGAGCTGGCTTCCTCACCCCAGCTGAAGGGGGCCTCTCCAGCCCTGAACTCCCTACCACATGCTTCTCGTGCCATATGACACATTCTGCCTGGCATTGTGGTGTCCCAGCACATGTCACTGACTCCGTCCATACTGGGCCAGGTGCCCTGAGTGTAGAGACTAGGCCATTTTGACCAGTTCCCACTCAGCACCTACAGATTGCCCTGCGTCCGCAAGTGCTGTCTATGTACGGAGTGTAACTGACAAACCACAGTCAACACATACCGACTGCGTTAACAAATCAATCTAAGTACTTCTACCCTACGTGATTTCAAGAGATGGGTGAACAGTTTATGTAAGCCAATTTCCCATGAACAGTATCCCCAAAAGAGCATGTATGTAGCACATAAGTGCCCCCCCCAACTCTTCCAAGCAGGCCACCAAAACCATATATTGTGGTCTTCAGTTTTCTGGAATTTATAAGATAAAATGGGACTTGATGCCATATTCCAGGGCTATAACGATTCAAATCCCAGTACTACAAACTTGAAGAGATCATAAAATGCATCATAACAAAGATGACTTCCAATAAGAGAGTCTGGCTGGGTAGGGTTTAGAGATCTCTCAGTTTGTTGAAGAGACGTCGTCATAATCTAATTTCACTGGTGGCATTACCAGCAAACTTTATAAATACCAAGGATGTTGTTGGCTGGGGAGGCAGATGGAATTGTTGGAAATGCTATGGGGTGGAAAACACACTTGAGATTAAGGAAGAGTGTACAAAGGAAATGAGGAAAGGCGAGTCAAAATTGGGAAGTGGATGAGGTTTTGGTGGAGTGGAGCTCTGTCCTGTGCCTGAGGCCCTTCTTCCTCTTGGCTTCATTCTTTACCCCAGCCTTGCCCGATCCTAAGGACGAAAGGGTGATAGGAGACATCTAGGACATGGAGCAGGCTGGTTGGGCAAATATCTGTGGACTGCCCCATTGTGAGAGTATTTCTATTCTAAAGACCTTGGACCTGCTGATCTAAAGAAGGATTAACATCAGAGAAGGATTTTCCTTTCCTTCCCATTTCTACTAATCTCGGTGTCTACTGAGATTCCTCTAAATCTCAACTGATGTTCAGCACATAGTAGTTTCTCAATAAAATACTTTTGAACTTTTGAACTGATTAAAGTCATATATGATCTCTTGTGGTTTTGATTCCAGCTCTCGCCACATTAAATTGTGTTTCGTACCATGGAGAGTAAGATTAGTTTTACTTTTAAGATTGTTACGTGACATGACGTGAGGACCAGCTTTGTAGGACCTGAATAGCTTCATGGTGGAGAGGTTCCAACAGGCCACAGCGTGGCTCTTCCAGCCATCCTGCTACATGTCGGCTAAAAGAGAAAGATGAGCAGACAAAACTTTGCTCATTTTACCTTTAAAAAAAAAAAAAGGCCTCGATGCCCTAGGGCACAACTGACAAACAATAAAACAGCAAATACCAGCGAACCGCCAGGACACAGATGGAAACATACTTACACCTAATAAACACTGAGTTCTATAGGAAATAGTGAGTAAGAGGTCGGAATGCAACAGGGGCAGTGAAGAATATCTGCTTTTTAAATAACTTTTGTGGTTTAGGAAAGGTAGGTTGTAATTACAAAGCTTGGCTTTCTGAAGGTCTGTTAAAGCTTTGTAGACACACACGTGAGAATCCTTAACAAGCCTACAACAGCTGAATGAGCTAGAATGGTAACAGGGCGGTGGGGGAGCTGATGTAGGAATACTTGGCATGTCAAACTTCCGCCTCTGTCAAAACACACATTCTGATTAAAATGTTCATACCGAGTGTTTTTTGTCACACACTGTTTATGAAGCTCTTTGATGATTCTTGTTACCTGCTCCGTGAAGGGAGCCCTACTTAGCATGAGATCCTGTGCTTTCCCCACAGCTGGCGAGTGCCAGGGTCCCTCACCGCACTAGATGGCACGTTACTGATACCATCAGGTTTTCTAGCCATAGAAAGTTCCCACGGGGCACCTGGGGATTCCCCGGGACATCAGCACGTGCCTCAAGCCACAGGAGAAAACTTCTGACCCAGTGGGATCATGGCTGCTTGGGGCCTTAGCTGTTGATTTTCACATTCCTCCCGCCCCCTACCTTTTGACTCCTCGTCTTCCCTCTTCTCTGACGCTTTTGACACAGAGCAGAACCAGCAGAAATGAATGGAAAGTTACCAATGAAAGGGGCTGAGGGAAGGTTTGGGAAACAAGGCGTCCTCCAGGCAGAGAGGCCAGAGCAGCGGCGGTCTTAAGTCCAGAGGTGGGACGGCGGAGGAGTATTTAATAACAGTCCCAAGGGCTGAAGAGGGGACACAGGGAGCATTGTCCACAGGTAAGGGAGCAAGAGAGGTAGGTTTACATTCCAAGAGGAGATAGATTCGACTAAGGAAAGGTTCCCCCATCTTCCAGAAGCCTTTGGCAAAGGATGAGCCATGGGTTCTAGCAATCGTGCTACATTGAAAGGCAGCCTCCCCGTCTGAGGACATCCACTCATGTATTTCCTTGAAAAGCATTTTATCAAAAATGATCACTTGGACATGGAAGGTAATTTGACGCACTCCCTTGCTCCTTACACACACACACACACACACACACACACACACACACTATTCCTCACTGAAAATCTCTCTCCACAGGTCTAGCCATGATTGCACACTGGCCTTCTGAGAAGGCAGAGGAAGACTGCTTTAGGGAAGAAGGTATGTTAAATCATTTTAAAAGATTTCTAATACCTATCATTTCATCATTATAGCTTCATCCTTTGGATCTTTAAAGTTCCTATTTAAAATTTAAACACCATTGGATCAGAAGTGAAGGGTACTCCGTAAGCCCATCAGAAGGTAAAGAGTAAGTTGGTTGTTCTAGAGGTTGTCTTGGGAGTCTTTAGTTCTGAATTATTTGAATATCTCAGACATCCTGGACTGAATTTGTACTGACCAGGGCCCCAGGCCTGCTGTTGCTGGGACTTGGATTTCACTGAGCTGAACTTTCCCTTCTGGCTGGCTTACGTTCAAGACATGAGCCCGGCTGGAGAATTACAGGACCTCAGGTCCAAAACCAAAATTAAAAAGCAAACAACATGTTGGGAAAATATTTGCAATCTGTGACAAAGGTCAATCGCCTTACTATAAAAAGAACTCTCGAAAATCAATAAAAGATGAATACTACAATAGAAAATCAGCAACAAGAAACCAAACAGACCCAAAGAAAAAATGAAGAGAACATCCATAAGGGAAGAAATACAACATGAGAGAAAAGCAAAGAAAAAAGTTCACATTCATAAGCAGATAAAGGAACGCAAAATAAAGCAACGAGATAGCTCTTCACTTATCACATTAGCAAAAAAATTTTGTTTTGTTCTATTACTGATAAAATTCAGTGTTGGCAGGGTTCAGGAAAATGTATCTCTTTTATACTGTTGGTAGAAGTGTGAATTGGCGCAGCCTTTCTGGAGGGAAATTTGGGATATTGATCAGGGCCCAGCATTCCTTAGTACACGCACCACAGGAAATTGGTTAAATACAATATGGTCCATCCACATGTCGCCATTAAAAATGATGGAGGAGAAACATCAATGTCCCTGATGAAAGAGTAGATTATAAAATAACACTCAATACAGACATAATTTTTGATTAAAAAAATATATATAGGCAGGAAGAACCAGATTCTTTGTGATATAATTATTGAGTATATAAACCTATTTATAAAATGTATATAAAATGGTCATTATAATATAATGTAAATATAATATAATGTAAATTATAATTATTGTACAATTATATAAAATTATTAAGTTTGAAATTATTTTGCTTCCAGGAATGTGGAAGATGTGGAGAAGAAGGACCCCTCATACACTTACTATAAAAAGGGGTAGGTCTGTATAGGTATGTATTGGTAGGTCTGTAAATTGGTGCAGCCACTGTGGAAAACAGTACGGTGGTCCCTCAAAAAACTAAAAATAGAAATTCCATATGACCCGGGGCGCCTGGGTGGCTCAGTTGTTAAGCGTTTGCCTTTGGTTCAGGTCATGATCCCAGGGTCCTGGGATGGAGCCTCATGTCGGGCTCCCTGCTGAGTGGGGAGTCTGCTTCTCCCTCTCCCACCCTCCCTGCTTGTGTTCCCTCTTTTGCTGTCTCTCTGTCAAATGAATAAATAAAACCTCTTTTAAAAAATACCATATGACACAGTAATTCCATTACTCGTTATTTACCCAAAGAAAACAAAAACACTAATATAAAAAGACATACATACCCCTATATTTATTGAAGTATTATTTACAATAGCCAACATACGGAAGCAACCCAAATGTCCATCCATAGATGAATGGATAAAGAAGATGTGGTACATATGTACAATGGAATGTTACTCAGCCATATAAAAAGATGAGATCTTGTCATTGGTGACAACATGGATAAATCTAGAGTATAATGCTAAGTGAAATAGGTCAGATGGAGAAAGACAAATACCATATGATTTCACTTATAAGTAGAATCTAAAAAATAAAACAAACGAATAGACAAACAAAAAGCAGAAACAGACCTATAAATACAGAGAACAAACTGATGGTTGACAGAGGGAAGGGGATGGAGGGATGGGCAAAATCAGTGAAGGGGAGTGGGAGGTACAATTCATTCCAGTTATGGAATGAATAAGTAATGGAGATGAAAGGCACAGTGTAGGGAATACAGTCAATGGTATTTAATAGCACCGTATGGTGACTAATGGAAGCTCTGCTTGTGGGGAGCACAGCATAACACATAGAGTTGTCCAATCACTATGTTGTACACCTGACACTAATACAACGTTGTATGTAACAAAATATAGATAGATTTGAAGAACCAGATTCTTTGTGATATAAAATTATTGTTTCAAATTTATTTGGCTTCCATGGATGTAGCTACTTAAAAATCTAACACAAAGAATCTCCCTAGCAGTAAATAATTTTTTACAAATATTTATTAAACTCCTCTTATGAGCCAGACACCATTCTAGGTGAGGGAGACAGAAATATATAAGACAAAATTCCATTCTTTATGTTCCTTTTGGCAGGGAACATAGACAATAAATAAAACATACATAAATAAGAGAGTGATAATTTCATAAAGAAAACAGAATAGGTTACTGTAATAGAGACCATCCATAGGTTAGGGAACAACGTTAGCTATGATGACCAATCTGAATTATATTTCAGTTGGGACCAGCGTGGGGTGAAGGATTGAGCCACGTGCGAAGCACCACAGGAAGGAGAGAGAACACCTGCAAAGGCCCTGGAGTGGGAACAATACTGGAATGCTTAAGGAACAGACTTCAGTGTGGTAAGAATCTTATGAAAGAGAGCAGGAGGGTGCTAAGAAACCAGGTCAGAGAATTAGGCAGGGACAACATCACATGGACTCTTAGGCCAGATAAGGAGTTTGAGTTTTATTCCATGGCAATGGGAAGCCATGGGAAGAGTTCAATTTATTGACAATTTGACAAATTGTATCTTTTAAGGAAAAAAAAATAAGATGTAAATGTTTGATAATATGCAGTTAATAAATTAACTTCATATACATGGTTTTAGTTAATAAAACAATTCTGTAGGGTAGGTGTTATTTATTCTCGTCATAGATATGCTAGAGAGGCTCAGAGAAGTTGAGCGGCTTCGTCATGGTCATGCAGCTAGTAGGTGGCATGACTGGGATGAGAAGCAGGGGCCCCTGCATTCTGGGTAATTTACCAGGAAGGAAACTACACAATAGTCTACAACAATGAATGTCAGGCGGTTGGTATGGTGGCTGAAATTCGTACATTGTCATTTCCACATAAGTACATTGAATGAACAAGTGAACTCGCCTGTCACCACCTCCCGCTAGTATAGGTTTTTAAGGAAGTAATTAAGGAACTCAGTCTGGGTCACCCCATGTTATTGCACCAGGATCGGAAAATCTGAGACTTCGGTTGCGACATTTGGCACCTTGATTTCAGATCATCTTCAAGCCTTTTGAATGGCCTGAGTGTGCAGGATACAGCCTGTCTTTTGAAAGCGGCCTCCCAGCCCCACCTCCCCATGTACAGGGCTGTAGGAGGGCTGAGTCCTTCTTCCCAAGCCCAGGCACTGGCTGGAGCCTGCTCCGAGTGAGGATGGGTAGAAACATTTGTTTTGGACCTCACCCTGCACTTCCACCATTCGATCTTTGAGAGGAGGGGCTGATTGGTCAGAGTCCTCACAGCTGAGCCTCGTGCAGCTGTTGTCGAAGCCACCCCCATCTCTCAGCTCCCTGATGGTGTCACCACAGCCACCGGCTGCCGCTTCTCTCCACGAGCGCCATTGGAATCTTGCTCCACTCCCCGTCCATCCTCAGCTCACCCCGTTCGTCCAGGCAGCTGCAGGCTGTGGAAGCATCCCACCCACTCAGTGGTCTCTCTTTTATCTCTGGATTCCCAAAATGCTGCTCTTGGTTAGCTGCACTTTCCCTCATCTGGGACTTGCCAGCCTGTGCTTGCTTCTTCCCTGTGCAGTCCAGATTTTTTTCTGTAGGGTCCTTCACACACATAGCTAGCTCTTTGGGATCTGAGTTCAGCCTTCTTCAACAAGCATGTAACTGATAGGAGATATCTAGAGTAGCCAAATTTATAGAGACAGAGAGTAGAATGGTGGCTGCCAGGGGCTGGGAGGAGGAGGGAATGGAGAGTGGTTGTTTACTAGGAACGGAGTTTTAGTTTTGCAAGATGAAATAATTCTGGAAATCTCTTGCACAACAATGTGCATATGCTTAATACTACTGAATTGTATGCTTCAAAATGACTAAGAAGCTATGTATTTTTTTAACCACATTAAAAAAAAAAATAAGCAGATAAGCAGTGAGCCTGGTGGGCCCCTAGTCCGCTATCCCCTTCTAGCGCCGAGCTGTCCACTCAAATACGGTGCTCTGTTTCCTTATTTGGAGGTCTGGCCTTTGGTAATCAGACTGCTTGGCCTCTCATTTGGTGGCATGCCTGGAACCCACTATTCTGCAGTCTCAGGACACAGTCCCTCTCCTCAGCCCACTCCATTGATGCCTCCATCCTCATCAATCCTCAGCAATCCTTCTTGTCAAGTCACGATTTTCACTTTGGCAAATCCAAGGGTCACTCTTTTGTCCTTCTCTCTCTTAACCTTTCTCTTTGACACAATTGACCTTCTTGAAATACACTCTTCTCTTGGTTTCAGAACTACCTTAATATCCTGGTTTTCTAATTCACTAAACATTTTAGATTCCTTTGCTGGCCCCACCTCTTCTCAATGGTTAAATGTCAGCATACCCCAGGCTCTAGCATCAGCTTTCTCTTTCCTCTCAGGATTTTCTTTCTAGATCATCTCATCCATCTTTAGATTTACATACAAGTCTATGTGGATAACTCCCAAATTTGTGCATTCAGCCTGGACTTTCTCCCTAAGCTCTAAAATTATACCTCCAGCTGTCTCCTTGACCACTCCACTGGGACATCTATACATTAATTGAGAATTTACAATTCACTGGGAGGTATAAACATGGAATAATTTTATGTTTTCCTGTGGCTACCCAATTATGCTGTTCTGGATAGTCAAGAATCTTGGAATTGTTAAGTCCAATTGTACAATGTTGAGATTATTAAAGCTGTCTCATTCTAGATTTTAAAATCTCAGTACTGCCCATACTTAAATATTATCTCAATGGCCAATTCTCTGTCTGGGACAGGAAATGTGTAAGATAAGCCTCAAACATCTTAGAACACCAGAAAGCAAGGAATCAATCAAAGAATTCTGGGGCCATGCCAAAATAATTCGGGAGCCAACTTGAAGAGTCTAAAGATTTGATCAATAATAAAAAAAATAATAACTATAGTGAAATAAACACATAAAAATTATTAAATCTGTTAGTTCATAATGAAACTTTAAAAAATTCAACTCATTTGTCTTATTTTGAGGATGCTAGGGAACTAAGACATCATTTTGATAACCTGTAAATAGAGAGAAAGAATACATTTTCATGTTTAAAATGAGGCTCAGAGTAATAAAGTAGTTGATGAGGAGAAACTTCTTTTCATAGAAGCATTCCAGCTGATAAGTGAAGAAGAACAGAATTGGAATATTGGAAACTCTGATGAAATAGTTATCTTGGCAGTGATCATCAATGATGACTAAAAGAAAGAAGAAAATGGGGAAAATCTGTACGACGTTGGGTTTGGCAAGGATATCTTGGATAAGACAAATGCATAGGCAATGAAGGTAAAAATAAACACACTGGACTACATCAAAATCAAAACCTCTGTGTATCAAAGACACAATAAACAGAGTGAAAGAACAACTTAGGGAATGGGGGGAAATATTTGTAAATCATATCTCTGACAAGACTTGAATAGACATTGAAAGATGATATACAGATGGTCAACAAGCACATGAAAAGATGCTCAACATCATTAAATTGGGGAAATGCAAATCAAAACCACAATGAGATATCACTGCACACCCACTACATTAGAATGACTACAGCCAAAAAAATAAGAAGAAGATGAAGAAGGAGGAAGAGGAAGAAGAGGAAAACAAGGAAGAGGAGAAAAAGAAAAGAAAAGAAAAGAAGCAAAAAGAAGAGAAAAGAAAAAAGAAAAACCGGAAAATGACAAGTGTTGGCAAGGATGTGGAGACATTGGAACCCTTCTGCACTGTTGGTGGGAATGTAAAATAGTTCAGCCACTATGGAAAACAATATGGCAGTTCCTCAAAAAAATATTAAAAATTGAATATCCATATGATCCAACAATTCCTCTTTTGGGTATATACCCAAAAGTATTGAAAGCAGGGTCTCAAAGTGATATCTGTATACACATGTTCATAGCAGCACTATTCCCAGTAGCCAAAAGGTGGAAGCAACTTAAGTGTCCATTGACAGATGAATGGATAAACAAAATGTGTACGATAGAATATTATTCAGCCTAAAAAAGGAAGGAAATTTACACACATGGTACAACATGGATGAAACTTGAAGACATGGTGCTAAGTGAAATAAGACAGCCACAAAAAGAAAAATATGGTATGATTCCACTGACATGAGGTATCCAGAGTGGTCAGATTTCTAGAGACAATTACCCAGAGCTGAGGGGAGGGAGAAGTGGGAAGTTGGTGTTTAATGGGCATAGACTTTCAGTTTTTTAAGATGAAAAAGTTTTGAAGATTGGCTACACGACAATGTGAATGTGCTTAACACTACTAAGCTATACACTTAAAAAAGGCTAATATGGTAAATTATATATACATATATATCCTTTTGCCACAACTAAAAAAGAGAGAGGCCAGGACAATTGGATATTACATTCCTCCCAGGGAGGAACATAGCATCACCTACAAAATAGTCTTGCCAAAAAAATCACAGCAATTTAAACTTGATCAAGCCACTGGCTCTAACTACCAATTTACAGAAAATTCAGGGACAGAGAAACATGTTCAACAACATCACATGGAAGCAATCAGCAAAATCCAGACTGTGGGAAACTACAAGAAAACAACGGAGTGTCTTCAATAAATAAGTTGCAAGAGAAAAAAGTAGGAGGAGGGGGGAGGAAACCATAGATTAAAAGTCTAAAAAGACATAAAAACCAATTGCAGTGTATGGAATTATTTGGATCCTGATTCAAATAAACCATAAAAAAGTATGACACACTCAGGGAATATGTGATAATATTCAGGAATCTAATGGTTGCTTTTAAGTCCTTATCTTCTAGAGACTTGTACTAAAATATTTATGGGTAGAAGAGTATAATATCTAGGACTTGCTTCATACATAATTGGGGGTGAGGAAGTTGGAGGGCATGAATGAGATGTGCTTGGCTGAGTTCCTAATTACTGAAGCTGATTGGTAGAAGCTACTACACGATTCTTTCTATCTTTATGTATGATATTTTGCACAATTCAATGTTTTCTTTAGAAAATATTAACCTTATATTCCACTCCAAGGCCTTCTCATCTTCCCCCAGCAGTTCAGCATAAGGGATGGGAGGGTGGTCTGCAAACACTTTCACTCACCCTCATCCAATGATTTGGTCTTTTCAGTGGGCAGGCGGGAGGTGGAGCAGAGTACATAGGAACAGCTCCTTGCTGGGGTGTCCAGAGTGAAAGGTAGCCTCCTCTCTCTGGATTGTCATAGCCTCTTCACACAGTCTGACTTTTCTGTGGTAGGATCTACATGCCAGGTCTCTGCTGAAACACATCTGTGGGTTCCCTGGATGAGCCTTCAGATGGCCTTCTCTGCCATGCAGTTCCCTGGCATGGAGGTCTTGCTCAGGCTCAAGCATGAGGTCTTCGTACCCACAGTCCCCAGCACAGCTCCTAGGGTTGCCCCTGCCTAGAGGACACATCTCTGGGTAGGGTACCTGAAGAGAGCTTAAGCCCAGCCATTTTCTGAACTGTATACAAAACTCTCAGGAAATCCATGTCAAATGGAGTAAACACTGGCTGCCCAAGTGGCACAAGTTCTCTTGGCTTCTCTTCCACTCCTTTTTCCACATCTAGGGTGGCATCAGACAAAGTGTAGGCAACTTGTAGACAAAAGACAAAACTGGAGCTGAGATTGGGGTTGGATTGGGCCCATTCACTCTTTACAATTGATTATCTTGGGGTCTTTCTCTTTTGTTTATTGAATGAATGAATAAATGATAAGAAACTCTAAGTAAAATATGGCCAGACTGAGCCTGCCATAAGTTCTACCAGCCCAAGTATTCCAAATAGGGAAGAGTCTGGATTTCATGTGACATAGAGAATTGGCAACTGGAATAAACTTGTTGATTTCTTTTAATGACCCTGTGTCTTACACGAGAATCTCTATTAAATAATTGATTATCTCAACTTCTTTTGGGTTTACTTCATAGATAGAAAGAGCTATAATCATGCCTAGAAACAGAAAGTTAATGTTAGACCATCAATACAATAAGTGCAATACTTGAATAAATTTCTTGCTATGGAAACATCTTCCCTGGCACAAAAAACAAATGCATGATATGGAAGAGTCAAGAAACACATATAGCATAGCCCAACAAAGAAGATAATGGCAGATCCCACTGATTTGCATAAGTACAGTGCTAAGTACTTTATATATGTTACTTCATATAATCCCCACATGGTGTGCATTATTATCTCCATTGAGAGATGAGGCAGCCAAAGCTCAGAGAAGTTACTTCGGTAAATGATGGAGCCAGGATTCAACTCCAGCTCCATTTGACTCTAAAAGTTGAGTTCTTAATCTCCATGTACTACCTGTAATGAAATGCTAAAAATATTTACCTGATTAAGGGATTAGATAGATAGATAGATAGACATGATATGATACAGATAGATATGATATAGATAGCTATGCTATAGATATAGATTATATATATTTAATATTCAAGTTAAAATTCATTGACCTTCTAAGATAGAGGATTTGTGAAAAGCGTAATCTATATAGTTATTAAATCCTTACATATTTAACACTGCTTCTAAATTATCATAGAAATTACTTTCTAAAAAATGTTAGTTGCAGCTGGACTGAAAGAGCATTTGGGAAACGTGGCAATGTTGTTTATAGAGGTATACTATGTTGCAGGGCTTCTGGAGATCCAATATCTGCATTTGTGGAATCTGAAACAAAGGAGCAAGCAGCAAAACCTACTGAGATAAGCCCAGATTTAAAAAGAAAGAAAAAAAAAACACACCAAAAAATTGAGCAAATGTTAAAAATAATAAGAAACTTTTTGGAAACCATGTCAGTTACTTTATCCACCATAAGAGGCACCAAGAAAACCTGACATAGCCCCTAAGACAGCAAAAATTAACTCTTTCCTGCCCTAGGAGTAGCTGGTGAATTATTTATTAAATATTTAAGTAGATACAGCTGGAGTGAAATGAAACTCATGATAGCACTGTTACAGGAGAAAGAAAAAGAAGAAGAAGAAAGCCTGTGAAGAGAAATATGAATGGGTGGGGCCAAAGCGTTGAAGAAGAACACAGGCAGCCAGAGCACCTATAAAACCAAAAGGCCCAGGACCACATCTAAGGACCCCAAAGTAGAAATTGCTGGACCCCAAAATGCATCCTCAAAGCAAAAACAAAAATGGGAAAGAGTTGATGTATCCAGCTTACCTGAAGTCAGAATGGAAAAGGAGGAAGAGAAACAGCTTTGAAAATGCAGAATACCTACCTCCCAGATCAAAAGTCAAGAAAAGGGCCCAGAAAAACAATATTTAAAAAGAAGCTTCAGAAGTACCCAAAGAAAATAAAGGTAGGACTACTCTAAGATTAGGATTAGATAAGCAAGGTTACATTCCATTCATCACATAGCCACCAATGTCTTAACTGGATTTTTAATTTCTCAAGATTCAGAAGTCTTTACTAAAGAGGAAACAGGATACTGGATATAAAACATGGAAACCTCTGAAAAGCAAAGAGGAAGCCTGGAAAAAAACAACAACAACAGAAAAGAAACAAAAGGAGAGAAGAGGTTATATAATTAAGGGTACTATTAAAGTAGGTCTGTGCTATAACTTATATTGCTGGCAATTGACATACACTCCGAGGTTAGGCTATTTTTTTCAAGTTTTATTTAAATTCCAGTTAGTCAACATACAGTGTAATATTAGCTTCAAGGGTACAATATAGTGATTCAACACTCCCATATAACACCTGCACTCGGCACAAGTGTCGTCTTTAATCCCCATCACCTATTTACCCATCCCCCCACCCGCCTTCCCTCTGGTAACCATCAGTTTGTTCTCTATAGTTAAGAGTCTGTTTCTTGGTTTGCCTCTCTCTTTCCTTTTTTCCTCCTTTGCTCATTTGTTTCGTTTCTTAAATCCCACACATGAGTGAAATCATATGGTATTTGTCTTTCTCCGACTTGTTTTGCTTAGCATAATACTCTCTAGCTCCATCCATATTGTTGCAAATGGCAGGATTTCATTCTTTTTTACAGCTGAATAATATTCCATTGTATACACCACATCTTTTTTCTTTTTTTCTCAGATCTAGGGTTAGGGTTAGGGGCAGGGTGAGGGTATGTGCCTGGTATCCTGCAGTTCAGAGACCTCTCCAAAGAATAAAACCCCAAACTTCTGCTGGAGTGAGAATAGACGTGGCAGCCATCTACTGTGCTGAGGTAGGGAAGGGATTTGGGAACCTAAACACTGTTTAAATAGATATCCAACTGTTCCTTCTGTTATTTCTACCTTCACACCCATTTTCAGAAATATTACCAATTTTTAAATAGTTGGGGTCTCCTGCAGAATAACTAGGCTGCTTCTCAACTTGTCATGTGTTCAGGAACTCACTTTTCTCAGATCGAGGGTTAGGATGTGGGTATGAGGTTAGGCTATGTTTTAATAGCTATGCTAATTAGCTTTGAAAGCCTGACTTTTTAATATATGGGCAGATTTTATCATTCTGAAGACCATTTACATTTGTATGCATTTCGTGACATTATGAAAGGAGGCAGAGAGAAGTGGAAGGAAAAGCAACACAACACTGTATTGCCTAAATCACGAATGACTCAATGCTATTTACTGAGAGCACATAATGTACCAAGCAGTAAAGTAGGATTTAGGGGAATTCCCAAGGGAATCTCCACAAGCCATTTTTATATCTAGGATTTGTTTGAAGAAAATTCAGAAGTCCCCATGGACATGCTGTTTAGCTAAATTCCTTAGCTCACTATACTCTAAAATGTTTAAAAAAATCTCTCTTTTGCATAAAAATTAAAGTAAAGATTTGTTAGTTTCATTTGCTACAGAGAACTATACATTCATGATGCTGGATATGTTTGGCTCAAGATATAAAATTTGGTTATTCATTTATTTCTTATTTTAAAATTTTTATATAGGAGAGTCTGGGTGGCTCAGTCAGTTAAGCATCTGCCTTTGGCTCATGTCATGATCCCAGAGTCCTGGGACCAAGCCCTGCATCAGGCTCCCTGCTCAACGGGGAGTCTGCTTCTCTTTCTCCCTCTGCCCCTCCGACTGCTTGTGCTTGCATTTTCTCTTTCTTTCTCTCACTCACTCGCCCTCCATCTCTCTATCTCAAATAAGTAAATAAATAAATAAAATCTTTTAAAAAAGAAAGGAAAAACACCACATTTTTATATAAAAGTCAAATTACGTTTCACCTCTAGGGAAAACTTTTAGATTTGGTATCTAAGACAAATATATTTAATTTTTCTATTTAACCAAAATATGACAGAGATTAATTCAGGCCTTGATCTCTTTCCTAAATCAAGTTAGTAGGTAATTATATTAGTTACCTACTGTTGCATTACACATTATCTCAAAGCTCAGTGGCTTAAAACAATAATCAATATTTACTATCTCAGACTTGCTGTGGGTCAGGAATTTGGGAACGGCTTCAGGGCTGGTTCTGGTTCAGGGTCTCTCATCAGGTTGCAGTCAAGATGTTGGCTGTGGCTGCAGTTGCATCTGAAGACTTAAGCGGGGCTGGAGGGTCTGCTTCTAAGAGGATTCACTGATATGACTGATAAGCCAATATTGGCTATTGGTGGGAAACCTCAATGCCTCATCATGTGTATCTCTTTATATAGCAGATCAAGTGTCCTTACAACATGGTAGCTGACTTTCCCGAAGCAAGTGGTCCAAGTAAGCAAGACCAAAGCTGTAATGTCCTTTTGACCTTGCCTCTGAAGTCACACACTGTCATTTTCACAATAACCTACTGGTTACACAGGTCACCCTATTCAACATGGGAGGGGACTCCCTAGGGATGTAAAAACCAGGTAGCAAGAATCATTGGAGACCATCTTCCAGACTGGCTACAACAGAAAACAAGGCACTCTAAGAACCCATAGTTCCAAAATAAAAAGTTGCACATGTGGGGAGTATGAAACACAAATAGCAGATATTCTATAAAGTATGGTAAGGTAGATTGGTATAGAAATAGCCCCCAAATAATCACACCTCCCTGAATCCATGCCATTGCATAGCTCCATTTTACATCGACTCTGAGGTTAGCCATACTACTTGCTTGGGCCAAAGGGATACTGGCAATGGGATGCAAGCAATGGTATGAAAAGCAAACGTACATTGGGACTTGCCCTTTATGTCCCTGGAGATTCTTCCTTCACCATGTGAACAAGTATAGGAGTATAGGAGGTAAAATTAATTATATGTCAAAATGATAATATTTGGCATATAGGAAATTAAATAAAGTATATTATTATTCTTTAAAGATTTTATTTATTTATTTGAGACAGAGAGAGACCAAGAGAGAAGGAGAGGGAAGAGGGAGAAGGAGAAGCAGACTCCCTTTTGAGCGAGAAGCCTGATGCGGGACTCAGTCCCAAAACCCTGAGATCATGACATGAGCCAAAGGCAGATGCTTAACTGACTGACCCACCCAGGTGCCCTTAAAGTATATTATTAAATTTAATTTCACCTGTTTCTTTTTAACAGTGTTAAAAGTGTTTTTAAAATGTGGCTCCTAGAAAACTTAAAATCACATACATGGTTTATGTTTATGGCTCACATTGTATTTCCATTGGACTGTGTCCTTCCTGGCTACCAGGAGAGCTTTCACCACTGCCATTGTTCTGTGCCAAGTTCTGTCCCCACAAATCAAGGGAAACAGAAGCTCCAGACCTCAAGTCTCCTTTCAAAATCCCAGCTCCACCACCTCCACTCTCCACCCACATACATGTTTTATACAATCCTGTCCCTGGCCCTCATCCTGCTGGTCTCCTATCAAACCACCCTCTCAAGAAATGGTCTATATTCATTCACACTGCTTGTAAAATTTAATGACAGCTTAAAAGTTTCATATAATTTTCATTTAAAAATAAAAAGTAGAGGTATAAAAATTGGACGAACCAAAGGTGAAATCATCAGAAATAGGTCAAAAGAGTTGTTTTGTTTTCCCCTCCACGTCCTACTGCTCACCTTTCCACCTCCACATGGTGGTTGAAAGAGAAATAGGCCTGGGAGGAAGAGACAAGAGATACGGTAGACACAGCCTCGTCTGGAATAAAGTACACTCTGCCTACATGTCCTGATGCTGCTCTCATAATAGTTGCTTGTGATTAGGGGGCAAAAAAAGCCTTCACTGTGGCATTAGTGGAATTTTTCCTAAAACCCTTTCCACTCACCTGGACACTACCTGGATCTACTGCTGTAGACTGCAAAAAATTTTACAAGACCAAGTGCACAGAGAAAGGGACCCTTTAAAGGATTTTCAGTCAATACGTAGTAGCCTGTTATCCTTCCCCAGAGCAATCCATTCTTAGCATCGTGCAGGAAAGAATTGGGTCGCAAACTTATTCTTACGATCCATATGGCTTTTCTCTAAGAAATTACTACTTAGAACCATCACAAGGGGGGGAAAGTGGCATGTCTATACCTACTTCATCGTATTTTCTGTCTTTCTTGTACCTAAATGAAACTACTCACCCATCATCAGTACAATACATATATTGAATAAATTTTGTAGAATAGATGGATTTTCACTGCCATCCTCCCTCCCCTTGCGATCAACGCATGCACTGAGAAAGTTCCGAGGCTCTGTATTCTAAAAAAGTATGGTGAATAATACTACTTGCCATATATACTTAGGGAGGCCACAGGAACAGAGAAATTTGTACAGACTGAATTTGCGTATTGGTTCCGGAACTAATGGTTTGATTTCAGGTACACTTTTTAACCTCTTCAAGCTTTATCTAGAAAGTGGCAACAATGATACTTTCCTTTTGGGTTCTGGTGAGAATCCCTCAGGTGCTATGTTTAAAGCACCAAACACAGGGCAGGGCACATAAAAAAGGGTTTTCATGAATGTTGGTCTCACTCAGCTTTGCTGTCCCCTCCTCTAGTTAACATGTGTGCTATGGGAGCGAACAGTATCACTTCAGTTCTGCAGTCTCGAGTGACTACAGGCAAGAACCTTAATCAAATCTCTCTAGTCTGAAAGCAGAATATTTTATTTTATTTTATTTTGAGAGCACGAGCAGGGGGAGGGGCAGAGGGAGAGAGAATCTCAAGTAGACTCCAAGCTAAGCACAGAGCCTGATGTGGGGCTTGATCTCATGACCCTGAGATCATGACCTGAGCCGAAATCAAGAGTGGGATGCTTAACTGACTGAGCCATCTGGCTCCCAGAAAGCAGAACATTCTTATTAGTAGCTGTAACCAAGGATGAAAAGCTCCTTTCTTCTAGAAGTTTGCAATGTCAGGTGGAACTCACTGATTCAGACTAACAGCTACGACTGGGCAAACCAGCCCAGACAAATAACAAATGTGTTAGTTAGTGAAATGAAATGAATATAGGAATGGTGCAAGAGTTTTTGGTGTGGTTGTGTGGAGGGCAAGTTCAGACAAGATGGGTTTTGGTGGGGATGGAAAAGGGTAGGAAGTCACCATCTTGGTCCAGCTTATTAGGAAAGGCTTTGTGAGAAAAGCCTGATTTTAGGATTAGTTGAATATCGGAAGAGGGGGGTTTTGAGCTAGCCATGAAGGGGTGTTTCAGGTACAGGGTGTGGCCTGAGAGAGAGTTCAAAGGACAGAGAGGATCTTACTACAGAGGAGAGGAGATACCCAACTACAGCCAACATTATTCGGAACTGGTAGAGAAGGACTAAATCACTGACCTATAATGAGAGACAGGTGGGATCCTTGGGTGAATCTTCTGAAAAGTTGGCAGCAAAAGTGAGTCTTTCAGAAATGTACAAAAATATTTCCATGGGTATTGGCTCAATTAGAGTGAGGTGCAGGAACTCAGAGCCATTCCAAAGGGCTGGGGTTGAAGCGCTCATGAGAAAAAGCCAAAGGGACTGGGGACTAGTTAATTTGGACAGCAGATGATTTAGGTGAGACTTAAATCCCCTTCATTTTTTTAAAGACTCCTGACCAGAAACCGTTCTAAAGAAGGTATATACAAATGGCCAATAAGCAATGAAAAAGTGTTCAAAATCATTAGTCGTAGGGAATTGCAAATCAAAGCCACAATGAGATACCATTTCACATCCACTAGGATGACTAAAATAAAAAAGACAGACATGGGCGCCTGGGTGGCTCAGTTGGTTAAGCATCTGCCTTTGGCTCAGGTCACGATCTCAGGGTCCTGGGATTGAGCCCTGAGTCAGGCTCCATGCTCTGCAGGGGGTCTGCTTGAGGATGCTCTGTCTTCCTCTCCCTCTGCCCCTCCCCCTGCTCGCACTCTCTCTCTCTCTCTCTCTTAAATAAATAAATAAATAAATAAATAAATAAATAAATAAATCTTAAAAAAAGAGAGAGAGAATTGACAGCATATGGCCACAGAAAATCTTGTACATGAATGTACACAGCAGCCTTATTCACAGTAGCCAGAAAGTAGAAACAATCCAAATACCTATGTACCGATCTACTACTAAGGATGGAAGCCATCTACCATGGTATATTACTCGGGAAGGAAGGACTGATATAGGGCGCAGCATGGACAAGCCTTGAAAACATTATGCTATGTGGACGAAGCCAGTCACAAAAGGCCACCTAATGTGTGGTGCCACTTATACAAAATGTCCAGATAAACAAATCTCTGGCGACAGAGAGAAGATTGGTGGCCGCCTAGGGTTTGGGAGGGAAAGAGAAGACTGGGGGAAGTAAGGACTGACTCTTAATGGGCACAGGGTCACTTTGGGAGTGGTGAATGTGTTCTAAAATTGATTGTGCTGGTTGCACAACTCTGGGAATATACTAAAAATCATTAAACTGTGCACTTAAGTGGTATACGAATTACATTCTATCATATAATTATGTATTTCCAACTACAGAATGCTGTTTCACCCCCATACAGAACAACCAGGCTGCTAGGAATAGACCCAATGTTATGGTCCAGCCAACATTGCTCAGGATCTCTGTCTTATCCTCAGAGATCACTAAGTTGGGCTGCACATACACCCCAAGGTCTATGGAAACTTAAACAAGTCTATTCCTAAGAAATTTCAGAAGGTCGCTTACGGTGGTGTGCTAGTAAATGTTTACTAACTAACTCTCTGGTGGGAAAAAATTTCTAGCACTGCCAATTTCCCTGGTGTAAACACTCCCACCATGGACAATTATAAGCTACCAACATGGTATCACTGAGTATAGAATGGAGAAGAGAAAGGTGGTAATATACCATCATATAGTATTTCCACTGTTCCAATACAATAGATGTAAATAAACTTAAAAGCGTAAGAAATAGCAAGATGTAGTAAAATAATTAGGGAGTTATGAGTTTTGATCATTTAATACCTTTTATAAACAAATAGTTTATTTAATTGTAAGCTTGTATAATTACTTTTCATAATGGATGTGTTTATCAGTTGACTTGCAAAGTTTCTGAAAATTTAACAACTTGCTCTCAAGAGCTGGTCCAGTTGGCTCCAGCAACCACAGGTCCCTTCGTGTGTCTCAGTCTGTGGCTGGTCAGAGGAAGAGAGAGACAGGTAGACAAGGTTTCCCCTCTCACCTCTCCTATCCCCATCTGCTCCCACTGTTAAATAAACAGGATGCTGGGCTTTCCTAACCCAAAATCAGGCAGGTCCTGGAGAGGTGTAAATCAATTAGGAGGGGTTTTTTTCTATCTTCCTATTTGAATAAAATGTCCAGCTTCAACCATATTCACCTACACCCCCACCTAATATTCTGCCCATGCTCATGGAGAAATAACAAGGGAACTAAAAGGGGGCAGGTAGGGACAGCAGTAGGTGTAATGCCTTCTTCTCCACACTCTTTGGAAAGGTAATGCTCAGGTCCCTTCTGCTCACAATGAGTGAATTTCGAAGTCTTAAGAAATTTGCCTTGAGTCAACCACCGCCACCCTAGAGTCCAGTGAAGCCCATCGGAATGGAATTTACATGGAAAATGCTACAGACATTTTCAGGCTGTTAGCCCCGACAGCTCAAGGTAATATGTATAGAACAGAATCCAGGCTTGTTCTGTTGGTCTTTTTTGTTTGTTCGTCAAAACAAATAGAACCTTTAAAGACAGAGGGTGGGCTACCCAGGGCCACCTAAGAAGACAGGGTAAGTGTGCTCTTCTTCCCTCTTCTCCTGTGAGCTGGGGTTCCTCCTGGACCCTCACCCACCCCCTACAGGATTCATCAGCACCTCCTCTGTGTTCCACAGCTTTTTGCTTCTTTTTCCACTATGTCACACAGGCGGCAAGAACGTACTGAGCACCCAACATGTGCTAGGCTACTAGAGCTGCAGTCATGAAATGCCCAACTCAGTCTCTGTCCTCAGGGACCTTAGAAATGTGTTGGAAGAATTCATCACCTTGTATTATGGCTTCTCCTGCACATGTCCGTGTCCAGGACACCAGGAGGCAATATGCAACACCAGCCCTGGTTCTCAGACGCCTTAGATACTCAATAAAACTTGTCGAACAAATGAAACAGGTCCATCCGTAGGGCCCCGACTATTCCATGCACCCAGTCCTCTGAAAGCTTCTCGTGAAAATCTACCCTAGAGAAAGCTGAAACTCTTCTGTCTCTCAGAATTGGGACACAAATTCCCAACTGCCATCTTCCCCCTGACTTAACTAATGTGTCCTTCAGCCATGAATTGCCTTCGTAGTCACAGTTGAATGAATGACTACATGAATCAGTAATTTACAAGCAGCTTCCATTTCTGGGTCAGAAATACCCTGAAGAGAAAACAGAAGGATTGTGCAAAAGATGTTTTACGATTCCTGGAAGTTGCCCATGATGACTGCTGCGAGCGAGTCTATTTTTAACCAGACATTGCATAAAAATCTAAGATTTTTTTTTTTTCAAAATTGAATGAAGACAAAAGAGGAACCAAGGAACAGATGGGAATTTTCCAAAGGCTTTCAGCTATGCCTCTATATCATCTGCATCGCTGTAAATATATGGCACACGAAAACAAACACGTGGGAAGGGATGCATAAACATTCCTCGCCCCAGCACGCGCTCACAGATGTGCACAGTCACCGACGGCCAGGAGGACAGCTGATTTCTTTTGCTTTTAACAAATGAGCTCTTGAAAAGAGAAAAGTATTTCTTAAGTTATACCAAATAGTGATTCTATAGGCATAATTCATATAAGCCGACCGGGCTTTTGTTAATTAGATACATTCTCCTGTGGTATCTCCTTGATGACTGATTTTACACACATCGAAGCCCCCCCCCCCCATTTTAGAACATAGCTTATCTGATGCAGCGAATGCCTCCTTCCATCTGTAGAGAAATAAGATGGAAAAGTCCACTGTTTATATCCTTTCCCGAATAGCTCTATACCCAATAGGAAAAACGATCAGAAAACATAGATACGAATTGATCCACATAATTCTGTGCACAAGTCCATGAACTACTGTCCACCCCTAGACAGTCGACAGCAGTAAGAATCGCTTTACCTGTAAGAAGTGGCACCTTTGTGGTCATTCAAAGATATGGCCTTAGATTCTGCACCCCGGGATCCATGGGATCACAGAATGAGCTAGAAGGGACCTCACAGATTTCTCTCATTTCATAGGTAAGAAACTGAGGCTTGCAAATGTTGTGACATTAATATGAGTCCAGCAACACCTTTAATTAAAGGCTGTTTGCCTATCCAGATTTCCTCCCCATCTGTCTTCCTGTTTGTTGGGAGAGGCTGACCTAATATAAGTTGCCTCTCAAAATGTGGTCCCCAGACCAGCAACATCGGCATCACCTGGGAACTTGTTAAGCATGCAAATTCTCTGCCCCTGCCTTAGACCTACTGAATCAGATACTTCGAGGCGGGGGACCCTGGGTGGCTCAGTCAATTGGGCGTCTGTCTTTGGCTCGGGTCATGATTCTGGAGTCCTGGGATTGAGCCTCATGTTGGGCTGTCTGCTCAGTGGGGAGTCTGCTTCTCCCCTTCCCCCTCCCTCTCCCTCTCCCTGCCGTTCCACCTGCTTGTGCTCTCATTCTCTCTCTGTCACATAAATAAATAAAATCTTAAAAAAAAAAAAAAAAGAAAGAAACTTCGAGGTGGGGCTGCAGGGCACTGTGTTTGACCAAGCCCTGACCAAGCCTTCCAGGTGAGGCTAATGTTCATTCAAGGAGACACTGGATCACATCAGGGTGGTTCCTTAATCCTTTGGCTCCCTGCTGGGCCTTGCCCAGGGCGGAATCCTGACAGAAGATTCCAGAAAGAAGAAGGAGAGAGTGAGGGCATTTCTCCCCCCCCTCCCCCAGGTCACCTCCCTGTGGGATTGTCTGGGACTGGCAGCATCCCTGCATCAAAGGTCACTGTAACTCTCAGGAGAGCCTCTGAGCCATAGGAATCATTCCTTCTTGAGCCAGTAACTGCTTCCTGCCCTCACCCTACAGGTCTAGGGATGGTAACAGTCCCTACTACTCCCTCCAGATTCTGCTTTATTTTTTGAGATTTCCCACCCACGTCTTTGTAAAGGTCTGTTTTATTCAGCCCTCCAATTACCCTGATTTAGACCTGCCTCCTGGGATACTCACCTGATAGAGATAGAAGGGTGCTTGTCTGAAGGAGGAGTAAGGAATGCTGTGCGGCTCTATGGGACTTTGCTAATGTGGGATAAGAATCTATCTGCCTGTCTTCAGGGCCAATAGCATGAATGAAGCTGCGGTAATTCCAAATACCGTATTTACAGCAAAAGAACATAAAATTTATTTATAGCCAACATGACCATGACATTCACCGTGTCATTTTCAAGACAACGTTTATTTCTCCCCATTGATCACCTACCTTTCTGTCCTCTCCCTTCTCATTTCATGCGACATGTAGCACAAGTTGTGGCCTGACCTGACTCAAGACCTGATCTGCCTTTATCTGCTGATCCATCTTCTAAGCCCTTTGCTCACAGACTCTTTATTTCTTTTAAATGTACTCTGCCTGACATCTTTTTTGGGGGGGGGAGCTTTTTTGCGGTAAAATACACATAACATAAACCTTCCCACCTTGGGGCACTGGGGTGGCTCAGTCGGTTAAGGGTCCAACTCTTGATTTCAGCTCAGGTCATGATCTCAGGGTCATGGGATGGAGCCCTATGTAGAGCCTTACATCGGGCTTCGCGCTGGGCATGGAACCTGCTTAAGATTCTCTCTCTCTCTAAAAAAAATTAAAAATAATCTTACCACCTTATAATCAATTTTAAGTATGCAGTTCAGTGGCGTCAAATACGTTCACACTGTTGTGCAACCATCACCATCATCCAACCACAGAACTCTTCGCATCTTGCAAAACTGGAACTCTGTCCTCACTGAACAATAACCCCCATCCCCGACCTCCAGCCCCTGGCAACCGCCATTCTACTTCCTGTATCTGTGCATCTGATGAGTACTCTATGTATCTAATTTGAATTACTCAGAATTTGTCTTTTTGTGATTGGCTAATTTCACTTAGCATAATGTCCTCAAGATTTATCCATGTTGTAGCACGTGTCAGGATTTCCTTCCTTTTTTAGGCTAAATAAAATGTCATCGTATGCATAGACCTCATTTCGTTCATCCATTCATCTATCAGTGGACACTTGGGTTGCTCCTGCCTTCGGACTATTGTGAATAATGCTGCTATGAACAAGAATGTACAAATGTCTGTTCAAGTTGCTGTTTTCAATGATTTCAGGTGTATAACCAGAAGTGGAATTGCTGGATCACATGGTAATTCTATGTTTAATTTTTTTTAAGGAACTTCTAGATGGTTTTCCAAAGCAGCTGCACCATTTTTCCGTTCCCAGCAAGAGTGCATGTGGGCTCCAATTTTCCACAACCTCACCAACTCTTGTTATTTTCTGGAAGTTTTTTTGATAGTAGCCATAGTAATCTCATTGTGGGGTTTTTCTTTCTTCTACTGAGAATACCCTCCTATATGCTTCTTTAATATCTTGCCCAATTGAAACTGATCCCTTCCTTTGTACTTTGTACTTTTACTGTGGCACCCATCACGCCCTCCCTTCTGCTCTCAGGTTTTTTATCTCTTCAACATGGATGCAAATTCCTGCAGGACCGATGGCTTGGATTATTCTTCTTTCTCTCCTTGTGGTTAGACTGAGGAACTTCACCCTGTAGGCTCTAAAATCCTGAATGATTTGAAATGCTGCGGTCACGCGGTTAGTGGCAAAACCACAGCCACTTTTCTAACCCTCTGCCAGACGTTCTCTCTGTTGCCTAGGGCCAGTGGAGCCACATTCACAAATAACACAAAACAAAACAAATATTGTGCTGTGTTTGGAAACGAGATCTGGCTTCCTCACATTAACGACTGCCGCTCAATTTCTAACTTAACATATTTACAATTATAAAAACCAACATTGTGTTCTCAAACACACAGAATTCATGCTGTGGTTCTTGGAGACCAGTGACTGGATTCCTGGCAGTCAGCTCCAAATTACGGGGCCACACGCGCACTAAACCACATGGTCTTTAGACCAGATATAGGCAGACATTGTAGTTTTCCCCGTGATAGCTTGTTCTGGTGTGTTCTGTTTTGATCCCGATGGATTTTAATGGGCTCTCTCTTTTCTGAGGAATTGGCGCTCATGCATCCCTCTGTCTTGATAAAGATATCAATGTTCTCACAGAAAACCCAGAAAGTTAAAGGGCAGGAAGGACATTCGATCTGGGGTTCTGAATTCTTTCGTGATGCTGTAAAGGCACCAGCCTGAGCATCTTTCGTGCATCTGCTCATTTTCCTCCGATCTGGGGGATAGATTCACCCATTGTTTTACCCACATGTCAACTCTTCACAGGTTTAGCCACAGGAGATTCCTAGAGATTATGACTTAGGCCCCTTGTCCTGTTAACAAGACTGCCATAAGCTCCAAGGACCACTGATATCTTCAAGCAAGCAGCTCTTCTTATCACCTCAAGGAAGAGGCCCCCCTCTGGGCACTGCAGCACCAAGTGGGATGTAGTGAGATCACAGGATAAAGGCCACTTCCTGGCTTTAGTCTCTTTGATTTCTTCGTTAGAGAATCTCAAGAGGGAAGCAGATAGAGATGGGAAAGCCCACACCGCTCCTTTAAAGGTCTTGGGGAACTCGCCACTCTTAGCGGGGCTTGAGTTAGTCATCCTGAATTCCATAGTCTCTTTGAATTGGGTTGTGGTAGTGTTAGAGGTTACTTAGAGAAATCTGATGAACTTCCACTCAACCATTTCCTTCTGAATTCACACTGTGGGACCTGTATAGCGAGGCTCAGCATCAACACCCAAAACATCTCCATTGTGTCCTTTCCATTATAAGAGAATGAATCGTTAGGTGTTGTTTTTGGAGGCATATCTTGATCCCTATGGTGGGTGCTGCTGTCCTCCCCAGCACCAGAATTCCTGTCAGTTCTTGTCCCAGTGGGAGCACCACACACCTCATCTGTGTCTTGGAGAGATAGAGCATGACAGGGTTTTTCCAGAATTGTGCTGCCATTTTTCATGAAGATCTCCAGACGTTCCCTTGTTAGGAAAACTTCCTTTTACCACCAGGCTCCCTCCTCATGAGGTGTGCTGTCCTCAGGCAAACTGAAGCCTCATGGGACACAGATTCCTTGCCTAAGACTTCTCTCTCACTGTAGTTGGTTCATGCACTCATCTCTATAGGCTTGACCCAATCCAGAAAACAAAACAAAACAAAACAAAAAAACAAAACCATGGGGCAACTGCTGTCATTTGATTTGAAAATACACTGATGTGGGGTCAAGTGTAACTCAGACCTGAGGTTTAGTTTCTGTGCCTTCATTTAGCTACAAGTCTCTACCACAATAATAAGATCATCTCACCATGATGGGGCAGGAGGAGGAGGGAGGTATTTATGGTACAGGGGTCAAGAGTGAAGGCTTTGGAATCCTATCATCTCAGTTCACTGCTGGCCTTGCCATCAATTGTGGGATCATGGGCAGGTTACTTGACTCTCCAAATGCCAGTTTGTTCATCTGTAAAATGGAGATATCATCTCAAATAATCAACATAACAGTCATGCTAAGCTAATCCAGGGAAAACATTCAGTGCAGTATCAAACATGTAGTAAGGAGAGGATACTGGACTGATTCGATAAGAAGTTACTAGTGACTTAAAGACTGCAGCTTTAATGATGTGACATGGTACAAGCGGCCATTTCCAAAGCACTGTCCCATGGTCAGCTTTGATCGCTGGAGCACCAAGCAGAATCCTCAGGTTTGTTCTCAATCCCTCAACCCTCTCCTGTTCTTGTTTTATTTATCTAGTTCCTTTATTGCTCAGAACTCCCTTGTCCAAACTCAGTGTCTTCCTCCCTGTCCATCCCATTCAGGACCTGACGGGTGAAGCCAGACAAATGGGGAACCTGTTCCAAGAAGTGAGTTCATTCAGTACCTTGAGAACATGTGCCAGCTTCCATGCTAGATATTGGGGAACAGAGCACTGAGCCAGGTAGACGTGATCTCTCACCATATAGAGCTTACGGCTTGGATTAGAGGCTGACATGGTCACTCTGCTCTAGCCACATCACCTCTTGCTTCTTCAATGTCCTGAATATGTCAAGCACATTCTTGCCTTAGCACCTTTGCACTGTTTCTGGAATATGTGTACCCAGACATCTTCATGGCTTATTCCCCTGACTCCTTTGAGCTGATGATAAAATGTTCCCTTACCAGGATGCCTTTCCGGACCACTTCATCTAAAATAACCTTCCCACCCCTGTTTCCCTGTCTTCCCTGTTTCATTTTTCTTTATAGCACTTAACACATGACCTATTATATAGCTGTGTCTCTACTTGTTAATCGCTCATCTCTTTCCACTAAAACATAAGTACCAGAGGACAGAGATTTTGCCTATTTTGTTCACTACTAGGTCCCTGGTACCTAAAGATACCTGAGATATCTTGGATGCACAATCAATATTTATTGATGAATGAGTAAACGAAAACAACTACTTAAAAATGCAATTCCAGGTTAATGAGCTAAGCATGAAATCAGAGATATACAGGATAGGAGCCCAGGTGAAGGGTGCTAAACTCAGATGTGGCTGTCAAAGGCAGGGGCAGGAAGGAAGACAGAAGAAACAGATGTGCAAACACCTGGAAGCAAAAGAGAGTGAACATAGTGCACTCAAGAGTCTGAAAGGTCTTCAGGTCAGTTGGAACATGTCACAAAGGGCAGAGAAGTGAAGCTGGAGGGACCAGATCATGCAGGGCTGAAGGGGTAAACTTTCTAGTTCTGGACTTTTACTTGCCATATCACTCTCTCTTGGCAGTTGAAGCAGATAAAAAACAATCGAATAGTGACCCAAAGTATTGGGATTAGCATGGAAGCCATGGGTCAAAGCGAGAATGGAATGAAACAGGAAAAAACAGGAGAATGATTAGTAGTTTAATCTTGTGTTAGACTAAGTTAATAAATTCCATTTGTTCATTTCTTCTTTAATATTCATTTGTTCTTTTAATTCATCAAATATTCATTAAATGCCTACCATGTGCCAGTCACTGTGTAGTCACAGGGGTGATTAACCTGGACATATGACCTCCTTCCCACCCACATTGAGCTCATTGTCCGGGGGTAAAAGAAAAAAAACAAAGAAAACAAAGGGACAAAGTCACTGCAAGTTGTAATAAAATCTGAAGACCGAGGGCACCTACCTGCGGCAAAATGATATGAATCCAGTGAAATGCACATTTAATTAAAGATGACAAGGTGTGTAGTGAAGGGTGGTCGAGGCGGCCATGAATATGGTCAAGGTTGTGCCTTTCTCATCTTCGTTCCCGGTGCTGATGACAATTACCTAGAAATGCTTCGGTGAGGACCTGACCAGAGAATCATCATTGGTATGTTATTTGGGGGACATCCATTTTACTCTAAAACTTCTCCTGCCTTCCATCTAATCACTGACCATTCTCCTTCCAAGAGGCGCCAAGAGCTTCTCCTTCTGTCTCTAGGCCTTTCACTAGGCAGCTCTGGGCTGCCTCAACTGTCTCAGCCCACTTTTCAATGTCACCTCTCTGTTCCTTTGCCTTCAGTTCACTTAGGACAGTAGGTATAAATGTGCTATCTTCACAGACTGTGCAATGCAGAGGAGAGGGCCCTCCAAAATGAATGGGCTCCACCCTCCTGGGGTTAGATAGATGTAGTCAGCTGACATCCATCTATTGAGGGCCTACCATCTCTGATACTGTTCTAAGCTCATCTTAAAATTCCCACAGGTCACTTTACAAGGAAGAAGTTGTCAGTCATGGGACCCCAAGATAAATGGGCCCCTCATGAGTTGTGGTATTGCTCTGGTTAGGTTACCTCTCAGGCTGCACCTGTGTCTGGAATGTGCTTCCTCCCCCACACAGTACAAATGTCTCTTCTGCCATTGAAACCACCTCTGAAATTTTCCTTCCTTCCCTGGAATCTTTTCTGTAAGAAAGGTTCTTTCCCTTTCACTCCACCCTGTCCAAGTATGTTCCTCCCACGACGAGTTCCTTCAAATACACCTGCCTTGTGGCTGACATCGAGCGAATTGTCTGCTGTTTGTCCTTGGGTTCTTCTGAATACCTGTGGGCGGGCTTATCAGTAAGCTTCCAGAGGTCAAGAACTATCTGTTTATTTGCATGATTATTATTACAAGGTAAATGTATGAATAAAGCAACTGGGAAAACATAGCAGCTGTCCCAGAGAAGGGACAATAGAAAGTACTTATCAATACTGAAGAATAGAAGAATAGATGGTTTACCTTTTTGGAGAAGGAGTATATGAATATGATATGAAAGGGCATAGGACAAATTCTCCTTCCCACCCACACATTTCCCCTCTGCAAGTAGCCACTGTTGCTTGGGGCCTGTGCATCCTTCCAGAGGTTTCGTGAACAGTTTCCTAATAAGTGAGGCTTCTTTATGGAGAACTAATTAGTAGAATCCAGCTTTAGTTACATGTGGAGATGACCATCTGTCCTTCCTGCCTGCTTCCAGCCCATCCCTGGTGTCGCCCCAACATTCTCATTGAGCGATTCCACCTTGGAAGAGAAAGTGAATCACAGTCACCAAAAGGGTTTGAATGAATGTAGATTGGCCACTGTGGGCAATGTTAGTGAGGAGCTGTGCTCAACCCAACTGGCGGGGCTCTCCCTGCTGTCCAGCTCTCAGCCTGAAGCCACTGGCCCTACCATGCAGTTGTTCACTCTAATTGTTCACTAATGACAAGGCGTTTTGAGTTAGAACTGTGATATGATAGTTATGTATTTTAAAGCCTATTGATAGAAAGAATAGATACTAATGCTAGCACGCCAGTAGAAACTGATAGGTAAGAAGGGACTATTAGTGACTTGTTTTCTTTCTTTCTTCTCTGTTTTTTGAAATACTCTTCAATGTGCTTTATAATAAAAATATGTGTACTTTACAATTTACAATACACTATTGGAGCTCATTGTCTTTTTCTGGCATTCAGTCCACCTGTGTATTTAAATATTGAATTAACAATTCAATATTTAATTAATATGATAATTAATTATGTTCACTACATTATTAATGTTAATAATGTAGTTAATAATGTTCACTACATTAACAACATTAAAAGGGGAAAGGTAGTAAGCTCTTCCATTAAAACAAATATACTGAGCTAATAAAATTCAACTCCATTCTTGCCTATATGCTCATTTCTTGAGAGCACACAGAGCAGTATGAAGCAATGATTCTCTGCCTTGCCTGAATACTGGGATATCCTGCAGGTCTTTTGAAGAAAACTGGAGCTTAGTTCCAACTAGAGACTGTGATATGGGCCTGCTTTGGGGTTTTGACAAGCTTCCCAAGTAATTTCAATGTGCGCCAAAGGTTAAAAAATCTGATTAGAAAAAAGAAAACAAGAACACGCTACACAAAAAACTAATGATGTACTATATGTTGGCTGATTGAATTTAAATAAAAGAAAAAATATATACAAAAAAAAGAAAACAGGAATAAATTCCATTGAGAATTTATCAAAATAAAGAATCAAAGACTTTATAAATAAATTACAACCCATCTTGTTCGAATCAAGAGAAAAATGTAGTATTTTTGCAGTTCAAAAATGAAAAATATTCTAGAATTTAAATAGTTCATTAGAAAGAGTAACGATCCCCACTATTGAGCATATGCCTGGCATCTTACATATATTACCTCTAATCTTCGTGAGAACTCTGAAAGAGAAGTAGCGTGATACCCATTTTGAAGGTGAGACTCAAGGAAGTTATGTAATTTGCCCCAAAACACACAGCCAGCAATGGGGGGACTAGGGGCTTAAGCACTGTTCTGACACCCTGTACTGATCTACTAACCCACATTCCTTCGATTCGCAAATAAAGATGTAATGTCATGCAGAACAAGGCACAGAGTGGGATCTAACTTTTGTTAAAACAAACACACGGCCCTCAGTGTGCATTCAGGGAAAAGGCCTGAGTGGATATCTGTCAAACCATTAAACCCCTTCTGAGGAGGCCGTCGTATCATTTTTTGCTTTAACTACTTTCAGTGTTTCTGTTGTTTGGACTTTTTCACAACGAACATGTATTATATTTGTAATTGATAATTTATAAAAGCCAATGCTGAGGTAACCATCAGAGTAGTGTGGGTGCTGAGGGCAAAACCTCTGGAGCCTGACCGAGGGGGCGGTGTTCTCCTCTCCCCCTGACTTGACCTCCCTAAACCTCTGTCCCCTCCTCTGTCAAGTGGGAGTAATAATAGTACCTACCTCGGGGGGTGGGGGGGTTTGAGGATTCTCACAAAGGGATATCATGTATACTGTACCCATATTATAGTACCTATAATCATTCTAATAATCATTACCTCAATCATTCTTCATACTCTTCACACAAATATCGTGAAATCTCTTCCTTGTTTAAACCTGGCAGTGAACACATGGTAACCCTCATTCTTGCGGATGGGGAGCAAGGTCCCATCACACAATACTTTAATGGCTCTTCAACCCAGCTCCGAAGGTCCTGAATTCCAAACCCCCTTCCCTCAGGGCCGGGCCTGCTTTGACTCCGCGCGGGTCAGTCAGTGACTGGAGTCACATACACTCACCGAGCTCCCTAGAGGTTGGTGATTTCCCATGAAGTAACATTGGATAAAGATGAGGTCGTTTTAAAGATTTGTTTCTTCTTTTAAGCATGAGGGCATTAAAAAAAAAAAATCAAAATTAGTCAAAACAAAAACAGCAACCATATGTGTCCCAAGATGTCTGTGGAGCAGCTTAAAGATAAACGTGCGCCATCCCGCACATGCTAACGGCGGCTTGCTTCAGTGCGCTAACAGCGCAGGGGGGCCAAGCCCAGGTTTTATCAAATCTCCTTTCTCAGCGCTCCTCACCCAGCCCCCTGGTTCTACCAGAGCTCACCGCAGGGGACCAGTAGCCATCTTGTGGCCTCTAAATGTCAGGGCAGGCCTCGGTCAGAAACATGTTTTTGCGTTTAGTATGAGAGAGAGAGAGCATTTAAGCTCTGCAGACTGCTCTGTGCTGGGTGGGGCTGATGAGGGGACACACGGCAAACCACACAGACACCTTTATTCATTCATTCACTCATTCATTCATTCACTCACTTATTTATTTATTTAAAATGTTAGGGACTTAACATACAACACGATATTGCTTTCTGGAACACAGACACCTTTTAAATCAACAGGACCTACATGAGCCGGACATAATTATGCAGGCAGGACTGAAGAAGGAGTACCTGCTTTGCAAGCCTTGTTAAAACTCTTTGGCTTCTCAAATTAAAAGCCCAACATGTAACGGTATGTCTGACTTCGGGAGGAAGTGGGCTGGAAGTCAAGGGGAAGGAGAGACTGACCTTCTCTCTGCAGGAAGCAGGGGGATTCTCTGGGTCTCAATTGCCCTTTCATTCGAACACGTAGCTGTGGAGACGGGGCTTCAGTCTGAGTTAATTAACAGTGCTACGAGGAGAAAGTTCCTGAGCAGGATACGGAGGTGGGAGGAGGGGCCCACCAGAGCACGTAGCGCTGAACTGTCCTGCTGGGTCACTGACGACAAACGGGACGCAGGGGTCTAGATTAAAAAGTGGTTCTGGCATTTAAGAGGGAAAAACAGACGCGTTGGGCAAATGCACGTGCTTTCCCTCACACACACACACACACACACACACACACACAGGGGACGGGGACACAAAACAAACGATACTTCCGTGTAGCCCAGATCCATTAATGGTAGGAAGCATAAGGGGAAAAGATCTGTGTCCCCACAGGAGCAAGATGGGAAAATGCTGAAGTGTTGGCCGTCCAGTCACATACACTCAAGGCATTTGGGACAGCTGTGAAATGAAGGGGTCACCCGCTCTTCCCTCAACGAGAGAAAAATAATGGATTAGGGGGAGTGTGTGTAAAGCAAGGGAGGTGAACTTGGCATGAGCATAGGCGGTTGTTTATCAGAGTCTGTGAGAACGGGAGTGCCCATGAACGCAAGTACTCATCAAAGAAAGAGGTCAAGCCTAAGAGCAGGTTCTTGGGATTAGAAGGAATGAAGCAAGACTCAGAATCAGGGGAAATGAGAAGGTGACACAGGGAGGGGGTGGAGCAGCAAGTGACACTTAGGGAGCAGCTCCTGTGGCTCAGACAGCCAACCAGACCCTTCAGCTGCGTCGTCTCTCTTCTTTCCATGAACTTGAGGGGCTTCTAGGATTCTCCTCTAGGAATCTCCTCTCAGGAATCCTGAGGCTCAGAAAGATTAAGTAACAGGATCAGCTCACACAGCCACTAAATGGGTGGAGATGAGATTTCAACTCATTTGCACCTGAGACCAAAGCCCCTTCCTCCATCCCCTCCACCAAGTTGTCATTCAAGGTGGGGCAGACCACAGAATACCTTCAAGAAAACAACCTAAGAAAGGTGAGAGCAGTAAGAAAGTATCACATCTAGTCTGACTGACCCTCTCAAGAGCCCTGACATCTTCAGAGGAACTGGCCTGTCCCAGGCCATGCGTGTTCTACGTGACATAGTGCCTGAGTAGGATATCTTAATATTTTGGCATATTGTCTTTCTGGGTGTGGTACACTATTGTTACAGGCCGCACACCCAGACAACATTGTATGAGGGTTGCTGCTTACCTGGAAACTCTGGGCACTGGGATTTTAACTGCAAGAGTCAGAAGGGGTCCACCCTATGCAGGTATCTTGCTATAATAATAGCTGGTGGCTGTCTGTAACCCAGGACTTAATGAAGATGACAAAAGGAAGTATCGAGAGACCTTGAACCCATGCTACGAAATGAGGCCAATCCTGTTACTTCCGGTTAACTTAGTCTTATGCAGGTGATAGAGAAAGGCGCTTTGGCATCAACTTCCAAATCCTTCTAAGGAGTAAGAAAAAATCTTAGCGGGGGGTGGCTAAGAGAATGTTCCAGTCTGCTCTGAACTCCTCTAGGTCTTGGGTTTCCAAGTTCTGGTGATTCTCCTAAGAATATTCCACATTGATCTTGTCATAGACCTCCAGTACAGTCTATGTCTCTACATTGGGACTTGTTCAAATTTCACGTTATGCCCTAACTAGGTAGTAATAAGATTCCTAAGGAGGTTTGTTCTCTCCCATAGCCTCACCCGAATGCCTGATGCTCATCACTGCTGCTTTGCAAAGGTCCTGTCTATATTTTCGAGGTCCTGCAAGTCTGCAAACCCAGTGTCCTGGCCACTTGCATTTGCATTCCCCCCATTTGTGAGGTCAGAAGTGATTATATTCAGTTTCTTTTGATGGTAATAGTAACATCTTTATTTGGGACCCTCCTCTGATCAAAAACAGAGATGCTGAGATCTTGTTTAATTCGATTACAATTCCTTTGGATATAGCAGCTCAGGGGTATTACTATTGAATGTTTCATTCTCAGTATTGTGTGGGCTGCACTGTGATAGGCTGCTAAAGGCTGAAATAGGTCTAGATCCTTAAAAGAAAACCATTCATGGGGGGCTTAGGTGGCTCAGTTAGTTAAGTGTCTATCTTCAGCTCAGGTGATGGGCCCCGGGGTCCTGGGATAGAGCCCCGCATTGGGCTCCCTGCTCAGTGGGGAGCCGGCTTCTTCCTCTCCTTCTACCTGCCACTCCCCCTGCTTGTGTTGTCTCTCTCTCTCCCTCTCTCTGTCAAATAAATGAATAAAAGCTTAAAAAAAAAAAAAGAAGACCATTCAGGTATTAGTAATAGGGAACTAAATTTAGTGTATTTCATTTAATTAAAATGTGACTTCCTCTTATGGGCTAGTGGTGTGTTAGGAGCTTCACGTACTTGCTTTCATTTAATCTTTGGAATATCTCTTTGAGGTGCATGTTCTGTGCCCATCCTACAGGATTTTTTTTTTTTTTGATGGTGTAGTGGTAAAAAGCACATAAAATTTGCCAGCTTAACCATTTTTAAGGTTATAGTACAGTTGTGTTAACTATACTTGAGCTATATATAGCACGTTGTGCAACAGATCTCTAGAAGTTTTTCATCTTGCAAAACTGTAACTCTATACCCACTGAACAAGAAATTCCCATCCAGCCTCCCTCCAGCCCCTGGCAACCACCATTCTACTTTCTATTTCTATGAGTTGACTACTCTAGGTACGTCATGTGAGTGGAGTCACATGGCATTTAGCTTCTTGTGACTGGCTTATTTCACCGAGCATGATGTCCTCAAGGTTCTTCCAAGTTGTAGCACATTGTCAGAATTCCTTTCTTTTTTTTTCTTTTTTTTTTTAAGATTTTATTTATTTATTTGACAGAGAGAGACAGCCAGCGAGAGAGGGAACACAAGCAGGGGGAGTGGGAGAGGAAGAAGCAGGCTCATAGCGGAGGAGCCCGATGTGGGGCTCGATCCCATAACGCTGGGATCACGCCCTGAGCCGAAGGCAGACGCTTAACCGCTGTGCCACCCAGGCGCCCCAGAATTCCTTTCTTTTTTAAGACACAATAATATTTCATTATTTGTGTATACTACATTGGCTTTCAGATCTAGGAGTTTAATCCAAGTCTCGTGAGGCTGCAAATCCCATGCTATTTTCTTGTGAGTAAACCATGTTGCCTTGTCAGCACCACAAGTTAAAGAGAATTGCAAACTCCACCTTATACATGAAGCGAGAGTGAAATGAAGTAGTGGTGTCCTGGCTCTGTTCTTAGCTTTTGAAGCTCAGAGATGGAGGGACAGAGGGCTGACAGGGCCCTTCACTGAGGTACACATTGGAACCCCCATCTTTCTCACCTGAGAGAGCCCAGCTCCCCACTCCTCTGCTCACCTGGCACCACCCATCACTGCCTCCCACCACCCTCCTACCCCAGCACACACCCTGGCCTTTCTTCTTCCCTAAGTCACGTACCAAGGGCTGCAGGACGTCTCTAGCTGAACATAAACAGCCCTGAGACCTCAAACTCCCCACCCTTCCTCACCCAGCCTTCCCTGTTGCCCAACCTTGTCCTAAGGGCTGTGCCAGTGTCCTGCTGCTCCTGCAAGTCCGACACCTCAGTCGTCTTGGCTGCCTCTCCAGGCTCAACACTCACCCGCAGCTGCCAAGGACAGCAGCTTCCCTCTCTGCGGCCCGCCTCAATGGCCCTCGAATGTTCCCCTGCTCCACAGTCCCGTCGGCTCCACAGCTGCCGCAAGGCTCTTTGGATCTGCTCCCAGCACATTTGCACCCTCCTCCACCTACCTCTTCGCTCTTCACCCCCCGCCCCTACCCCGTGGTCTTGACCAACCCACAGTCATCCTACAAGTTGATCAATGGCACTGGCCTCCTCCCTAGCATCTCATCAAATCAACTCCACACTGTCCTGCTCCAACCTTTCCCCACTGCTTGTCTGCTTCCTCCATCTTCACCTAGGCTCTCCTGGTCAGCTGTGTTCTCATCAAGAGTATCTCCTGCCCCGCATCTCCACCCCAACCCGTACACTCCGCATGCACCTCCAACCTGTGGACGTTCGCCTGAACCCCCTCCACACCTGGGGCTCCTTTCTCTTCCGTTGCTGAAGAGAACCCCCACTCTCTTCTCCTTCCCTCTCTTTGGATTGCTGTTTGCAATTCAGATGAATCATTTCTGACCTTTCTCAGATTTCAATATAATTAATGTTTCTTTATACATATTTTAAAAACGATATGGGGGTATATATATCTAAAACCATATATGGATAGGTATCTCTTCCCCTGAGTTCCTTTGAGGATGAGCCAGGCCTGTTCTTGTGCCCAAATGGCTCCCTCACTCTCACAGCATATATTATACCATAAATAAATAAATTATACCATAAACATCAGGGAAGAGGGGATTCAAGATAACACAAGAGCTGTTTTTCCAGCCAAGATGAGTTTAATGGGGTCAGCGATGGAGAACTGCAGGAAATGGGGCTTTGGTCCAGACATGGATGGGCTCCCTAGAAAGGGGCAACACTTTTTAGCAAAACAAGCCCTGAGAGAGATCCGTGATAAGGTGGGGATGTTGGCTCACACTTGGCTCCAGAGCACAAGGCTGCTGGGTACTCTGGCAGCCCCCCCCCACTTCAGCATGATACCAGGGGAGCATTTTACAGGCTCCCCGGCACCATCTGCCCCCCAGCTCAGAAGGAGGATGCCACGGGTGGGGACATCACAACCAGGCAAGGCCTCACCATCAGCAGGGACTGAGGGCCACACTCTGGACCCCAGAGGCCAGTCCCAGCTCCCTGGAAGCCAAAGACAACCTCAGAACAGACAGAACTTGCTCTTGTCCCCTACCCCATCACAGACATGACAAAATGTTAAACACGACTTCCTAATCCAGAGCCTATCCCGAGAGAAGGAAATGAAAAGACAAAAGGGAGGGTCCTGACCAGACTGAGGGGTTAGTCCAAAGCAGCACGGTTTAAACCGGAAGTGACTGAGTTACTCAAGTTGGCCAGAGCCACACTTCCACCATTGTGAGGAAATGGGGCTGGTGAGCAGAGCTGGCTTTGTTACAAAGTCTGTGGGGTTCGTCTCCTCCATACACATTGTGTGCCCAGCAAACAGCCACAGAAACGTATGACTCATGCATTAGGTCCTCTGCGGTTGGGAGGGGCTTTGGATGTGACCTAGGTGGAGCCTATCACTTTTGCGACAAGAATCCAGGACCCAAGGAGGAGCGGGGATGTGCCCGTTCCCCTGCCTCTGGGGCCAGCTCGTCCCACCGCCCTCCCTGCGTGCCCCGCTCTGTTTGACCCTGAATGCAGGAGGTGCCACAGAGAGGGGAGCAGGAAGACAAATCACGCTTCACGGGACGGTAGAGATTTAAACAAAAGGACTCAATAACCCCAAGTATCATATTGCCCATGTATATATCAAAGATGTGGAATTTGGAGAGTAAAGAGATTCTGTTTCTCTTTTTTCTTTATTTTTTAGATCAGAATCAAGGTGGTGCAGAGTGGGGTTTGAGGAGTGGGAAGGCTAAGGCAGCTTCCTGTCCTTGGCAGGCCCCGGGCCTGGGTGACTTGGGATCGGGGGTTAGGTACGTGGAGCCATGATCCTGAGAGGCTTGGAGTGGCAGGTCCTTGCTGCGCATTTCAGCAGCTAGGGAGTGAAACTCCCATCATTCCTCACTCAACAGAATGTGCTTTACTTTTTATAGGGAGGATGCTTTCCAAAAATGTATACCCACTGTCACAATTATCTCACACTTTTTCATAGTTACAGAGAAGATGCAAACCCAATTTGTTCTTAATTTATGTGAGAGTACAGACCTGGCCCAACTCCCTCTCAGCTTCTAAGCCAAGAATAGAATATGTTAGTGTTGAATTAAGGAATCAGGGATCATCATTCTCCGATGATTAAGAATTCGTCTTCCCTATGCTAATGCTTCATTTCCCCCATGAAATGAATCAGTTATGTGTAGCACAGAAGCAGAAAAATGTATTTAAAAGCTTATTATAAGTAATCTCATAAGCTTATTATGACTACACTTATTCCAAGTAAGTGAAAGCAAAACATCTTTATATAGTGTTTAGATAAGCCCGATGATGTTTTAAGAAGCACTTACTGAATGAAAAGTGTCTCAGTGATTACAGGCAAATGTCACTATCAATTTCATTGGATGGAATAAGCCTAGACTTTATTATGTTAATCACATCCGACATTTCTATCCAGTTATTGTTCTTACATGATAAGGCAAGTTTTCAAGTTTGTGAACCTGATTTACCCAAATTGTTTCTTGCTGACTTTTTAGGGGTGATGATGGGGGTGGGAAGAGAGGAAGGAAGGTGAGGGAGACCCTTGGGGCCTTTGGCTGTGGGATGATCATAAGCCTATGCTTATGTCCATCCACAATAAACAGTCAAAAATGAATCCCAGGAGCAGGTCCTGGGAGCAAGGAAGGGGTCCGCGCTCAGACGCACACATGAGGCTGAGGATGAAAGAGCCAAGGGGGAAGGTTGCTGTCCTTTCTGATTATACCCCCCTGCCCCAGGTGATGTGACATTGAAGCAGATGAGGGTACCTGGCACCATATCCTTGCATTGCATGTTAAAGAATAGCTAATCATTCTCCAAGATTTTTTTGTGCAAGACTCAAAGGTAACAGTAATGTAATGACCTTATGAATGTCACGGCTGTGTTTAGCCTTCCACACACACTATCTAATTCAACACTTCTACATACCATAGGAGGGAGGTGTGATGGACCACTGCTACAGACTGAATGTTTGTGTCTGTCCCAAATTCATATACTGCAACCTAATCCCCAAGGTGGTGGTATGAGGAAGTGGGGCTTGGAAAGGTGATAAAGTCATTAGGATAGAGAGCCCATAAAAGGGATTATTGTCCTTATAAAAGAGACCCTGGAGAGCTCCCTCCCCACTTCCATCATGTGAGGACACAGTGAGAAGGTGCTGTCTGTGAACCAGGAAGCAGGCTCTCACCAGACCCTGAATCTGTTTGTGCCTTGATCTTGGACTTCCTAGCCTTGAGAACATGAGAAATACGTTTCCTATGTTTATAAGCCACTCAGCCCTGTAGCAATTTGCTATAGCAGCCTGAATGGCTAAGACAACCCCTTTTTATAGATGAGAGGGCTTTGCTGTGCTGTATAAACATGGGAGTGGGGAGCTGAGGTCTTAAGGATATACACTGGCTTTGTTTTATTTATTTATTTTTTATTTTTATTTGTTTTACAAATTTTATTTATTTGAGAGAGAGAGAAAGAGAGAGAGAGAGCATGCGAGCGAGAGAGCATAAGCAGGGAGAAGGGGAAGAGGGAAAGGGAGAAGCAGTTTCCTGGCCAAGCAGGGAGCCCGATGTGGGGCTGGATCCCAGGACTCTGGGATCATGCCCTGAGCCGAAGGCAGACGCTTAACAGACTGAGCCACCCGAGTGCCCTCTTTGTTTTATTTCTTTTTATTTTATTTTATTTTATTTTATTTTATTTTATTTTATTTTATTTATTTTTTATAATAATTTTTTATTATGTTATGTTAGTCACCATACAGTACATCCCAAGTTTTTGATGTAAAGTTCGATGATTCATTACTTGCGTATAACACCCAGCGCACCATGCAATACATGCCCTCCTTACTACCCATCACCGGCCTATCCCATTCCCCCACCCTCCTCCCCTCTGAAGCCTTCACTTTGTTTCCAAGAGTCCATAGTCTCTCATGGTTCATTCCCTGTTCTCTTTACGCCCCCTTCTTCCCTTTCTTCTCCTACCGATCTTCCTACTTCTTATGTTCCATAAATGAGTGAAACCATATGATAATTGTCTTTCTCTGCTTGACTTATTGCACTTAGCATTATCTCCTCCAGTGCCGTCCATGTTGCAGCAAATGTTGTGAAATTGTTCTTTTTGATGGCGGAGTAATATTCCATTGTATATATGGACCATGTCTTCTTAATCCAGTCATCTGTCGAAGGGCATCTCGGCTCCTTCCACGATTTAGCACTTTGTTTTATTTCTAATATCAACACAATCCTTACTATGTGCCAGGCACTCTTCTAAATGCTCAACTCAGGCTAACTTGCTTGCCCCTCATAACAACCCTGAGGCTGCTCACTCGCCCAGGGAGCTGGAGCGGGACCGTAGACCCTTTGGTGGTTGGTTCCAGTCTGCTCCACACCCTGTACCATGGTGCTTCTCTGAGCAGCAGCAGCGCAAGCTCGCATCCCACCCTGTGTACCTCTCCTTCCTAGCCCTGATCCCTTGACAGCCATGTGATTATTTGTTTTCTCCTTCACCACCATCACTTTGTGCACTCACAAAGGTGAAGACTAGATCTTCTATACTCACCGCAGTCTTCAGGACCCAAAACAATACCCAGCACATTGTACGCCCTGGAAGAGAAATCGACCTGTTCTATTCTTGTGTGATAATCATGCAGAACTGAGCTGACGACACAGTTTTATAATTACTCTTGTTTGTTTGAAATTGATATACACTAAATACATGAGACATTTCTAAAGCCTGAAAGAGTCTGAACACTATGGTTTTGCAAAAGAGTGACTTGAGAAATCATCTATTAAAGATGTACTAGTTTCTGGGCAATCTGTTAAGCATTTGACATGCATCGTCTCATTTAGTTCTTATAACAACTCCATAAAGTAGGTACAATTTTGTCTATTTTGTTTTTTTCCATTTCAGATGCACTCACACAACGTTGGGCTACAAATCCTTAGTTCAGCGCGCTCTGTCATTGTTCCAGGCATGGCCCTTTTTCATTCATCTTTTATTCATTTATTCATATATTTTTTGAATAAAGTTGATACAAAACGTTACATTAGTTTCAGGTGTACCACGTAGTGATTGAACAAGTTTATACATTATGTTTTGTTCACTGCAAGTGTAGCTCCCATCCGTCCCACCAGACAGCACTATTACAGTACCGTTGACTATGTTTCCTATGCTGTGCTTTTCGTTCTTGTGACTTATTCATTCTATAACTGGAAGCCTATACCTCCTGCCCCCCTTTGCCCATTTTGCCCATCTCTCCATCCCCTTCCCCTCTGGCAACCATCAGTTTGTTCTCTGTATTTTGGAATCTGACTTTGCTTTTTGTTTATTCATTTGTTTTGTGCGTTGCTTTGTTTTGTTTTGTTTTTTTAGATTTCACTTATGACTGAACTCGGATGGTATTTGTCTTTTTCAGTCTGACTTATTTTGTGTAGCATAATACCCTCAAGGAACGTCTGTGTTCTCTCAAAACCTTTACTTATATTTTAAGTAATAAAATGAACTTGCCAATGAACTTCCCGCCCAACCCAAGACCAAGAACATGAATGTTAACTTACGTCCATCTCTACGCTCCTCCCATCCCCTTCTCTTGCTCTCCCCACACATAACCACTATGCTGAATTTTGTATTTCTTTTTCTATTGTTTGCCTCATGCTTTACTGCTGAGTTTTCATTATTTTTGGACTTTATAAAAAGAGAGGCACACTTTTGTTCATTCAGCATTGTATTTCTGACATTCGTTGATGTTTTCACGGCGCGCCGCCATTCCTCTGCTTTCTCGGCTGTGTCATTTTTCTGCACATTCTTCTATTGATGGGCATTGCAGTTGCTTTCTGGTTTTGTTTTGATGAAAGGCTGTCTCTGTTGGGTGTAATGCCGATTTTAAAGAGGAAAAAACTGAGGCAGAAACTCGCCCAAGATCTCCCAGTCAATGAATGGCTGAATCAGGATTTGAACCTAGATCTCCCCAGCGCTAAAACATGCAGTCTTTCAGCATTAAGTTACTTAAGTTACGCAGCCTTTATCCGTCTTCCCGTGAGACAAAGATAACAGGAGGTAAAAAGCACATTTCCCTTCCTTATTTTACTGGTAGAAGTTTGCCCCACCCTCTCTTTGTCTACAGGAGAAGTAAAACTTGTAAGTTGGGTTAATTAGCCATTCAAATAAAATCACCCTCTTGGAGGCAGTAGCTATCCGCTCCTTTCCATTTCAAAGTGATACTGTTGGGTACAAAATTTTCTGAGACCACGCATTCAAACACTTTGGCTTTGCACCTATAATCTGTTTAGCTCTCATTTTTGGACCTAAATTCCCTTTGCAATAGGATCAATACTCTGTGTGTGTGTGTGTTTAAATCAAATGTTCTAAAGAAGAAAATGAAGAAAAAATTAAGAAATATGTTAGTTTCTACAGCCTGTTATAATCTTTCTAGAAACAAGATAACTAAAATCACCTGTTCAGATTAAAAATAGATTTTACATGGAAAACAGCTCAGTAAAATAAAAGAAGCTCTAATCATATAAACTGTAGATCACAATTTTAAAACAGAAATGATTTCACTTATCTATGAAAGAATTCCCCCCCAAAAAGCTTAGTTATTTAGAATTTAGAAAAAAATAGAAATGAATGCAATATGTGTATTTATAGTTTATTCTTTGAAAAAAATAGATATCTCTGTACTTCAGGTGCTAAACAGTGTAAACTTCGAGTTTAGGTAGGTGTTAAATGTGGACCAGATTGAGGTCTGGTTTCTACAAGGTTATGACCTTCCACCCTTGACCTGCTCCCAAACCTCAGTGCCTCCCGAGTTCTCACCTGTTCTCACAGCAGACCATTCTGGGGACAGCCCACTTCTTCCATAACTATTTCTCACGTCTGTTTCCAGTCTTCTGGGCATGTGGACTTAGGACATGCAGATGTTTTCACTGCTGTTTAAAAACAGAAAACAAAAAAAATTTAAAAACTCACATAACAACTTCACTGAAAGTTTAGAAGATAGAGGGGATAAAATCTAACATGCTCTCACCCATTTGATGCCCACCATTGGTGTATTTCCTTTTCATCCTGGCCTGCCACACATTAGTTATCATGGTAAAAAGAGCTAGTCTTCCCTTCCCTAGTCTGCAGGTCCTAGTTTGGATTTGCCCAGAAGCAGACCCTGAGAAACAGTAATTTCTGTGGGAAACACAGGCAATGCTGGTAGGGTAATGGGGAAGCGTTATAGGGAGGAGAAACAGCCAAAGAAAAGTGTACTTGGGAAGTGATAGAAGCTTATTCCCCAAGAAAATCTGGGGACATGATGCAAAACACACACCTCAAAATAATTCTACTCTAGGAGCTGGGTCCTTTATACGTCAACTCGTCAACTCGTCAACTCCCCGCAGTCATTGTTTGAAGACTGCGGGAGTGGGGTGTGGAGAAAGGGAGCTAATTCCTTAGCTGTGTGTGTGTCCCCAGGTGGGGGTGGTCGGGGAAGAAGCTCCCACATTCAGATATGCTCAATCTGGCAGTTGGAACTTGGCTGAAACGACTGAGAGCCCTGAGTGACATGGGCGGACCCAGAGTGTCTGCTATACTGCTTTATTTACTTAACATTAATTACAACACCAACCCTTCCTTGTTGCTACACAGCCTTTACATTGATGAGATGAATTTCCGCATATTTCCTAATGAAATCAGAATTTAACTATCCCTCTAATATTGGATATGTGCATTGCCTCAAAATGGAATGAGTGGGTTGGCAGCAAGTGGCTAACTCATTTCTGTCTAAATTCTAAGAGCAGGGAGCATACACCCAGGAATGGAAGAGTCATATGTTCTTAAAGATATTGGAAGATCTCTTGGCAAACGAGCCAAGCAGAACATCTCAGATGAAGACGCCCTGAGAATCATGACCACGTAGCTTATGCAGGATGGGTTCTGAATAGGATGCACTGTTATTCTGAGTGACACTTTGGAGCGTGTTCACACGAGACTTGTACTTCATTCTTCAGAAGTTCTAGGATCTGGGGCGCCTGGGTGGCTCAGTCGTTAAGCATCTGCCTTCGGCTCAGGGCATGATCCCGGCATTCTGGGATCGAGCCCCACATCAGGCTCCTCCGCTATGAGCCTGCTTCTTCCTCTCCCACTCCCCCTGCTTGTGTTCCCTCTCTCGCTGGCTGTCTCTCTGTCAAATAAATAAATAAAATCTTAAAAAAAAAAAAGTTCTAGGATCTATACATTTTTGTATATTAAAACTTTGTACCAGGGCCATGATAGTTGGGAAGCATGTAGTTATCAAATAATTTCGTACCAAAAAGTACTAGTGAAACGAGAGCCCTGGATTTTGCCATGGTTAACTTCCAAGGAGCTATGCCCCCTTGGGGAGGCTTCATGCTTCTCACGTGCCTCACCTGTACATCAAAGTGTGTGGCAAACGCAGTCTGCAGCTTCCCCAACCGCCATTACCACCTTCCATCTTTGTCCTTGCTGACACAGCGCAGATTTTATGTAGCTTCCAGGTGAGGAATCCCTGTTCTCAGGAAAATCACTCCTGTGACAACACCAGGGGATAGTCATGATCGCTTGAAGTCACTTGCAGTAATTCCTTTTTCCTTAGCCACATATCCACGTTCCCAGCTTCCTTTACAGGGAAGGCCATGGTAGAATAACAATTCTTACACATTATGACACTTACCATGGGCTACTCTTTAAGCACTTCACGTATACCTTAACTCACTTCATTCTCTCAACAACCTTGTGAGCTAAGGATATTATTATCATCCCGTTTTACCAAGGATCAAATCTGAAGCAGAGAAGTTAAGTAAATTTGCTCAAGTCACAAGGCTAGTAAATGGTGGAACAAGGACTCTTAGTAGACTTGTCCGTCTTCACGATCTATGCTCCTTTTTTACATGTAGAATACCCAGGCTTGTCTTTATGTAACCAGGAGTATATCCAAGCATTACACCTGAATCAGCAAGGGTTGGTCTTGGGAGACATTGGCTATCCTATACAGCCTTCCTCCTCACCACCGATTCCAACAGGAGTTACCTCCTGGCTTTGAATGATCAAAATGTGTGGTTTCCTCTTAAAGCTCCCATAATTAAATGCAAACATTGGTCAAAATCACATTACTGAAAGGTAGCAGGTAAGAAGGCTCTTTTTCCTATTCTTTGAAGGTTAGGCTGTGTAGGTTAGACAGCTTGCAAAATTTGCCTCCCCTCCAGTTCTGCTCTCCGTCACTCACACACCCCTTCATATGGGCATCCATATATATGGTACTTCAGAATAGTCTCTTTTATGTGAGAGACTTCCTATTTGAGGAAACCTTTCCTCAACACCTCATGCCAACCCACTCTCAACTCTTGAGGTCACTGATTTCTACTTTCTCTTTGGTTTTTCTGTTGATTCTTTCTGGCCAGAGACCCACGGTCATCTTTCATGCTAGCAGAAGAATGAATGGATTCTTCTCGTAAAGTCCTTATTTTGTTTTAGCATTCAGCTAACACCTCCAATTCCACAGAGCCTTTAGGTCCCTCTTACCTTGACCCCAACCCAAAGTCGCAACTTCAACCAAAGCTTCAAAGGCTCCAGGCAGTAGCTTCTTAATGGTTTTGGTTATCAGTGATTCAGTACTCTCCAGCGAGCTCTGCATATCCTTCATTCCAGGTAATTATAACTACAGTAGTGGGAAAAAAATAACATGAGGTTTTGCTTGAAGAATCACTCCCAGTTCTTTTTGGGAAATCATATAGAATGAGAGTTTCCAGAACACTGGTTATAGGAAAACATTGTCCTGGTTTTCAAATGGGCGAAGGCTGTGTTACAGAAACTGTAAGCCTTCAGTTGGACATGACCGTGAGCATTCCAAAAAGGAAGCTCCTGAAGAGATGATATGACTCACTGAGAGCAAATCAGGCCAGGCTGAGCTTGTGTTCACTTTCGAGAGAGCTGGGAAATGAGAGAAGCAGATCTTAGCCTCAGCTCTAATGCCCTGGTGTGTGACAATTGGTAGAAGGGAGTGGAGGAGGGTTAGAATTTGCCCTCCAGGAGTGATACATATATTCAATCTATATTAATCTGTTGCAGCCCCTTACACTGTAAAAGAGACAGCTACAACCTGAGCAACTGTTCCATGTAAATACTTAGAGGGCTTTGTGTGGAGGAAGCGTTAGGTGTCAGGGGTCAGAACTAGGATGAGCGTGTGCAGATCGCAGGGAGGCAGCCCCGCACTCCATATAGGGAACGGAGTTTCTTACATCGGAGTCACATACAGACCTTCTTTTATTTTTATTTTTATTTTTTTAATTTTTTTTTTAAGATTTTATTTATTTATGTGACAGAGAGACAGCCAGCAAGAGAGGGAACACAGCAGGGGGAGTGGGAGAGGAAGAAGCAGGCTCATAGCGGAGGAGCCTGATGTGGGACTCGATCCCGGTACTCCAGGATCACGCCCTGAGCCGAAGGCAGATGCTTTAACGACTGCGCTACCCAGGAGCCCCACACATACAGACCTTCTGATAGAGAAAAAGCACTCTTGCAAATCCCTAAGATTTACAAACATTTGCTCTGTGATGTTTCTTAATTATGGGCATACAGCTAGGTATAAAGTCCTTATGCTTACAGTTACACAAATTTATAAACTGAAGTTACAAACTACATCTGCAAATGTATACGTTAAATGCAAACAAAGCAAGGGCAACACTATTTAAATAACCTTATCTTAATGTGACAGATTATTTTGTTTTGCTGAAACAAAATCACCCTTCAGAACATGGCTATGGTATCAGTGGCTTTTGTCTCGGGCAGGTGCAGACCACCACATAAATTGTGATAACCCAAACCTAACAAATTTCTTTTTCTGAACCGCAGGGAACTTCATTTAGAAGGCATGCTGTGATGTCACTTTCTTTCACTAAAACTGACACCATTTTTTGCCTGTTGGGTCCAACACTGTTCTTTTCTTATTCATCCCAAACAATTAAAGTAGAACCACTCTCATAACCCATAAAAAAAGTAAGCACTGACAAATACATTCTGGTGGTCCTCAGATAAAAAGATGTCACTACATTTGTCAAAGTGCATAGAATGTACAACACAAAGAGTGAACCCTAATGTAAAGTGTGAATTTTAGTTAAAGTAATATATAGAGGGGCGCCTGGCTGGTTCAGTCAGTAGAGCACGTAACTCTTGATCTTGGGGTTGTGAGTTCGAGCCCCACGTTGAGTGTATGGATGACTTAGATAGATAAATAAATAAGTAAACTTTAAAAATGTAGCAGTAATTTATCGATATTGGCTCATCAATTGTAACAAAAGTACCACATTAATATAAGTCATTAATAATAGGAAATTAGAGGTACAGTGGTCAGGGATATATGGGAACTCTATACTTTTCACTCAATTTCTCTGTAAACCTGAAACTGCTCAAAAACCAAAAAGTCTAATTTTAAAAAAGAGGTCACCATAACATGCTTATATATTAATTCTTTCTAGTTCATTCTCCAAATGAAAAGACAAAATTTATCGGCTTGTATACAACTCTTAGACCTCCAGAAATATGTCTGTGTGTTCCAGGTTCCCCATCGTTTAAGAAATGCTGAAATCAGGGGTTCAAGAATGGAATGGGGCACTCCGGAAAGTTGTTCGAGCTCTTTGCTCAGAGTGTTCCAGAAAATGTCTGAGGGTCATCTTTCGAAGATGTCCTTCTGAAGACTTTTGCTTTTGGAGGGAGGTCAGAACACGTGAAATCCAGTTCCAAGATTATATAATTCCAGTTTTCACGAAGACATCACCCTGAATTAATTTGTTTTTGGTCCTACTTTTCACAAACTGCGGTGGCCTGATGCCAGAACCACAATGTACTTAAACTTGTAACTTTCTACATCTTTTTTCGAATTCCCACAACTCTGTCCAAATAGTGACAACTTCATTTAGACCAACCAATTGTCAATTTTTTGGTCCTGGGAAAGAATAACTAATAAATCCCACTTCATTCCAGGGAGCACAAATAGCATTCCTTCCTGATGGCCTATCACATTCCATTCTGAGCCAAGTACCATAGTTACAGTTCCATTTTTACATCTTTGAGCAGTCCATTTTCTCACTGTTCTCTTAGGCAAACCCTAGAAAACCTTTCTATTTCACTATTCCCTAGGAAAGTATTTCCTTCCAGGAACCCGAGGCTAAGATAGAAACTGTAAAAGGACTCTTGTAATGATAAACTTTTTTTTTAAACCACTTTTTATACTTTATTGAATTCATGTGTGTACATCTTTGCTTAGTTTTAGCAAATGACACTGGCATATTAGATGTTGTAATATCATTGGCATTGAGTATGTGAAATGCTTGGGCAAAGTGTCAGTTGGGTCTAAAACACTGAATTTCTTCAGCTGGGGTAGAATTCCTAAATCGGGGTCGAATCGTTTTCCATTTGAAAGTAAGGAAGCTGGGTCCTCTTCATAATCGTGGCTACCTAAGGGAGAAGGAGACAGCCATGTATTCTGATTCCAGTCTGTCCCCCCCATCTCTCCTGGGCATTTTTTCTCCCCTATCCCATTACATCAGACTTCTCACACTTTTGACTTGGGACTTCCAGAAATGAAGGCTGGCTGAGAGGCATGGCTTTTCAACTCCACCTACTGTCTGTTCCAAGAACTGCATTAGGTGTTTTGTTTCTTTTTAAGATTTATTTATTTATTTGAGAGAGAGAGACAGACAGACAGAGAGAGAGCAGGGGGAGGGGTAGAGGGAGAGGGACGGAGAGAATCCCAAGCAGACTCCCCACTGGGCTTGAATCTAGGACCCTGATATCACGACCTGAGCTGAAATCAAGGAAATCAAGTGTGGGGCACTCAATCCACTGAGCCATCCAGGCTCCTCTCTAAGAACTGCATTCATATTTCAGACATCCCAGTGCCAAATCCAAGAGCGGAGATGGCTCTCCCAATGGCAGAAAGAGGAAATGTATTGCAGTAGAAAGAAAGGATAAAATGGAAAAGCAAATGAAAAATCAGATTTTTGGGATGCCTGGGTGGCTCAGTCAGTTAAGCATCTGCCTTAGTCTGGGGTCATGATCCCAGGGTTCTGGGATCAGAGTCCCACATCAGGCTCCTTGTTCAGCTGGAGGTCTGCTTCTCCCTCTGCTGGCCACTCCCCCTGTTTGTGCCCCCCCCCCCTTTCTGACAAATACATAAAGTCTTAAAAAAAAAAAAAAAGAAAATTCACAGATTCTGGGGAATAAGCCTGAAAAATAAGGCACAGAGGGAAACCTGTTGCTATCTCTTTTGATATTTCCAAAAGGGAGGACTTATTTATACAAGATTACAACCAAACTCCAATAGATTGAAGAGAGATGATGTTTTCCATGTGGTAATATGATCTAATTATTCTCAAGTTGAATTAATATCAGTCATTTGATAACATTTCTATTGAGAGATATAAATATATTTCTTTTTATAATTGTTATCCCAGTGTGTTCTCTGTTCGAGGGCTATTACAGAGTTAGCATCAGTGCATTTTTGAACATGGTTGACAGTCTAAAAAGAGACAAAACATGCCTCCCTGGGGCGCCTGGGGGGTTCAGTTAGGTGTCTGCTTTTGACTCAGGTCATGTTCCCAGGGTCCTGGGATCGAGCCCCGTATAGGGCTCCCTACTCAGTGGGGAGTGCCTGCTTCTCCCTTTCCCTCTGCTCCTCACCTCTCTCTCTCAAATAAATAACTAAAATCTTAAAACAAAAAAACAAAAAACTTCCCTGATGTGTTGAAATTCTGCTTTTTTTTTTTTTTTCACTTCAGTGGTAATTTTTTTTTTTTTTTTTTAATACTTTCACCAGTTTCAGGAAAGGGTGGGTTGGAGTCAGGGGCTTCCTGAAACTTTTCAGAACCAGAATTCTAATGAAGCAGTGTATTTAGAGGGGCCCCCTGAGAATCGTGTTTTGGAACATACCGACCCCACGTGGTATTATCTTTGTCACATTTTGCAGTTTTGTGTGAAATTTATTTTTAATCTTTAACAAAGCCTGCCCGTGTTTATCTTATGAAAAACTGTAACGGTTTAAAACAAAACGTTTTAAAATAATTAAATAGACAATGAATGCTGAAACATAAAAGTCAGACAGAATGTTACCTTAACAAGAAAGAGCTTCCTAAGAATCAAAGGATCGTTGTTTGTTTTATTTGCTAAAGACAAATAACAAGTACTTTCACTTTAAGGGATTCTGATGGCTGTGGAAGGAGGTGAGGAGAAGCTGTATTCCCCACCCCCACCAAGACAAAGGCTTCCTACCCCTCATATTCACAGTGCTGAATACTTACTGACACTAAAAAGATATATTTTGTGTTTGGAATGAGATGCTGAGATTTGATTGAAGACGGCACATGGATCAAGCCAATGGCTTTCATGAGCATGCTTTCAAGCATATTTAAAATTATGGGAGAGAGAGACAATACCTTGGGCTTGCCTTATTTTGTGTGTGGGAAGGCAATAATCAGTGCGGCCCTGAGTGGGAACTAATGGCCTGGGCTGCTGTCTCTTTGTATGTAAATGCTTCCGAGTTCCATCCACTTCTCAAGTTTAGCTGATTTCAGTGCTACCTTTGATAAAGAAGGGAAGAAATGGGCTTTTCCAGAAGGAAAGCCTTTTATCCTAAGTACCTACAGATTTGGGGTTTAAGTCAGTGATGAGTTAAGTCAGTTATGAGCTAACATGTCAGAATAGGACAAGATGGAAATATATTCGCAGTATAGACATGAGTTTGAATAGTGGTGGTCCCTTTCTTTATGGGACCATCATAATCAGCCAAAGCACTTCTGGGTGGTGTAATATCTTGTCCTCTGCCACCTGCAGCTATCTCAGGGACCCTATCAAGTCCTACAAAAATTCTGTTCAAAGAGAAAACAATGGTTTTTTTTTTTTAATCTTGTATGTGTTACCCGCAAACAGCTTCCAAATATGTTTGCTAATTTTTATGAAAGCTTTCAACAAATATTTATTTTGCATGTGGCTAGATAGTGATTTCTGTGTTTTTAAGGACATGTTGTTGAATTTCCCACCCAGTTAGCATAGTAAAACGGCTAAGAGCTTGAGCTCTAGAATCTGACACACGGATTCTGTCACTTACTTGCAAGATCTGGGCAAGTCAATGGAGACCAGATTTGCTCATTTGCAAAATGGCAAGTGGTAATAGTATTTAACTTCAAAGGTTGTTGTGAGGACTGAACACGTGGAACGAAACGAGCTCGGTACAGGACCTGGCATTAAGTGGCAACTCTTCTTATGGTAAGTAAGGGTGTATATCCAAGACCTTAAATCAGTTACAAAGAACCTAATAGATGTTAGGCAGTAGTTGAGGGAAGTCTAACACTACCCGTCTTTTGAACTCAGGTCCTTTCTGTAGTCTCATGGAATGATATGGAAGTTCTTGGCAGAATGCTCATCTGTAGACAGTCTACAGGCTCATGCTGTGAGGAGGAAGGTCACAAAGTAAGGAGAGTGACCCTGATAAATATAGACATGAGAGAAGTCATGCTGAAAAGGGTTTTGTTGAACCAATCATTCTTAATCTCTATGTGGGACTGCATTTAATTGCACTGTGTGATAAATGATATACCATGACTTCAGGAAATCTTATAGAAAACAAACAAACAAAAAATCTCTCGTGGTTGGGAGTACAGTAATGCAAATATTCCAAACACCAGGTACTCCCTAAATCATGGCTTCGGAATGCACTGAATCAGCAAATTTACTTTGTTTTGCTTAGTTTACTTTAACGGGAGGCAGTAGGGCAGAGTGGTGAAATGAGGCAGCTCGACTGTTACTACCATTTTACAAATTATTTCACAATATTGTTATCAATAATTGCTTATGATTGTTGATTGACATTTTATAATTATATACCCATTAGAAGAGCTGGAAAGGTACTTCCTATGTATTAGAGATAATAAAAGTAAGTTTAAAAGTATCAAAGACATGTTAGGGGACTAGTTTTACAAAGAAGGATTCCGGAAATAAGACTATTTTGAGTAGACTAATTCTGTTATTTCAGGTGTCTAAGAGAGTTGTTTTGGTTTGCAGAAAGACTTGAGTTTAGATTGTATCTATTCAATATATTTTACATATACTTTTTTTAATAAATAAAAGATTAATAATAAAAGATTTTTATTTATTTATTTGAGAGAGAGAGAGAGAACACGAGCAAGGGGAGGGGCAGAGGAAGAGGGAGAAGCCGACTCCCCACTGAGCCCAGAGCCCAACCTCGGGGCTCGATCCCAGGACTCTGAGATCACGACCTGAGCCAAAGTCAGATGCTTAACCGACTGAGCTACCCAGGAGCCCCTCATATATGTTTTTATTTACTTTTCAATTGACTTAATAAGTGAGTTTTAAAAACCCTTTACTTCATCCACAGCGTGATTAACATTAGTATTGGGACTGAGTATACAATGCTTTTCCCAACATTAATTTCATAGTCATTTTCACTTCTGGATGTGAAGAAGCTTAGACCTGATGATGGCTGATTCTGCATGAATGTAGGCTCCGCTATAGGATGGCCCCATCATAGTTCTGTTGGAAGGTTCTTTATAGCTACATCCTGATCCGCAAAATTGTTAGTGAGTAGACAGTTGGAGCTTCAATCCCATCACTCTACCACAAAAATAGATTTTCAGATTCTTTTAATATGAGCGTTATCTAGATAAAACTCTATCTAGGTCCTCTTTGACAAGTTACATGATTCAGTGCTTTGTTTCTATAAACTAAAGTTAGAAACTCAGAGTGACTCACTTTTCTTTTTTCTACGCATCTAAGTGTACAAGGAAATCAGACTGCTTCTGGTGTTGCTTTCTTTAAAAGAAAAAAAAAAGATCTGCTCCTGCTCAAGTATCCTTTTTAGGTCAGCAATTTTGAAGTGCAAGACTTATTGGTATCCGAGCGGAAAGGGCTGATGCTCTGCTTTATCACGACTCTGTGAGTAGAGCTCTTCCATAGCTGGAGAAAGGAAAACATTTGTTGTACTAATACTGAATGTGCTTCCTGTGTAAAATAACCTTTAACTCTGTGGAGATCCCCCATTTTAATGATCAGGGACATAGTGGAAAGAGAAGGAAATCCAAACACCCCACTGCAGCCATTCTCCTCACCAGCAGGTCAAGCTGCAATCTTCCTCATGACAGAAATGGCTGCTGGGGGAATGTTCAACTGGGCTCCTGTTTCTCCTATTTTAAGATATGACGACTTTAATTGTTTAAAAATGTGTGCGACATTTTGACCTTGTAAGAAGGCTGGGCTACATCAATCAAGGACCATGAGGTAGATGGACCAGTGGAATCCTCTTACTCATGCGTCTGTCTGGGGATTGCAGGAATCTGGTCAGCTGTAGAATCAGCTTTTAAACCCCAAGCAAGACCACACATTTCTCTATCTCTGTCCGTCTGTTATAGAAACATTACTGAGTCTGCAGTGACCGCCCTGGCCATTGGAACATTTCTGTTTATGCAGAAACTTAAAGTGGGATTTCCTACACTGAAAGAGGGGAAAATCCAGCAGTGTTCACCTAGAGAAACAAACTTCTCAAGTATATTTTGGTTTTAGAAACCCCCTGCAGTATCCCAGCTCCTTAATTTCTGTGAAAGTATGTCTATGTGTCAGGGAAAGAAGGAGTTAATATATGAGTTCAGGGCTTCCATGGCACGCTGGCACTATGGCGTCCCACTGCAGGACACAATCACATTCTGTCTCAGCAAACTCACCTTGAGAACTGCATTTGGTATTCCCAGAATGCAGTTAGCATTGGATGAACATGAGAGTTTCCTACCGGTCAACCAATGGCATGTCTGCCTCCGAGCTCACTTGCAGATTTCTCCTTCTTAGAAAGGTATGCCTACTTTCAAAAGGACATCAGAGCTGATTGGGAGAGAGAAGAAAAAGAGTAATGGGCCTGATTACTTCAATCTCCTTCCCATTCTGTATTTTCTCTTTCTCTGTCTGTCTCTATCCCACTCTCCTCCTTCCCACTTACATGTGCAACCCCTCAAGCCAGATCCTCTGATTAATTTTGATTTTCATCTGTTTTGTCTCCTTCTCCCTAAGAATGAGTGACTGGTCTCTGAGTACAGATCAAACCTAATGACACAGAGTTGTGTATTTCACATGCCTTAGACTGCATTGCTGGGTCATAAAACTCTAGCAAAGTCTGACATAGTTATGGTATAGTGGAAAGAACACTACCTGGTATCTTAGTAGGTGTTTGATAACTATTAACTTTCGTTTGACATTTGATGTTTGCTGATGGGTTGAACACTTGTTAGGAATCACGAGAGCAGTCTCTGTCAGCATTCTGCTACTAATTTGATGTATAACCTTTGACAGTCTCTCAACCACTCTGGGTTTACAGTTTCCTGGCTTTCTAAAAAGGAATTGTATTTTCATGATTCTTGAAATGGGCATCCATGCTCCTAGACAGAAGAATTTAGGATTATATCAGAGGATGTATACAGCCAGAAGAGAAACACCTTCCTAGAGTTTCAATTTCACTTGAGGGTAAAATCTGAAAGTTTTGTTTTCTGTTATTATATGAAAACAAACAAGGATATATTAGGTACTCCTGAAATGGAAAGTGTGCCTGAAATTCATGCCCGCAGCCAACAGCTTTGGGTCTTGACCACAGATTTCTTCTTATTCGTATTCACTTTCTTTTGCTTTTAGGAGTTCTTCAGAGTGGAGAACTCTAAGAAGTCCTCTGAGGTGATAGGACTAATCTAATGCAGGACTCATGACTTGCTCCCCAAACCTGGTACCTTTCCAATGTTCCATATCTGAGTGCATGCTACCACATTCATTAAATTGCACAAGTTGGAAACTTGTGTCATTCTTGACATCTTCTGCTGCCTTATTCCCTACAACCAGTCCATCACCCAAACTTGCGATTATTGACTTCTAAATAGCTCTCAAATCCATCTTCTCTCCATCTTCAAGCTACTCTTATTCCTTGTTTTAGCCCCCTTACTGTTCTATGCCACATCCTGTTGTGGCCTCCCTGTAAGACCCTGCATTTTCCTGCCTGTGCCTAGCTGTAACAGCTTCCTTTTTCTGCTCCAGCCATACTGGCCTTCTTCTATTCCCTCATATACACCAGGTTACCTCTCATCACAGGACCTTGCTTATGTCTATTTTCTTTCTCCTTCCTTCACTCAGTTAACTTCTATTCATCAGACCCAAGAAGCCTTTCCTGGCCTTGCTAGTTCAAATCTCCTTTATTAGGACCACTTACTTCTCTTTTGTGGCACTTGCTGGAGCCACAATTTTTTTGTTTGTTTGATTGATAGTGGGTTTCCTCCAAGGCTGAAATTCCATGAGGACAGGAATCATATCTGGCAGGCACTATGATCCCATAAGCCAGTAGTTACTTTAATAGTAGATACTTTAATAAATAAATATTTGGTGAATGAATGAAGTAGTTATTCACTAGCAAAGGCATGGGAAGTATGGCTAAATGCCATCAATAACAATGAGTTAACACACATGGAAGAATTTTGGGATTCTAAACTGTTCAACTATTAAATTCTGTTTGGAGTGATTAGTTGGGATGTTATTTTTTAAACATCAAGTGCTGATTATTTGAAATATGATGTGCAGATTTATAAAGACAACATGCAAATAAGCATTTGGAGTCAAGCACTTAGATCTTTTAACAGAATTTCCAATCTTCTATTTTTTAAAAGATTTTATTTCTTTTTGTCAGAGAGACAGAAAGAGACAGAGAGAGCACAAACAGGGCTCCCCACAGCAGGCTACCCACTGAGCAAGGAGGCTGATGTGGGACTCAATCCCAGGACCCTAGGATCATGTCCTGAGCCGAAGGCAGACACTTCACCAACTGAGCCACCAGGCGTCACAGAATTTCCAATCTTTTAATGGTTGCTATACCCAGGAATTCAAACAAAAGAGTAGTTTTTATACATAGTCATTTATCAGACTCTTCATTTAACTAATAAAATTATTTTCCTGCACTTGCATGACTTTTGTCCTAATGAGACAAACACATTTTCACAGTGTTCCCCACTTAAAATAAATCGCCTTAAGAATTCGTGGCATGACATGGGAATGCCAACAACAGAAATAACTTTAAAATGATACTCCTTTTACTTGTAAGACCTAAGATTTCTGTTTAAATGACAACATGAGTCAAAACACTAAATTTAAAAAGTAATCTCAATATATACAGATTTCCAAATAAATTTTCAATGGAAGGAGAAATCCTACAAGTTGTCTTTCATATGTGATTAATCTTTTCTTACTAGTCATTAATTTAAGCATGCATATACATAAAAATAACATAGATTTCTTTAGGTACATGATACAAAATGATCAGCAGTTATTTGAAAAACATCAAGCACTTACTCTGTTACAACGTTCTGTTGCATTTCACAGGGAAAAATAAAGTATTACGTTTTAAGATTATTTTTGTGGCAAAGACTATCTGACTGAAGAGTAGATATTAAGCAAAAAAGGCAATTATTTTTCTCCTATAGCATGAAGTCTAGAGGTAGGCAATCTGTGTTCAGTGAGGTTATCACGGACATGGGTTCCATTTCTCTCTCTTGTTTTTGTCACCTCATGATCCCACAATTGCATTCAAAGGAGGTGGTGGTATAAGGGGGTAAGATAGGCAAGGGCAAAATGTGACCATTTTAGAGTGACCCTCCTTTTTTATCATGAAAGTTACCATGTGCCCCAAAAATTCAAGGCAGGAGAAATAAAAAGGCATTCACACCAAGACACACTGTGGTCAAATGCAGACAAAAAGAATACCTTAAAGCAGTCAAGGAGAAAAATACAGATTACCCACAAGGGAAAAACAGACTCATCGTATACTTATCAACAGCAACAATGGATGCCAGAAGGCAGTGGAACAATATTTTCAAGATGCAGAGAGAAAATAGTTGACAGGATAGATTTTTATACCCAGCAAAAACTATCTTTTATGAGGGCAAAATAAAAACATTTTCCAACAAACACAAAATTAAAGTTTACTATCACTCACTAGAGAAATTTCTATAGGATGTACTCCATGATGAAGAAAACTCATCCCAGAAAGAAGGTCTTAGATCCAAAGAAAATTATGAACACATGGGTAAATCTAGCCAATCACTGTGGTAAACAACATCTTAATTGTAAGATTAAAAAATTATATACACCTAAAATGCTGGTAAAAATGGCATGTAAATTGGGAGACAATAATCAGGAATAAGGCATTCAAAGATCTGTACTTTGTTTAAAGTTAGTCAGTTACACTGACTTAACTTATTAAATTACACACTTTATTATTTACATATTTTATTAAATTACACATACACATATGTATGTTAAAATTATAGAACACCTTGTAAAATATCAAGAAACAAAGGTATAAATTCCAAACTAATAAAGAGGAAAATAGATTAAGAAAAAGAAAAATAAAAGTAAAAAATCCCCCCAAAAGTCAAGAAGATAAAAAAAGAACATAGAAAAGGCAGAACAATAGAATGCATAAAGTAAAATGGTAGAAATGAAATTCAAGTAATTAAAATAACAATAAGGGTACACCAAACTTTTAATCAGATTAGGTAGAAAGCAAAATCTTGCTCCATGTTGTTTACATGAGACATGTGTAAAACAAGTTCACAGAGTTACAAGTAAAAGTAAACATTACTAAAGATAGAGGTTTGTTACCTACTAAGGAAGGTCCAATTCATAAGAAAAACGTAAGCAATTCTAAACTCACATACCTCTAATAAGATAGCTTCAAAAAATGTCAAGCAAAAAATGACAAAACAAGAAAAAAATTGACAAATACATTTTTATTGAGGTAGACTTTAACAAATCTTTGTCACAAATTGAAAAGATAAAAATTATCAGTAAACACATTATTGACCATCACAATAAACAAACCAGGTCTAATAAACATAGATAGATGCCTATACCCAACAACTGGAGAATACACTTTCTGTTCCCAGGAACAGTTACGATAATTGACAATGTGCTGGCCTAGAAAGTAAATCTCAACAAAGGCCAAAAAATCACTACCATATAGAATATATTCTCTGACCACAAAGCAATTAATAACCAAAAAAACCCAAAAAACTTGGAAATAAAAGTATAATTCTAAATTGTTCATGGGTCAAAAAGAAAGCAAAAGGAAATAAGAAAATTAGAATCAACAATAACAATTCTATAGGAAAGCTTGTGAGATATAGCTAAAGTGGTAGATGGAGGAAATGATAGCCTTATAATACTTACATTAATAAAAAAAGAAAAATTGATGGGGCGCCTGGGTAGTGCAGTCGTTAAAGCATCTGCCTTCGGCTCAGGGCGTGATCCCGGCGTTCCGGGATCGAGTCCCACATCGGGCTCCTCTGCTGGGAGCCTGCTTCTTCCTCTCTCACTCGCCTGCTGTGTTCCCTCTCTCGCTGACTGTCTCTCTGTCACATAAATAAATAAAATCTTTAAAAAATAAAAAAAATAATAAAAAAATAAAAAAAGAAAAGTTGAGATTATAAAAAGAACACAAAATCTAAATATAATAGAATAAAGGAAACAATAAAAAGAGCAAAAATTAATAAAATAAAACATCCAGTAGAAAGGATCAACAATAAAAATGTGGATTCATTGAAAAGAAATTAGTAAAACTGACAAACCCTTAGGAAACTGATGAAGAGAGAGAACAGATTCAATTTTAAGAATGGCAAAGGAAATCATAAATACAACAGCAATTACAAGATAAAATATTACAAGCAATTTTTTTTAAAGATTTTATTTATTTATTTGACAGAGAGAGAGACAGCCAGCGAGAGAGGGAACACAAGCAGGGGGAGGGGGAGAGGAAGAAGCAGGCTCCCAGTGGAGGAGCCCGATGTGGGGCTCGATCCCAGAACACCGGGATCACGCCCTGAGCCGAAGGCAGACGCTTAACGACTGCGCCACCCAGGCGCCCCTACAAGCAATTTTTAAATAAATTTAAGGACAAGTAAAATAGGCAAATTTCTGAAAATACAAATTTACAAAACTGACGTAAGAAGTTTAAAATTGTAAATAAGCCTGATATTTAGCTTGTATGCAATTGTACAGCTACACTGTTTGCTTAGGGCCAGGGTCAGTTCTGATTGATTAGTGTGACCATTCTAATCGAGTGTTAAATAATTTGATTACCACCTAATCTGTAACCATTAATAACAACTTTCCCACAAAGAAAACACCAGGTCCAGGCAGTTTTATAAGCAAGTTTACCAAGATTTAAGAAAGAGATAATTCAATCATAAACTCTTTTAGGGTGTATAAAAGGATGAACATTCCCCAGCTGAATTTATGACACTAGTATAACTTTATACACAAAACCAGACAAGAAAAAATTACAATCCAACTTCACTCTTCATCAGGGATGCAAAAATCTTCAACAAAATATAAGCAACTGTATCAAGCAATATATATACAAAGATAATGACCAATTGAGTTCACTCCAGTAGAAGATTGTTGTACCATTAGAGATTTATTAATGCAATTTACACCATTAACAGATTAAAAGAGAAAAATCATATGGTCAATTCAAAAGAGGTAGAAAAACATTCAAAAAAATTTCACAAGCCATTTATAATAAAAACAAACAAAAAACTTGTAGACAAAAAGGAATAGAAAAGAACATCCTTAGCCTACCTAATAAAGGGTATCTGCAAAAACATCTCCAGCAAATATAATACTCCACAGTAAAAAAAAGTTAAAAGCATTTCCTTTAAAAAATACAGACTAAGACAAGGAGATAAACTATTATCATTCCCAATTACTTTATGCTGGAGTTTTAGCCATTGCAGAGAATCAAGAGAAATAGCAAGGGAGTCTAAGAATTGGAAAGGAAGAACTAAATTGTCATTATTTACAAATTAAATAATTATCTATGTAAAAAACTCAAAGAATCTACCACAAATTATAATTAAAAAATTCATCAAGGTTACCATAGGATCAATAAGTGAAAGTTAATTGCATTTCCATTATACCAGCAAAAAGCAGCTACAAATTTTAATTTTAAAGGATACCAGTTACAATAGCACAAGATATCTATTAATAATCTAATAAAAATATTTAAGAAACTTCATGTAGAATATTATAAATATTTACTGAATCAAGAAAAACATAGGCAGACCCATTTTCACCATTATTTATTCAACATCATTTTGGAGGTTGTAGCAAGTGCAGTGAAATAAGGAAAGAATATCAATTTGGTAAAGAAGAAATTAAATGATCTTTTCATTGATAATATGATTACATATTTATAACCCCCAAGATATGCTTTCAAAAGGGGCCTACTAGAATTAACAAGATAATTGAGTAATGTAGCTGGACACAAGATAAATATAATATAGAGACATATACAAATATACATACAAATGTATGTGTGTGTATACATTGTTCTCTATATGGTAGAAGCTCTCTTAATTCACTTCTACATAAAAGGGGGATTTACACAAGTTCTCAATTTCATCTTAGTACTTACAGACTATTACCTATGGCAGGATAAATGCCCTCACCTTGTGAGATAACCATGTAGTCCACTTTACCAGTTGAGCTGTATGCTTACTAATATCCAGTTGTGTATTCTCCTAAACTTTTTTTGTGACAGGTGCACTGCTATTAAAACTAAGTAATTTAAATAAATATTACTGAACCCAATAAACAATAATGTGAAAAGAATGAATTGTTTTTAGGAAAACTAAGTTGTCAGCTTTAGAAAAATTCAAGGGGTGCCTGGGTGGCACACTATATATATATTCACACACATATGTTTGTTAAAATATTTAAAATATGTATGCTGCATTAGGTAGGATAGGCTAGGTTATGTTGTAGAAAAACCAAAATACCCCAAAAAACCCTTAAATCTCATGATTTAAAACCACAAAGGCCCTTCACCTGGATAGCATCCAGGACAACTATGGCCCAGAATTCTAGCTACTTTGGTCTTTTGGTCTTTTGGTCCTTCCGTATCAACACATACTTCCATAATCACCAAGACAAGGGAGATATTATGAAGAATCATGCTCTAATTCCTCAGTTTCCATGCAGAAGTGAAAAATATCACTTCAACTCACATTTTCATTGGCCAGGATTAGTCACCAGCTATATCTAATTTTAAGAGGTAAGAAAGTATAATCTTCTTACATACTTAGAAGTAGAGAGGAAATGGATATTGTTGAACACTGATATCTATCACACATGTATTATTTTCTAGGATTTTCTCAATCTTGTCAATTTAAAAACAAAACACTGTGACAGTTTGTATTACTGATCAAAATATTTGCTGTCCTTCCTGTTGGAATATTATTTCCTTCCCATTGGCATTGTGACTTAAAGGGCCCTTTCCTGTAAAAGGATTATGGATCTTTGACATTTCAATATCAGATATGAGCATATGTCTTGCTTTGGCTTATGAAATGTGAGGGTAGGGGATGTGGGACACTTCTTTGTAGAAGCTTTAAGAGCCAGGAGATGCTGTACCTTGATTTCCTTCCCTCTACTACAAGGTTGCAACATGCCGAGCAGTTACTCCGTTAGCCTGGGTCGCGGAGTGAAGATGGTGTGAAGCCGAGCTGTCGCCAGCTTGTGATTGACAAGCAATATGAGACTGTCATCACAAACCACTGAGAACTTCAGGTTGCCACTGCAGCATAATTTACCCTAACCCTACTAATATACACACCATCCTTATGGTATCAGTAAGAATGCGGGTAGGAATAGCCAGATAGAAATAAAAATGGAAAGACATATATTCCATTTGTAATAGTGATAAAAGTACAGAATACTTAAGGCTAAATTTGACAAGACAGGTTTAAGACATATGAAGAAAATTATAAAATATTATTGAAGGATATATAGCATGTGAATCTTTCCAAAATCGATGTACAAATTTTATGTAAACCAAATCATAATCCTAATGGTTTCTTTTTTTAATTTGATAAAAGCATTTTAAAGTTCATGTGGAATAAGAGAAATGACCTATAATGTTGCTGCCAAGATTAAATGGGCTAAAATGTGTAAAGTGCTTAGGACAGTATTTGGCACATACAGGCATAATAAATGTTAGCTAGTTTTGCTGTTTGGAAAACTATTTAGATCATTAGAATGGAGAATCTCAAAATGTATCTTAGCGTAAACAGAATTTTAATATAGCTTCTGGAGGAAAATAAAATTAGACTCCTCTCTTAATTCATATTGAAAAATAAGTTCCATATGAATTAAAAACAAAGTACGAAAAATAGTATTTTAGAATAAAACTTGAGAATAACTTCATACACTAGGGGTTAGGGAAATATTTTCAACGGAAACAGCCAGGAAGTTGTAAAGGAAAAGAGACATTTACTAAAAAATGTATGGGGCGCCTCAGTGGCTAGTCCATTAAGCATCCAACTCTTGGTTTTGGCTCAGGTCCTGATTTCAGTGTCATAAGATTGAGCCCCCGCTGGGGGTCCAAGCTCAGCAAGGAGTCTGCTTGAGATTCTCTCTCTTCCTTTCCCTTGGCCCCTCCCACTCATGCTTGCACATGCATGCTCCCTTTCTCAAATAGATTAATCTTTAAAAAAAGAGTATGGCTGGAAGATACCAAATCAAAAGAAAAATATTACAGCAGATTATGAAAAATATTTGTGATGCATAGGACAAAGGTTAACATTTATAGTATATGAGCACCTACAAATTATAGGAAGATGAAAAACTCCATAGAAAAATGAGCAAAGGATGTGTGAATAGGCATTTCCAGGAAAGCAAATCTAAACAATAAATAAATATGAAAAATTGCTTTATCTTACCAGCAATCAGGAAGAATCACACTGAAGTAACAATAAGCCATCACTTCTCACTCATCAGATCAAAAAAAAAATTTAATTGTTGATAGAAATGTGTGTTTACACATTCTGAATCACTTTTTACATCTGTTTAAGAAAAGGATGTCTCAGAACAATCCTTTAATACATATAGTGGTAAAGGAAGAAATTATTTTGTATTGCAATTAGTCATACACAAACTACACTATTTTGTAATTTCAGTTTCTCATGGAATGTATTTTGACAAGACTTTGACTTCTGTTGCTCTTTGTATCTTCACACTATAGGTCCCTCTGAGCTCCAAAGAATTTTGCAACTACGTATGGTCACTGGACAGTGTTGTTTTGTTTTTTTTATTTTAATTCCAGTTAGTTAACATACAGTGTTATATTCATCTTAGGTGTACAATCTCATAATTCAACACCTCTATACATCACCCTGTACTCATCATGACAAGTGCACTCATTAATCCCCATCACCTATTTAACCCATCCCTCCATCCCCTGGACAGAGTTTTTTTGACTTCATTACCTTTTTGGATCTGTGACTTGCATGGTTCTCCACCTAGTTTTGCACAGGTACTTTCCTACTTAACTCCTCACTCCTTCCCCACCACTTTCTAGAATCTTCTCAGCAGGGTGCTAGGGCCAAGGCAATTTTAATATTTACCTTAGGAAATAGACTCAGTGCTCACTGTGCCCTGGGGCTAATTTCACCGGTCTCGACCACCAGACCTTTGAAACATGCAGCCATTGTTCATTGAGTTTACTGACTGTGGTGATGATGTGGAGAATGGATTACGGACCAGGTGAGCGAGGAGAGAGGCAGGCAGGCCAGCTGAAAGGCTATTGGAATGTGCCTAATGAAAAATGAGACCTAAAAAAGGATACAATCAGCTCCCACAAAGATGGTGAATGGAGTTTACGGTCTAACAAGGAGAGGCATATGTGAAAACAAGAAGGGCAACAATGTGTTACAGATGCTGTCATAGGATTTCTGTACGTATATGCAGTGGGGCCCAAATCTGGTCTCCCTGGAAGGGGGAAAGCAGGGCCATAGAGCAAGCCAGGAAAGGCTTCATTAAAGGAAGTGATGCTTGCCCTGAGACACTGCAACTAGAGCCTTTCAGGAAAATGGGGAGGACAGGAGTAAAAGTACAGGGACATGAAATTCATGACATTTTCAAAGAATTCCAAGGAATTAAATATGACCAGAGTAAAGGATTTAAGAATGAGATGAAGTTGGCAGTCAGATCACAAAAGGCCTGCTTGCCATTCTAAAGAGTCTGGAATTAATCCTGTAGGGTGGGCAACAAGGAGCTATGAAGGGCTTTAGGTAACAGATTTGAATTTTAAGGGACAAAACATCTTTGGCAGCACTATGGAAGATGGTTAGGAATAAGGCAGGGAGCTCTTCCTAATGACCCAGGCATCAGGCTGTTATTCTGTTAACCATGATATTCTGTTTGTCAGGCAATTTCTCTGAGGTATTTGAGAAATAATACTTTTCTTTCTTGCTGATGTAAAAACACTAACTAGAACAATAAACAAACAGGTCTTCTTTTTTTCTTCTGTACTCCATTGTGTAAACTTAGTTGTACACTCTAATTTAATAAATGGAGTGAGGCTGAATAGCCTTTGGCATCAATCCCAGATACTAAAACAGTGAGAAAACAACAAAACAGGGAACATAATATCTATCCATAAATCCAATTGTATGGTTAGGGTTATGGAGCACTTTAAGAGTTATGATTTCCCTGGCAAAGTGTCAAAAAACCATACCTTTGAAAATTATTCGGAACAGCCATTTGGCATCCTACCATGCTGACAGAATGAAAAATGTCGAGTAAACAGCCTACGTGTAATTCACCATTCTTGAAGAAGTAAAGGAAGGATGTTTTCTAAGGCTTCAGAGTGACATATTTTATTAAATAAAAACATGGTCATGAAAAAAGCCAAGAGAAAACTTCCCAACTCACTCAGAAAACAGAGTCAATCTATTTTTTTTAAGAAATAGATATATCCTGTCATGTAAAAGAATATCTGCAAGCCAGTCTGTTCCCAGTGGTTCTTTCTGGGGGATTCCATTCTTTTTGCCCTTTTGTGTTTTCTAATCTTCTACATTGAGCATGCATTGCTCCCATAAAGAAAAACAAAAAAACCTCAAACAGACCAACCATACAATCAGAATGACTCAGGTTGTCTTTCTTAGCTTTTAGATTCTAAATCAGCTTTCTGATTCTGAAAAAGATTAGTGCAAACTGCTTTTGAGGTAACCTCCTAGTATGCTTTGAATACAGGCAAATTTTCTCTCCTCCAGGTTTTAAATGTCTTCAAGGAACAAAATTTTGAATTTCCAAAAATACAAAAGCTTCCCTTTAATTATCCATGCCAGTGGAGAAGACTGACCCTAGTATTCAAAAACGGCATCTGATTCGAAAATATCAGGTGTACATGTATATTATATTAGGCTCTATATACAACTATATGGTGTTTTTGAAGATTTACCTTCTGAATTACATTTTTCTTTAGCTAGTATTAACGCGACTCCATGTTTCTACATGTGGGCAGGTAAATGAAAGGTAATAGAAAGAGGGCTACAATAAAAACTTTGTTGCATAAAATCTACAACTGTATGCTCCACAGACGAATAAAGACTCTTTATGATGAAAATATAAACCACTTTTTCAAAAGCACAGACTTCAAATAGGGCTACAAGAGCAGGGAAAATGGAATGCTAACCTCTGCTATGTCTGATGCAATGCAGATGTAAAATAGTAAAACAAAACACCTGGATTCAAGAGTTCACTTTAGCACTTTTTCTCAAAACCCAGCTTTTCATATTCAGAGGACACTCTTTTAAAAACAGCTCTATCTGAAATCACAGTCAGCAAGTATTTCGGAAGAAATATGAAACACTCATCTTTCAGGGTTAAAGAGAAGGGTCTGTCAAATAAACTGGGTGTAAAGTATTTCTCCATCCCTTAACACTTATGAAGGCACTTGCAAAGAGAGATGTGTAAATATGATTTATCTGAAATTAAGCACGTTGAACCTTCCCCAACACTACAAGAATTTAGATCATTTAAAGAAGAGTTAGGTGTACTATTTAAAATTTATAGATACTTTTCAGGTCCTCTGGGACATAGTAACTTTCTTTATTAGTTGAGATTTGTACTACCCCTTCACAAAAACTCCCTCCCCAGTCTCAGAGGGGAACACAATATCTGAAACTTAACACAGCCATACAGTGTTTTAGTTAATAGGTACGTTAGAGAGAATATGTTTTACGAAGTTTTTACACTAATTATTTCTCCCTCCCATCTTTCTTAAAAAATGGAACTCTCATGCTTCTCCTATGCTAAACTCTGAGGGGAAAACAATTGCCACCAACCCTTGTCTCCAGACCCTCTCCAAATCCCCCCATTCTGCTTTCAGAGCTCAAAGGAATCCATCTGGCTAAGAACTGTCAGAGACTGGGAGGAAAAGAAGACCAAGCAGGACTGGCCAGAATTTGTAACTGGAAGGGGCAGGGGGAAGGCTGGGCACATCTCACACACACACACACACACACACACACACACTCAATCTGTGGCTCTTAATATTAGTGGATGTCGGAATTGTAGACTTTTTGGTGAGATGCCAGTTTTTGTTGAGTCTAGCCCTGGGGGAAAGAGGATAATTGGAACCAGATAAGGATTTAGGGCCTTGGCTTACAGTGCTGAGCTTTAAGGTTGGGCTCCAGGCCCAGGAAGGTGCTTCTGAGAACTTCTTCAAGTAAGTTCTCTTGGATCACCCATGTCTACCTCCACCTATTTCCCAACCATATTAGCCTAGTCTTGCCTATTAGCCACAACTATCCATTCATCTGTTCTTTCCCACACTTTTCATTCAATAAACATTTACCGGTGCTTTCTGTGTGCCAGATACAGATACAACATTGTGTAAGCCATAGCCCCTGACCACAGAAGCTTGTTGAAAAGAAATAGATGTGGAAATAGATCAACACAACTAAGTACTAAAACACTTATCGGTCATATCAAGTGCATTGAAAGGGCCTTGCCTTTTCTGCCCCCTGTACTCCTCTGGTACCATTAAATGCTCGGCCCCTGAACCTGCTACTCACTGGTCTTCCTTTCACAAAGCCTGCCACTAAGCCCCTTGGAACATTAGGCTAGACTTCCCTAGTTTATTGCAACTAGATTTGCCACAAGTTGTCTTCCCCCATCTTAGCCCTAACTAAAACCTAGCTTTCGCATAAACGACGCCACTTTCCTCAAAAGCCTGTCCCGTGAGGTCTATTCTTTCTCCCACTTTCCCTAACTCACAGAGTAAGAAAAATGTCAACACAACTTCTTGTTCCCCACTTTACTGCTCGATCATTTATCACTCAACTACCTCTTCTTTGAAAGGCATGCATTTGTGGGGCACCTGGATGGCTCAATCAGTTCAGCATCTGCCTTTGGCTCAGGTCATGATCCCAGGGTCCTGGCATCCAGTCCCACATTGGGCTCCCTGCTCAGTGGGGAGTCGGCTTCTCTCTCTCCCTCTTCCCCTTGCTTGGGCTCTCTCTCTCAATAAATAAATAAAATTTTTTAAAAAATGAAATGCATACATTTGCTTTACACCATTCTTTCTTTACTTTTGAAGGGGTGAGGACTCAACCAATGCCACGGGCATTTTTCAACTCAGCATGCTTTTACGCCAACCTGAGATGTTGCCTGGCTGTTTTCAGTCACCTGCTCTCACCTATGTTCCAACAGCAGCCAGCAACCTAGATGGGTTTCTTCTGCTATGTTCAACAACATGCATTCAACAAATATTTTTGCCAGAAAAGCTTAAGAGTCAAGTCAAGGAAGACAACTAAAAGTAAAGTAAAATAGAGTACTCGTTGTGCTACAACGCACATGAGCCTGTTTCTTATGTAAAATGTGGATAATAGTAGTACCTACCTCATAGAGTAATTGAAGACTAACTGAAACGAAGTATGTCAACAACTAAGAATAGGGCCTGACATACAGCAGATGTTAACAAGTACAAGTAGTCTATCCTCCAAACATAATTACATAAAGCCTAAGCAAACATATTAAACCATTCTAATATCCAATCTAACTTAATTCTTTAAACTACTTCAGCACACTCAACACTGACTTGTATTAGTTAATGCTGTAACAAACCTTTTTAGAAGGATATAAATATGGGTGTGTATATGGCTCAAAATAAGGCAATTTTTCTCCTTGCTCTTCGACTGAAATTACCTTCACATCAGTCACCAAAGATCTATTTTTGAGACTTCATGATCTTTTTAAAGCTATCTTAAAACTACTATCTTTGTTTTGAACTACTTTTCAACCTCTCAACACTCTCTCCCCCTTTGGATTCTATGATAGCACTTTGATTTTCCTTCTGCCTGTCTGACCATCTCTTTTTTGTCTCCACAGCAGGCTCTCCTTCCAATGGTTGCCTCATGAATTCTAGTATTTCTTAAGGTCCATCAATACTTTTCACTGCTTCTCAAAGTCTCTGCAATGTGCTGTGATACCCTTCTACCCTTATCTCTTCTGTGGACTACTACAACACTCTAAATGGTATCCTGGTTCCTAGTTTCTCCCGATTCCAGTATATTCTTCATGCTGCCACCAGAATAATTTTTTTTTTAATGTCAAATGTTTGTGAAAAGACCTCCATTACTGCGTATTTTCTCAAAAAAAAAAAAAAAGCTCCAAACCTCAGCACACCATACAGGCTCTTTAATTTACCCCCAACCAATCCCTCCAATATCATTTCACCTTGTTCCACCTACTTCCCCAGAACTCCAAACACGTGGAAATCTTCATTGTTCATATTACAACATGCCCTTTTGCAAATCTCTGCCTTTCCACATTTCCTCTTCCTCAAAAGCCTGTTTTCCCTGTTTCCAACCACTTCCTGATCCAACTCCTTTCTCTATTAAACATTTACCACATTTATTTACCTTGTCTATTTCCCCAGGAAAATAAAAGCATCTCAAGTATAGGGAAGTGGCTTTTTCTTCTCTTTAGTTCCAGAATCATATGCTCAACAAAAATTTAATGACTAAATTGTGAGGAATCGACAACACTAAAATGATTTCTTTTTAAGAGTTGCATTTTTAAAATTTCTCCTTAGGTGGAACTGAGTGAAAGGAAAAAATGCAAATGAAACATTCAAACTCAAATCTCAAGGTAAATATGGAAGAGCCAGAAGATAAGGACAGCAATGCAGAATATTCAAAATCTGGACTATCCTGGAACTTCAAGGTTGTAGGACCATGGCGGTAGATATATGTCTGACCTTATCACCTCCCTCCTTAGAAATCCCTCAATGGCTTTTCAAACTTTAAAGCCTCATCCTTAATTGGCACAGAGGCCTCCATAATAAACTTGGCTCCATCTACTTAGAGTCTCAACTCCCACTACTCTCTACCTTACTTTCTGAACTTCAGCCACACAGACCTCCTTTCCCACTTTTTTTTTTTACCTAAGCAAATGCCAGTGATGTTCTTTCATATATTCTCCTACTTCAAACGCGCTCATTCTATCCTTTCACTATCAGCTCAAGGATTCCTTAAGTTACCTCCACTATACGGTGACAATATCAGTCCACTTTATCACATTATACTTGCAAGGCAACACAATATAATGTTATGAAAACAGATTATGGGTTCTTCGGTATATTTAACCTCTTTTGTCTTGCTTTCTTTGACCGTAAAATTGAGACAATAGTAGTACCTACTTCAAAAGATGACTGAAGAAATTAGATAGTTGATGTAACGCACTTAGAATTGTGTTGCTATAAATAAAAACCCAAAATATGTCTGCAATTATCAACCTTACTTCATTCGATGTCACCCTTCCCCGCACCCCCACTTCCGCGGCTCCTCTAGCCCGGGAACCGCATCAGCCTGATTCATTTCTATTTTCTTAGCCTCGGCACAGGATTCTGAACATAGCAGGCCTTCGACATAAGATTTTAAAAACTAAACTGGCAAAGCCTCGTGTTCTACTGAAAGACTGCTGAAAGACTGCAAAGTATTCATCCCACCTATGCTTCGTTTACCCTGACGAAAAATGTAGTATCTACTTCAACGAGCTTTTGTATTAAATAAAGGGATGCATCTACCAAAGTACATTGCACATCTTCAAATACCGCACCAAGAGTAGATGTTTATTATTAATCAAGCGGAGGTCCGCGTCTTCCCTCCCCTCCGGCACGTCTCGTCCCGACCCCGCCCTCCTCCCAGCCCACACCCTTACTGCGCCCTTGGCCCCGGATCCCTCGGGACTTCAGGCGTGGGAGCCCCGGCCCCGCGCGGCTCCCTCCCGGCGCCCCGCGCCCTCCTTCCTTCCTCGCCCGGACGGACGCACTTCCGGCGGATGTGGGGGGGCAACCCCGGAAACGGAAGTGAGCGGCGGGGCCGGCTGACGGTAACGGGGCTGAGAGGCTGTTCACAGAGCAAGTGAAGATGGTGAGTGAGACCCTGGGCGACCTGAGTTCCCGGCGGGCTCGGGACCCTGGCCCGGCAGGAATGGGCCGCCTCCCCCTAGCTCGTCCCGGGGTGGCGGCGGCGGCGGCGGGAGGATGAGGCCGGCCTCGGGCGCCATGATCTGTCGAGTCACGGGGTTAGGGGTTTCGTAGCTGTCGTCCGGGCTGGTCTCCTGCGCGGGTCCCTGGAGCAGCGCTTCGGCTTCATTCCCTTCACTTGTTTCTCTCGATGTGCGCCTCTCAGTCCCAAGTGCTCCAGCGCGCCCCGGCCTCTTCCTCGTAATTGGCGCCGAGCTGGCAAGGACAAATCCGAAAGTGCAGCGTTGTTCTATGGTGTGTGGTGCGGCGCAGCCGACTACTCTTCCCATAAGGGGCTAACCTTGGGGGCCCAGATCCCTCGAATTCCTCACTCACCCCTGACCTCGGAATTGCTTTGCTAACAAACCCAGCTATTAACTCTGCTTTTTATCTCTCACCTTTACAGACATTTTGGGGAACTTGTAGTATGCCAGAAGTTGGAGGGGGGAAAAATCAGACAGTTGTTACTCCCCGTTTGTCAGCATTGTTAGTGCTTCCCACCTCCCCACCCCCCTTTTGTCTTTTTAACTTTAAAGTTGTGATGCTTGGGAAAGACTCCTGAATGGCCATGGCCTCTGACTCTGATATTAGGCCATCTAAATCTAGAAAGTTTCTGTTGGTAATATTGCTGATTATTGTGGAGAGGTTTTAGAAACATTTTGAGGTCTAGTGGTACTTAACTTCTCATAGATTTGTTTTCCTCTGCTGCTTTAATAGAAACATCAGGTACTAATCCTTATATTTTACAGAAGGAATTGGGGGAAATCATAACAGTAAAACCCAGAAATCCGAATTCTCTTTTTCTTTGTGCATAGAAGAAACTTTTCTTCTGTTACTTTATAATGAAGTAATCTGGGAGGAGGAGAACGTTTATGTGGGAAAGTACCAGGAGATGCATTTGAAAAGGTACAGTCATATAACTGTAGATGTGGAAAGAATTCAGGAACCTGGAAGGATGAGTAAACAGGGCCAGAGAGATTATATGCCTTGATCATTGTCACATAGTAGGTTAGAGACAGTCCACTCTAGATTCCAGACTCTTTTCCTGATCAACTTAGACTTCTGTGTAGGGGAGCCTGTTTTGTAGGTTCTCGAGTTCCAGGCTAAGGATGTTGGACTTTATTTTTCAGAGAAGACATTGGCAAATCAGTGAAAGGTTTTATAACAGCTTGGTGGGGCAAATTACATATTTTAGGAAAACCTTGATATGCAGAATTGGAAAATGGAAAAGTTAAGAGACAGCAAGACCCAGTCAAGTGCTGTTAAAGTTAGCCGGGTGTGAGATCCTGAAGTAGAGTGGTAGACTGAAGAAACTCTGAACAGGATAAAGTACCTGACCACATAAAATGCACAGATAAATTAAGAAATCAATTTAAAATGCTGGTTTCTCAGAATAGTTTCTCCTAGAATAGTGTAAGGATGGATACCAAACTACCTGTAGCTGTTTTACATTTTTCTGCAGAATTACAGGGATATTGTACTTGAGCAACAAGGGGTTAAAAGTCAGCTTTTGTGTTTTACCTGTTGTAACATTTACTGCATTTTATTTGCTTGCTTAATTTATCTATTCATTAGACTAACCCCTGAAAGGTAGACGTGTATCTTCAGCATCTGCCATAGTACCTGCCACATAGTAGATGTTTAATAAATATTTGGTGATTAAATGTTTTATGGTATAAATGTGTAGAATGATAATACACCAGTACCGGATATACTGTGAGTCTTTGTTTTTGTTTGGTTTTGTTTATACTATGCTGATTAGATTTATTTTTCATAGGGAGTACCCTGTTAGAGAAACCAAATACTTTCTGAATGTCTCTCTTTTTTTCCTTAGCTTCTGTGATCACATTCTTCTAATTATTCTGTTTGTTCTTAATCCCACTTTCTTGTTCTTCATTAAGGAATAGTATTCCCCAGGATCTGTCCTCAACTTTTTTCATTCTGTACTAAGCATTCCAACCTAAGTGAGGGATCTTTCCAGAGAAAGTAAATCTGATCATGCCATAACCTTCAGAGGCTATCAATTTCAGAATAAAACCTGAATTCCCTTGCATTTTTAAGCCTTTCTGTTTTTTCATTTTGCCAGCCTTGCTTTACTTTTGCCTCACTAGACATATAGTTAGCTGGTCATGTCAAACTACTTATAGCTTGTTCATTTATATTTTTGTACCTTGACCCATGTTCTTTTTTCTTGGAATGCCTTTCGATATGACTTTGTTCAGAGATCAACTCAGGAATCCTTCCTACCCCCAAATTTGATGTTATTTAGTGTTCCATGTGTAATCATTCTACCATAATGCTAAGGCGCATCATAATTGTCTAGACTGTGGGCTCTTTGAGGGCAGAGACTTCTTTTTCGTCTAGTGCTTAAACAGTGTTTTTTACGTAGATGTTCAGTGTGAGTTTTAAAACATTTTTTGTATTTAATAGTGTTTTTATTTGTGTTGTAGAATGCCAGAGGCCTTGGATCTCAGTTAAAGGACAGTATTCCAGTTACTGAACTTTCAGCAAGTGGACCTTTTGAAAGTCATGATCTTCTTCGAAAAGGGTATATAGGGGAACTGTGACTCTGACTTTGTTATAATAAAATGTTTCTGTGAATTCTTTCTCACAGTAGTCTTTAAATATTTTGATAGGCCATAAATATATATTTAATTTGGGACATAGCAAGTAATATACCTTAGACTGGGGACGGATGAGAGTGGATGTATTCTGTAATGGGAGAAGTGTCTTAATAGTGAAGTCCCAGGACAGGGCATCCTTCAAAGAGCTGTTACCCAGTAGCATGATTTGGTAGGGTTCTTCTTTTTGCTACTGCTAACTTGGAGAGCCATTTGTCTCCTTATCTTATTAACTACTGGAATAATTCTCTGGGAGACACTGGAACACAGCAGTGAAGAGTCTACTTAGGAGTAGGCTGCCTGGGTTTTGATTCTGGCTCTGCTCTTTACTAGATGTATGACTTCAGGCAGGTAACTTAATTGCTCTATGTCTCAATATCTCTATCTGTGAAATAGGGCTGTTAATAGTATAAATTTTATTTGGAGAAATAAATGAGTTAGTACATGAAAAATACTTAGAACGCTACCTGACATTAATAAGCTCTCAGTAAGTGTTAGCTGCTGTTACTTTTACTTTTCTAACTTCAGCACACAATTGTACCCTTTCCCTTAATTTCCTCTGTGTTTAGGTCTAAATTTCTGGTACTTCTTGGCAGGTTGCTTTTCTGCTTAATCAAATAAGGGTAGTGCCTACCCTTGTAAACGTCTGTTTTGAGTTTTTAATTTTATATGTAACTTTAAGGTATTTTGGTCTTACTGTAATAAAATGTCATTCTAATGATGGTGTCTGTGGCAGACATAATGCTTCATTATTGTCTTTCCATTTTCTAGTGAAAGATGCAGTTTATAGTCTTTGGAATTGGAGATATAATTTGATTTATGATATAGTATAATCAAATTCATAAAACAAGTCAGTAACCAGGTTCTGATGATTTCTTATATACTTATTTTTTTCCACATAAAATGCTCCTTTTTCTTCCCAGTTAGACTTTAAGATTGCCATGAACAGAACCATTTTCACATTCTGCTTCTAGGATAATGTTCTGTACAAAGACAATATTCAGTAAACGATTGTTGCAGGTTCCTTTCAGCTTTCAAATCGCATTTTGGCAATAAGGATAGTCGTCTTTATATATCTAGAGTGTTAAAGACCAGTGGTCTGCTTCTAGCAATGTATGACCTTATATAGTAGGTGTTCAGTAAATGTCAAACATATCGTTCAGCATGTGTTTATTAAAGATACATTAAATATTGAATATGTATAGACCTGAACAGAAGAGATGTAGTTTTTTTTAAGATTTATTTATTTATTCGAGGGGGGCACATGTGAGTGCAGGGAGGGAGAGAGCAAATCCTCAAGTAGACTCCTCAGTGCAGAGCCTGATGTGGGGCTCAATCCCAGGACCCCGAGATCATGACCTGAACCGAAACCAAGAGTGGGACACTCAACTGACTGAGCCATCCAGGTGCCCCTAGATTTTTTATATACTGCAGGAAGCATGTCATCAAATAATAGTAATTTTAAACATACTTTGTTAAATTTCTTCTGGATATAGGGCATCATTTAACACTGTTTTTTGAAGGGTTCACCCTACTGAATTGACCACTAGTATCTATAATCAATACACATTTTTTTTTAAGATTTTACTTATTTGTCAGAGAGAGAGAGAGCACCTAAGCAGAGGGAGAAGCAGGCTCCCTGCTGAGCAAGGAGCCCGATGTGGGACTCGATCCCATTACCCTGGGATCATGACCTGAGCTGAAGGCAGACACTTAACCAACTGAGCCACCCAGGTGTCCCTATAATCGATACATTTTAAAACAGTTATCATATATAGTAAATTTGACCTTTTTTAAAGTGTTATATAATTCATTGTTATAATTCACAGTAATATGAATTTTAATAAATATATCAATTCCTGCAACCACTGCCACAGTCGGGATACAGAAGTGTCATTGTTCCTAAAAACTCCCTTGTGCCATTCCATTATAGTTACACCTATTGATAGATGTGCGTTTGAGCTTTAGGTATTGAGTGACTTATAATCTCCCTTGTAAATATTTTTTTTCAGCCTTCCTTGTGTGAAAAATGAACTTTTGCCCAGTCATCCTCTTGAATTATCAGAAAAAAATGTAAGTATATTATCCATGTTTTTATTTTTATCCTCTAGTAGAAGAATACTTTTAGTAATACTTAGGTGGTTTCATTTATTAAGACAATTTTAATGTTGAGCATTTGACCTTGAAGAATATGAGGACTTATTTTCAGTATCCTTGTAGAGCAGGCTTTGAATTATCATTAAATTGCTTCACTAAAGCTCCTTTCTATACTTTCTTCTTTTGTCTTTTTTATGGACTATTTTAACTAGGCTCCATTCCCAACATGGGGATTAAACTCATGACCCTGAGATTAAGAGTCACATGCTCTATCAGCTGAGCCAGTCAGGCACCCCTTTATGGAAATTTCTAAAGGCCAATCCCCCTTTCCATTCCTCATTTGATGACCCTGTTTTCTTTTATATTTTTCCTCTGCCATTTTGCTGTTGACCTCGAGTACATATCTCTAGCCTTGACCTCTTTCTCAAGCCCTGCAACTCCCGAGTTACTGAGGGATATATCCTCAGTAGGTCACAGATGAATGTGACCTTGAGGGGCTGAAAATTTAATGGGAGGACAAGCAGTAGGTAGGGGCTTCATAAAATGGTATAGAGGACCAAGATGGAGCAACTGCCCGTGCATAGGGCTAGTGGGAGGCTTCGTAGAGGAGCAGACATTTGAATAGTTGTAGAACAGTATTAACCAGGTTAATAGATAGGGAACGGTCACCCCCAAAGAGGGTATAGCCTGTATACATGTTCTAAAGACAACTTAAAGACTTCCTAAATACACGTTCAGAGCAAGAAGAAAGAGGTATCTTACTACTTCAGGAAGATGGTGTAGTGTGGTTATTAATAAGATGGGGCTCAAATCAAGGGAGAGTACAGTTTCACTTTCCCAAGTATTAGCCTGGCCATTAGATTCGGAATATTGATTCAGTTCTGAGCAATACATGTTAAGAGAAACTTTGACAAATCTGAGTGAGACTGGCCCAAATGGTGAAGAGTTTAAAAAGTGCATAGATCATTTGAGACTCAGTTTACATCAGCTGCTTCTGTGTAGTCTCCTTAATTACCCAGCTAATGGTAGTCTCTTGGAATTCTGTGGCACTTAATAATTATTATAACTCCTTTAGCATGGGTTGTGTAATTGAACTATATAGGTTTAGATTCTTGACACCATACTTAGCAGCTAAGTGAACTTGGGCAAGTTCCTTAATCTCTGTTTAAGTCTTAGTTTCTTCATCATTAAAATGGAGTCAGTAGTAGCCCATGCCTTGGCATATGCTGGCTTACAGTAGCTCTCCATGACCGGGAGCCGTAGTGGTGATAGTGGTGGAAGATGATCATTATTTGTATCAGTCGTTCTCAACTAGGGATGATTTTACCTCCTTCAGGGGACATTTGGCAATGTCTGATTGTCACAAGTAGTATTGAGAGAGAAGGGTCTTTGGTCCTGGCATCAATTGGATGCTGCTAAACAGTCCCCACCCACCACAACAAATAATTATGTAGCCCAAGATGTCAGTAGTGCCAAGGGTTGAGAAGCCCTGATCTATGTGTCATGTCTTCCCAACTAGATTATATAACCTCTTCCATGTTAGACTGTTTTGTGGTATATTGCCACCGAGCCTAAGTCTGATTTTGCCTGTGGTTGCTAATAATTGAGTACGTGTTGATTGATAATTGTGGTTTGACATCATATTATAAGGTGGATATATTCATCAAAGTTTATAAAATTGAATTTTTTACCTGAAACTGTATTATGAGGGTAACTCAGTATTTAAAGGAAACCCTTCAGTGAGAACTTCAGATTATATACCCATAATAAAATATTGCATATTTTCTTTAAGGACCATCTGTTAAAATTTCATACTCAAGCTAAAGTAATTAAAAACCATATCTCTGTGTATCTTACCTTAGACTTCATGTATATGGCCCCTGGTCATGTCTAAAGTGGGCACTAATCTCTCAGTAGGTTAAAAATTATCCCCCCCCCCACCCATGACTTAAAATCTTATCAAGAGAATGTAGTATAATAAAAAATAAGTACCTTAACTCAGACAGACCTTTGTAGCAGTCTGTCTGCAAAGCATATCCACTACCCATTTTGGGAACTGTATGATTAGGATTCATGAGTCACTTTGATTCATTTTGCCTGAAGTACATTAAATTGCAGTAAAAGTTTTTTAGAAGTAATGTTAGTGTTTAGTAAAAATATGATTCCAGAAAAAAATTGCTTATTAGCACCCAGTACAAACTGGACAAGCTTTAGAGTTTTGGGTCCCCCTGCCTCTGGAAATCTATTACCCCAAAAAGTGGAGTTTAAACATCGTAGCTTAATTAACAGGGTGGTATCATGGGTTTGACTATTTCCCTTGTGAAATCTTTTGAATTACATACTTACATACTTAGAAATTCACTATTTTTGTCCCTTGTGTGGAATTGTTTCTAGATCTCATTTTATTTATACCTTTTCTTTGTTCTGTCAGTTTTGTGGTAATTCTAATCAAAAGCACTGAATGTTTTGTAAATATGCTGTTGCAATGTGCAAAACATTCCTTAATTTATCAGTTTTGTAAATCCAAATTTTAGGTGGTAATTTTTCATTGGTGAAGTACATCTGCATGCTAGATAAAACATAGATGTATATATTTGAAGAAATAATAAAAGTACTTTGTTTTTATTTCAGTTATGGATATTAAAATTCTTTAAGTGTTGTGTTACATACGTATCAGTGCCGTTTTGAAAGCAGAATGTCGAATGTAACATTTAAAATTACATTGTTTGCCTTTGTAGTTCCATCTCAACCAAGATAAAATGAATTTTTCCACACTAAGAAACATCCAGGGTCTGTTTGCTCCACTAAAATTACAAATGGAGTTCAAGGCAGTGCAGCAGGTGAGTTGACGGATGTCAGTTAGGATATGTTCCACATGTGTGTTGCTGTGGATTGGAAGGACTCTTCTCCAGTCTTAGGGTTACCTTTTCTTCTCCTCTATAGCCGATTCTACTTTGCCCCTTTTCAGGATATGACCTCAGTTTCTACTTCATAGAGAAAAAAGAAGATCACGTGGAAAACTTCAAATTATGAGCTCAGTGCCAAAACTTATGTGTATCTACTTTCATGTTTTTCTCTTTTTGGGGGGTTATGTTGAATTTGAAATGCCTCTAGGAATATCCACGGGGTGGTATGTTTACATATAGGCAGTTTGTATACAGCTGAGTACACCTGTTGCTCAGGAATAAGATCTTCAAAAATGTCCTTCCAGGTGTGTAAGAACTGTCCTTGACCTGTGCTCTAGATTCTATCAGGTCACACTACGTCAGGGAATTCCCTTTTCATGGATCCTCTCCATAGCTGATATCTTCATCCTCTCTTTCTACTTGCTCAGACTCATCAGCAATGTTTACATACATTCTAGTCTTTTTTTGTGTGTTTTAAAACAAAACTTCTGTCAGTGTCTTTATAGCACCTTCTCTCACTAAGTGTGCTTTTGCAGGTTGAGTGTCTTAAAGTTGATTCCATTTGCTGTATATGCTCCTTGACCTACTATTCACTTAACCCACTGTTTTTTGGCTCTCATCACACCAGTGAAACTGCTCCTGAACAATGTGGACATCCGTATGCCCTCTTGTTTGGTTTCCCTGTGGTATACTACACCAGTGACTCCTTCCCTTGGCTTTGAGGACACCACACTTTCCTGATAACCCCCTCATCTCTGAAACCTTATTCTCAGGTGTTTCTGCGTAGGTTCCTTTTGGTTTTTTCTGCACCCTGAAATACCTGTTTTGTTAGTTCCCATCTCCAGTCCTCTTTTCATTCTGTTATTTCCTGTCTATTCCTATAACTTCAAGTATCATTTATACATTGATGACTCCCAAGTTTTAATTCTCATGAGCTGTAAACCTATAGACTTCTCCATTGAAAGTCCCACAGGCACTTCACATTTCACGTGTATAAGTACAGAATAACTCATTATTCCTCACATACTCTTATCACATAGAGTTGTGATAAGAGTGATAAACCTATCAAATAGGTTGCTTCCTAAAGCAGAGATTGGAGCATGAACTTTGGTTATTTCACCCCGCAGCACATCCCTACCCCCCGCAGCACATCCCTACCCGCGACCCATACCTCTCACCATCTAGTCAATTCTCACCACTGCTACTCCATTAGTTTTGATCGCCTACTGTGCTTCGTCTAGATCACTGTGACACCCATCTCTGCTGCCCTCCAATCCATCATACATGCTCTAGCCACAATAATCTTTTTAAATACAGATTTGATCATTTCACTCCCCTCACTTTGTCCTCAATTTAAAACTCAGCTCCTTAACGTGGCTGTGTTCATGAATTGGCCTCTCCTTGTTCTCCACCAGACTTCATAGCCTAAAACTACCTGCATGTCCTAAGTTTTTGTCTCACCTTTTGGCTTTTGCATATGTTCTTCCTACTACTGCATCTTTTTCAGTAAATTCTGTTAATGCCATCAACTGTGTTGGCTAAGTCATTGTGGAAGCTATTTCAGAAGTTTTTTCCAAGGATCAAGTTCTAAAAGAGAATGTGTGTCTCTAAATCAGAATAACCTGGATGTGAATCTTGGCTCCACCATCCACTAGTCTTACGAACTTAAACAAGTTAGAGACCTTTCTGAGCCTCAGATTATTCATTTTTAATATGAAATGGAGTTAACCATAACAACAGTGTGTGGTTATTAGGTTTATTCTGAAGATTGAATGAAATAACACAAGCTTGGCACAGAATCGTTAGCTTCCCTTTTATTTTCCTACTCACATTCCAGCTACATGTGGCTCATATTTCAGGCCTAAAATTCTAATCCCATTTAATTCAAAAATCCTTGTCCAGAATTCTGCCCCTTCCCTTTTTTCCCTTTATCCCTCTACTATTGCAGTTCCTGCTTGTTGGGATGCATAACAACTGCCTGCTCATCCCTGCTTTTGGTGCTTTCTCAGAACTATATCTGATCAAACTACCTACCAGGCCCCTTACTCTGGTTTAACTTAAAAGCTCCATTTTTGTTTCTTTCTCTACGCTCTCTACTTTCCTTTTAAAGAAAAAATATATATTTATAAATAAAAGAAATAGAAATAAAATATATACATATATATCTTAATATCATATGTGTATATTTTTTTCTAATTTTGATAACCTAGAGAAGTTTTTTCATCCTAAACTCTATAGGCCATTAGTAATTAAAAATATTTTTAGTCTGGTTATATTTTCTGGGGGGAAATAATCTTAACAGCACCCTTAGATTTCAAAGTTATGATTACTTTAAAATACTAGTATCCTATAATCATGGACCACCTGTTACTCTTGTTATTCTTTTGTCAGTATCCCAAATAATCTGCATTGTTTCCGATTATAACTGCTAGACAACAACACAATAACTGAAAATTTGGTTTGACTCTATAAAAGTTTATTGAATACCGAGTATATGCCAGTGACTGTACTGTATACATATTTTACACCACCCCATCCGGTATGTTGGCAAGGAAGGTGGCGTTATCCTGTTACACAGATGAGGAAACTGAGGGTGAGACAGATCAGGTAGCTTAAACACAGCCATAGTTTTACAAGTAGCAGAAGAGTTTGAGTCCAGGTCTCTGACTCCACAATGTGTGCTTGCCCCACTATATACTTAAGTTTCAGGCTGCAGTATGTATATATTTAATACTTGAAAAAAGTAGATACCACGAGTTCAGAATGGGATTGTGCTTTTTAAAGGCCCCACAAGTGACTTTGGTCTTCCTTTCTGGTTACCAGTACTGTTTTAAAGGGTCATAACTTACATTTTTACAATGAGTAATACAAAACAACATACAAAGTGAAGTAAACAGTTTACTAAGAATAATGCTCTTACTGAGTTGGACAGGGATTTGATCATCCCACCTTTATTAGGAAATAGATGTGACGTTAGGTGCTGGGGTATTTGCATTTCATCACGTGTATGCTGTGGTTTTCTTGAGATAAAAGCAAAGCCCCAAAATATATGCAAAGTCGATGGGATTATTAAGTGTTAACAAAAACCATAATTTTCAGTGTCTTTATATATTTTGAGTAAAGTTTTGAGGAATTTAAAAAAATTTGGCTTGGGGCTAAAATATGAACTGGTGTTTTTTTTCCACCGGTTATACTGGTGTTTTATTTGTGGTTTTGTGAATTTTACAAATAAAGAATGAAGAGCGTGAAATACTGTTTTTTCCCTTTCCTTGGCTTTCTCTAATCTTGCCCTTTCGTATTTTTCCTAAAGGTTCAGCGTCTTCCATTTCTTCCCAGCTCAAACCTTTCACTGGATATTTTGAGGGGTAATGATGAGACTATTGGATTTGAAGATATTCTTAATGGTAAGTGTCATTCAGCACCTTTTCATGGAGCCCTAGTAACATACAAGGCAATGGAAGCAAACAAAACTGATGGCATCCTCATCCTTATGGAGTTTATAGCTCATTGGATTGATTCGCTTATGTTTATTCATTGCATTAAGACAAAATTTAATGATAATAACTGTTCTTTAACTGGTTCTAAGGATCAAGGTTATCTGTGGAGTTCTGAGGTTACAGTCATTATCAGTCAACTAATGATAGTCCTTCATTTAATGTCCTGCGGTTATAGTCTGATGTGTGAGTCTAATATAGTATTATAGGGTAGCTTAAACAATGATTTTTGTTTGAGTATTCAGAATATTTGTGGAATATGACTAGTTTTTAAAATGACTAGAAAAAATAAGAAACGCTCTCTTTAAAAAATAGCTCCCACCTCCAAAGAGTTTTTGTGCTTCTATAGGTGGTGAATAGGAAAGAAGAGTCTGTCATTTTTAACAAAATTCCTTGGATAATTTTATTATGTATGAGATAAATAACTTTCAAGTAGGAACAGTCCAAACAGCATCCTCTGTTTTTTCTGGTTCTGAGGAAGATAAACAAATCTAATTCTCTTTAGTATTGCATCTGCTCATTATGCCCCAGCAGTTCAGGAGAAACAGAAAAACCCAACAGGATTAAATTATATTAGTTTTGCTTGGCTGCTGATATCCGGTAAGGAAATGCTGTGGACACAACAGAAGCCTAGTGAGCCTCTCCTTTGAGAATCGTTGCTGAGGGAACTTTTTGAATGCAGGGAAATCTAGAATTCCTAAGCTTTTTACATTGAACTTATACCTCATTTTAAATTAGCAAGGTAATAGTTCATGTGTCTATATTTTTATCTTTAAATTAGTTATAAAAATACACTTATTTAAAAATCAGCTATAATTTTATATAAAGAAAGTGAAAGGTGCTTGTTAAGCATTTACTCAGTCAAATATTTATTATGTGTCAGGCACAGGGCTAGGCTCTAAATATACGGTGGTGACAAAACTGCTTTCTACGTGGGGAGGTAAACATTAAACAGATAAATGCAAACATATAATACCAAACTGTGATAAATTCTAGGACTAAAAAGGGATAGTGGTGTAGTTTGTTGTTGGGTGGGATAGATAGGCACTTCTGGGAATATGACACATAACTTGATTCCTAAAAGATGTATGAATGAGTTAATCCAAAATTAGGGGGAAGAATATTTTAGTCAGAAGAAGCCGTGAGTTCAAGGTCTGTAACCTGAGAGAACAGCTGAAGAGCTCTGAAGGGCTTTAAGATGTTTTCTTATCTATAAGCTAACAGGTTAGCTTGCCATGGTTTCATAGATCCTGGCAGAAGACAAGACAGACTCCTAGAGTCAGAGGACAGTTTATTACTCACAACAATAGCAGTAGCTGTGAATCAGCTTTCCTGTTGGTTCCCTGAGCCCCAGCTCCCACAGAGTAGCAAGAAGAGGGTCAGGTGATGCCACATATACAGTGTATTTTATTACAGGTAGGGGAACCCCCAGATAAGGGCATCTGAATCTTTTATGATAGGCAATAAGCCTTTCTGTTCTGTGCTCCAGAAGAGTCATGACTCTCCAGAAGAGTCTTTGTCTTCTTAGGTTGTTCAATTTAGAAACAGTTTTGGAAAGAGAGTCTAGAACAAAGGCAGGCAGTGTATCTAAGACTTATAGAATTTTGAGAGACCCATAGAGAATTGTCTCCCGACACACATAAGAATGTGTTAAGGCCCATATGGCTGGAGGGTTTTGAGTTTGAGTTAAGTGTTGGAAGTGATAGGGTTTTGCTTGCTCATCAGGGAAGTACTTGGCCAAGAAGAATCTGCGCATTTTACAAGGAAGGGACTATGAGGAGGGTAATAGTAAAGTCAAAACTAGACTTTTAATGCTGAAAGGGGTCTTCTGTGTACTGCAGTTCCCTCACTTTAAGGTGGTTAAATGGACTGATGGAGAGGCTCAGTCCTGCCTCAGTCTCTCACAGCAGCAGAGCAGGCGCTGAAACCACAGGCCGTTGCCTTGCTGATGTGGTGTGTTGTTTTCTGGTGTAAGTGATTTATCTAATAAGCATGTACTTTATTAAAGTCAAAGCTTAAAGTAGAGTTTAAAAGGAAGTTGTCATAAAAATTAATGTATTCTTTAACAATTTAAAACATGACAGCTGAAACTTGGGTCCTCCATGATTACCTCCAACCCACTTCTCTCCCTTATTCTTCAGTTACTTGCTGTTTTCATTTAGTATATTTCCTTCCAGACTTTTTTCTGTAGGTCTTCATACAAGTAAATTAGTCAGATATATTTGAGATTGCTTAGTGGTTTTTTTTTTTTAAACACAACTGGCATACTGTGTGTATCTTACAGTATGTATGTACATCAATGCATTTATTGCTGGATGCTTTTTTCACTTTTTTAAATTTAATTTAGTTTAATTTTTGAGAGAGTATGTGTGCAAGTGGGGTGTGGGGAGGGGGAGGGAGAGAGAAAATCTTAAGCAGGTTCCATGCTCAATGTGGAGACTGACTCAGGGCTCAATCTCATGACCCGAGCTGAAATCAAGAGCTGAAATCAAGAGTCGGTTGGGACGCTCAACCTACTGAGCCACCCAGGTGCCCCTCTTTTTTTCAATTAACACAAAGCAGTGCTGTAAGCACACATCTTTGCCTATCCTTTGTACTCATGTGGAGACATTTTTTTTATAAGTTTAGATTGTGAATGCCTATTATATACATAGCAGTTACTCTGCTATTAATAAATACAGCAGTGTCAGTTGTTGCTAAGGCTACTTTGTTGTGTGATGAGCCTGGAGAGCGTATGGATTGCTGAACTGATGTGACACAATCATCTCTAGTCTCTTAGGAGATCCAGTGAAGAAATATCCAGACCTGTAATCATTATTTTAATGTGGATGGTTATGTATTTTTACAAACTGATTTTACAGTTCATTGGGTTTTTTTCCTAATGGGGGCAGAAACGGAAAAAGGCTTTATTTTGTTTTTTGGAAGCTTACTGTTAGCATTAATTTTTAAAGCTCTCTTATGTGTGCTATACAGTTAATATAAGACTTTTGTCTGCTCTCTAAAAACAAGATAGTGAAGATTTTAAAGATTTTCTTTGTCTCACATTCTCATTTCTGTTAGTGTATGTGTATGTAACAGAGCATGAAACAATAGAAATAAAATGTTTTTGCAAACTAGATTAGGAGACTGCTCAGTCTTTTAATTAGAGATTGTTTCCTAGAGTCATCTGGGAAGCCGCTGGAAAACTTGAGTTTTGAAAAAGGAGAACTTCAGTCTGTTGTTGTTGGCTTTTTTTTTTTTTTTAAACAACCGTATTGAGGTATAGTTGACATATAGTTGGCATGTACTCATCTTAAATGTACAGTTCTGTGAATGTTAGCAAATGTGTACTGCTGTGTAAGTGTCCCCCCGGTCAAGATATAAAATGTTTATCACCCCAGAAAGTTTCCCTGATCCCTTTGCAGTCAGTTCCCCTTTGGTCCCAGGTAACCACTCATCTGTTTTCTGTCAGTTTTGCCTGTTTTAGATTTTCATGTGAGTGGAATCATTGAATTTATCTTTTTTTTTTTTTTTTGAGAATCTTTAATATGTTTGTTTTTGTTTGTTTTCAGACCCGTCACAAAGTGAACTAATGGGAGAACCACACTTGATGGTGGAATATAAACTCGGTTTACTGTAATCTGTTGTGCTGTTCATGAAAATAGAGGGGCCGCATGTTGTTTATAGTCATCTTTTTACTATAGTTTGATGTACACAACATTAAAAGTACTGACACATGAGAATTTTTGCCTAATTAGTATCTGTGATCATTTGAAATTATTTGGGTCTTTGGCTTATGGCCATGTGACAATTGAAAGCACTAAAGGGAGACGATTTTAAAACTCCCAATTATAGAAAACAGTAGTCTTTTATGTCTTTAAAAAATTGTTGGTAATGAGTATTTTAAAACCATGTGCAGGTTCCAATTCAGCCTATTTTCAGGGTATTCCATAAATATAATTTTGAATAACCATTATCAGCGTTTGAGTCTGCAACCTTCATAGTAGCACCTTTCAGATTAAACATCTGTAATACAGTGGCAACACTTCGAATTAAGTACAGAGTAAGATATTTTATTTCACCTTGTTTCAGTATAGCCTGTTGATACTCATGAGAATAATATTGGATTTACTGATGCTATATTAGAATTGTAGCTATTCTTTGGTTCTTTCAGGTTGAAAAGTATAGTAAGTTCAAAGGTTTTGATTTTGGTCTTGTCTTTAAAGTGAAAAATTAAATAAAGCAACCAGCATATGTTGATTAAACTGTTGTACTGCATAGATTTATATATCACAAGATGATTAGATTAAAAAATTAGAATATTCATGTACACACAAATTCCATAATTATTTAAAAATAAATCTTCACTATAGTCATTCTTTCTTACGAGATATTCTTTATGAACCTGGTATACAAAAATTCATGAATTTTAATTAGTAAATGGGTCATCTTTCACTAATTAAAAGATATTTTTTGATTATCAATTTTTCGGGAACATTTGAATTGGATAGTTCACTGATTTGCAGCTGAAGGCCATATCGCCCCTCCCCTTTTGGGGACCAGGGAGGGGGGCATCTAATAATATGTAGAGATGTTTTTGGTTTTCACAACTGCTAGTAGAGGCTAGGGATGCTGCAAAATATCCTACAACAGAAAAGACAAAGTTATGGTCATGTAACAAAAGTACTAAAGGAAGATGATTTTTAAAACTCATAATTTATATTGAAACAGCCTTCTGTGTCAAAAAAAGTTATTACTAAATATTGTAAAACTGCTTACATTCAGAATTTGCTCCATGCAACCAAAAATCATTTGGTTCAAAATGTCAGTAGTGTCAAGGATGACAAGCCTTGAAATAAACCATATGACACATTTTTAAAAATTGCTCCTAAGTGTTGAGATTAAGTTTAAAACATTTTTGCCACTACAATATTTGCCAAACCATTTTATGCTTGTTATGAGAAAATAAATAATGAAGATTCGCTAATTGCTTCTAGATATATTCTTTCAACTAGTTAATAAAATGGGAAATTTCTTCTGTACCGTAGTTCAAAAATAATACGTATCCTTCCTGACCAGTAGAGGGTACTGTGAAATTAATGAGCATGATTTAAATGGAGAAGCTGATCCTTTAAACAGAAGTTGGTAATTGTGATTAGTGCTTTCTGAAGGTCTTTTTGCTTCCTCTCTCCTTTTCCTTCCTTCTTTGTATTTATACCAGTGATCCTCATTGCTGGATTCACAAAAAATCACCCGGGAATCTTGTGAAGAAATTTTGATACTGGGTCTGAATCTCAGAAATTCCAGTTGGACTAATCTGGGGTGGATCCCAGGAAGTGTACTTTTGAAAAGCTCTCCAGGCTTGAGAACCTTTGATTCATATGCTTGCTTTCCTCTTTGCTTTTGCCTCCGTATTAGCAACAGTCATTAGCATCAGTTAATTCATCTGGCCCGTATCTGTGTTGAAAAGCTGTTTCTTAATCTCTGCGGTCTAAAGTGTGTGTGTGCCTGAAGTTGGTGTTATTTGGGTTCCTTCATGAGAGTTACAGATCTGAGTTACTTGCCTACGTGTCGAACTCTAGGCACTTTTTCTTTCAGATGCTGTGGCTTTATTGAAGAATTAGTTTACTATTTCCTTTGTTTCTGTTTTGCTTGTGAAACAGCTTTGGGTTCAAGAGGAACTTCATAGTTTGGTGGCTGATCAAAATTCATTTTATTAAGATTAAAATGATAAAATTCACAATAGAGGATAGAAACATACCTAATGAGGGTGCAATCTAATTCTGTACTAAGCCTTTCGGTAGGTATGAGAATAAAGGAATTTGTGGGTTTTATTGTCTGGAAGTGTCAGGGGGTTGGCAAAAAAGTAAGCACTATTTGGCACACACACCGTAGGATCGCTTTCACTGTACACACACCTTTTCCCTCCTACCCTCTATACAGAATGTAAGTGAAAGGGTTACCATTTTTCATAATTTTGTCCTTTGTAGTGAGTGTTGTCCCTCTTTCAGGAGTACACGTAGGTATAACCCAGAGCTCCCCTCTATTTTGTTCTTTTGAGTGCAGACATTCAAATATGTAAAAGATGATCTAAACAAGTAGATGATTTTTGAAAAACAGACTGTTGTGTATAATCTTCCACTGGAATTTATATTTCGTTAAATTTTTTTTATCAAACACACAAAGTCTAAGTATATATTAACTAAATTTTGACTTGGAATTTCAATAAAGCAAAGCCAAAAATGGTGTGACACATCATGGGACTTATCATTTAGCTCATGATTTCAAAACTGAAATTGAGGTTCCTTCGTTTACAATAAATGCTTACTTAAGAACCTATACTTCTAGTTTGTTTTACTGTAGATCATTAAGTCATATGAAAGAATAATAACAAACCATTCATTGGTTTTTGAACCGAATTTCAGCAGGGTTTGTTTTATTTCCTGAGTGAAAAAGTAAAAGGGACTTTAACATGTTTTTTCTTTTAAAGATAAATCAAGTTTTGAAAATTTAGAGTTTGCTTCCAGATCTCGAATTTATTTCTGGAGCCAGTAGACGTGCTTTGTCAGTTGTACTTTGTCTTTTTGCTTCTCTTCAGTGTCTTGACCTAGCAGAGACAGGAAAAAGCTATATTGTTCATCTCTGTGACAAAATAGAGGTCACAGAGGATATGGCTTTGGGTCAGTGAAGGATCAGGCGGAATTCCTATTCAATTTTGCCTGGGCTTTTTTACTTTTGGAGAGGTGAATTGATTTTAACCTAAAACTTAAACCCACCCCTTTAATTTGTGTGTGTTCTGTATTATATGGAAATATTACAAACATAAGTTATATTCTCACCAAGTTTTCATTTTGAAAACTTTCAAACTTAGAGAAAAACTGAACAAACAATACAAAAACACCCAACATAACCTCCATGTAGATTCCCCAATTATCAGATTGCCTTATTTTCTCCTGGGTTGATTTAGGATAAACATTTTTGGCAAGAAGTCTACAAATGTAGTGATGATATGTACTTAACTGCATCACATCCGGAGCCATAAAATGTTAGATTGTCTCATTAATTGGTGTTGCTCGGTATGGGCACCTGGTTAGCAGGCGGCGGCTGCCACAACTCTCCATTGTAAAAGTACAGTTTTCCTTTTGTAATTAATAAATAATCTGTGGAGGTAATAATTTGAGGTCTTGTGTCTTGTTCCCCAAGAACCTTTTATCCAGGGTTTGAGCATCCATGAAAAATCTTTGCTTCAATTACTTAATCTGGTTTTTGGGGACAGGCGGGCTAAAAAACTGTCATTATTTCGTCTACACTTACAAATTTTTCTAAAACCAAGTTTCCCCCTTATCTTTCTCAGGTATCCTTATGGATGAGATTCTTAAGGTTTTATAATCCTTATCTGTCATTACTCTTCGATGCCCTAAACCAAACCATTTTTTTTAAAGGTTTTATTTATTTTAGAGAGAGCATGTGAAGTGGGGAGGGGCAGAGGGAAAAGGAAAGGAAACTTAGCAGACTCTGCACTGAGCACGGAGCCCTGTGTGAAGCTCGATCTCAGGACCCCAAGAGCACAACCTGACTCGTTTCGACGAGTCAGACACTTAACCGACTGTGCCACCCAAGGTGCCCCTAAACCTAACCATTTTAACGAATACATAGACCTTTAATTTGAAAGGAAAATTGCATGGGTGTTACAGTACTAGATTTAATTTTTAGCATTCCTAATTTGTTATTTCACAGAGTAGTTATCATAGTTACCATAATCATAGTTACTGATGAAGTTATGACCAAAGAAATATGTTAGTCATAGGGGAAACATTGCTGAACTTAATACTACTGATGTTTTGTCTGATCACATGAGAAAGTCACAAGATCCCAGACAGGCAAGGGCAGCCATGCCCAGTGCATACATCCATTTCTGTATTAGGGGTTGCAAAATGGTCATTCCCTCTTCACTTTTTTAGCCAGAGTATTTCCTTAGAAGGAAACTTACTACCATCTACCATTTGGTTACCCAGGGGTAGAGTTGATATAGGAAAGACAGGAAAAATAACACTTTCTTTGTTTTTAGCCATTTTGAAAATAAGGTGACTTTTTTGGTTTGTTTTTTTAAATATTCTATAACAGGGTTTAGCTTTGGGAAAAGATAGGCAAGGCTAGCTTTATTCTGCATTCCATTACCCTTTATTTCATCTTCTACTTTGTAGAATTCATTTGTCTTATTTTGGCTGGCTGGCAACCACTCTCACTTTCTGAATACTCCGAGTTCTTTTTTTTTTTTTGGTTTTTTTTTTTGGTTTTTTTTTGGTTTTTTTTTATGTTCAGTTAGCCAGCATATAGTACATCATTAATTTTTGATGTAGCGTTCAACGATTCCTTAGTTCCATAAATCTGAGTTCTTGAGGCAAATCACCTTTCCTCCATTGCGCATTGTCTTGGGGGAAGATCCTCCGTGCCTTCCTCTCTAGAATTCTAAGAGGCCATGCCTCTCTGCTCCCACGAGGCCAGGTATGTGTCCTGAGTCAGCCAATCAAACTTCCGTCCTGGACTTGGACTCCGATTCACAAGGGCATGAGGAAGACAGTGAGGTGAGTCATCACTGGCAGAAGCAGTGCCCTTTTGTGCTGCGTGATTATTGCTGTGTTACTGTTGCTTTATCTCTCTAGTTTCCTTTGGCTCCTGATTGTCTTCCTACGTGTTCTTTGGCTTTTTATTGAAGCTGTGAGCCTCTACAAGCATTCCGGTAAATCCAGTGTGCTTAAGATAAATAGTACATTCTGTTGCTCCCGGTCAGGATCTCTGAGTGCTACAGTAATTGGCATCGGATAGTTGGCGTTATGGGGAACACATCCCCAGAGAATTGTGGGAAGTAGGAATTAGGTATCTGAGCTAGATTAGGCAGCGAATCTAGGTGGGAAATATAGCTGTCTTCAGCTGGCAGTTGTAAAATAGCTATCCTGTCTGGTCACATGAAATCATATGCCCAATTTACAGCAAGGTTCTGGGCAACAAGAATGGGAAAAAGAATGGTGGAGTGGCTGCTTCTGGCTGTACTGGAAAGTTTAAAGTAAGTAAATACCAGTTTCAAATCCACAAACCAACATATGGAAGCCTAAAAAATGCCATTTCTTACAGGTATAGAACTTAGCCAAAACAACTCTGAGGCTCCAGAATTAGCACAGCTGTTGAAGTCACAGCCTTAATGGGATCTGATGGATGAAAATTGGAGCACTGATTAGGACCCTGAGAATTAAGTGGATATATGATTGAGGAAGGAAGCGGTTTCTTCACTGAGAAGGAGGGTGTTTCTTCAGACGTTTTCAGCTGAGGGGGTCAGTTGATGAGAAAAACCAATTGCTCTCTTGCCACTTGCGCTCTGTTCCCAAACCCATACTAGAGTTAAGAGCCCAACATGCCCCCTGGAGGCCAAATCCAAAGAAATCTAGTGTGTAGGAAGAATTCGGTGACTGCTCATTTTTATCTTCAAGAATTTCAGGAACATGTGAAAGAATGGGTTTTGAATGTGCTTTTCGAACATCAATACGATCCCCTTATACAAGATAATTTTAGATACATTTAACTCAAGAAGAGTTTTAATAGTTGGCAAAATTGTATTCAACGCAGGCCCACACTAAATGAAGCTGAGATGCCAGAGGTCCTTAGTATTGTGTAGAGCAGTGGTTCTCAAACTTTTTCCGTGCATCAGGATCCTGAGAGGGCTTTTAAAAATACAGATTGCCTCTCCCCGCCCCCACCCCCACCCCCGTTTGTGATTCAGGAAGTTTGAGTTGAAGCCTGAGAATTTGCATCTCTAACAAGTTCTTAGGTGATGACGGTGCTGCTAATCCAGGGACCACACTCTGAGAATAGCTGGTATAGAAGGAGGAAGTCCAATACTTTAAGGGACAGGAGCTTTGGATTTTTTGGTTTCCTTACGTAAATCCCCTATTCACTGGCCATCTAACTGGCTTTCCCAAGATAAGCTAGGTAATGATACCTTTACCAAGGGCCTCAGACATACATTAGTGCTGGCTTCAGAGCATCAATTTAGTCTTTTTAATTTAAGGTTATTGAGGTATAATTTACATAAAATTGATGGTTATCCTTTATTCCCAATCTTGTGGGAGAAGCATCCGGTCTTTTTACTGTTAATGCCCTTTATCAGCTTGATCCTAGTTTCTTGAGAATTTTTACCATGAATGGAATTTTGGATTTTGTTAAATTTTTCTTTTGCATCTATTGTTATAGTCATGGGTTTGTGTGTGTGTGTTTTATTTCCTTTAGTCTGTTAGTATGCTGCATTAAGTGATTTTCAAATGTTGAGCCAGCCTTGCATTTTCTGAGTAAATTCCACTTGGACAGATCTATTCTCTCTTTCATGTATTGCTTGATATGTGAATATTTTGTTGTGAATTTTTTATGTTCATGGGAGATATTAGTCTGTAGTTTTGAAATATCTCTCTGTAAATGCCCTGCTTGACCAGAAATGGTATATCCAGGCAGCCAATCCCCAAGCCAACTCTGGGCTATTTACTTCTTGTTCCTTGCTCTTTTTTCTATAAAAGCTTTCCCTTCCACCCCATTTTGCCATTCTCCAGATGGAGACCTATCTTCATGAAGTGTTAAAGTGTGTGTCATCTAACTTGACTTCTTTATTTTTTTTAACAGTTCACTTTTCATGTACAGACAGTCCCCGACTTAGGATGTTAGACTTAATGATGTTTTGACTCTACGATAATGCAAAAGGGATACGCGTTCAGTAGAAACTGCATTTAAAATTTTGAATTTTGATCTTTCCCGGGCTAGTGATACACAGTAGGATCCTGTCGCCATGCTGGGCAGCAGCTCCCAGTCAGCCACCTGACTAAGAGTAAACAACCAACACACGGAAGACCATTCTGGTTTTCACTTTCAGTACAGTATTCAATACATTACATGAGATATTCAGCACTTTATTATAAAATAGGCTTTGTGTTAGATGATTTTGCCCAACTCTAGGCTAATATAGGAGTTCTGAGAACAGTTAAGGAGGCTAGGCTAAGCTATAATGTTAGGTTAGGTGTAATTAAATGCATATTTGACTTAGGGTATTTTCAACTTATGATGGCTTTCTTGGAATATAACCCCATCATAAGTCAGGGAAGTTCTGTAATTTCTTTGTCTGGTTTTGTATCAGGATAATGCTGACCTCATAAAGCGAGTTGGGAAGTGTTCCTTGCGTCTATTTTCTGGGAATGCTTATATAGAATTGCTTTGTTTATTCCTTAAGCGTTTGGCAATGAAACCACTTGGGCTGGGTCCCATCTTGATCATATTGTAGCTACATTTCATCCCCCAAGAAAGCAGTCCCTAAGTAACGATTTGAGGCTATGTACGTCCACAAACTTACTTCTGTCAGCACAACCAGAATCCACCTGGCTCATGGGACTGTCTTGGGCTAATCAAATGAGACTGCTTTTTCAAGCCCTCACTGTGTCAGGAACTGTACCAAGAATTATATATTTACATTATTTTATTCATTCTGTGATTTCAAATGCCAATATTTACAATGGAGGACATGGCTCTCCAGTTTCCAGGAACCAGAATATATGTGTTCTCCATCTAGACAGGGATTCTGCAAACTACTGCCAAATTCAGCTGGCTCCTAGTTTTGTTTATTGGAGTGCAGCTATGCCCATTCATTAATGTGTGGTCTATGGTTGCTTTGTGCTACAATGACAGGTAGGTAATTGTGACAGACAATATAACCAATAAAACCTAAGATACTTATTCTCTGGCCATTTACAGGAAAAGTGTGCTGACCCTTCATCTAGAGCGGTGATTTTCAACCCGGGCCACTTCTTGGAATCACCTGGATGACATTTAAAAAATACTGATGTCTTCCGTCCCTTCCTAAAATTCCAGTTTAGTTGACCTGGACTGGGACCTGGGCATTGCCAGTATTAAAAGCTCCCTAGGTGATTCTCCGTGGCAGCCAAGACTGAAAAGCACTGTTATTTGTAATTTTTTTACTGCCCACCCCACATTGATTATTCTTTTTTTAAAAATAATTTTTAATATGTTATATCAGTCATCATACAGTACATCCCCAGTTTTTGATGCAATGTTGCATGATTCATTATTTGCGTATAACACCCAGTGCACCATGCAATATGTGCCCTCCTTAATGCCCATCACCGGTCTATCCCAGTCCCCCACCCCCTTCCCCTCTGAAGCCTTCAGTTTGTTTCCCAGAGTTCACAGTCTCTCATGGTTCATTCCCCCTTCTGTTTACCCCCCCCCCTTCATTCTTCCCTTCCTTCTCCTACCGCACATTGATTATTCTAATGTGTGTTTAGAATAGGGCTGAGAAGCACTCATCTAGGGTAGTAGTTTCCAGATCTGGATGTGTATCAGACACCTGTGAAGTTTTAGAAATAGATTCTAAAACCCCACTCCAGACTGACTGGATCAGAATTTCCAGGGATTAAAAAAAAAAATCCTTAGGTGGTTCTGATATGCAGGCATTTCATTAAAAGAGAACTGAACCTAGGATACCCTGTTTTGGACATTGAATAACCAGAGGGTTAAATTTAAATTCGATTAGCCAACATATAGTACATCATTAGTTTCAGATGTAGAGTTTAGTAAGTCATCAGTTGCATATATACCCAGTGCTTATCACATCACGTACCCTCCTTAATGCCCATTACCCAGTTACCCCATCCCCCCACCCACCACCCCTCCAGGAACCCTCAGTTTGTTTCCTATAGTTAAGAATGTCTCATGGTTTGTCTCTTTCTCTGATTTCTTCCCATTCAGTTTTCCCTCCCTTCCCCTTTGATCTCTGCACTATTTCTTATATTCCACATATGAGTGAAACCATATGATAATTGCCTTTCTCTGATTGACTTATTTTGCTCAGCATAATACCCTCCAGTTCCACCCATGTTGATGTAAATGGCAAGATTTCTTTTTTTGGATGGCTGAGTAATATTCTTTGTGTGTGTGTGTATGTGTGTGTGTGTGTGTGTGTGTGTACGTATACCATATCTTTTTTATCCAGTCATCTGTCGATGGACATCTGGGCTCTTTCCGTAGTTTGGCTATTGTGGACACTGCTGTTAAACATTGGGGTGCAGGTGCCCCTTTGGATCACTTACATTTGTATCTTTGGTGTAAATACCCTGTAGTGCAATTGCTGGGTCATAGGGTAGCTCTATTTTCAACTTTTTGAGGAACCTCCATACCGTGTTCCAAGCTGTACCAGCTTGCATTCCCACCAACAGTGTAAAAAGGTTCCCCTTTCTCTGCATCCTTCCAACATTTGTTGTTTACTACTTGTTAATTTTAGCCATTCTGATTGGTGTAAGGTGGTATATCAATGTGGTTTTGATTTGAATTTCCCTAATGGCTAATGATGTTGAGTATTTTTTCATGTGTCTGTTGACCATTTGTGTATCTTCTTTGGAGAAATGTCCATTCATGTCTTCTGCCCATTTCTTTCTTTTTTTTTTTTTTAAAGATTTTTATTTATTTATGTGACAGAGAGACAGCCAGCGAGAGAGGGAACACAGCAGGGGGAGTGGGAGAGGGAGAAGCAGGCTCCCAGCGGAGGAGCCTGACGTGGGACTCGATCCCGGAACGCCAGGATCACGCCCTGAGCCGAAGGCAGACGCTTTAACGACTGCGCTACCCAGGCGCCCCCTGCCCATTTCTTGACGGGATTATTTGTTTTTTGGGTGTTGGCGTTTGATAAGTTCTTTATAGATCTTGGATACTAGCTCTTTATCTGATATGTCATTTGCAAATATCTTCTCCCATTCCGTAGGTTGCCTTTTAGTTTTGTTGACTGTTTCCTTTGCTGTGCAAAAGCTTTTATCTTGATGAAGTCCCAATAGTTCATTTTTGCTTTTGTTTCCCTTGCCTTCGGAGACATGTCTAGAAGAAGTTCATGCAGCCAGGGTCACAGAGGTTGCTGCCTATGTTCTCCTCTAGGATTTGATGGATTCCTGTCTCACATTTAGGTCTTTCACCCATTTTGAATTTATCTTTGTGTATGGTGTGAGAGAATGGTCCAGTTTCATTCTTCTGCATGTGGCTGTCCCAGTTTTCCCAACACCATTTGTTGAAGAGACTCTCTTTTTTCCATTGGATATTCTTTCCTGCTTTGTCAAAGATTAGTCGATCATAGAGTTGAGGGTCCATTTCTGGGTTTTCTATTCTGTTCCATTGATACGTGTGTCTGTTTCTGTGCCAGTACCATACTGTCTTGATGATTACAGCTTTGTAATAGAGCTTTAAGTCTGTAATTGTGGTGCCACCAGCTTTGGTTTTCTTTTTCAGCATTCCTCTGGCTATTTGGGGTCTTTCCTGGTTCCATATAAATTTTAGGATTATTTGTTCCAGCTCTGTGAAAAATGTCCATGGTATTTTGATAGGGATTGCATTGAATGTGTCGATTGCTCTGGGTAGCATAGACATTTTAACAATATTTCTTCTTCCAATCCATGAGCATGGAATGTTTTTCCATTTCTCTGTGTCTTCCTCAAATTCTTTCATAAGCGTTCTGTAGTTTTTAGAGTGCAGATCCTTTACCTCTTTGATTAGGTTTATTCCTACTTATGTTTTTTGGTGTAATTGTAAATGGGATTGATTCCTTAAGAGAAAAGGGATTTCTTGAGGCTGTGCAATGCTGGGCATAAATAATCCTATTGAATAGTCTAGCCTCATAGAAATACCTCCTCTGTAGTGACAAGAGTATTTCTATTACATATGGTATATCTAACCCCCCCCCTTGTATAGTGCTGGATAAAAAGGAACATGACTTTCCTCTTTGTTCCCTTTATATGGACTCCACAGAGACAAATCATTTCATTAATTCTTCCTTCAGATAATCAGATAATTAGGTCACACTATGGGGGATTAGGTGGCAGCATTTTTTTTTCTTTTTCATTTCTGTCTTGACTGTATACCCCCATCAGCCTACGTATTTCTCTAGTCTTCATCACATTTAAATCATATCTTAGGATATGTATTTTGGAGATGAGATGGCTAAACTCCTCCATGCTCTATTTTTACCCTGGGCCATCTCAATCCAGTGCCCTGATACACTGTATCTCAAATCGTTTTTGCTCAAATATGAAACTATCTATTTATCTCTTAACTGTATGAAATAATACCATCTGTGCTCTCTTCAGTTTAGATGAAGACTGTAAAATCATGGAAGGTTGAGCTGAAAGGGACTTTATAGACCATCATGTCTAACCATAAAAAAGGCAATATTGTAGGCAGTTTAGTTGGGTACAGTAGCGCTAATGTGTTTTGTTGTGGGGCACTTCACACTCCACTTTACACAACTGTTACTGGATTTACAGTCTGTAACATGTACACCTTAGCTACGAAGAATCTCAGCAGTGCCAAGACCATCTCTGTGTGATGCTACTGCTGAGTAGTAGTTGAATAACCATGGCCAGGTCTCGGAGACTTACCTTCCTTGTCTGTAAAATGAGGAAAATGAATATCGACTTTGTCAGAGTTATTAAGAGAATATACAATAAGTTGATATAGAGGAACACTTTGTAAAACATAAAGTATTTTTTGGTGTGGAAAAAGCATTGAACAGGAAGAAAAAAAATAAATATGGAAATCACTCAGTTCTTATACGGGCTTCCAGCCCAGAGGATATTAGGTAGACTTAAAAGGATTAGTTTTAGAAATGAAAATTTACAATATTTTAGATTGAGTGCTCTTGGCTAGTCCAGCAATCATTGATTACCCTACAGAAAAAAGTTGTAAGTAGTGCTGTCAGATGGAAAACTGTATCTGTGTTTAAGAGATTACGAAGAATCATCTAGTTGTACTTCAAAGGCATTTGCATTATTACATATGGTAACTTAGAAAAATCAAAGATATTGAAGGACCGGTAAAAATACTGTAAACCAATTTAAAAAGTGTACAGGCTAGCATATTTTTCAAGGCTGGCTTAATGGCTATAGCATCGATATCAGTGGTTACCTCTCATAACGCATTAAATATGTAGTTTTCAATTCTTCTTACAAGTAAAAACAAAGTTTTATATTTAGTTCAACAAACGTTTATTGAGGATAAAATGAGGAATCAAAGATTGTCCCTGTCCTCAAGGTGCTCATTGTCAAGTAGGGAAAACAAACATTATGAGACAGTGGAAAATGCTAGGACGGAAGTGTACAGAAGGTGCTGTGGGCACCCTGCAGGGTGGGGGGGAATATAGGAGTAGGGAAAAAATGTCAAGAAGGCTATGCAGAGGAAGCAGTGTTTTGGCTGAGACGCTAAAGTTTCATTGTCCCGAGGGAGAAAGGGCAAATGGAACAGTGTATAGAAAGACAGGAGGCATGAAAGAATGTGTTTTCAGGGACCGGGTGGGTCTCAGGATGAGTTTAAGGCAGTAAGAAATGGCTGTCCCTTGATAAAAATAAGGAATGAATATTGGCTCTAAAATATTACTTCCTGATTGGCTGCTCTCACTCGGTTTTTACATTTCTTTATAAATAATTTTTTATGGTATTTTTTTCCAATCGCCCCTGTGTTACCTATCTAATTGTTATCATGCCTGTCACTGATGAAACATATTAGGAAAAGTAAAAATATGTATCATTAAAAGTGATTCCGTTTTCAGTTTTTTGCATCTGTTAAAAACCTTTCACTGTCAATAGCACCTTGATGGGCTCTATTAAAACAAAGCATTATTCAAGCAGAGGTACGATTGTACTAGAAGTCTTTGAAACTTCTATCATTATTTTCCTATCAGTGAATAATTCATCATAATTTTGAACAGTCAGGCCTTCAAAATCTTCAAGAGGTCAGAAACCCATTTTGCAGATGAAGAAACTGAGGTATAGAGTTAGTTCTCCTTCCTTGGTCCCAGTGTGAGACTGGAGTATGTCAGGAGATTATTGCTTTTGATTGTGTCAAGTTTCTTAAATCCCTCTTTATATTGTGAAGCTTCAGTTTCTTTCCTAAATCCAAAAATGGGAAACGTTTTGAGATTTGTTCTTCTATCTATGAAAATCTATCACATGATATTCATAAAGTGCTCAAAGTGCATGATACTGTAAGAAGCTAGAGCCAGGAGCTAGTTCTCTCACTGTTCAGTTTAGAAGAAAGAACATGTAGCATTGATTATTCATGAAATATTGATTATGGAACTAGTTTACATTCCTCAGAAGTCAGAATATATGATATGTGCTTTCAGGTTTTTTTTTTTTAAATCACAATTAATCATGTATCCGAAGTGTCTTCACTGGATTCCTCTTGTGTAAGAAATACATAGCTTCCTTCATTCCAGCTGGTGCACTTGACCACACTGCAAAAGCAAACAAGACATTTTAAAATTGCGATGAAGGCAATACATAAATAACCTGTATTCTATCTTTCCCCAGATTATATGGCTTTCAATATATTATGAAAATTATATGTAGAAGGAACATAATAGCATTTTGAGTCCAACTGACTCACTATGAATAGCATTCTGAAAATAATAACCAATCTACAGTTTTTTTCTCTTCCAGGTACCTAAAATGTCCATCTATCCCATTGTTTATTCTGTAGTCCACAAAAAGTAGTTATGACTATAGATACGGCTGAAGTCCATGTTCACTACCTATAACTGAAGCTGGGACAAGAAGACATCTAGAATTTAAAAAGCAGTAATGGGGGGCACCTGGGTGGCTCAGCCGGTTAACCAACTGCCTCTTGGTTTCGGCTTAGGTCGTGATCTCAGGGTCATGATCTCAGGGTGGTGAGACAGAGCCCTGTGCCGGGGCTTGGTGCTCAGTGCAGAGCCTGCTTAGGACTGTCTCTCCCTGTCCCTCTGCCTTCCCCTCTCCCCAAGTAAATAAATAAAATCTTTAAAAATAAATGTAATTTTAAAGATTTTATTTGTTTGAGAGAGAGCACGAGCAGGGGCCGAGGGTGCAGAGGGATAAGCAGACTCCCTGCTGAGCAGGGACTCTGAGGCTGGGCTTGATCCCAGGATCCTGAGATCACGACCTGAGCCAAAGGTAGACGCCCAACTGACTGAGCCACCCAGACACCCTGCATGTAATTTTATTTTTAAAAATATTGAACAGTATAGGGTTAAAAAAATCTCAGAAGACCATCTACATTTACATTGGAAAATTTTTAAAGGATAACTGTCTTTTAGCTAGCTGCATATGTGTTCATAACATATAAATATATGAATAATAAAATTAAAATTACCCATTATGCTACCCCCTAATTCTTATTAATGTTATTTTTCATGATATGGATGCACCGTCATTTATTTACTCATTCTCTTGTTGAACATTTTGATCATTTAAAAAAAGTTCTTTGTCTTAATGAACGTCTTCATACCAGTTGACCCTTGCACAATGTAGGGGTTGGGGTGCCCATGCAGCTGGAAATGTTCATATCACTGTTGACTCCCTAAAAACTTAACTACTAATAGCCTACTATTGACCAGGAGCTTTACCAGTAACATAAAGCAGTCTATTAACATGTATTTGGTATGATTGATATATATATATATATATATATATATATATTTGGTATGTTATATATATATGTATATATATATTATATGCTCTATTTTTATAGTAAAACTAGAGAAATATTACTAAGAAAATTGTAAGAGAAAAATCCATTATAGTACTGTGTCTATTTTTTAAAATCTGCATGTTAAGTGAATCCATGCAGTTCAGACCTGTGTTGTTCAAGAGTCAACTGTATATAAATTTTTGATATTACTGACCGTTCCCTTAGGATATGTTTCTAAAAGGAATCACTGGGTCAAATACTATGAACTTTTTACAAAAGATTTTGATACATGTTTATGAATTGCCTTCCAAAAATGATAGTGCCAAATAATACTACTACCAGCAATGTATTAAGATTGTCTCATCGCGTACTCATTAGCACAGCATGTATTTTTAATTTTACCAGTTCAATAGGTGAATAGTCTCTTTTAAAAAAGATATCTAGTAAAAATAACTTTTCATCAAATTACAGCGGAACTGTAAATACTATTATACTCGCACACAGATTTAGGTATCACAATTCAGTAGAGACAATATGTACTGAGGTCCTACTATGAATAAACGTAGGGCAGTCCTTTAAGGAGTTCACAGTCTTGGCAGAATGCGTACAGCTGGGTGCATCGGTACTTTTCACCCTTACTCATCGCGTCCCACACCAATGCTCAGGAGAAAGCAGAGATGCCTTTTGTGCCCCGCCTTCTACTGATCCCCATCACTGCACCACGCTCTTAGCCATGTGGAATGGGCAAAGCCCAGCAAAGAAAGGGTAGTGAGCTCTCAGCTCAGTGTGCTGGCCCCACAGAATGTGTTTAACTCTGTTTGCCTGGGCATTTTAGCAAACACTTACCTGGTTAGATCATCCTTCTCATTAACCAAAGGCAAAGGGAGAAATAAATATTTCTCTTACGTGTATGACTCTGGTCTTTTTATCCTATGTACTATTCACAAATAGAATTTAGTACTTTGTATTTATTTGGGTATTTACCTTTAAAAAGGGAGTCATTAAATAAGCCAACTCTCTGGAAAGAAAATTCCTAATATTCAGTGTACACTATTTGCTCTCATCATGAACCCAAGACTCCATATTAAAGTCTATCTTCTCATAGTAATCTTTGACCTTCAGAAGATATTATACTCTAGGAAATCGTAGTTTGAATCAATCTCTCTATCTATCTGTTCTTGGATGCTTATTTAATCAGTTGTTCATATTTAAAAAGACAGGGGGTAGCTATTCAGAGTTTGACCCAATCTTTCTTTCTCCTAGTTCTGGTCAGCCTTGTCATTCTCTCTTTCTTCTTAGGTCTCCAACATCATCAATAGATGTCTTCATGTCTAAAAGTTATCGAGATAAGTACATTCTGAGGCAAAACTTTGTTAAAAAGAAAACCACAGGCCCAAAATGGCATCAGGTAGGCCAAGTTTTTAAACCTGGACTGAATATGTAACTTAACTGCAGTTCCAGCCTCCCCCAGAGACAGAATCTTCACTAGTCAGGCAAGAGTTTTCTGATCAGCACCAGTGAGCCTGCCACATGGGCCCTCTCCATCCCCCAAAGGAAGATGGGGTCATCCACCTGATAAGACCACCTGCCCTCCTTAAGGGAAGGTGACTTTGCCTGAAATAATTATTTCTTCTCTTTTGCTAATAACTTCTTGATCCACCCTCCATTCTATGAAAACCTTCCACTCAGCACAGCTCCTCAGAGCTCCCCCACTTGTTAAATGGGATGCTGCCTGATTCATGAATCAATTAGTAGAGCCAATTAGATCTTTAAAAGTTACTCAGTTGAGGAGTCCCTGGCTGGCTCAGTCAGTTAAGCATCCAACTCTTGGTTCTGGCTCAGGTCATGATCTCAGGGTGGTGAGATCGAGCCGCATGTCTGGCTCCACGCTGAGCACGGAGCCTGCCTAAGATTCTCTCTCCCTCTGCCCCTCCCCACCCACTCGCTCGCTCTCTAAAACAAAAATAAATTTTAAAAAGAAGTTACTCAGTTGAGTTTTGTTTTTTAACAGCTTTAACAGTCCATGTAATTTGACCGGTGAGGTGAGGGAATTCACTTAATCCAGCTATCCTTTGATAAAATGATTAGAAATAATTACATACCATAGACTGATGGCCGGAATTAGCAACAGAACCGCAGACAGTAAAAAGGTGAAGCCTGGGTACCAAGCAACAGTGGCTGAATAAATTCCATTAAAAGCAGAAACTGCAGCGACTCCGCCAAGTGTTTCCAAGAAAGCAATGCAAGCAAACAGGGTGCCTGTTTGGGGTCAGGGTGCGGAGGGAGAGAAAGAAGTGGCTGAGTAACAAAACCATAAACAAAACGAAGGGAGAAACCTTTCCTTGTTGAAAAAAGCAAACGTGGGTCACTGCTTGGTGAGGAAGCTACTCCCTCTAAATGCCTGAGAAGCCAGTGACCCATTTTGCAGGTGAAGAAACTGAGGTCACCAGTTCTCCATGACCTGATGTGAGGGAAGTTAAAACAATAGTTTGATGTCAGTAGGGCAAAGGTAAGAGGCAACAGCAGCTGACACATTTGAAATCCAGTCTCCTCTCCCTGCACAGCTGCACATACAGCCACAGCTACCACTGTCGTTCAGAATTATCTCCCACTCTGTCCCTGTGGATGCGCGGTGGCTCCCACTAGCAAAGGTCCCACCCCGGGGGCCTTTTGAAAGTTAAGCAATCCTTTTCATCTGCTTCTCAGATCTGGCAAAAGTGACAGACAGATGATCGCATATAGGGTCTGCAGTTTGAATTTGAGCCCTTCCTTCAAAGGGACACAAGTTTAGTCCACAAGATTCATCCTGTGTGACTCTTCAAGTAACCACGTTTGGGAGAGGGCAGTAGGCCCTGGAGCATTGTTCGAGAAGTACAGAGTGGCTGCGTGGCTAGTCCAAGCTCATAATCAGAGAAAAGGGCTCATTAATTCTACTGATTTTTAATTTTGTCTGGAATCCAAGACCACATTGGCCGAGCAGTTAAACCTCTAGACAGGATGTACCTTTCTTCCTCTTTGTCAAATTTTGCATCACCAGATAGAAAGTTCTGTGATAGTTTTCCGCTCTCCATGACGTCCCAGTATTCGTTCGTATGGAGCGTCTGTAGACTCTCGCATTAAGCCGTGGTGCTTCTTCCTTACTTTGCCAAGTTTACTTCTCCATGGTAAATGGGAATGCATTTTTCTTACAAATGCAAATCATGTAAATAATTGTATTTGATTGGACAGATAAGAAGGAAAAGGCAGGCTTGAGGGCATCTTTCATAACTGGATTATGGTTTACATGTCTATGTTCTCATTTTCTCCATGGTCTTGGTCTAGTAGATTGTGTCGTGTGTTGTTATCTATTTAAGCTTTTTACCTTAGTATATATATTCTCATAGGTTGCTTCTCATTCTTCATTGAATGACAGGTCACATGTTCATAAAACATAAACATAGCTCTGAAGAATATTGTTATTTTCATGTATGTGTCTTCTTTTAACTAAAACGAAAGCTCTGTTCATGTCAAGTGTGCATCTACTTTGTTTACTGCTGTGTCCCAGGGCTTATCTGTCCTGGCACATGGTAGGTATGTTTAATCCATATTTGTCAAATGAATGAATAAAAGCTTAATTCAAGAGCCCAGTTATCAATCAGCAAGTAGCATAAAGACCTACTGCTTCCATGTTTTATGATAAGACATGAAGTCAGTTTAATTGGGAGGAAGTACTCCTCCCGGGAATCTAACTATGCTATTATTTTCTTATATTTCTGATCCCTTGCTACAGCTAGACACAGTGCCATGGAAGACAGACTGGATCGTTCTAGTCCTATTATGCAATGGCTTAAATCCATTCTTGACAGAAAGTTGGTCAGGCGGTATGTCTGTCTGGCATAAACAGCCATACTATTACAAAGTAGGGTTTGCTTTTTGCTTAACTTCCCCAAGCAGTTCAACTTGTTTAATAGTTACCAGAAGTAAACTGAATTAAATAATAAGTGCAGGTTAGTTTATTTTCTGTACTTTTTTTTTTTAATTGAGTAGACCTCAAAAGTCAAGTCTGTTTTTATGGTGTTCCAATCTGTAATCACAAGGAGTGCGCAGGTGGTGACAAGGTAAGGGGTTGTCCAGGGTGGCTTTAGCTGTGACTTTCACAGCTGTACGGAGCACAAAATAATTACCCAAATCTAGTTTTCTCTCCTTTCTTATTCAAGATAATAGGGATAGTGAGAGGCCAGTGAAACCCTATGCAGTGTTTCCCTTCTCTGATTACTTTAAAGTGCATAACATTTTCACAAAAATATCCCATTTTTAAAAAGTAATGAAGGATGGGAATATATTTAGTATGGAAATTCTGACATCATCAAAAGGATTTCGTAGTTTACAGTTAAAAACAAAGTTTAATTATCCTATCCTAGAACAATGGACTCACGATTCACAAAGTTATAATTCAGAATATGAAATACCAAAAGGTAAACAAAACATTTTGAACGTCACTATATTTAACAGTATGAAATGACTTTTTAAAAGTCTTTATAAATAAACTAAACCAAATATAAACAGAAACAAACTATACACCCTGATGAGTCTACGTTAGTTCCAAGTTAAAGCAGGTAGATTTTTCTATTTTCGCTGAATAGCTTTATTGAGATATAATTCACATACCTTAAAACCCACCCCTTTAAACTGCATAGTTCACAGAGCTATGCAGCCATCACCCCAGAAGAAACTGTACCCATTCCCAGTCACCCCCTATCTCTACAGCCCTGGACAGCACTTCTCTGATTTCTGTCTCTGTGGGTTTGCCTTTTCTGAACATTGCATCTAGATGGAACCATATTCCTATCACAATATGTGGCCTTTTGTGTCTGGCTCTTTTCATTTGGCGTCATGCTTTCAAGGTCCCCCCATGGTGTAGCAGGTACCATCAGGACTTAATTTTTATGGCCAGATAATATTCCATTGGGCAGATACACCACCATGTTGTGTCTATTGTTTGCCAGTTCATGGGCATTTCCATGTTTGTATTTTTTGGCTATTATAAATAATGCTGCTATGAACATTTGTGTACAAGATCTTGTGTGGGCATATGTTTTCATTTCTGTTGGGATTTCAATTCCATTCTATTTCTAGGACTGGGATTGCTGAGTCATACACTAACTCATATTTAACTTTCTGAGGAGCTACCAAACTGTTTTTGCAAAATGGCTGCATCATTTTCTGTTCCGGGCAGCAGTAGAGGAGGGTTCCAATTTCTCCACATCTTGGTCTGTCTTCTTCATTTTAGCCATCCTAGTGGGTCTCACTGTGGTTTTGATTTGCATTTCCCTGATGGCTAATGATGTCGAACATTTCTTTTTTTTTTTTTTTTAAGATTTTATTTATTTATTTATTCGACAGAGATAGAGACAGCCAGCGAGAGAGGGAACACAAGCAGGGGGAGTGGGAGAGGAAGAAGCAGGCTCATAGCGGAGGAGCCTGATGTGGGGCTCGATCCCATAACGCCGGGATCACGCCCTGAGCCAAAGGCAGGCGCTTAACCGCTGTGCCACCCAGGCGCCCCTATGTCGAACATTTCTTCATGTGCTTATTGGCCATCTGTACACCTTTTTGGAGAGATGTCTATTCAAATCCTTTGCCTATATAATTGGGTTGTCTTTTTGTTGTTGAGTTTTTTAAATTCCAGTGTAGTTAACACACAGTGTTATATTAGTTTCAGGTGTATAATATAGTGATTCAGCACTTCCATAGATTACTCAGTGCTCATCGTGCTAATTGTATTCTTAATGCCCTCCACTTATTTCCTCCATCCCTCCACCCACCTCCCAACTTCCTTGTTAGACATTTGATTTATAAATGTATTCTCACATTCTATTGGTTGTCTTTTCACTCTCTTGATGGTGTCCTTTGAAGCACAAAAGTTTTTAATTGGGATAAGGTCTAATTTATCTATTTCTTCTTTTGTTGTTATGCTTTTGGTGTTGTATCTAAGAAACCATTGCATAACCCAAGGAAGCAGGTAGGTTTTTATATACTATAGTTACGTATTTTTATATTCCTAAGTGGGGTTTTCCAGTTCATCATCATTACATAGTCTATAAATAGCTGTGTGCATATACAGCTGTATCTTATGAGTGGAAGAGAACCAAGAGATATATTTTTAAATGTATTGAATTATGCAGTCTTGCCCAGTGTTGACTAAACTGGCATAAACACAGTATCATAATTATGAATGCTCCACGAACAATTGATATGAATATTTGCACCAGGCTAAGACATGAAACAAAAGAAAGCTTCAAGTCTAACAGTATTCATATGTTAGGGAGGAAGGAGGACAACCCCATATGCCTAATATCTAACTAGTAACTAGTTCAAATCAGAAATTTAATTTTTTTGTCCTTCTGTATAGGTCATTCTCTGCCTTCCCCTTCATACTGTTTGATCTCCTGTATCCGGTTCTGGGAGGCTGACCCTTCAGATCATATGACTTGGATTTCCTTGCTAGTCTGACTTTCTGTTGTGCTTGGTCAATGGGATGAAGGTGGAGAGAAAGGTTGTGGTGTTTGTCTCTGCTCCCTTCTTATTTGGGCCATCTTCTCTGGGTGCCTTCGCCACTGCCCACCCCCCATCCTGCTGCCCTTCATTACCGTCTCTACTGAACCAGCTGAGTGGGATCCTGTTTTTGCTAGGACTCTCATTCAGGCCCGGCTCTAACATTTGTGGGCTCCAGTGTAAGAATACAATTAGAGGCCTATATATTATATTCTAAGTATTTAAAAGTTACAGTTCGAATAAACAAACTGTTAACTAAGATATGTTGTCTCTCTGCTCTGAGAAATATACCATGCCATATACCTTCATGATGATTTGGAAGGTCAGGAACAGACTTAGAAGTCTCAGACTTTTTAGAGTTCCGTGTAGGAAAATGACCGCACTGGCAGAGCTAGCTAGCCCTTGGCCCTCAGTCCCCAGCTGTAGGGTGCAGCCCACCCATGTTGTGTTCTACCTCTTGCTCCATCCTGCTCAGAAAGGATCATTTACACATGCGTGTAGATACCCCACTCTGCAGTTCTAAGGCTGGACCAGATCGCTTATAAAGAGTCATGGCTTGGCTACTCCTTTGGTCTAAAGGGGAGCATGCTGCGGTCACTCTACCCTCAGGCAAAAGAGTCTAAGAAAGAGCACCATCCAGGCACTCGTGGACATGAACCCAGAGCTGTCTGGCTGGGAATTACAGGGGTCCAGGTACCCAGAGTATAGTCTAGAAGGGGTAGGTGTGGTGGGCTCCCAGTGGGCATCTGTCTAGCGCTGAGCACTCCTCTCTTCTTGGGGCGGGGTCTGGCCAGAGCAAGCCTTCTAAAGCAGGAGATCCGGGGCAGGGGCACTCCTGCCTGAATATAAGCCTCTTGGGAACACAGAACTTACCACTTAATTCAAAAGGAGTTCTGAGCAGAAAAAGGGTTGTAAAATATTTTGAAGAATCAAGCAATGGTCGTACATAGGTTTGAGCTGGTACAGATTGATGATTCATTATTTTCCTTCAGCAAATTAAACTCACCTTGTTCAGTAGAACGAACCAGTTTCGATACCATGGAGCGTAGAACAGAGAGTGGCACAATAGTGAAAAGAAACGGCAGCCTGACTGTAAGAGAAATGGTGGGAAATCACAGGCTAAATCAGAAAACCAATGATCAATTTTCAATGTGAAATGTTTTCTAAGAATCCTAACTCATTGCATCTAAGGACTGAAGGAATTAATTATAGACTTCTGTTTAATGAATACACAGATACGCTGCAGACAGGCCAGTTCAAGGTTCGTTTACCCTCTTATTTCAGTGCTAAGAACAAGAGTTCAGGGGGGTTTGAGGTCCAGATCTATATAATCTGCCAAGTGGGACTGATCGGCTATTTCCCTGATTATTGTTGTGACCTCTCATTTAGCAAGGTATGACTTGGTTTTTCACATTTGTTTTCTGTTTTTCCTTTTTCAGACTTGGCATTCTTAGTGTCTGCATTCTCTTATTATATTAATGCATGTATTGATAAATTGGTTCTTTGTCTTTCTGCTGCTGCTCTGTGGAATAATTTCATGAACACAGATTGCCTCTCCTCTTAAATTATGGACCCCTAATAGTAGCATTTCTAGTTATATGATAAAATAGTAAGATATTATTTTTCCAGATGACTCTAAAGTTTTCAATGTGTTTTCATATGTATCAACGTACTTGGCTTGGCAACTCTAAGGGAGACAGGGAGAACTGACATTTACTGACTACGAGGCATTGTGCTAAGTGCTTTACGGTGATCTCTTCTAATATTCATTATAATCCAGTGAATTAGGTGCTACTGTGCCCATTGTACAGATGAGTAAATGAGGGCCCAGAGTAGTTAAATAACTTGCCCAAGATCACCTGGTACTATAGATGGACCTTAAGCCCAATTCTATATTTTCATCCTGCTTCCCCGCAAGGTAGCAAGAGGTTGACAGTGCCTTTGTAAATAAAGATGAAATCGGAACTTTCTCAAGGTCCCACTTTACATATCCCTTAGCTCTTTCAAATGTAGCATCTCATGCAAGCCCTACAAAAAACCACTTATGGGATAGGTAGGTAAGGAAGCAGTCTAGTTTGGCAAAAAGTGATTTATCAAAAGCCTATTGATGAAATGACCAATTTGCGAAATCCTGTCTTTAAAGAATTTTCTTCTTGAATATATTCAATAAATATGAATTTTATAAATCTTCTGTCTACTTTATGTAATGCTCTTTAAAATTTTTATGGAAAGTAGCCTTCTTAGCAGCATTTTTTTTAAGAGAGGGAGAGGGGAGGGGTAGAGGGAGGGGCAAAGAGAGAATCTCAAGCAGACTCCCCGCTGAGCAGGGAGCCTGAGTGGGGCTCCATCTCACGACCCTGAGATCTTGACCTGAGCCAAAATCAAGAATTGGATGCTCAACCGACTGAGCCTCCCCAGTGCTCCAACCTTCAGCATTTTAAGAAATATTCAACTTGGCAAAAGCTCTTTTGAAGAAATGACTCACAAGAAGAATGTTCCTCAAAACAATTTTTGGCAAGTATGCAAATTTGGAAAATTGTGGTTATTCAGTGAATTGCTTTTTTTCTTTTAAAGCAAATTGGCTTTCAGTTTCTGGCAAACTGGCTTTTGACAAAGTGCCTTATTTGAACTAGAATGCATTAAATAGAGAATTTTATATTAAAAGTTTATCACCCAACAGACTAAATTCATTTGATATAAATACATGGTTAGTTCTGAGGCTACATGTGTAACTTACCTAAAAACATCATCAGTGTTGTTTTGGCAAAAGCAGTCATAACCATTCCTGCCATGGTGGTAAAGATTCCAATGAAGGCCATGTGAATGTCTTCCATACAGTAAGAAAAAAGCCATATTCCTAGGAAACTACTAAAAAAAGTGACGCTACCCAGAGCTGATCCATAGCCTATAAAAACTTCATTCCAGCAGAGTGGTGAATCCAATTCATAAAGGATTAAGATGGGGGAAACGCCAATTATCACAAAAAAGTAAGTGATTATTGTAAAAAGTAACAAACAGAGAAAATACCGTCGCGTACCAGAAGCATTTTTAAAAAGCATGGAAGTTCGGTAAAATAGGTTTTTAAAGCCTTCACTACATGACATGGAAACATTCTGAGATGAAGATTCTTTCACTGAATCACCAAGAAAAAATGAAATATAAATCAAGTTAAGAGCATGAGCCATAGCAATAATTAAAAAGGACCACACGAAACCTATTTCTCTGATAAAATAACCAGAAGACAGTCCTGTTAATCCAGTGACAAATCCAAGTATGAAGTCGATTATAGCTATTCGAATTGTTCTTTGTTTCTGTTCTGTACATTGATCAACAATGTAGGCAAAACAGCCTCCTAAAAATGTGGTGTAATTGCCAAAAAGTGCACCAATGAAGGTAGATGCAATCAAAAGGTGGAATGGAAAAGCAAAATAGGAAAGCAAACAGAGCCAAACACTGGTTGCAAGAGCACCAACAGAAGACAAGATCAAAGGGAATTTTCGTCCTCGATAATCACTATAAGACAGAAGTATGAATGTAGACACCAGACCAGGAATTAACCCACTTATGTCCATCTGCAGATTGAAAAGAGACACTTTCTTCTGAACTTCCTGCAAAGAGACCAAAAGAAGACAATGTGTTTACAGAGATACAGACAACATGCACAGAAATATCACAGTGCATACTTTTCTTTACATTTCCAGTAGGTCACCAATAAGGAATCGCTGGTGCATGGATTTGATACAGCTTGAATCTTCATCCAGTTCACAAAGCAAATATCAAGAGGCAATATAGTAATCGAAGCTCAGGCGTAATATGCAAGTACCGTGGTGGGGACTTGAACTCATAAACAGACAATTGTGTATTGGTGTGTGTCTGTCTTACACAGAAGATCCACAGACCCCAAGACATCTGGGACTGGTCATATAATGATTTTTCTTTCATCTCTCAACAGCTTAGCACTGAGATCATGACCACTGTTATAAAGCAAGAGCAATACCCTTTCCTGTGATAGATCTTTCTGTCTACTTAAAGGGGAATGAGTGTCACATGTAAATGTCATATTTGATAGACCTTTGTTTAGGAAGCACTCGGTTGCTTTGTTCACATGTGTCTCCACAAATAAGTTTCTTCTAATCTATTTCTTTACTTACTAAAAAATAAGATAAAACCCAAAGAGCAGCTTTGCACTGACTAAAGATGGTAGAACTGAGGAGTAAGATAAACCCAAGTCCCCCGAAGACCAAAACCACCACGTACACACACAGACTGGAAGATGTTACAATCATTACGCTAGTTATTTGATGGAAAGAATTTGGGGTGATTTAAAAGCATTTTCCGTTTGCCACTTCTCTCTGTATTTTCCAAATTTTATATAAAGAGTATGTATCATTTTTTATACTAGGGATTACTAAACTCATTTTTAAAAACAGATTGAGGTAATATTTAGGAAGCCCATAAAACAACTGATTAACCACAAAAATATCAAATTCTGAAATTAATGATTTTTTTAAAAGAGTGAGCCTATGTTTATTTTTATATATTCAAATAATGCTAGCAATTTCATGTTATCAGGAAATTTTCTAGTCACTCAGACTCAAAACTTCAGTCATCTTTGTTTCTGGCCTTTCCCTTCACCCAGGCCCACCAACACCCAGTGATTCTCAAGTCCTTTACCTCTTTACAGCCCCAGAGCTGCCCCTGGAAGGACAGGGCTCACAGTCTTCACCTGGACCGTCCTGGCATCTAGCTGGCTCTCTCCTCATTGAGTCTACGATGCCAGCCTCCTCACTTTGCAGATCATGCACACCAATGGTGGGAGCATCTTACCAAAACACATTAGCCGCATGCCTCTCATCTGCTCAGCCTACTGCCTGCTAAAGAAAGTTCACACTCCTTGTCTGTTATGTAAGGCCACTGAGATGCAGTCCAACCCCACTCTTCTGCATTATCTCCACTCACCCCACCCAATACTCTATGTTACAGGCACAGTCCATAGTCAGGTCCCCTTGGATTTCCCTGAAATGCCCAAACAGATGTAATCTCTCCCTCTGTTGAACCTTCTCATATTGCAGTCATCATTCCCCAGTTGCACTCTTTGGTGTAAGGATTAAGAGCTCTGGAGTCAGACCCTAGATTCAGATGTAGTCAGTTCTTTACACAGATCACATTAGCGTGATCTTTAAAAACAATAGGCTCATGTCACTCCTCTGCTCAAAATCCCCCAGTGGCTTTCCTCATGCTGGAATAAATCCGAATTTTTGCCATGGCGTGGGCGGCCAGATATCATGACTTCTCTGATTTCATCTCCACTTCCTCGCTCCCCTTAGCCACGTGCCGTTCCTCAAACACTCCATGCTCATTCGCCTTTGTACTTGCTATTCCCTCTGCGTGATGGTCACGCAGCTCACTTCCTCAATTCAAATGTCACCTCCTCAGAAGCCTTCTGGACTAATCACGCAATCCAAAGCAACCCCACTAAACCTCAAAAATGAGCTTGTCTGGCTATATTTTCTTGAGAGACTTTCTTTAGACCCTCGACAGGACAGGTTACTTTAATTGAACTGCTCACTCTGTGCCATCTCCACTACAGCCTAAGCTCCCCGAGGGCTAGAACCCCGTCTTCTTCACCACCCTGTCATCACCAGTTGCAATAATAGTGCCTCACAGGGCACACCCTAGATATGGATTGGGTGAATGAATAAGCAAGTGAAATAGGCCTTGTAACTTGCTAGCTGTGTGTGATCCTGACCAAATCATTTATCCCCAATAGCTTCCTCTGACAAGAGGGCGGAACAAGACTCCATCTCGCAGGCTCTCGTGAGAGTTACATTTGAAGTCAGTATGTCAATATAAGGCACACCGCACAGATCCTATTACGCATTAGTGCTTAATCAGCTTCGGCTGTTTTCATTTTTACAGGGTCAGGCTTCCTGAGCACATCTCTGTATCTCTACGGATATAAAAGCCATCAGGTAAATACTTACTGAATAAAGAAGTAAATGAAACGGTTATCTTTTAATCAACTTGTCAACAAGATGTTCCAGTTTGGGATTCCTCCTCCCATTTCCACCCCTCCCCCACATCCTGTCTTCTATCTCCTGTCATTCCTAACCCAGCCTTTTACACAGACTACTGTCCTGCAACCTATACCTTTTAAACTCTGGAGAACTATAATTATATATTAGATAAGGGTAGATGGGAGAAATCAGAGTAAAAAGTGCTATTTCCTGTATAAGATTGAACGGAATGACAATGTAGAGACGGGTATAACTTAAGGAAAGGAATATCAATTTTTAAAAAGTCACAATTTCATAGGCTAAAATGTATAATTACAATTGAGTAGAAAATATTCCCTATCTGCTGGTGTTAATGGATTGTGTTACTTATTAAAAGGTTTATAAATAAATAACTGAACAAGGACAACTTCATGATCTGGTTAATGCCAACTTGTCCCCTCAAATAGCAGGGTCCCTATCTTGAAAGTACCTGAAGAGAACAGACCACAATGGCCAGTTTAATACCTCAAAACCAGTCAGTTAACCTGGAAAGGAGGGAGTGGAAAGGAGGGGGTAACAAAGGGCTTAAAAATTCCTTCCTCTGCAAAAGTCAACAAACATGCCTAGAATTCCCTATCTCTTCTCCCTCATCCAAGAGTTTCCTTTCCACAGCCTTGCCATTTTAAGACGTCCTTTAGAGACTAATCTTCCCCAAGAGAAGTATGTGGGTGTACCTTACAGTCACAAGACTCAGAAAACTCAAAGATTTAAAAATAGATTAGATCAATATTTATTTGTATGGTTATACATATTAATCCCAATGGATTGAAAAATAAAACTTTTATTCATATAGACTTTCAAAATGGTAAGTATAAGTGAACTAGCTTAGTTTATTCTTATATCTGAACCCTGAAATTCATATTATTATCTTGCGTTCTAATACTACGTGTGCCCATGTATTTGTTTCATAGAAGGATAAATATGGTATAACAGTAAGACGTTCAATACATTATTTTGTTATGCACTCTTCTTATAAGTAGTTGGTCTTTTGGGGGCGTGGCAAAGAAAAACCTGAACCGAAAAAAAACCACATTTATTTATTTTTTTAGGGACTGACGATGTGCTATGAAATTTTGTTTTTAGGGTTATAAGAACAGTTTTCAAACTCCTAAACTTCTTTTAGTTAGCAAGTGGTCAGCACCCACTAAGCAGAGCTGGGAATTGAGAAGGAAGCTCATAAAACAGGAAATATTTGTCCTTGAATTTAAAGGTAAAAGAATATTCTTTTTTTTTTTTTAAGTTTTTATTTATTTGAGAGAGAGAGAGAGAGAACACAAGTGGGGGGCAGAGACAGAGGGAGAGGGAGAAGCAGACTCCCTGCTGAGCAGGGACCCCGATGTGGGGCTTAATCCCAGGACCCTGAGCTCATAACCTGAGCCCAAGGCAGACGCTTAACTGACTAAGCCACCCAGGTGCCCCAGGTAAGAGAATATTCTTATACTGAGCAGGAACGGTGTCCAGAAAAAGGGCCAGAGAGGAGTGCTAAAGGTGATGGTGGTCCCTCCTGGGAAGCAAAAGTGTTCCTTCTTCCCAAGGAGCTAAAAGTGAGTGGCCCCCCTGACCTGTCTCAGTTATGGGTGGAGACAGTGGTGCTTTCTAGCTCCCCAATCTGAGAGAAAGCACCTGTAGCTCTAGAGCCACCTGTAAGGGAAAGGGTCTAGGGCAGTCTGTTCTCTTGAATATTAATCTCATTAAAAAACAATGAAACAACAATCACCTTCAGCATTCGGCGAAAACCTCCAAAATGAGACCACTGCTTTGGGCAGTGGGGGCTCTCAGCAACTAGGTAAGGCCAGAGGGGGCCAATAGTCATCTCTTGCACAGTCACAGAGGCCACCAACATGACTGAACCACAGTCTTTCTCCCTTTACTCTAGGAGGGCAAGGGCAGCAGATTTTTCCAGGCATTCAAGTCCTCTTCCCCTCTGTCCCTCCCGTTGCTCCTAGGTGTCTGGTGTAGGAAAGCACAGAATCCAATATAGAAACTGATGAGCCTATTGAACCTTTTCACTCCCTGGGAATGATATATATATATATATATATATATATACACACACACACACACACATATACACACACACACACACACACATATATACATATATATATACATATATATACATATACATATATATGTATTTGTACATATACATATATATTCATATATATATATATACATATATATATATATATGAAAGGAAACATTCTTAAAGTCAGGAGACAAAACCACGAGGTGAGACCCTTAGCCCTTCTATTTTTATGACCTCACTTTAGGCCAGAACCTTGATGTCTGCATGGCTTCCCAGTAATGATCAGTTCCAAGAAAATTTCTCCCATAGAAATGAGAAAATGAGGAATAGCAGCACCTGTGCCAAACAGCCAGGCCTCACCCCAGCAAGGTTATAACTGACACCTCGGCGAACACCTCCAGAAATGCTACAGCCTTCCTTCTGGGCCCTTTGCCGTTTCTTCCAGGACCCAGACTCATCTTCCAGTCACACCTGAATTCTCTTCTACGGAGCAGAAAATCTTAGAGCCAGCAGACAGGTGATTTGAATTCCCTTAAACTCTCATCCCTTGGGGAGGCAGTCCCAGTCTTTTGCCCTCACTAAATATCCTCTAGGGATATAGTTCAACGTTGATAAGTGTGGTCTGTTTTTAAGGCTTGCTGGGGGGAAATTCCAAATCTGAATGCATCTCCTTTGCATCTGGACATTGGCAGCCTTTGATAAAAACTGTCTGAGGGAGCAGGAGAATGGCGATGTACCTCCTGTTTTAAACAAAAAATTGGAGGAGGCTGGAGAGGCAGAAGGAAAGGTTCTGTAATATCTGGCTAAACATTTTCAGTGCCCTCAAGCCCAAAGTGAGTGCTCTCCTCCGCAGATAACCTCACACAGCTGCTCAATATTTGAGAGTCAAAGCTGATCTGACAACAGCAAATGAGGAATGACACATGCTGCCCCCCTCCCCGCACCAGCCCACGATGGACACTGGCCCAGGGTCCATGGTGTTTGGTGATAGGGTACATTCTGGGGACCACTGAAAACTGGGTCATGTACAAGCAGTAGAAGGGGGGCTGGGAGGAAGCAAACAAGGGAAAGGCAGAAGCACCCTGTTTTGAGGCCACCCAGTACTCGGTCCAGCTGGCCTTGGTCCAACCTTCAGGCTTTTTGGGGGGAAGGATAATGGGGACAGCCACTGGGGAGATGAGATTAGGCTGAAATTTTCTGAGAAAAGAGAACAGCCAGTGTCACAGAAGAAGAAGGGGGTTTTACTTAGAAGAAGCAGATTAAAGGTGTCAGGAAACTTCAAACAGAAGTGAATAAAGGCTCTTAACTTGGGATTTAGGAGTTTTAAGGTGACCCTTGGGAGATCAACATATGAGTGCAATGCCTTCTTTCATTGAAAACCCCATTACACATTCCCCTTTTATTACATTTTAGGGATATTTTAATTTCTTACCTCCTGGAATGCAAAAATGGGGCTGCTTTTGTTTTTTCCACATTCAGAAGAATTGCTATCAGATATAAAACTGTAGTTGCTCGTTTCTTCCCATATTCTCCTATACACATACTGTGTTGTCAGTGGAGTAGTCAAAGTCATAGCAAATGCACTAAGGCAAATGGCAGGTTCTACAAAGAAAATCTTCATATTGCCTGGGTAGGTAGCTGAATTCTATGAAAAAGAATGGGGAAGTTAGAGGAATTTTGTGGAGTAAACAGGCAAACTAGGGAGCAGAAAGCAGTAAGCACTTCCTAAGAGATTAATTTTTACTTTGGAATAGGGTACGTAGTAAACCTGAGACTGTCGTACTTCCTATTTTTAAGAGTTATGACCTTTTAGGGCTCACGCCGCCTTAAAATAGTTTTCCTAAGTTGTCACCCATTTTCGTTTGGAATAATCTCACTACAGTCCCCACATTGTATACTGCCAACCGGTTTTCATAAGGGAAACAGTGAGGTTCCTCTGAGAACACGACAGTTGCGCAACTGTTTGTTATTGTTATTTTGCTGCTTGTTAACAGGACAGGAAGGTGGCCTTTAAAAAGCAGCTCCCAACCGTAAAGGGATTTTTTTTTTCTCGTTTAAACTCACCCCACGGTTACAGTCTTCCTGCCAGGCTAGGCGCGGGTCCGATCATTTTCCGGGCCCGGAATCTCTGGGGGCTGTCTTCTCTTTGAGGGGTGCCCCGCGCTCCCTGGACGCCTGCCCAGCAGCAAATGCTCCGGAGGCCGGGGCGGCCCGGGACGCGCCGGGGACACTGACCGCCCGCCGTCTGGGTCGGGGGCCGGGTCTGCACCGCCGCACTGGGGCGGGGAGGGGAATTTCCGTTGAATTCAACCAAATGCACCTGTCGGGGAAACTCAAGCTCTCATTTTAAAGCAAACCAATGAAAGAGCACTCCTGCGTGCAGTGTGACGACGGCGACGGTTCCCTGAGCAGCCTTCGCTCGGCTCCTCGGTGGCCCCTCGGTGGCCACGGTGGTCCCAAGGAGCTGCGGGAGGCGCTCGCGCACCGGGCGGCTGCCCCTTACGCCGTCCGCCGTCTGTCCGGGAGTCGGTGGGTGGGTCTGTGGGTCCGCGGCCCGTTCTGTGCTCCGCAGAGACTTGCCTTGGTCCGCCGAGCACCACCGCCCCCCGAGAAGGCGGGGCTGCTGGGGTGCGGGTGTTGCCGCCGGCGTTGCTGTCGCTGTCCGGCCAGGCTCTCCTGCCATTGGGCCCCGTGGCTGGCGCCCTCACGGGGATTGGTCCGCTCGATGTCACTCTCGTGAGCCCGCCCCCAGAGGCCTGGGCTGATCCCGCGTTGCGGGGTTCCCGGCTCCGGGCTTCGGGCTGCTGGGCCGCTGCGTGGGCTCGCTGCAGGGCTCTGCAGTGAGAAAACATTTCAGGGCCCGGATGTCGTTCTTCACAGAAGCACACAGGAGATCAGTTGCAAAAGTAACATGTTTGGGATTCAGCTCCCTGTAGCATCCGGGTCGTAGGGCAAGTTCCCTAACGAATGCAGAAAAGGGGGACAGGGTAGGGAGCTCCCGTGGAGGGTGCAGGAAAGAGAGTGCTCCTGGCAAGGGGTCTGAAATGTGATCTCTGACTCTTCCAGGTGGTGTGACCTGGGGCAAATTATTTCATCTCTATGAACCTCCATTTCTTTGTCAAGTGGATGTCACAGTCCCACACCTAATGAGGGTTTCTAATGAAACCCTCAACATGTGTGTATACAGCATAGCCCTGGAGCAAAGGAGGGGCTGTACATGCCTTCCAACAAGCCCACCAGGAACACACCCGAAGCTGGATTTATTAGCTCTGGTAAGGAGGAGGAATGCATAAATGGGGAACAATGAATGGGGTATCTCAGTAGAAGCGTTAGAATTTGTTATGGGTCTTGGGCTTATGCAATTGTGGGAAGTGCTCAAGAAAGCAAGGCCAGCACTGTATTGGATGCTGTCAGGAAGTGGGGGTAATTCTATGTTTGGGTATCTTAATTCTTAGCAAGAAGGAGTGAACACTAGATGGAGGTTAAAGCCATTACTGACACTAGTGCCTGGGTGGCACAGCGGTTAAGCGTCTGCCTTCAGCTCAGGGCCTGATCCCAGCATTATGGGATCGAGCTCCACATCAGGTTCCTCTGCTATGAGCCTGCTTCTTCCTCTCCCACTCCTCCTGTTTGTGTTCCCTCTTTCACTGGCTGTTTCTATCTCTGTCAAATAAATAAATCTTTAAAAAAAAAAAAAAGCCATTACTGACAAAGAAGCAGCTCGTAGTAGACATTTTTGGTCATTTTTGTGGTTTAAACAGTGTTCCTAATCTGTCTGTGTTTAGACAAGATTGCAGAGTGGTCTTGTTTTTGTCTGGATCATGGTTAGAATGGCTTTGTCTGATGTCATTCTGTGAAATTGTTTTTAGTCCACAGAATGCGGTCCCGACCAGCTCATAGCAACATCAAGGTCAGTACCCAGATATCAGAGCTGCTTTCTCTTTCTCAGTGCTCAGTAAATGATAGTTAAGTCACTGGGATGTTGAATCGGAAGTCTTAGATTTGAATCCTGATTGCTACTTGTAACCTAGGATGTGACACTTAACTTCTCAGGTTCTTCAAATGAGCATTTATGAAGCACTTGTTAATAAGTGTGGAGCATGGATGTTGGTTGGAAAGAAGGTATATAAAAATGAACAGAACACAGTTTCCTAGGAAGCCAGATCATATTTTAAAATTGCAGTACAGTGTACTAAGTGCTAAGTTAGGGGCACATTAGAAGGGGGATGGGCAGTGAGAGCAGCCGACTGACCAAGGAGTGTTGGTCCAGAAGGAAGAGGTAGAGATCTGACCTCTTCCCAAGATCACAAGGGAGAAGAAATAAATCTATGCAAAAATGCTTTTGAGAATTGTAAAGCATGATCTCACTCTCACTAAAATAATATCTGTTTGTGCTAGCCGCATCCACTTTCTAACTGTTTTAGCCAGCTTAGACCTTCTTGTTGAGATAGGAGGAAATGACCACTTCAGGTGCTTGGCCTCTGTAAAATCAAGCAGGTCAAGGTCATGCCCCAAATCTCAGTATCTTAAAATGGCAAAGGTATATCTCTCGATTTTCCTGCCCATCTTGGGTCACTTGAAAGCTTTACTCCCTGTCAGTTTAACTCATGAACACAGATTGATGGAGCTATCATCTTAATATCATCACTGGCATCAAGGCAGAGAAAACAGAATATGGTGAATCTGATACCAGCTTTTAAAGATGTCCCCCTAGAAATGATACATACCACTTCTGCTCACATTTGATTGGCCCAAACAAGCCACAAGGCCATGTGAAAATGTGAAATCCTATCATGTACTCAGAAAGAGGAAGTAATATCAGCAAATAGCTCTAAGGACGTCCTTGTCCCCAAGGCCGGGATTTCTCATGAAAATCAAGAGAAGGGGAAGGCATTTAAGAGATGCTCTGTGTTATGGGCAGGAACAATTAGTAGCCAGTATACTTCCGTGCTTTGCTGTCCCTGCTCTTACCCATGGAGAGACCCAGGCCTTCTTAATTTACTCTCTGCTGCAGAGCTCTATGTGATAATAATTGGTATGCAAGCCCTTTTCCTTTTTTCCCCCCAAATAATATTAAGTGCTTGAGTATGTATTAAACTAAAGAAGCCTTAGCCAACTGTCAGTTGGAATCTGTCACTCGACGAGGGGCTGTGGATGAAACAAAAAAAGTTAACAAACCACACTTAATTACCAAAAAAATGCTCATTTATTTTGTAGGAAAAAATGAAAATATATGAAAGGAGTAAAAATGATTCAAAACGAAGTGTATGGATATCATCACAGACCAGTAATTGTCTGGTTGCTCCACATGGGTTCCCACTCAAGCCTTCTTCCCTTCAAGACAGAAACCAAAAATAAAGTCTAGGCACAAAAGGAGGAGTGTCCATTGATTGGGCATAATCTCCCTGGGTGTGTTTCTGAAACATGAGTCACCAGGTCTACAGGAGGATTTTGAATTTTTATGTTTTCAGTTCAGTGAACCTAGTAATTTTAATGTAAATATATTCTGAAATTGTATTGATGCTTGATATCACCTGTATTTATATTTCTGCTTACGATCACATTGGCTCCAGGTAAAAGTACTTTAATAATGTCAGACTAAAGAGAAAAGAAGTGGACTAAATATATAAATGACATGCGCAAGCTAAGTGGACACCAGACGATGTCCTATCACCTAGGATAGGTATTCCAGGAAAAAGTGTGGGAGAATTGAGTCATTACCTGACACGTGAATAGATATACCGAACTCAGAAGAACCCATGCTATACAGACCAGTGCCATAGTCAAGTGGCAAAGCCAAAACAGAATATAGTAATTACTAGATTTTATTGATTTCAAGAGGAAAGTGGCTTTTTCACTTCTGATAAAATCAGCAGAATAAGATGTGATGAAATGACTTTCATTATACCAATTACTACTTAGCAGGTGATTGTCAGTACTGTGCTGATAGGAGTCTAATTATACAACTCCGAGCACAAATTGTTGAAAGGGAATGTAATCCAATCATACGACCTTGATCAATAATGTGCCAAAACAGACCTGAATAAGTTGTATCTATCTGAGAAATTCATAACCTGACTTCAATCCTTGGCTTCTTGACCTCTGTTACCTTGGATGCTGTTGAACAAATTCCTTCTTGAAATCTTTTCCCCCATTGGGGTCCATGACACCTCTGTATCTTTCTACTACCCTAAGAGCTCCTTCTCAGCTACGTTGATGGTCTTGCTTCTCAAACTGTACTATTCCTCAGGTTCCTCAGGTCTTCTCCACAACCACATCCTCACTTGTGACTCAGCTACCAATACAGCCACCACTCCCAAATCTGAAGCTCACCCACTGCTCTTGAACTTGACACCGAGAGTTTTCACCTGGTATTTTTTTAAAAACCACTGCATAGTTTTAAATGTCCAAAACAGATATTCTCTTCTTGTAAATCTTGCAAAGGGACTAAGGATTTCCCTAGTAAATCAGAAATCCTGCCTCTTTCCCCTTGGGGTTTCAAGTTACGGTAACCTTTCTGATGTGCTGGGATGGTTCTAAATAAGCTAAGTGTCAGAAATGTACAATAATGACCCTCAAGAAGAAACCCACCATAATGGTGGTGGTGGTGGTGGTAGAGGTGGAGGGAAAGGGCTGGGCTGGTAAGCCAGGCCAATGCCAGGGCCTGTCTGGTCTTAGGGGAAGGTCAATTGGGAACGAAGTAATGATGTTATATCCTGTCCTGACCCACCGTCTTGGACCTTGGGGTTCTTTAAGAGAAATGGTTGATTATCTGTACATGAAAATATTTGTCACTAGAGTTGTAATTGGGTCTGTGCAGAGGTTAGGCCTCCAGCCCTTAGATGTGAGAACTGGATGTACTGTTTTCTATACAAGCCTTACAAAAGTAGAAGTGAGAAACTTAGGCAGTCAGATCAGACTTCTCAATTTTTTTTCTGCATAACAGAAGTAAATAAAACTGACTCATTCGGACAAAGTATGCACCCAAGGGGTCTTACTTTTCAAGGAAGGGAGAGCTTGGAGAATAATGAATGGGCTTCTCATAAATCAAATTTGCTTTATTTGTGTAGTAACTTAAGTATGGCTTTATTTTCAACCACAGCAGGTGAAATAGGATATATATATGAAAGCTTCTAGAACGTGGTCTGATACTTGGCGGGTATTCAGTGATGTTTGGATTTGAATCTAAATTTTGTTTAATAAGGCACACATCCTACTGTGTTTGAGAAATTCTAGGGAAGAACCTGGCCACTGCTTCAGGTTAGCATTTCCTTCTGTGACCCCACAGAGCAACTGTCATCTTCCTCTCTTAAGAAGAGTCAGTTCCATTTTTAATGGGGTTGGATATGGGAAGGATTTGGAGTCAGCAGAGTCAGTTAAATTCATGCACATGTGATTCCACAATATAGACCATGTTTCTAGGATTAGTCCTCCTCCTCCTGTGTCCAGGTCCTTACCCCAGGCCCCATACTCTCTCATCTGCATTGCTGCAACAGTTTCTTACTTGGGCACTCCACCTCTACTCTTTATTCTACACAAAGCAACAAAGCATGATCATCTTTACGTAGATATAGGATCACGTCATTCTCTTGCCTGAAACCCTTCAATGGCTTCCCCATTGAATTCTGAATAAAGTTCAACCTCCTTGCTGTAGCTTGAAAGACCCCAAATGATCTGGCCACTATCCATCTCTGCACCCCTGAACTCCTTCCTACCATCAGGGTTATCACACTTCTCCTTTAGGCGTTAACTTGAATGTCACGCTAGAGAAGTCTTCTCTGAGCATTCTGCCAAACTAGCAAAGTGTGTTCTCTTCTGCTATGCTCTAGCTCAACAGATTCTTGTTTAAGACTTCACATTCTAGGGGCGCCTGGGTGGCTCAATGGTTAAGCATCTGCCTTCAGCGCAGGGTGTGATCCCTGGGTCCTGGGATCAAGCCCCACATCGGGCTCCTCCGCTGGGAGCCTACTTCTTCTTTTCCCTCTCCCCCTGCTTGTGTTCCATCTCTTGCTGGCTGTCTCTCTCTCTCTGTCAAATAAATAAATAAAATCTTTAAAAAAAAAGACTTCACATTCTATATTGTTTTATTTATTTGTATGTTTTCCTTTTTTGGTCATCTATTCCTTGCACTAGAATTGTAAGCACAGAACCATGACCGACTCACGCAAGACTGTCCACATCTACAGCAGTGGTTGGAACTCCGTCAATCTTTGTCAAATGAATGAAATGAGATGATTTTGTTCAGTGCTCCCAAGTTACGAAATTGTAAGCAAAATCTACCCTTGTGAACCACAGAGAATAATTATCTGATATATTTATTTTTCTAAGGAACTGAGTTTATGACTACACACCTTCTTGCTCAATCACTTAAAAGAAATATGTACCAGAGTATTCAGCAAACTGTGGTTACAAACAGTATTCAAATTTATTATGTAATAATGATGGAAATGGGAAGGTTTTATTCATAAAACCAGTCTAAAATGTGTAACTTCAAAACCAATTGGAATTCTATCTGAAATGTTATTCTTTACCAGCAAAAGAGGGGGAAAAAATGTTCATTCCTACTTGTAATCAAATAAACTCATCTTAGGATAACAATTAAAATGTCATCTTCCAACTTCAAAATAGGCAAAGGTTTTATTTTTAAATTAAATGTATTTGACCAGTCTGAGGCAAAATTAACACACTGTCGTACGCTGTTGGTGAAAAGTCAATGGGTAAAGGCTTTTTCAGAAAAATAATGTAACAATATGCACTAAAATCATTAATGTTTTGCATCCACGTTGTCTGCCCAGCAAGTTCTGTTGGGAAAATAATAATGAATTGATAGAGAAATTTAGCTACTTGGATTTTTACAAGGTTGTTTATAATTTGAAAAGTCCTAAATATATAACACTACGTAACTATAACTATGTTGTATGAATAAAATAATAGAGGAATAGTGCATATATATATAATGGTGTATTTAGAAAGGCTATTATACTATATATATATATACATATTTGACTACATGGAAAATTTTTCATACTATGGCATTGAGACAAAAAGGAAATTAGAAGGAGTATATTGCAATTTTGTTTAAAAAGTATAAGTATACACGTGAATGCAGAGAAAAAAGCCCATAACATAACATACCAAGTGTTAATAGCAATTATCTTTGAATGATGGGATTGCTAACAATTTTTATTGTGTATTAAATACGATAGACAGTATAATTTTCTGTATTCTCCACATTTCCAACAATGAACACGTATTATTTTTATTTTTTTAAGCGTTTACTGAAAAGGAAACAAGAGAGGGAATTAAAAAAAAAAAAAAAACCCACACCAAAAAACCCCCATGCAAAATCACCTATATTTGTTACAAAGCTTTAGGGGAAAAAACCCCTCAGGACTTAGCAAAAGTGATTCTTTTCCAAGCAGTGCTACAAGCTTCACAGTTGAATCAGCAACCACATGGCAAACTGACATCCTTGGCCTGTCACAGGTGGCCCAAGATAAGACAGAATGGAAACCAACTCCTGATAGACAATCCAGAGTTCTTTCTCTGGAAAAGTTCCTTGAGAATGAGAAATAACTGTTGTGAAATGAATGGAGGAGCCAGGGTGAACTTGTAGGTTGCCTGGGTCAACCTCTTGATAACCAGAAGCACACAACAGTGGAGGCTCAAAGAACATGAAACCCTCTAGTCTAAGGCTCTAACTATCCATAAGACAATGGAAGCCAAAGTGAGTAACTGTGTTATTCTTCCCACTCTGCATTTGCTGTTTGATAGTGCTGTTCTCACAGAGATGTGGAAGGGATCCTCCTGGGAATTCCCACCCTGCTGTGGAAGGTCTTTCCTCCATTATTTTTTTAAACAGAAAAGGAATGGAGTTTTTAAGGAGGAGTGTAAGAAGGCAGTTACGTTTAAGAAGGAGCTTTCAGCAGGAGAAGCTCCCACCCATGCCTGTGCCCCAGGAGGTAAAGTGTACTGTCTTATCTCTCCCCTCCGAGGCTGCTCCCATGTCCCTCTGGTCTTACTACTGTGCCCTCCAGGCCACTGCACTCCCGAGGTTATAAAAACAGGATAGTCACACCACCTTGGCTGACACTGATGGCGGGGGTGGGGGGGGGTGGGGGGGTGGGGGGGGGACCCACCCGTGGGGACCCACCCATGGGTATCTTCAAAGTGGATATCTTCAAATGAAAGGAGATGGAACTTGTCTTGCCAGCATGCACACCAATCCTGAACCCCTGGATCATGGTTTACTTTATTTCTTCTTCCTATAACTCTGATAATAGATTTGTAAAATGCAGAAACCTTCGGGTAATCGGAGCAAAATTCGCAAGTATGCAGAATGTAACTAAGCAGAACTCTGTTGGCCTTTTTTCTTTAAAGATTTTATTTATTAGAGGGAGGGAGAGAGAGAGCAGGAGTGGTGGGAGGAGCAGAGGGAGAGGGAGAAGCAGACTCCCCACTGAGCAGGAAGCCCAGCATGGGGTGGGGCTCAATCCGAGGACTCCGGGATCACGACCTGAGCCCAAGGCGTTCACTTAACTGAGCCACCCAGGTGCCCTGCAGAACTCTCTGTTAAGGGTTTTGTTTTTGTTTTTCTTTTTCTTTTTAATTTCCCTTCCCCAAGTATCTGCTATCCCACTGTATTCCCTATCCAGTGTTCCACTTCTCACCCCAGCCAGACCTGGTTTCATCCTTGACTCCTTTTTATCCTTGACTCCTATTTCTTCATCCTTGACCCTTCTATCTAATACATTCCCTCCACAAGTGTTCATTCAGCCCTGTTTACTGTGCTTCAGTCATTCAACAGATATGTACTGAGGAAGTTCTGGTTTCAGCTCCAAAGTGTAAAGAGCTTGCAAGTCATCACTCCCATCCTTAGAGCAAAAACATCTGAACAAGCTAAAAATCAATACCTTCTCTTGAACCCAGCAGATATGGAGGTCACAGGGAAGAGCTACATCCCAGGGTTTGAAGAGACAGGCCAATCCAGAGTCACAGCCAAGATCTCCTTACCTGTACAGAAGGCTCTAGAGACATAAGCTGGTGAGAATACTTAGAGGACAGTTTTGATAAATTGCTGGAGGCCCAGTGTGGAATAGCCTGAGAGTAAGAAATTCCTGGTGTCTGCCACATTTTGGAGGGTTTTATCTCCAAAAACCTCACCAGGTTTTCAGGATGAAGAGCCAAGAATGATCCCCACATGGCTCTGGCAGAGGAAGGAGAATATTTACCATTTAAAAATATGCCTAGGGGCACCTGGGTGGCTCAGTCAGTTAAGTGCCTGACTGCAGCCCAGGTCATGATCTCCGGCTCCACACTCGGCAGAGAGCCTGCTTCTCCCTCTCTCTCCACCCCTCCCTACACTCATGCTCTCTCTCTCTCTCTCAAATATATAAATAAAATAAAATAAATATGCCTAGAGCATTCTTTTTTTTTTTTTAAGATTTTATTTATTTATTTGACAGACATAGAGACAGCCAGCGAGAGAGGGAACACAAGCAGGGGGAGTGGGAGAGGAAGAAGCAGGCTCATAGCAGAGGAGCCTGATGTGGGGCTCGATCCCATAACGCCAGGATCACGCCCTGAGCCGAAGGCAGACGCTTAACCGCTGTGCCACCCAGGCACCCCTGCCTAGAGCATTCTTATAACAAAGGCCTACTTTATAAAGGAAAGGACTGTCCTACCTGGGGAAGGGCCTTTCCCTGCCTCCAGCCCCCTCCAGCCTTCCTGTCTCACCTGCGAAGGGAAAAAAAAGCTAATGAATACTTGTGACAGTCACAGCCCAGGAACACAGGAACACTAAAAGACTGATATTTAATTATAAGGTTACATAAGAACACTTCCCCTTGCCCACACTTGACCAGCACCGGCAGAGCTCCAGTAAAATAGCAGTGTATCACAACTGAAAGAGCTGTAAGGCACAGACCCTATTTACTTTGAAGCCTCTGGCACCTGCAACTACAACAGAGATTAAAGACAGCCTAAAACCCCAGCTAGATTCACAGAAAACTCATACTAAAGGCCTGTTTACATCAGTTCCTATTACCTGACATGTCATGTATGACTTTCAGCAAAAAATTGCAAAGCATGCTAACAGGCAAGCAAAAACCCAATCTGAAGTGCATCAGAACGGGATGCAAGTATGGCAGAGATTTTGGAATTGTTGGGCCAGCAATTTAAAATACCTATGATAAATATTTTAAGAGCTGTTTTGGGAAAAGTGGACAACTTGCAACAACAGTTGAATCAGGTAAGCAGCAAGATGGAAACTCTCAGCATTGAAAGAAAATGTTAGAAATCAAAAACACTGTAACAGAGATGAAGAGTGCCTTTGATGGGCTCCATAATAGATTGGACATGGCCAAGGAAAGAACCATTGCATTTGAAGACAGATCAAAATGTACTGAGTGCCTCTGTGTGCCAGACACTGTGCTGGGCAGTGATGAGCAAGACAAGTGGCCTTGTCCTTTTGGAGGTACCTTACTGCAAGCAGAGGATTCAGAATACATCCATTCATCTCAAGGCTGTTGTATCCTTTCCATCTTTGCCATCTGCTACCATCCCCATCCTGGCCTTTGCCTTTTTGAAATCTCCCAGATGACTTACATTTTCACATCTGGTCTTCTTACCTTTCAGTCCTTCCCCAGTCCAATTAATTCTTGGCCCTATTGCCAGGAAAATCAATCTCAATTGTAAAACTGACTGCTTTCTCTCTACTTAGTGGTTATACGTTGCTCTTGGGATAAAGTCCAAATATAGCTTCAGCTTTTACTACTCCATACCTAGAATGTTATGTACAGACACACTGAAGTAATTTAATGTTCTGATCTGCTAAGTTCCCTCCACTTAATGGAATGTCCCTCCTCTTCCCTTTTCTGCCTTGCCAAAGCATCTAATTTATCCTTCAAGACCTAGTTCAGGAATCAGTGGCCACAAGGAAGCCTTCCTTCTTCTCCCAACATATCAGTTAGGTACCGTTTCTGTTTATCATAGCACTTACCACTCTGTATCATAATCATCTATTTTCTTGACTGTTCTGTGGTTTCTTTCTTGACTAGACTGTGGTTCTTTAAGGATAGGGGTCATGTCTTCATAGGCCATGTTTGCCAAACACCTAGTATTTTGGGATATAAAGGCAACTAGTAAATGTTTGATGGATGGATGAATGAATGCAGAAGCTTTACAGCAGGAAAGAAATAAGTAAATACAAGAAACCAAACTACGGTAGGCATTTGGCTTAAAAACCAACTTCCAGGGTGTATTAGTCATAATTCATGGTTACAAATAACACAAGTCGACTCTGGTTCACTTATGCAGAGGTGGAATTTTCTGGAGGGGTATGAGCTCAATAGGAAGCCTGGAGAGTCATGGAAAAGACATAGCCGAGAACTTGGCACAGGAATGGTCTGCTGAGAACTGAGGCTGACGTAGCTGTCTTGGCACATTGGCTGTAGTGCTGCTTTACTGCCACAGCCACTGCTGACAATCACAGATTGCTGACTTAATCCTTCTTTCAAGATTCAGAGTGTCAGAGGGAGAATCTGCCTTGCCACAGTTGGGTGAGGTGTCCATCGTGTAGTTGTTGAGGGTGGGAAAAGGGAATAGCTTCTCTTCAGTTTCATTGGAATGGTGTTCATATGCTGAAGGTGGGAAGAGGGAATAGCTTCTCTTCAGTTTCATTGGAATGGTGTTCATATGCTTTGTCACCAAGTGACAAAATGGTGACCGTGCAGATTTTCCTGGAGAGCTATGTGTCTGTCATAACAAAGGACTACAAACTGGATGACTTACAGCACAGAAATTTATTTCTTCTCAATTCTAGTAGCTAGAAGTTGGAAATCAAGGTATTGGTAGGGTTGGTTTCTTCCAGAGGGTGCCTTTCTCTTAGCTTCTGGTGGTTACAGACAATTCTTGGCATCTTTTACCCTCCAGATGCATCGTTGCAAGAACATGGAGTGGTGTTCTCCCTGCCTGTCTGTGTTTCTGTGTCTCCTCTTCTTATACAGACACCAGTCATATTGGATTAGGGGGCCACCTACTCCAACATGACCTCATCTTAACTAATTACCTCTGCAATGACCCTCTTTCTAAATAAGGTCACGTTCTGAAGTACGAGGCATTAGGATTTCAACAGGCCTTTTTGGAGGACACAGTTTAACCTGTAACATCCTACATCTTTTACATCAATGTTTTCCTTCTATTCCATGGTTTACCAAGAGCAGTGAAGGGGGAGTCTTTTGCCTCAGTATAGACAAGGGGTACATTGTGAAAGATTTGAAGACATAATAAAAATGACTAAAAGATGGTCGCCTTTTGTAACCCACTTGGGCCAGTCATTCTCAACAACATCAGTGATAAAATACTTCTCCCCCCCAAATCTGTGTGTTGGTTCTAAATAATTTCCATATGTGGCAAAGATACATCCACAAATTCTTCAATATTCCTCCCTTTGATATGTGGAGCCCACTTTCTCTCTCCTGAGTGTGGGCTGGACTTAATGTCTTAGTTTGGTTCATACATGATGTATTTACAGAGTTTGAATTCTGTCTTTAAATGGAAATTTATTCTTTTGTTGTTGTTGTGAGTTGTTTTAAAACTAAAGAAGGAATCAAGCAGACAAATATAAAATCAAGTATAAACATAAAATTAGTTTTGGTAATTTCTGAAAATAATTTTGTTACTTATAGTTAAGGGAATGTGAAAAAATGACTTGTCATAGTTGTCAAGTACGCTAGGTATTACGACACTGCTTTTATGGCATTTGACCTTGAGACTCAGAATTTTCTGAGACAGCGTAAGTTCTCCAAAGTGTAAGGAAGACAACATGTTTTTCATCATGGCTTTTTCTGATGTTAGGGAGTTAGATCCTATGAAGAGTGAAGTCGTATCCCTACTTAAGCTGATGAAAAATGTGTCAAACGAATTCAACAAAGGTTTCTTGTGTACCCACTGTGTGCTTGGAATACATCAGTGAACAAAACAGACTCTTGCCTTGCTAATAGAGGGAGACAGCAAACATGAAAATTATACAGTAGTTTAGAAGTGGGTGTTTTGGGGGGAAACAATGGGGCAGGAAGGAGAGCCGAGCGCACTGGGGTGAAGTGGATGGGGCAGGTTGTAGGATTGTGCGGGTGGATGGGGACAGGTCTCACTGAGAAGAGAGATGGAAACAAAGACTTGGAGGAAGGAAGGAAGTTTGCCACGTGGGTAGCTGAGAACATTCCCACAAAGGGACCAGCTAAGGCGTGGCCCTGCATGGATGTGTCCCCAGCCTGTTGCAGGGGAGACATGGAGGCTGTGGGAGCAGAAGAAGGGAGAGGAGGCTGCCCCTGGGGTGGGGTGTACCTTGAGTGAGGCAGCTGTCTTCTGCAGGAGAAAGCCTGAACTGCCAATATGCCAGCAGCTGGGGACCAAGGGCTTCAGGCCTGCAGGGGGCCTGGGTAGGACTCCCGGCAGCCCCCACAGAGCGGGGATTTACAGGGCTTGAGTGATTTCATGTGGACAGGAAATTAAAGGCGAACCGGAGGTTAGCATATTGGGAGCTATCTATGTAATCCCAAGGCTCTTCGTTGACCAATAACAACAGAATACAAAGACACAAAATTGACATACAACAGTTTTGCGTGGATCAGACCAAGATAGGAACTAAAGATGACTTTAAAGAGGTGAAAGTCATGCACCAAGGAAACTGCAAAAGGCCTAAAGCATTTCCTGGCTACCTCTTTTTTTCCCTGTGTCTGAGAACCATGAGTGGATAGTAAGCTATTAGTGAGAAAGAAGTGGATTATATACTTACTCTGTGTGTATATTAGTCTACTCAGGAGGCTTACACAGCAGACATTTATTTTCCCACAGTTCTGAAGGCTGCAAGTGCAAGATCAAGGTGTCAGTGGGGTTGGTGTCTGCAGAGACCCTTCTCTGTGGCTTGTAGACACTATCTTCTCATTGTGTCCTCACATGGTCTTTCCTCTGAGTGGCAACATCGCTAGCGTCTCTTCCTCTTCTTACAAGAACACCAGTCATACTGGATTAAGGTCCCATCCTTATGACCTCACTTAATCTTAATTACCCCCTTAAAGGCCCTATCTCCCAATAGTCACACTTGGGGTTAAGGCTTCACCGTGTAAGTTAGGGGGAACACAATTCAGTTCTAACTATCATATTACCTTGTGTTCTTTTAGGCATTTAATGCCATAACATTTTGGAGTTAAATGGGTTGTTAGAAGTATTCAAATTTAATTTTCCCTCAAAGTTGGAATCCCTGGCAATTAATTGACTGTGGAACTGAACTTTTCTGGTTGACAAGTCTGTTATATAGGATTAATAATGTATACCAGATAAAAGTACAGGGAGAGGAGTGGGGGGGGGGCTGTTTAGGCAAGAATATTAAATTCCAAGGCAAAATTTATCTGTAGTAATAAAAGGAGTCTATAGGAGGAAGCAATGATTAAAAAAAAAAAAAAGTAGAAATGACAACACATTAAAAGCAGGGCCCAGAAAGTAAGTATAACCCTGAGTTTGGGGCAACGATCCCGGGGGCGTCTCAAGTCCATACCCTGGCTTCCCTGGGGAGTTGCCCACCACCCGCAAGAAGGGTGTGGGGTCATCCTGTAGGTGAGATGTGGATCAGGCATAGAATGTGCAAGCAGAGCTAGAGGATACGGAAAATGTCACAATTCTGAGGAAGGTGACCATATATTTTCTCTTCCAAACGTGGACATTTCTTAGAGTGACAAGGATGCAAGTAGTAGCTGTGCCAGGACAACAGCTGCACACCAGGAAGCCGGGAGGTATGGTCACTCTGGTATTTATGGGGTTATTGCCAGGGAAGCCTCAGTGGATGAGCCTGGGTGTGGGCCTGGGGATGTATGATCCCCTGACCTCTGAGAAGTGACATTCTACATGGAATTCCACACCCGTTCTCCTGGGCCAGGCTGGGGCCCGGGGGAGAGGAAGGTAATGAGATACACCTTTGAAATGTCAGTCTCCGTATTATTCTGGCCGCCCCAGAAAGGCCACCAATACCCGTCCCCCTCCTTCAACCTCCACACATTGAGTTTTAATTCTTCCCAAGCTTTCAGGTGTCTATTTTAACCATTCAGTAGTCAAAATTCAGTCTTGTTATTGATTCATAGAGAACTGAAACTTGTCACCAAACTCTGTGCCTTGGCAGTCGATCATGCAAAGTGTCATTCCTCACAAGACACGACATAGAGTCTGGAAAACAAAACTAGCAGACTATCATATTAAATGTTTAACGATTTTTTTTAAAGTAATCTCTACACCCAACATGGGACTCGAACTCATGACCCCGAGATCAGGAGTTACATGCTCCACTGACTGAGCCAGCCAGGCGCCTATCCCATTGACTGTTAATAATCAGCACAAAGGTGACAGAAGCCACACGCGAATCCTACATGTGCTGAAATAGCTTCCTTGGCAGGGGAGAACAGAGGTAAAACTCTCCTGGGAGCAACTGCCAGATGATGGGAGGCCAAAGGTCATAGTGTTAGAAAACATTATCAGCAAACAAGGGAGGCTGCTGCGGATGGGTTCCTCCCTCTGTCCCCACTTCTTCCCACCACATACACATTTTTTTAACCTTGCTGTTAGAGCTTCAGTTTTGTTTATATATTTATCCTCCTCCACAAAAGCCCTAGGGTAGGCCCACCATCCCTAGTCCCAGCAACTGAATCATTCTTGATCTCCTCCAATCACTTCCCTCCCCTGTAAGTACCTTAGCCATGGGCATGTGATAGAATCCTGGCCCCTGAAGTGTTCCCAGTCAGCTGGGATGCTTCACTGTTGAGAGAGGCTATGTGGAAACACACCCTCTCTTTTTTGCCTCTGAAAGTCGTGTGGTTGTGAAACCTAGAGCAGCTGCGGCCCAGAAAAATATCTAGGGCTTCTGGGAGATCAGGATAGAGGCGCTTCCTCCACAGAGGATTTGCATTTGCCTCTGCCAGATGCCTGGGGGTTCTACTGGTCAGTGACTCCTTAAACCCAATACCTGGCTTGAAACTCCAGAAAGGAACTAGGCCTGCAGACCTGCCCAAGGCAATGAGGGTGGGGCTTCAGTCAAGACACCTCCAGGCAGGACCCTTCTTTCCCTCTTTCTTCTTTTTCTTCCAGGTGTAGTCAGCACCCAGCAACCTTCTGTGAGGTCCCCTAGGATCTTGGGGGAAAGGGAAGGTTTGTTTCTGGTTCACACTTACCTTGACAGGGAGCCTTTTGAAGTATCAGCCTGTAGGAGGCCCTCCAATAAGACCCCTGCCTGGGCATCGATTTCTCCCTCAGACAAGGAAGGCCTCAGAACACAAGTCTGAAAAGTCCTTGTTGTGCTTGATGCAGCAAAGGTCCTGGAGCAAAGTGGCTGAGCATTCCTTCTCTTTCTATTTTTTTTTTTTTAAAGATTTTATTTATTTATTTGACAGAGAGAGACAGCCAGCAAGAGAGGGAACACAAGCAGGGGGAGTGGGAGAGGAAGAAGCAGGCTCCCAGCGGAGGAGCCTGATGTGGGGCTCATTCCTGGAACGCCAGGATCACGCCCTGAGCCGAAGGCAGCCGCCCAAAGACTGCGCTACCCAGGCGCCCTCTCTTTCTGATTCCGACTTTCTCTGGACTTTGGGCTGAGCATTTGCTGCCACTTTACCAGTCCTTTCATTTTGCAGACGATGCCCTTCGTATTTCATCTAGCAGAATGCTCTTTTCATTGAGAGGGCTACTGCCCCTCTGCAGTTATTTTTATGTGAGAAGATACATCCATTACTGTTTAAGTCACTTGTGTCTGAAATTTCTGCAACTTTCAGGCAACTGAGTCAGCTCATGACACCCTGTCACATTCTGGAGAGAATTCTGTCAGGACGTCTGAAAGAAGTCCGAAGCCTTTAATAGCAGGATTTGGGAGGCACTGATTCAGTAAGGACTTCTTAGTTATTCTGGGAAAATCTGTATAAGAGAAAGAAAAAGTGACTGATAAAGGAAATGTTGCACAAATATTACAGCAAAAAAGAAAATTAACATTTATTGAGGGCGGGTAGCTATTCTGTTTTTCAGCTTTATCACCTCTGGACTGAAACTCTGGCCCCTTACATTAAACAATGAGATTCTGTTACTGAAGATGTCCAGATAATGTGACACAATAGAGAGGGAGAGCAAAGGGAAGGGGTGGTGGGGGGAAGGGAGAGGAAATAGGGGAGAGAAGGGAGAGAGATCTGTTCTAGCTTGCTTCCCCCTGGAACAAATTCACAAAAAATGGTTCACTCCATGTTTTCTGCTGTTTGGGGTCAGTCAGAGCATATTGTGCCATGAGTATTGAGCTCTCGTGAATTTTCCTCACTGGGACAGAATCGTAGCTCTGACTAGCTCCGCCAAATTTACACACAGTGCAGTTTATATTTGGCTTTGTTTTCAAGCCGGAAACTTTAAATTGTATTTAAAGCCAGTGTGGTGTGGTGTGGTGACTGTCAAATCAGTTTTAGCTGAACAGGATATCTTGGAGAGAACCCTAGGAAGCCAGGATCTGGGGTCCACCTTGATTTTCACATTGCCCCTAGGTCTTTAGAGAATCTCAACTTTTCTGAGCCTCTTTGCCCCCATTTTTTCAAGAAGCAGTTTGATGAGATGATCTTTAAGATTCCCTCAGATTCTGACATGCTGTTTTGTGAATGCAAATCTATTTAAGATTTTAAAGCCTGGATTTGATGGCAAATCCCTGAGTTGATTCCTATAATACTGTCCTCATCCTTGCTGTATTTTCCTCATAACCATCTCAGTCCTCATGGTTTATCACACTCTCAGGGGCTTTGCTGCAGAGGGCGCCTTGGGGTAAGGCCCAGACCCTGCAGGACCCAGCCCTGGTCGCTCGGCTGCCAGCCCAGACCCTGTCTGGGAAATCAGTGCCTCGGGAGAGGGGAGCTGCCTCACCCGTCAGGATGTTCCTTCCCAGAGGACAACTCACATATCCAAACACTGGCCTCGAGGGTATGTATAGTCCGTTCAGTGACCCTAACAAAGTACCACTTTTATTTTCTCACAGTTTGGAGGCTGGAAGTCCAAGATCAAGGTGCCACTGGGGTTGGTTTCTTCTGAGACCAATTTTTAGGGCTTGTAGATGGATGCCTTCTCCCTGTGTCCTCACATGGCCTTTTCTCTAATTGCTCATCCCTGGTGTCTCTTTCTCTCCTTTTTTTTTTTTTTTTTAAAGTATTTATCGAGCCCCTACTCTGTGCTGAGCGCTGTGCCAGGCCTTAGGGACACGGCAGTGTGGAAGATGGACAGACAAGGGCCAAGCTCTCGCGTAGCTTCTGTTCTAGTTGTTGCTTTATAACCAGGGTGCAGGGGAGCAAGAGCCCCTGGCTTGGAGGGGGGGGGGCAAACAGGCCAGGTTCAGCCAGTTAACTGCTGACAAAATGCAAAGGCAGAGAGTCTAGTGGTGGTGACCTGAGAAAGGAATTTATCTCAGTGAGGCCAACACCAGGAAGACAGTGTGCTAACATCTCAAAGACTGTCTCCTAAGTGCTGAAAATGCTTGCAGGTTTATGTAAGGAAAGTGCGGGACAAAGGTCAGTGTGTGCGTGCAGGTGGGCAGTAAAGCTCAGGTCAGTCATTGTCCTGGAGCAGTCACACAGGGTCTTGCTGGCTCAGGGCAGTCCTTACTGCTTGAGGGGGTAGTTTCAGTTTCCATCACAGGACACTTTACGGGCTTTATCCCGCTGGGTCTTTTGCTTGAGTTAAGAGATAAACTGGAAAGAACTTAATCAATTAGAAAATACAGACAGAGGTCAAAATGGAGATAGTTGAAGTCCTCTTCCAGTTTTGTAAGGATTTTTTTTTTAATTGGAGTATAATTTTTTTTTTTAATTAAGTAGGCTCCACGCCCGACATGGGGCCTGAACTCATGACCCTGAGATCAAGAGTTGCATGTTCTACCGACTGAGCCAGACAGGCACCCTATAGATTATAATTGACATACAATATCCTATTAATTTCAAGTGAGTATCAGTGATTTGATATTTTTTTACATTATAAAATGATCTCCACAATACGTCTAGCTACGTGTATCACCATACCAAGTTCTTACAAAGTTAGAACGTGAGCGTGTTCTCCGTGTTGTACATTACATCCCAATGACTTGTTCATTTTATAACTGGAAGTTTGTGCTTCTTAATCTGTTTCACTTATTTTGCTGGCCCCCAACCACTACCCCTTCTGTAATCAATAGTTTGTTTCCTATATCTATGAATCTCCTTCTGTTTTTTTTATTCATTTGTTTTGTTTTTTAAACTCCACATATAAGCAAAATCATATGGTATTTGTCTTTTTCTGTCTGGCTTATTGAACTTAGCGTAATACCCTCTAGGTCCATCCATGTTGTTGCAAATGGCAAGATTTCATTTATTTCAATGGCTATGTAATATTCCTTCATATATCTGCCATATATATCATATAATATATCATAGCATATATATATAAATATCACATCTTTATGCATTCACCTATTGATAGATACTTAGGTTGCTTCCAAATCTTGGCTCTACGTCTTATAAATAATGCTGCAATGAACATAGGTGTGCATAGATCTCTTCAAATTGGTGTTTTTGTTTTTTTGGATAAATACTCAGAAGTGAAATTGCTGGCAGTTTTACTTTTAATTTTTTGAGGAACCTCCATACTGTTTTCCACAGTGGCTGCATAAATTTACTTTCACACCAACAGTGCGCGACAGTTTCCTTTTCTCCTCATGCTCACCAACTCTTGTTATTATCGTGTTTTTGATGCCCACCTGACAGGTGTGAGGTGATACCTCCTTGTGGTTTTGATGTGCATTTCCTTGACCATTAGTAATGTTGAGCATCTTTTCATGTGCCTGTTGGTGATCTGTATGTCTTTTTTGGAAAAAATGTCCATTCATATCTGCTGTCCATTTTATAATCAGGTTGTTTGGTCTTTTGATATTAAGCTGTATAAGTTTTTTGGTCAGAATTATTTGTTTATTTTATGGCAATTTTGAAAATCCCAAATATGTTTGCCTTAGTTTTGTTTGATTATACAAATTGATAGCATTTTTAATCAGTTGCCATAATTTAATTCTAATATGACAGGGTGGCTTGTTAATTATTAGACATCTTTTCCCCTAGGTGCTCGTTCATTCTCTTATTAGTCACTTGGTTACTTGGCTGAAGAGACATGTCACAATAATTGGCCATGAATTTCTCAGCTTAGTGGGTTTTTTTTAAATTAAGTTTTTAATTTTAATTCCGATATGGTTAACATACAGTGTTATGTTAGTTTCAGGTGTACACAATATAGTGATTCAACAGCTCTACATTACTCAGTGATCATCATGATAATAGTTGTGTAAATTTTTTTATGAATATTCTGAACATTAACCCTTTATCAGATGTATAATTTGCAAATATCTTCTCCCATTTAGTAGTGTGCCTTTTCAATTTGTTGATGGCTTCCTTTGCTGTGCAGAACTTTTTAGTTTGATTAATGTTATCCATTTATTTTAGCTTTTGTTGCCTTACCTGAGGAGACTGGTCTAAGAAAATATTGCTAAGACTGATGTCAAAGAGTTTAAGTTTTCTTCTGGAGTTTTATGGTTTCAGGTCTTACATTAAGTCTTTAATCACTTTGAATTTATTTTTGCATATTGTGTAAGATATTGGTCCAATTTCATTCTTTTGCATGTAGTTGTCCAGTTTTCCCCATACCATTTATTGAAAAGACTGTCTTTCTCCACTGTGTATTTTTGCCTCTTGTTATAGATTAATTGGCTATATATATATATACATATACATATATATATATATGTATATGTATATATATATATATATATATTTATATCAGGGCTCATACAGTTTTGATTACTGTAGTTCTTTTTTTTTTTTTTAAAGATTTTATTTATTTATTCGACAGAGATAGAGACAGCCAGCGAGAGAGGGAACACAAGCAGGGGGAGTGGGAGAGGAAGAAGCAGGCTCATAGCAGAGGAGCCTGATGTGGGGCTCGATCCCATAACGCTGGGATCACGCCCTGAGCCGAAGGCAGACGCTTAACTGCTGTGCCACCCAGGCGCCCCTGATTACTGTAGTTCTGTAGTATAGTTTGAAATCAGGAAGAATGATACCTCCAGCTTTGTTTTTCTTTTTCAAGATTGTTTTGGCTATTTGGGGTCTTTTGTGTTTCCATACAAATTTTAGTATTCTGTGTTCTAGTTCTTTGAAAAATGCCATTGGAATTTTGATTGAGGATTGCATTGAATCTGTAGATTTCTTCGGGTAGTATGAACATTTTAACAATATTAATTCTTCCAATCCACGAGTATGGAATATCTTTCCGTTTATTTGTGTCATCCTCAATTTCTTTCATCAGTGTCTTATAGTTTTCAGAGTATAGGTCTTTTGTCTTCGTTAAATTTATTCCTAGGTATTTTATTCTTTTTGATGCAATTGTAAATGAGATTATTGTCTTGATTTTTTTCTTTCTGATAGCTCATTATAAGTGTATAGAAAAAAAACTACTTCTGTATGTTAATTTTTTTTATTTTGTGACTTTATTGAATTCATTTATTAGTTCTAACAGTTTTTTGGTGAAGTCCTTAGGGTTTTCTATATATAATATTATGCCATCTGCAAATAGTGACAGTTTTACTTCTTTTCCAATTTGAATGACTTCTATTTCTTTTTCTTGCCTAATTGCTATGGCTAGGACTTCCAATACTATGTTAAATAAAAGTGGTGAGGTGGAAACCCTTGTCTGTTACTGATCTTAGAGGAAAATATTTCAACTTTTTACTATTGAGTATGATGTTATCTGTGGGCTTGTCACATCTGGCCTTAATTATGTTGAGGTATCTTCCTTCTCTATCTACTTTGTTGAGAGTTTTTATCATAAATGGATGTTGAATTTTGTCAAATGCTTTTTCTGCATCTATTGAGGTGATCATATTATTTTTATCCTTCATTTTGTTAATGTGGTGTATCATGTTGATGGATTTGCAGATGTTGAAACATTCTTGTCTCCATGGAATAAATCCTACTTGATTGTGGTGTATTATCCTTTTAATATACTGTAAAATTTGGTTAACTAGTATTTTGTTGAGGATTTTTGCATCTCCATTTATCAACAATTTTGGCCTATAATTTTTTTTTTCTGTGTAGTATCTATCTGGTTTTGGTATCAGGGTAATGCTGGCCTTATAAAATGAGTTTCAAAGTGTTCCTCCCTCTTCAATTTTTTGGAATAATTTGAGAAAGATAGGTATTAACTCTTCTTTAAATGTTTGGTAGAACCTGTGAAGCTGTCTGGTCCTGGACTTTTAGGGGAATTTAAAAATTAAAATGAATTCAATTTCACTACTTATAATCAGTCTCTTTAAATTTTCTATTTCTTCATGACTCAGTCTTGGAAGGTTGTATTTTCTAGGAATTTATCCCTTCTAGGTTTTCCAATATTTTGGTATATGTTGTTCATAATAGTCTCTTCGGATCCTTTGTATTTCTGTGGTTTCAGTTGTAACTCCTTCCTTTCGTTTCTGATTTTATTTATTTGGGCTCTCTCTTTTTATGAGTCTGGCCAGAGGTTTATCAATTTTGTTTTCTTTTTAAGAACCAGCTTTTAGATTCATTGATCTTTTCTATTGTTGGTTTTTTTTTTTTTTTTGGGTTTGTTTTTGGTTTCTATTTCATTTATTTCCGCTCTTATCTTTATTATTTCCTTCCTTCTACTAACTTTGGGCTTTATTTGTTCTTTTTGTAGTTCCTTTAGGTGCAAAGTTAAATTGTTTATTTGGATTTTTCTTGTTTTTTGAGGTAGGCCTGTACCACTTTGAACTTTCCTCTTAGAACTGCTTTTGTCATGTCCCATAGATTTTGGAAAGTTGTGTTTCCATTTTCATTTGTCTCAAGTTGTTTTTTTGATTTCCTCTTTGATTCCTTCACTCACCAATTGATGGTTTAGTAGCATGTTGTTTAGTCTCCACGTATTTGTGTTTTTTCCAGTTTTCTTCTTAAAATTAATTTCTAGTTTGATATTATTGTGGTCAGAAAAGATACTTGATATGATTTTAATCTTCCTGAATTTGTTGAGACTTGTTCTGTGGCCTAACATGTGATCTTTCACTAAAGCTTTCTCAAAAGGCATAGATTTCTACAATTAACAGTGACTACTGCTGGAGGAGATTCAGTGGAGGTAAATAGTTTCACTAGGTGGTCTCTGAGGTCCCTTTTATACGACTTGCCTGTACTAATTCATTGTCACCTGACAGCTCTTCCTTAAATAGTCAAAAAGTGCAGGGGCTCAAATAAAAGTGAAAGTTACACATCATGTGCCTGATTTTGCTGTTCTTAGGCCATGCTTAACTCCTTGCCCCAGCTCCCAGAGACCCAAAACAGTTTCACTTTCTCTCTGCCTACCCTTGTACAAACTAAGAAAGGATTTTAGGTGATCAAAGCCACAGAAATGAAAAATTACAAGGGAGTGAATTTAATTGAGAATTTTCTCTTTATTGAGCATCTGTTCTAAGCAGAGCACTCTACCACGGGGAATAGGAAAGAAGTAAAGGGGGCGGGGAATCTGGCTCTAAAGTCCTTACAAAGCAGAGGGAAAGGTGAGTTATATTCAGACTGAAACTTATCATTATCATGGGAGATGTGTCCAGAAAGGAGGCCATTGGTCACATTAGGGAGGATCTGATGATGGAGGCCTTGATCCCAGAAATCAAGGAAAATCTAGGTCCTGCTACCAAGCGTAACCCCAGCCATGAGAATCTACTTATCTCTGTTTATCTGGTCATTAAATGCAGCATGCCCTTCTAAGGCACCAGTTAAAGATTTACGCTTAATTGTCCTTATTCTGCAAGATAGTGACCTTGGAGGCAGTTGTAGAGGAAGACTAAATCACCAGTCGTCCTGGACCAAGGTTTACCAAACCGATCTTAGTACAGCCAGCGGGTTGAGAACCTCTTGCAAATTATCTGAAAAGTCTTTTGAACCCTTTGGAAACAGCTATGGAGTAAACATAATGATTATGTTTGTAATATTAATACAAAAAGAGTAACATTTCTCAGCTGTTCTGTTCATACTGGCAGCTGCTATTGTTCACAGAACCTATAGCCTCAACAAGAAGTTAGTATATTTATGTCTGTCCTGTTTCCTCTAGGAGTCCTATATATGTGCCTAAGGAAAAAAAATCACATTCAGCCAAATACGTAACCTAAGTAACAGGCACAGGAAACTCTCAAAGATTTAGAAGAAAACCTTTTCAGAATTTAGGAGAAAGCGGTAGAATTTCACTGTTAGATCCATCCCCTGTCTTCTGTCGCCTCACAGTGGAGCCCCAGCAGAGCAGTGTGCATTTTTCCCACCCTCGCTGGGAGTGTTATATGCAGGAAGATGTCATGGAAGAATAAAGCAGCCTGCAGAGCTTGGTACTAAGTCCAGTGAAAGACCACAGCGAGCCTTGACATGAATTTTGAGACAGCTCTGAAGTCAATGCTCTGGATCTCTCACTAGGCAGGACCAGGCTGCCTGGACCCACTACCATATTCTCTGGCTTTGGTCAAGGTTCAAGGCTTTGGGACATGGGGAGGTTCTAGAAGTCCACCGAGGTCTTCTGATGGGGACCAGGGCAGATTTGGGCTGAGTTGGGATTTATGTGCATAAATCAGTTGAAAAACGTTAAAAGATTCCACAGAAACTAAATTGCCCTCTCTCGAGGATTCTCTAAAGCAACTCCAGTCCTGGTTTGGGATTCAAATTCTGAACTAGATTTGTCGTGCAGCCCCAAGACTGGTTGATTGGTCAGGTATTACCAGATTCAGAACCCTCCTTGGGCATGTGGAACTTATCTAGAACCTTTTGATCCATGTGCACTACTAGAATATTCCCTGCACGGTCACGGGGTAGTGTTTGGATCTTTGCTTAACTGTACTTACCCCAGACCTTTGGCAGTTTAATATGCAGTTGAAGATAATGTCAAGATACATTCAGTTCTTTTTCATGACTTACATTCATTTGTAAATCTTCTGTTATTAGGAATTATTTTCTTTTAATTTTTTTTTTTTGGAAAGTAAACCTTTTTTTAATCTCTAGGGGAAAATGAACTCTTTTCTGCATTTTGCAGTAAGTTCTGTGAGGAAGAATGTGTACAATCTATTCACCTAATGATGTGTAATGAAAATACATTGCATCCCTATGTCCGATTTTCTTCCAAAGACTACTCCCGACCATCATCGGCTTGATTTTGTAGACATAAATAGACATGTATGTAGATATACATGAGACCAGATTAATATGCACATCTAAAGTTATAGTTTTTATAGTTATCAGGGTGCCTGGGTGGCTCAGTCAGTTAAGTGTCTACCTTGGTTCAGGTCATGATCCCAGGGTCCTGGGATCAAGTCCCATGTTGGCCTCCCTGCCCAGCAGGGAGCCTGCTTCTCCCTCTCCTCCCTGCTTGTGCTCTTTCTCACTATCTCTGTCTCTCTCTCTCAAATAAATAAAATCTTTAAAAAAATAAAGACATGGTTATTAAATACATGTTTATTTATGTGAATGACGTAGTATCAATATTGTTTATGTGGATGTACATATGTACAACAGTGGGTATACGTAAGGGGGTTTGTGTGTTATACATGATCGTAAAACTTAAGCAAAGTATAGTATAGGAACATACATGTTAATTTTGTCCAAGACCAAAAAAAACCCGTGTTTTTTTTGTAATAATATTTTTTATTATAATATGTTAGTCACCATACAGTACAACCCTAGTTTTTGATGTAAAGTTCCATGATTCATTACTTGCATATAATACCCAGTGCACCATGCAATACGTGCCCTCCTTACTACCCATCACCAGCCTATCCCGTTCCCCCCCGCCCCCCCGAAGCCCTCAGTTTGTTTCCCGGAGTCCATAGTCTCTCGTGGATCATTCCCCCTTCTAAAAAAACGTGTTTGTGACAGAATATGGAAATCTTATAATGATGAATTTAAAATGCTTAGCTTGCTCAATTACTATTTTAAGCTACATTTGAGGAAATGGACTGCTATTTGTGTGAGCTTCCTGGGACAATCACTTCTCTGGGATCCACTTCTTCCCCTAGAACTTGAGATTATTTTTAACCATCCCAGAATATGAATCTCTAACCTGTTTGAGAGGAGAGGCTATTTTGCACTTCCCAAAACCTTCTGCACTCTGTTCTTCAGGTAAAGGGGGAGAGGTGACAGAGAAAATCCTGACATGCCAGGGGCGTGTCTCCCATGCCTGGGAGCTCTGGCAGCTGGAGATTCTCCTTGCTGGGGGTCTTTGCAGGCTGAATAGAGGAGCAGAGGGAAAAGGGGTGGAGACTGACAGTGGCTTCCACTTTTCTGTGCAGCCAAGCATCCCCCTGACCCACCTCGAGACATGGACACAGGACCTGGGCAGTGGGGGATGGGGAGGGTGGGAAGGCGGTCCAAATTTAGTAAGCTATTTTAGTTATGAACTAAGATATGCATATATCAGACAAAAATATTGCACTTCACCGCACTGAATCACTGTTACATTTCAAACACACAAAAAAATTCTGCATGGTTGTATGAAATAACAACATTGAAGTAATGCAAGTTCTGTTTTTTCATTTATATCATCACTATCCTATCATTGTTTATTTTGAATCTGCTGTTGAAATACAGTAGCATGCTGTATGATAGGGTTGGAGACAAAAAATGGGCCCCAAGCTAACCTGAGTGAGGTCACACTGTTATCAATGTCTTGTCAAAATGGCTGCTTGTAGATGAGTCCATGTAAGTCAGAATAATTGGGGATTCTCCAAATTAACTTCCATATAGAATACGGTGATTACGGAAGGATAAGTCATTGAGGTGTTCTCGTGTGAAGCTTACCTATATTAGTAAAATTCACCAATAACCACAGCAGCTTTTGGAGCCTATCCCACGGAAAGATTTTTTACAGACGTGCATCATGTGTAGAAATGTCGCTGCTTGTTGATGTAAAAAGCAGATGGACCTATAGTTTGTTTTATTCACCTTTTTGTCCCTCCCAATGATGCATCCCCTTATTACCAGCACCTGGCTGTTGCTTCCCTGCCCCCTGCCCCCTTGGTAATGGAAAGGAAAGGGCGTCTGAACTTAGAAGATTTGGACTTGAGTGTTGGCCTATAACCTTGAGAAACTGGCCAATATTGTTGTGGTTCGCTTTGCTTGTCTATAAAATGAAAACACCACCACTCCTCTACTTGACCTCATATAGCTCTGACGAAGATTTCATTCTTGTGGAGCCTGGGGAAGATGTACAAATACTAATTTGCACGACTAGCCCCTGAGTTGTGGTTTGCCATGGAAGAGCCTGGCCGTGAAGCTCCCCCTACCTTTTTCCTGTCCCCATCACTGGACCCCGCTTCCTAGTCTGCTTCCTAAACACAGAGCGGGCATTCCCACAGGTTCTGGTTCCAACTCTTGGTTTCTTGCACTCTCCCCATTTCTGCCTTTTTCCTTCCTCTCTCTCTCTCTCTCTCTCTCTCTCTCTGCTGAGCTTATCATCTACTTTCTGTTTCCACTTTTACTAATTAGCCCAACAACAGTTTCCAAATCCACCCTCTCCAGTGCCGGGCCAACATTTCCAACATTTCCAACAGCCCTTTTCCCCATAACATCCTCCTCCTGCTTTCCCACTTTTGCAACTTCTGCCTTGTCTGTCAGTAACCCAAACACAGGCCTCAGACATAGGCCCCAAAGATGACTCTCATCTTATCCTCCTTGACATCCAAACAAATGAGCCAAGAGGGGGCAGAGGGGATGGGCACAGGGGCTTCAGGCTCAGCTCGCTCTGGATTCAGATCCTGCCGCACCATGTGCTAGTTGTCCGACCTGGAGCAAGTTTCTTAATGCTCTATGGATCCTGGATTCCTTACGCGCACTTTGACCTACCTGAAATGCAAACACACAGAGCCCGCCATTTATTATTTGCATAATGTTCTTTCTCTTTCAGGGGCTTGGAGTATTTTCAATTATAATATTTCATTGTGGTAAACCACGCACACCACTACATTTGTCATGTTAACCATGGCAAGTGTACAGTTCGGTGGTGATAAGTACGTCCACATTGTTGTGCGACCCATCATCACCATCCATTCTGCAACACCGAAACTCTGTACGTGTTAAACAATAATTCCCGATTTCCCCCTCCCCCCCAGCCCTTGGCAACCACCATTCTACTCTCTGTCTCTGAATTTGACTACTCTTGGGACCTATAGAAGTAGAATCCTATAATATTTGTCCTTCAGTGTCTGGCTTACTTCATTTAGCAGAATGCCCACAAGGTTCGTCTGTGGTGCACATGGATCAGAATTGCCTAAGTTTTTAAAGCTGGGTAAAACCCCAGTGTGCCTGAGTGTATGTGCCATCTCGTTTATTCATTCCTCTGTCCATGGGCACTTGGGTTGCTTCCTCCTCTCGGCTATTGCAAATAATGCTATGAACCTGGGTGTACGAATACCTTGTGGAGACCTTGCTTTCTGTCTTCCGGTCTGTACCCAGGAGTGGGTTGCTGGATCAGAGGGTGATTTTATGTTCCACTTTCTGAGGAACCATTGTACCATTTTCCACAGCAGCTGCAGTTTTCCATGCTCACCAGCAGTGAACAAGGGTTCCAAGTTTCTACAGTCTCACCAACACTTATTTTCTGGGTTTTGGCATTAAGTATTTTTAAAGATGAGGTATTAACTAGGTTGTAGACCGTGTTTCTCTAAACTTCTAGGAGGATCACCTCGTCAGAACCATCTGGAATGTTTGTAAAAACGCAGACTCCTTACCCCACTTAGACGGAGTGGGCCCTCTGAATGTGACCTTTAAGCCAATTGCTGTGTGTGCTGCCACCTTCACTCATAGGAATGGCTCCTGCAGACAAGGTCGTAGGCCAGCTGAGGAGCCTTTGAGGAGATTTGAGAGGGAGAGCACCCACGAGTCGGCTGAGAAAGCACAGCATGTGGGAGAACTCAAGCTACACCCGTCAAGATCATTTATCTCCTCACGAGAATTCAAATGGCAGCACAAGTTAAAGAATTATAATCATTCATCCTGTTTTTTTTAAGGTTTCAGTCTGCTCAGTTGTGATCCACTAAAAAATCAAATTAAGGTCTGGAAACAGGACATTTTTAGCTAAGGAAATGCTCTTGATCAAAAACGAGATTTTGACTGGTGATCCTCGATGAAGTACCTATTATCAGCTTCCTACAGATCTCCTCAGAGCCATTCTCAGGCATTAGGGAAGCAATCTTCACAAGGGCCGCTTCCCTGGCTGTAATGCCTACTGTGATATGAGTCATGCCTTTTGTCTTGTGCCTGGAATTTGGGGATGTTTACGAAAAGTTGTTGTAAATACGAGTCATAATTCCTCTCTTCACAAGATTCTTTATTTCAGAAAAATGAGCAGCTCATCACGTACAAACGTCATATCACTTCCAGTCCTATTGTCACCTGGAAGTAGTCTCGGTTTTATTAGGGATTATTTAAAGGCTTTTGAGAACAGCATGTCATGGAAATCCTCCAGAGAACATCGTTTCTGGGTTGCCACCGATAATGTTGAAATACACTTCTGCATCGTCTGTACCAACTTCAGCTTTTGAAGGCAGTAAATGGAATCTTGCATTTAGAAGCAAAAGACAGTGAAATGAAAATATCTTTTTACACCAGGCTCCTTGAGTTTGAGCACAACGTCTACTTACTTGCTTCTTTTAAATCCCCAAAGCGGGTGGAGATGTCATTGATACTTACACCGTGCTAACGTTTTCCTTTGCACAATAAAACCTTATTTTCAAATGAAACTGCTCTGGCGTTGAGCATTAATATTTTAAGCTGTGACAGCTCATAACTTTTTAAAAATGGAGAGGAGGTCACCTGAGCTTTCTTCCCCAGTGGCGTCTCTCAGGGTTCAGACATGGACATCAGACCAGACCAGATGGATACAGGAAAGCAGGACATAGTCCAGACTGCCCAGCTAGGCTCTAGCAAAACACACAAAGCAATAAAAAAAAAAAGACAACATTCCATTGAATCCCTGTTAATAGAAATACACGTTATGTAAACTGTCACTTGTCCTTGTTTGTACTTGGCAAATGGTGGTGGAGGCACAGAATACAGTTAGAAATAAGATGGTCAGATGCGTGTGGCTGAAGAAGAGTCTGGGAGAAGTAAATTTATGTTTATGGAGGCAAGTATTTAAAACTGATTTTTTAAAGAAAAAATTGTACTTTTAGCTTCTACAGGGACATACTGAAATGGAATTGTCTATGGTAAGTGTAGTTCCATTCATGCAAATAGAGGCCTTTTTTTTTTTTAATTTGAGTACAGTTGACACATCACGTTACATTTGTTTCAGGCGTACAACATAGCGATTCAACAAGCGCTCACGGGTGTAGCTCCCATCGACCACCATGTAACGCTATTACAGTATCATGAACAATACTCCCTGAGCTGTACCTTTCATCCCCCTGACTTATTCATTCCCTAGTGGAAGCCTCTACCGCCGGCTCCCCTTCACCCGCTTTGCCCATCCCCCTCTCCCTCCAGCAACCATACGTTTGGTCTCTATTTATAGGTCTGATTCAGCTTTTTGTTTGTTTATTTATTCATTTGTTTTGTTTTTTAGATTCCACATCTAAGTGAGATCATATGGTATTTGTCTTTCTCTGCTTTTTAAAGACTCTGAGGCAGGAGAATTATTAACTGGGTATTTGGTGCTAATTTGACTGTTTGACAAGAAGATGGGAAAGGAGGCAGGGCCGGGAAAAGTTGGCCCCTCTTCTTTCTTCTGTTCAACAGACAACAGTAGCAAAGGCTTCTTTCTGAAGTGGAGAACAAAGCTTCTCAAACTTCAGAGTGCTTACGTATCACCTGGGGACTTTGTTAAAATGCAGATTGTGGTTAAGGGAGTCTGGGGCAGAGCCTGAGACTATTCGAAGAAACTCGGGCGAGGCTGATCTGCGGTAGTGGGAGATTAGAGCCTGCGAGGCAAACAAGTGCTTTGCCTTCTCTCCTAGCTGCCCGGCACAAAGCCCTGCACCGCAGGAAGACAGGCCAACAGACTAACCTTACCCTCTCAGCCGGCAACCTGTTTGGCTCCGAATCCTTGTTTTGAGGTTTAAAAGTGTGCTTTATGCTTTCTAGTGGGTTTATAGAAAGCAAATGAGTTTGGCGTGGATGGTGGATAACCCAGCGGCTTCATCTAAGACAACAGTGCTCCCATTTACAGAGAAATCCAGGACTTACGGATGACATCTTCCTTTTGGGGGATGGGCGGCACCATGAATATGTCCTTCTCATGATAAGCTCTCATTTCTCTTCCCATATTCCTGCTCCTGCCAGGAATTTTGTATTTCACAAAAAGTGTTAGTTAAATTTTACCAGGAATGAAAGTTCATTTTGCCCCAGTATTCTGGCATAGAGAACACCAGGGATTTTGGAAATTCAGTGAGTCAAAGATCAAGGCATAAAGTCATAAAGTCCTGGGTGGAGAGGTTGCAGCCAAATGCCAAATTCTTCCAGGGCTGAGTTTTTACATTTTACCTGATTGCTTTCATTAAGACTCATGTTTTGTTTTGCTTTTAATTTTTTTTTTAAAAGCATCAAATTGTATTAAGTGTCACAGGGTTGTTTGCAAAATAGATTCCAGTTTATCCTCTACCTGAACTCCACATATGCCACTCCCTCTGACCCCTGAGAGCCCCCGTGCATCTGGCAACCCCAAGATTCAGTTGTAGGTTCTTCAACACTGGGTTTCTGTTGCTCTCATCTCTCTATTCATTGACAACTCCCAGCTCTACCGGGTCTGTTCCCTGTGTAGACACCAACCTACTGAAACGTTACCTATTATAGTCTCAAATTACTCTTTATACGGGCCTTTAGTCTGAGATCCACAAAATGGGTCCTTTTTGGTAATCACAAGGTCCTGATTGTGACATCAGATTGCCTTTACTCAACATCATAGTCATTTTGGCTATACCTGAGTAAACAGTCCAGTTCTCTCCCTTTCTGGGCACAAGCTAAGTTTGTAGTTTCATATCTCTTTTAAAGTTAGGCATCTCATGTGACTTGTGTGGGCCAATGAAATGTGGGTGGGAGTTATATGCTACTTCCAGGAGGAAGAGCTCATGCATAGCTCTGTTCCCATCCTTCTAGAGTCATGGAAGCATTTCCCTAGAGGGGTCCCCCAGCAGCCAGCAGCCTGGGCCCCTGCATGGTGACAATAAGAACAGCGCCCCCATCGCCACATCCTGCAATCCACACTGCACATGTAGTATGAGCTACAAAGAAACCTTTGTTGTGTTAAGCCATTGAGGGGTGTGTGTGTGTGAGTGTGTTTGTGTGTGTGTGTGTGGTGTGGGGGGGTGATTGCTCCCACAGCCTAACCTATTCTATCCTAACTGATCCACTGGCATTCAGCTGATGGTGTAACCCATCACCCACAAATACAGAACTGCTAGGAAAACAACTTTTTGGTATAGTCTTCATTTTCTGTTGTGAAGTAGGGGGTGGGAAGGAGGGGCAAGTTCTTTCAAGTTGAAGGAAACAGTTATTATAACCACCACCAGGAATCACTTCCTCATCTCAAACAGCTGGCTCATAGTTCAGTTAAGAGCTGAAATTAGTTCTTGTACATTGGAAGGACTTCATAAATATTTGTTTATTAAAAAAATTAAGTTTAAATGTCTATAATGCATTCCTGCATTATAGACCTCTCTCAAGGTCACATCTATACTAGATGCAGCTGTTAAAAGATAAACACGTGCAGTAAATCACAGGGTCAGATACACTTTTCTTTAGAAGGAGGGTTAACTCAAGTGCACTGAAGTAAACATATTTTTTCTTTTGCGGTGGGAGGAATTAGGTAGTACAACAACTTGGTTATTTTATTGTTTCTGTCCCATTCAGTAATTAATTTTGGAGCCCTGGTCAGCACAGAAGCTCAGGTCCTGCTTTGCCTCCTTCTTGCTGTGGCCTGCCACTTCTTCAACTCCATGACCAAACCCTGCTCCAAAATCTTCCCCTCACTGTGTCACTTCTGCTGACATCACCAGTAGCTGATAATGAAAAACCTAGTGATCTTGTGGGCCTTCCCTGCCATGTTTTTCTTCAGTCCCTCCCAGGTTTGAAATTAACGTGCATAAAGAAAACATTCTTCCTGTTGCTTTCAATTGGTGGCTTATTTCTGTAAGGTGCGATTCAGAAGCCCAAACTATGAACACTGAAAACAATTTCTTGTTCTACCTGAGAGGTAGTATTAGGACGTGATTAAGATTTTGGCTTCTGAGCTCAGGTTGCCTGGGTCTGAATTCCACTGTGGCACTTAACTCGCTGGGTGGTCTTGGGCAGCGTCCTGGGCCTCTCTGTGCCCTGGTGTCCCATCTGTAAGACGGGCTTACAATAGGTATCTTTCCTTGGCTACTGTGAGCATTCAGTGAGTTAACACCTGGAAAATACTTGGAAGACTGCTTCTTAGCCAGTGCTTAGAAGTGTCAGCATCCTCAGGAGCCCAGAAAGGAGGCAACATAGCCCAGTTGAGTGCCAGGCTGAGGAGCGGACCACCTGTGTGGGCTTCGGCAAGGGGGTGATCTCTCTGTGCCTCAGCTTCCTCAACTGTCGAGCAGGGCTAATGTTAATACCTGGCATATAGGACTTTTGTGAGGCAAAAATGAAATAGGACGTGTGAAGGTCTTAGCTGATAGTGCTGGGACCTCCAAAATGCTCAGTAAAGAGCAGTTTACTACTATTATGGTGATTATTTAAAACATTCTTTTTAATTCTCAGCATTAGAAACACACTTGCCACCTCCTTCCCAGACATCCTATGCTTGCCTCTTCTTTTGGTGGCATTTATCTAATAGCTTGAAAGATTGAATTCCTGGTGTTGCCTAATTTTGCTTTGATGGGGGTAGTTGCTTTGATCCAGGGGGATGCAGTGTTTATGCTGGCTGTCAACAGGGCAACGCCCAGGGATTATTTTTTAGAATGATCTAATGTCGTTTCCCAGAAAGTCTCCAAGAAACAAACATTTTTTGGGACAAAATAAATTTGAGGCTTGCGTTGGTTCTTTAACACACTTTATAACCCATTTTTCAGATGCTCACATGTTCCTGTGCACCCTGACCCTCTGCCGGAAGGTGCATGGCTCTGATATCTGAGATGAGAATTGTTTGGGTTCATGCAGTACTTTTTTTTTTTTTGGCCTGAGGTATATTTTACACTGGAAGTTTAAAAGAATTACCTTGTATCTTATATTTAGACTACAGTGACTTGTTTTTCTATCCTATATATATTTATTCAGGTCCGTTTCCTACTTTTTTTCCAATTATCAAAAGAATATTACAAAGCTGCTTTTGTGAGATCTCCAAATGTTTCAGGATTCGGCAGACATTATTAACTGGTCTTCACTCTTCTGAGAACTCCACATTCGTCTCAGTTCCTCTGTGGAAAAGGTCTCCAAAAATAACTCTAGGTATGGAAATAAAATAACGACGAGGAAAAGAGTGTCTCTTTTTATCTCTTAACTATTACAAACGTAAATCAGATTTCTTGGTTTAAGGCAAGTACTATTTTTGCTTCTCTCAAAATACCAAGTTTATTCAGGAATAATGCTGACTCTCCCATATATTCAGAAACAAACACCCTACATGGGAACGTGTTTGCTTTGTTATTCTCATCAGGGCTTTTCCACTTTTAGGGAAGGACTGAGCCATTGCCTGGCTGTAGTCATATGCCTAGAGTTTATAAGAGAGCCATGTGCTCAAAAAGATCAGCACGAACCCTCTGGCTGTTCAGAACCTCACCTGTGACTGGACAGGACTCCTTTGAAATACCAGCAATGTATCCGAAGCTTTGGGCAAATACAGACCTCACTAAGAAAGCTTGAGGGGTTTCCCCGCACGACATTGCCTCTGTCCCAGTCCTGGCAGGACTCATCAGAAGGGGACCAGGGGAGCGGAGGTACCAGGCATGCTGGGGATTCAGGGGGACAGATGAAGCTGGGGAAGGGGGTACCTAAGGAGCATAAGGATAAAATATGGAGAAAGAGAGACATCTGAGTGATGTGCATCCAGGGGAAGGGCGGAGCTAGTTAAATACCAGGGGAAGTCCGCTTCAGCTGAACAGGAGGGAGTGGGGGAAGTAATCGGAAAAAGGAAGCAGAGGGTATATATAGTTGCAGCTAGCATATTTTAGCTAAGTAATCTGATATTTGGGAAGATGGAGAAATGCTACGTGTAAAGGAAGTCACATCTCTTTGCAGCTGCCTTGGAGGTATACCCGCCCCCCGCCCAGCCCCCCGCCCAAAGGCTTGCTGTGCAAGCACACCTCCACCAGGGGACACTGTGGTCCACGCAAAATCTCCGCACTCTGCCCAGGGTACTTCCGGCGCGGCTAGGAACCAGATGGCGTTAAGTGAGAGTGACTTAATTTCAAGGGCTCAGTCCCACAGTGCTCAGTGTCTTAACTGGATGTCCCGTCCCCTACCCCGAGGGAGGCATCTCCTGCAGTGTCTGCAGGGCCCAGTTAGGCTCTTCCCAGCGAGTGGAGCCCAGCCCTGAAGCGTGCACACGCTCCAGTGCATACCTCAGCTACCTGCCCCGTTTCTGCCATCTGCTTCTGTGGTCTCCAAACGGCTGGCCTGCACTCCCACCTTCCTCCGGCCGCCCTTCTCTCCCCATGCCCTTCCTTCAGAGTCGCCCCTCCCCTTCCTGTGTGCTGATAACATCTAGAGGGGGCAAACGCTGTTTCAGCTTTTTACTGACTGGCTGATCCTCCGCACGGTGGCAAGGAGAGGTTATTTATTTTTTCTCAGGAAACCTCAGCATCTAGGTGGGAAAGGACTGGTTTCCTGGAAGAGCGCTTCTAGAAAGACCACCCCCCCCTAGGAAGTGTCACAAACTTTTTATCTAGGTACTTCCTGTTTCCTCAGTTTAAAGTACTCCTTCCCCTGGCCACAGCCTTGTAAAAGAACTTCAAAGGCTCCGGCCTTCCAGGTTTAGGCTCATCGGCTTTTTTCTTTGAACTCTTCTTGGTTTAGTTTGGGCATTTAGTTATCCTGCAGAATGGTCTGTGGCTATTAAAGGAACATGATTATTAAATTCTATTCAACCAATTTCTGTCAAGAGTCATGCGGGTATCCAATGAAACATACACATTATATTATTCTTGGGGTTCGGACACATGCCTCTTTGAGATGTCATCATGAGGTGAAAGGTACATAAGGCAAGCAGAGGACAAAGCAGAAACTGACACCCTGCAACCCCCCCACCCCCCCACCCGCCCTTGGGATGTACCTGACATTCCTCAGGCACTCCTGGCTGCCCTCAAGGACAAAGAAATAGTTAACCTATAGATACCACAATCCCTCAGTTTACAAATGTCTTAGCAGTTTATAAGAACGAAGCATTTCTACCAATAACCTAGCTTCCGGAAGGGAATGTAGATACGATTAAACGTCCTTCTACTCTGCAGCCTCCAGGAAGTTCCCAACCATCTTATGTTAATGCCTTGCTAGAGGGAAAAACAATCTTAACTTGACAATGGCAAGATCTCCGGTATGTGTGAAACTTCTTTAACATATGAAAGTATTTCCTCAACCTCCCTTTTTCCTTACCTCCCCCAACCCCGTAGTATATAATCAGCCACCCCTCACAACCCCGGGGCAGCAGCTCTTTCTGCCCACGGGTCCTGTCCCCGTGCTTTAATAAACCACCAATTTTGCACCAAAGACTTCTCAAGAATTCTTTCTTGGTCGTCGGCTCCGGACTCCACCCCACTGAACCTCACATATATTCCCCGACCTCATCAATATTGTCACTTTTAAGTGTAAATATTTAGATTTCCTTATTTAAATTTGCAAAAATGTGTACCCATAACACCTTTACTTGCGAATTTATGATCATTTCTATTTCTCCGTGGCCCAGCCTCAGGTGTCCATGTAGATATTCTCTTGGAGAGGCACAAATGATAAGGTTGTGCAAGAGTCTTAAGATTAGAAAGTTTTTTGTTAGACACAAATGTTGCTTTTTTAAAAAACTCTCTTTTGTAGAGCTAATCCATGTTCTTAGAAGGAACATGTAAAGAAGTTACCCGTCATTGAAATCTCTTTATAAATTAGTCTGTTAGAGATTGGAACAATCTAAAGGAAGGGAGTCCCAAGAAAAATTAGCTATAAGAACTTGGGCAAATGACCACCTCAGAGTCTCATTTTCCTTGTGGAAAGTCGGAATGAGAAACTATTTCACCAAGTAGTTTGAAGATCAAAATCCAAAGGAGATGAAAAACATATGTTAACTCCCCCGGAATTCAAATAAAAAACTTAATACAGTTTTAAAAAATTCAAAGGAGTTGATAAATAAGAGCATGCTTTATCAAACGCACATGCATGGAACAACTGTCAAGCGCTATTTCAGTTTGGATGGAGACAGAGGAAAGAAGGCTGCGGGAGAGGAGAAGGAAGACGGGTGGAGAGATGGGGCAAACGTCTGCGTGCGGGAGCATCCCCGGTGTCCAGAAAGGTGGACAAAGAGGTCCTGAGACAGAGTAGCTTCCTTCACAACTTTGTGCCGTGTCTGGCTCTGAGGCGCCAAGTCAGGGGTGGTGAGAGGTGATGTTCCCTAGTGAAACCGGTGTGGGATTTTACATCAGAAATACTGGCACTGCCAGTTGATAACGATGAAGACTTTGAGGGAAGTTTCTCGAGCTTTATTTCCCTGGTCGATTAATGATGAATGATGATAAGTGTTGTGGTCAGTATTAAATGGTAATCATAGAAAAGTTGACTTCATAAATTCTAAAGGGCTATGGTGATGCTGTCGTAGAACAGCTCACTCTGAAATGAGGCAGGGGCACCAAACCTACTAGTCGCCACTGTATTCTTCACTACCACGTACTCCTGGTTCTGAAAAATGCCTGTTGCACTGAAGAATGTCCTTGATGAAGCAGTAAAAATTAAGTTTACTAAACATCAGCCCTTGACTACCTGCCTTCTTAATCTCTCTGTGCTGAAATGGAAGCACATTAAAGCGCCGCTGCTGTATCCTGGAGTATGGTGGTTAAGTTCTTCAGTTAGTTGTTCGAGATGTGAGCACCTCTAGCCAATTTTTTCCCCCACTGTGGGACACCAGTTTTATTTAAAGAATGCATAACAGTCAAATTGAATACCTGAGTATTTCATATTCTTGAAAGGGAATGAAGTGAGCCTGTCATTTCAAAGCAAACAACTGACAGTATTTGTAGTGTGAGTGGTGTTGCGGTGAACACCTATCTTTTGAAATCTTGTTTTCGGTTCTTTTGGATGTATACCTGGAAATGAAATGCTGGATCCCATGGTCATTCTATTTTTAATTTCTTGAGAAGCCACTGTACTCTTGTGGTTGCTCCATTTTGCATTCCTGCCAAAGTGCATGCGTGTGCCGGTGTCTTCACATTCTTGCCAACACTTATTTTCCACTTATTTTTTTTCCTATTTATTTATTTATTTATTTATTTATTTATTTCATAGTAGCCATCTTAATGGATGTGAGATAATATCTCATTGAGGTTTTGATTTGCATTTCCCTGATGATTAGTGATGTTGAGTATCTTTTCATATGCTTGTTGGCCACTTGTATATCGTCTCGGGAGAAATGTCTTCTCAAGTCCTTTGCACATTTTAAAATTTAGTTTTTTGTTTTTCTGTTGTTGAGCTGTAGGAGTTCTTTATGTATTCTGGTTGTTTACCCCTTATCAGATATATGGTTTGCAAATATTTTCTCCCACTCGACAGGTTGTCTTTCCACTCTATTGATTATTATTACCTTGGACACATGGAAGTTTTAAAGTTTGAAGTAATCCTATGTACCTATTTTTTTGCTTTTACTGCCTATGCTTTTGGTTTCATATCTAAGTCCAGTGTCATGAGGTTTCCCTCCACGTTTTCTTCTAGGAGTTTTATAGTTTCACGTCTTACATTTAGCTCTTTAATCAATCTTGAGTTAAGGTGGTATAAGGTAAGGATATAACTTCAATTTTTTTTTTTTTTTTTTGCATGGGGGTGTCCAGTTTTCTCAACACCTTTTGTTGAAGAGAGTACCCTTTTCCCATTGTCGAAGATCAGATATGTGAGGGTTTGTTTCTGGGCTCTCTATTCTATTCTGTTGGTCTATGCGTCTGTCCTTATGTCAATTCCATACTCTTTTGATTACCATATCTCTGTAATATTTTTTGAAATCAGGAAGTGTGAGGCCTCCTGCTCTTTTTTTCCCCCCTCAAGATTGTTTTTGCTATTTGAGGTCCTTTGAGATTCCATATGAATTTTAGGATGGTTTTTCCTATTTCTGCAAAAAATACCATTTAGATTTTGATAAGGATTGCATTGAGCTGTAGATTGCCTTGGGTGGCACAGACATTTTAACAATATTAAGTTGTCTAGTCCAGGAACATGGAATGTCCTTCCATTTATTTGTGTCTTTTTACATTTCTTCTTAAATTTAAATTTCAGTATTTTGTTTTCAGGTTTTAGTGTGCAAGTCTTTTACTTTCTTGGTTTAATTTACTCCTAAATATGTGTGTGTGTGTGTATACATGCACATATATATGTATTTTAATCAATTTATTTTTTTATTTTTTAAGAATTTATTTATTTGACAGAAAGAGATAGCAAGAGAAGCAGGCTCCCCACTGAGCAGGGAGCCTGATATGGGACCTGAGCCGAAGCAGATGCTTAACAACTGAGCCACCCAGGTGCTCCATAAATATTTAATTATTTCTGATGCCATTGTAAATGGGATGTTTTCTTAATTTCCTTTTAAGTAGCTTATTAGTGTATACAAATGTATAGAAATGCAACTGATTTTTGTATGTTGATTTTGTGTCCTACAACTTTGCTGAATCTGTTTATTAGTTTTAACGGGTGTGTGTATGTGTGTGTGTGTGTGTGTGTGTGTGTGTGTGTAATCTTTAGGGTTTCCTAAAGTCATATTATCTGCAAAGATAGATTTACTTCTTTCTTTCTAATTTAGATGACTTTACTTCTTTTTCTTGTCCAATTGCTCTGGCAAGGACATCTAGTATTGTGTTGACTAGAAGTGGCAAGAGTGGACATCCTTGCCTTGTTCCTGATCTTAGAGAGAAAGCTTTCAGTTTTTCACCGTTAAGTATGACATTACCTGTGGGATTTTTAAACGTGGCTTTTATTATGTTGGGATAATTTCCTCTCTTCTTAGTTTAAGTGTTTTTATGATGAAAGTTTGTTCAATTTTGTCATATGCTTTTTCTGCATCAATTGAGATGATTGTGTGGTTTTGTCCTTCATTCTGTTTATGCAGTGATTGATTTTACTATCCTTGTGTTCCAGGAATAAATCCCACTTGGTCATGGTGTATGATTTTTTTGAATGTGTGTTGAATTTGATTTGCTAGTATATTGTTGAGGATTTTTGTATCCATATTCATCATAGATATGATGTAGTTTCCTTTTATTGTAGTATGTTTGTCAGATCTTGTTATCATGGTAATGCTAGCCTCATAAAATTAGTTTTGGAATTGTTCTCTCCTCTTTTTTTCTTTTTTTTTGGGAAGAGTTTGAGAAGGATTGGTGTTAATTTTTCTTTAAATGTTTGATAGAATTCTCCAGTGAAGCCATCTGGTCTTGGGCCAATGCAATTTTTGAATTATATAACAAATATGTCTACATTTGAAGGATCTCTTATTGCTAGTGAACCAGTATTTTCCAACTGACCTATGCATGATGTTACAAAATCATGCTTGAGTAAAAGTGTCATTCAAAGTGCAAGATAGACCAATTAATTTTAATATAACAGAGTATGAAAATTTCACTGATATAGTTTCAAACTCTACATTGCAACTAATCATTTGTTATGATTTGGTGTAGTATCAAAGAAAACACCAATAATTGTCTGAAAAGATGATTAAAATACTTATATTTTTATAACTACATATTTGTGTGTTAGGATTTTCTTCATATACTTCAACCAAAGCTACATATCACAACAGATTGTGACAACAAAAAATTGTGATGAAGAAAGCATCTTTTTGCATTCTTTGGAGAGTTGGTCTAAATGACCTCTTAAAAGTCTTCCATTCCAATCCTTAAGTTCTAAAACCTCAATTTTTTAAGTAGTCTCCACACCCAGCATGAAGCTCAATGAAGGGCTTGAACCCACAACCCTGAGATCAAGACCTGAACTGAGATCAGGAGTTGAATGCTCAACCGACTGAGGCACCCAGGCACTCCTAAGACCTTAACTTTTTAATTTATGTTATTTTATTTAAAAAATATTTTAATTTAAATTCAACTTAGTTAACATGTAGTATATTATTAGTTTCAGGGGTAGAATTTAGTGATTAATCAGGTGCATATAGCACCCAGTGCTCATTACATCAAGTGCCCTCCTTAATGCTCATCACTCAGTTACCCCATCCTCTCACCTACCTCCCCTCCTGTAACCCTCAATTTGTTTCCTATAGTTCAGAGTCTCTTATGGTTTGCCTGCCTCTCTGTTTTTATCTAATTTTATTTTTCTTTCCCTTCCCCTATGTTCATCTGTTTTGTTTCTTAAATTCCATATTTGTGAAATCATATGGTATTTGTCTTTGACTGACTTATTTCCCTTAGCATAATACCCTCTAGTTCCAACCACGTCATTGCAAATGGCAAGATTTCATTCTTTGTGATGGCTGAGTAATAGTCCATTGTGTATAGATATACTACGTCTTCTTTATCCATTCATCTGTCACCGAACATCTGGGCTCTTTCTCTAGTTTGGCTATGGTGAACATTGCTACTATAAACATTGGGGTGCATGTGGCCCTTTGAACCACTATGTTTGTATCCTTTGGGTAAATGCCCAGTAGTGCAACTGCTGGGTCATAGGGTAGCTCTATTTTTAACTTTTTGAGGAAACTCCATACTGTTTTCCAGAGTGGCTGCACCAGCTTGCATGACCTCAACTTTTTTAAAGTAAGATTTTTAAAAGGCTTGCCTAAAAAAAGTTGCCAAATACAAACCAATAACTTGTTTTCAACCTTCTGTAAAACAGCATGGCTATATATATGTGTGTGCATGCTCATTCCTTCTTTTGCCCCGTTAATCTTATTAAGAGGAATATAGTCTGCAGAAACAGATCTAAGGAATACTAAAATACAAGGAAGCCAGTTTACACAAATATGTTTATCATAGCACAATTCACGGTAGTGAAAAATTGGAGTCACCTAAGTAACCAGTGCATAGCAAATGTTAAGCAAACAACAATACATCAATATAATAAAATTCTGTGTAACCATTAATGTCACAAGTATATAGATTACAGTCGGTAAAAAATGAGCACACTCATAGTGTATAGTATAAATCATTGATTATAGCTATATAAAAATTCAGGTTTCAATATTGACCAGAAATAGAAACATTTTAGTTGTGTAGATTGTTTTTCTGTAAAGCAGTTGTAGGCACCTTGATATTTCTAAATGATAGACAATTACTGCAAGAATATTCAGTTCTGAATACCAGAAGGCCAGTTCTGGATACAAACAGGCCAGGATGAGCCACTTTAATGTTAGTGGAAGTCTCTCTGGGTATTCTTGTCCTCTCTCTGGCCTCCTACCTTCTCACAGTCTGGTCAGGGGAAGAGGGAGGCAGGTAGGGCAATGCAGTGCGGGAATACCATAGGCAAAGTAGTTGACTGGGAGTCCATGAGAAGGACCAGCTGAAGTTTGAGTACCAGCTGGGAATGCTTGGTCAACTTAGCAATATATCATACCGCATCTGGTCTCCTTGGTTATTCCTGGACTGGCAGGGCCTAGGATTTTGCAATTCAACCCAATCAGATTGACCACACATTAACCGAGTGGCCAGGTACTTCACTAGGCCTTGTGGGGCCAAAGACTAAATAAGCCGTGGGCTTTACCCATAAACAGCTCTCATTCTGGAGGTATATAACCAGACACCAGGTAATCTACATGAGCCATGAAGTGGATGGGCAGTGATATTTTAGATACTTGAAGATAAAACACACTGTTAACCCTTACTAATTAATAGGTTTCATGACTTGGGAGCCGTTGTTGACCACAGCTGCTCACTGGTGGCCTGACACCTATATATCTCTGATTCATTCTGTCCAAGACTACCGTGGATTGCAGGGTTGGGGAGGCTCAGAAGGGAGGAAAAGGGACAAAAGCAAAACAAAGCAGCAAAAACACAAACAGGGTAACGTAGTCATAAATTATATGCCTTTTTGGAAAAAGACACGAATGAAAATAATTCTCCTTCTGAAGGTAAATGTGTTAATTTGTCTCAAAATTGTTATCTCTTCCTGTAACAAAATAAAGTTAGGGCCAGATGCAACTATCCTCAGGGTCATTTCTAGGAGCCTAAGAATAGATATAAAAGAGTGGAAGCACGTGGAACAAGGAGAGAGGTCTAAATCTGAGGCGCTTTTTCACTTGTTCTGTTCCTTGTTTGTCAAATATTCTCTGCCTCACTGGATTACCGTGAGGATACATAAAATGGGTTTGTGAACGGTAAGGTTGAACAAAAATGTAAGATGGCCACTGCTTTTATTGTTAGTACAGAATATTCTATAGACCCGGATTTTCCAGTAAATGAGAATTACATGTCACATGTAATTTGTGATTTCAGTGGTGATTTTATATAGAAAAAACTCCCTGGTTCTAATAATAAAATGCAAAGGTTTAAGTTATTTTTTTTTCTTAAATCACTGACAGAAGCACAAAGTTTTCCATATGGTTTGGTCTCACAATCGGCAAAATTAATACTTGTCCAAGATATAAATTAATTTTAATTTTAATTTTTTATTTACTTTTTAAAAAAGATTTTATTTATTTATTTGACAGAGATAGAGACAGCCAGTGAGAGAGGGAACACAAGCAGGGGGAGTGGGAGAGGAAGAAGCAGGCTCCTAGCGGAGGAGCCTGATGTGGGGCTCGATCCCATAACGCCAGGATCACGCCCTGAGCCCAAGGCAGACGCTTAACCGTTGTGCCACCCAGGCGCCCCATAAATTAATTTTTAGAGGCAAAAAACTTCCTTTCCTCTTAGCACACCATTAATTCTATCCTTTGGGGTCAGGGAGAGACCAAACTGAGCCTATACCCCCATCTCATAGGCGCTGTTCTTTTCTTTCTTTCTTTCTTTCTTTTTTTTTTTAAGATTTTATTTATTTATTTGAGAGAGAGTGAACAAGAGAGAGAGCAAAAACTGGGGAAGGGGCAGAGGGAGAGGGAGAAGCAGACTCCCCACTGAGCAGGGAGCCCGATGTGATGTGCGGCTCAAATCCCAAGGACCGTGGGATCATGACCTGACCCAAAGGCAGGTGTTTAACCGACTGAGCCACCCAGGCGCCCCCAACACCCACTGTTTTCAAATGCCATTTTCCCTGAGACTCTACGTCTATTATTACACAAAGTAGCTCAAACCAAGGGAAAAAAAATCTTTCAGTTAGAAATTTGGACTCTACCCAAAATGCCGATTAATCCCAAGTCATGATATTTGGAGGAAGCAGTTTCAAGTTTTCTGGGTGAAAAGCAGAACAAACTCGTGAGCAGGTGCCTACACAATTCCCCACCTGGTTTGATTTGCCAGAGAGTGTCGGTGGTATTTCTTGCGTGTTTAGTTGGAAACAGTAGAGGCAGTTGTCCTTTGGAGGTCTTATGGCTCCAGGGAACATTGGTCAGACACCTGAAATACAGGTACAGCAGGGAAGGTGAGGGCAAGAGGAGGTGGAGTCTGGATGGAATGAATCACTAACACTTCCCCCGGAAGTCCTTGGCGTCCTGGGGTGTCCCCTTCAGGGCAGGCAGCACTAGCTGCTTGGGACCTCCCAGGGGTGTGGTATTGTAAATCACTGGGAGGGCCTGTGATAAAAGGAGGTCAGCCAAAGGCCAGGGCTGTCAGAGGCAAACAAGTCAGAGAGCTTATGCCAATGCTTGGCACTCACAGACTCTCCACGCTGGCCCCGACACCCAGGCCTTCTAAGGGGCAGTGTCTCAGGTTCTCGAACCAGGAGAGCCGCAGCCTGGGGCTCAAGGCTTCTGCTCACAGAGCTGGAGGGGGCTGATGTGTGTTGTGCGTGTCAGACGTGGTGCTCCCAGGCACAAGGAATCCAGTGAGAAGACCAAGCACTGGCTCAGAGTAGTTCCCGAGTGGATGCAACATGTCCATCCCACCGGGGCTGGGCATCGGCTTGCAGCAGGCTGAGCAGCAACCTGGAAACCTGGCAGTAAGTCCTCACCGAGGACGTAGAGCCAGATGCAGCTCCCAGACAAGCTCTGAGACAGAGTGCGGAGGGCAGCTTTCTCCTCAAGATGGTCTGAATAAATTACACGTCCAAGAGATGCACCTGGGTGACTCAGTCAGTTGAACGTCCAACTTTGATTTCGGCTCAGGTCATGATCTTAGGGTCTTGGGATCGAGCCTGAAGTTGGGCTCTGGGCTCAGTGTGGATTCTCCTTGAGATTTTCTCTCTCCTTCTGGGCCTCCCCCCAACTCATGCGCATGGTCTGTCTTTCTCTCTCAAATCAATATAATCTTTTTAAAAAATTCCATGTCCAAAGGACTGACCACATCATTCTAGTTGCAATGTGCATGTCTCCTGAAGGTGTGTCAGGCAGTGTTCCTCAAAGGATAGTTCCCAGATGCAGATATCAGAGGCACCATCAGATGATATCCTTGGTAAAAATGTAGATTTGGAGGTGGGCAGGGGTTCAGGCTTGTGCAACAAGGACTCCGAGCGCTTCTTATTGCATAAAGACTCCCTTCCCTTGCAAATGGATATCTTAGATGTAGGACAGGTAGGTGGGGGGAAAATTTTTAGACTGACAGCTGGTTAGTGTTCCTCAAATTATACTGTATTGGTTATTTACTTCATCAAACCTTGAGAGGAAAACGTATTTTGGGGTGGTAGAGAGTTGCATTATATTTCTCATTTCCCTTTTCCTCTCAGGCTCAGTGTGATTCCTGAGTTTCCAATGAACAGTTCTAGCATGGAGTCATATGGGTATCACCTGCTCCCCATCTCCCCTACCAGGAAATGGAAATATCATCAGACACCTATTAGTTTTCTCTGCTGCACAACAAATTACCACAAACTTAGCAACTTAAAGTAGCACTTATTTATTTATTTTTAAAGATTTATTTATTTATTTGAGAGAGAGAGAGCATGTGAGCAGGGTGAGGGATAGAGGGAGAGGGAGAGAGCAATCTCTAGAAGACTCCCCACTGATTGTGGAACCTGACGTGGGGCTCGATCTCATGACCCTGAGATGACCTGAGCCGAAATCACGAGTCGGATGCCTAACCAACTGAGCCAGCCGGGTGCCCCATAAGTAACACTCATTTATTATCTCACCTTCTTCATGGGTCAGAAGTCCAGGCATGGCTTAGCAGGGTCTTCTGTTTCCCAACATTATAAACAAGGAATCAGCCAGGCATTGTTCTTCTCTGGAGCTCAAAGTTCTATTCCAGGCTTTCATGGCTGTTGGTGGAATTCACCTCCTAATGGTTATAGAGCCGAGGGTCCTGGCATCTGACTTGCGTTTGGTTGGAGGCCAGCTTCAGTTCCTAGAGGTGTTTGCAGTTCCCTGCCGTGTGGTTTTCCCCGTAGACAGTCCACAGCATGGCTGCTTTGTCTTAGAGGCCAGGAGACTGCGCAGCTCCGATGGAGTCTTACATAACATAATCGAATCAAGGCAGTGATGTCCCATCACCTTGGCCATATTGGTCAGTCTCTTAGTTTACTAGGGCTGCCATAACAAAGTATCACAGACTGGGTGGCTTAAACAACAGAAATTCTTTTCCTCCCCATTCTGGATTTTGAAGTCCAAGATCAAGGTGTCAATAAGGTTGGTTTCTACTGCAACCTTTTCTGTTGGCCCGTAGATAGGGCCATTTTCTTCAGGCATTTTCACGACCTCTTTTCTCTTTCTGTGTCTGTGTCCAAATTTCTCCTTCTTTAAGATACCAGTTGTATTGGATTAGGGCCCACCCACATGACTTCATATAACCTTAATTACTTCTTTAGAGGCCCTGTCTCCTAATACAGTCACATTCTGAGGTTCTAGGGGTTAGGATTTCAACATTTGAACTTGGGTTGGGGAGGGGAGACACAATTTAGCCCATAGCATAGTGGGATACATGAAAAAAAGAAGAAAAAATATGATAAATGCTAGAGCAAGGGAAACACAAGATGCTGTGGGGAAGTTCCTGGAGCAGTGATCAGGTGTGGGTGCAGTCAGGGAAGCCTCTCCAGAGGAGCTGAAACCTTGGCTTGGACAGGAAGCATCCAAAGGACGTAGAGGGAAGGGGCAGTGTCCAGGCAGAAGGAATCACATGGTTTCAGGAATGATTTTGGTTTCAAGGAAGAAGTACTGATTAAGGCTGGCTTGAAGCGGCAGTTTATTTCTTGTCACATCACAAGGAGTTGGAGTAGGCAGCTGCTGGAGTTGGTTCTGCATCTAGAGGATCTCTGGGTGTCTCCGCTATTCTCTTGGCATTTCCTCACAGTCACAAGATCACTGTGGCCGCTCTGGCATCATTTCTGTGTTGAAGGCACAACAAATGGGGAAGTGTTGTTAACAATGTCTATCCTTTCAGTCAGGAAAGCAAAAGCTTTCCTAGAAGCTCCCAACAGACTAACTCTCATCCTCCATGAGTCAGACAAGGTCACAAATGACCACCCCTGGCTGCAAAGAAGGCTGGGTGAAGGTGTTTTCTCCTTTGGCTTCTGTAGTGGAAGTGGAAGAGAGATGGAGGCTGCACGGGGATCTGTCAACCACTCAGGTTGGCCATAAGCATACAAAGCTTGGAGGGGGGAGCACGTGGCTTGTTCAGAGAATTCACGGATTCATGGTGGTCAGTAGAGTTGGAGGATGCACTGCAATGGGGACATGGCAAGAGCTGGAGCTGGAGCAGGTGGGGAGTCATGAAGGACAGATTAATAAATTCACATTTTATCTTGGAAATATTGGAGGATGTCCCAGTTTATCTACTGCTGTGTAACAAAGCACCCTAAATGTAGTGGCTTAAAACAAGGACCATTTCGTTATGTGCACAGATTCTGTGAGTCAGGAGTTCTGACGGGCACAGTGGCTGCAAGCTCCTTCTACCCTAACTTTGAGGCATCACTTCTGTTGCATTTTATGGGTTACAAGCAAATCACTCAGACCAGCCCAGTTTCAGGTGGAGGGGAAACAGCCTCTACCTCTTGATGAGGGAGAGGCAAGATGACACTACTAGTGACCATGTGGGATGGAAGATATTGTAGCCATCTTTAGAAAATACAGTCTACCCTGAGGGGATCACTAAAGACTTTTAAGCAAGGGGAGTAATGGGATCAGACTGTTGGCTTGGAAAGATCAATCTGGCTGTAGTGAGAGAGTTAGTTGGAATAGGCTAAGACTAGAACCAGAGAGATTGGTAGGAGGTTGTCCTGAATGAAGATGGTAGTGTGGAATCCGGAAAAATTGGAAAGAAATTTTACAGGTGCAATTACCAAGAGTTAGGACTGACTGAATGAGAGATTTGAGTGAGGGTGACATCAAGGTTCAGGCTTAAGTAACTGGTAACTGGTCCCATTAACTGACATAGGTTCACAGGAGCAGGATAGATTTGGGGGAAGATATTGGGCTCAGTTTTGGATGTTTACATTTGGGGTTTCCGTGAGACATCCAAGATCCAAGCGGTTTTCTAATAGTTGGTTATATGGATTTAGTTTTCAAGAAAAATTTCTGATCTAAAAATATTGATTTAAAAATCATCAATGTGTAGTTGCTAATCAAGATCTTGGGAAGGGAATGAGATTTACCAGAAAGAAAGTGTGGAATGAGAAAAAATGGAGCTCAACAGAAATCTGGGGAGAACCAAAATTTCAGGTTCAGGCAAAGGAGCTTGCAAACAAGGCTTAGGAATAGACAGAGAGGTAGGAGAGCGTTAAGGATTTTGAGCTGAGGTGATTATTCTGGACTTTCTGCATGAGTGCAAAATGCCATTGCTAGGGTCCTTATTAAGAAAGAGGTAGAAGGAGATTATATACATGCAGAAAAGATGATGTGAAGATGGGGGCAGAGAGGGGAGTGATGTGCCCACAAGCCAAGGAATGCCTGGAGCCACCAGAAACTGGAAAAGGCCAGGAATAGATTCTGCTCTAGAACCCAGAGGGAGCCTGGACCTGTGACAACTTGATTTCAGATTTCTGGCTTCCAGACTGAGAGAATAAATTTCTGTTATTTAAATTCACCTGGTTTGTGGTAATTTGTCACATCAGTCCTAGGAGACTAACTCAGAAAAATCAGGAAAGCATGATATCATGGAAGCCAAGGGAGAAAGGATTTCAAGAGGATGAGTGGTCAACGTTCAACAAATAGTTATTAAGTGCATTCTATATTTTAAGTCTTGTCCAAGATTCTGGAGATGCTGTCTTTATAGAGTTCACATTTAAGTTTCCTAACTATGAACAAGTGGTGTTCACTACTGGAAAGATGTCAATTAAAAAAGCTTGAAAATAGTTGTAGAGGACATTTTTTTTTTTTTTTGCCACCTGGTATCCTTTCACCTTTATTTTTATTATAGCACCTTCATTCCCATTTAGAGAACTTCTTTCACCATTGTGTGCATTCTGGGTAGTCTCCTGGGACTTTGGATCTTAAAGCAGAGGTACAAGAATGGGAAATGTGTTCAAAGTTCATTCACTTCAAAACTGGGGCTCTGACCAGGCTGTTGAATAGTTGTTGCTACCAAACCCCTAGGGCTGTCCTGGTTTCTGCATTTCTTTTGACCCATTTCTTTTTCCTAAAGATTCCTGCTCTATTTTTTTCTTAATGATTCCTTGTCTGCCTAAGGCAGTTAGGTTTCTCTTACTTGAACATAAAGACTTGTAATTGATATAGGCATCTGTTGCCTTTCACCCAGATTATGATTTATTGAAGAGTATAGTATATAGGAAGAGAAGGAGTACAGACAAGTGACAAAGAGAAAAATGGTATAATGGCTGGAGGAGGGTATGGTTTAGGAGAGGTTGCCTTTTGCTTTATTTTCAGATACTGAGGAGATATATGTGTTGGTAGAGGTAGAGGCTGAAACTATAGCACAGAGTGGGGGTGACTGATGGGGATGTATCTCTGAGGAAAGAAGAGATGGGATTTCAAACAATAGAAGATCTTCTCTACTGTAACCAAGGGAAGAAGGTTGATATGATTAGAACTAAGTCTGTGGGAGTGGTGCAGAAAGTTTATGAGATTCCTTTCTAGTATCTTTCATTTTCTCTGAAAAGTGAGAGGCCAGGTCATCACCCCAAAATGAAGAGGACAGTGGTGGAGTTATTGGTTTGAGGAAAGAGGAGGGGGCTTTCTGTAGCCAGTGTGGAAGATGAGAAGGAGAATCAACTAAAGCAACTTGGCAGAATTGGCTGGAACTGCTGTGAGCCCTGTTTGGGTCAGACACCATGAATTTATCTAATACAATCTTTAAAGTTGTGTGGTTTTCTTCCTCAGCGTTTAAGAGCATCAGGAAGGCCAATAGTTGGGAGTAATCCAGGGTTTGGGTTTTATCAGGTGGGTGTGATGGAGAGACGATGAGGTGAGCTTGTTGAGAATGCCAAGAGATGTTTGACGGGGTGAAACGTTGGGTCTAAGTTAGGAAGGGAGCATTGACAGGAGAGGTAGATAGAGGTAGAGTAAGGGAGAGGGTAAAGGGGCTAGAGGGCTGGAGAAAGGGAAAGAACTGATGTAGAGAAAGTAACTGGGTGACCCAGCTGGGAAGATGAGGGTGTGGTCATAACATGGATGCTGGAGCTAAGATTCTAGGGGATGGGTAGGTCTGGGAGATGGGAAGGTCCAGGTCATGGCTGAAGGAGGGAGTAGAAGGGCCACAAAGGAGAAGGCTGCTACTGATAGGAGGTCAAGGCATTAGAAGACTTAGGTTTTTGTGGTTATTCTCAAAGATGTATCATTTCCTCAGCCTAGAAACAGAAGGGAAGACTGAGCCAGATCATGGAGTCTTCAATAAATGATGAAGCAAGATAGGACGTTTGGAGGATAACAGCAATGTGGAAACAAAGTATAGCAGTAGATGGAATTTGTTTCATGATATTCAGGTGCACAAAACATGGCTTTTTTGTCTTATGACAAATCAAATCTGGCTCCAAGTTCCCATTTCCTGGTTGGTGGCATAGTTGATGTTGGTAGTTATTGGGACTCATAGTACCCTCCTGTATTGAGTTCTTTAACAGAATTCCGGGGTTTCCATGGTCTCAGAGGTGTAGGGTACTGACTGCCATTATACCCCACATTGTGCTTCCATTGCACAATGTGGATGTCCAGCCTAGCTGTGCTCCAGGTGGGCTGGAGTGGTGCCCATGGTGCCCAGTAGGCTTCTCTACTGATGGCTGTTCAACCACAGCAGACCCTCACTGGTGATCTGGAGCATTGTGGATTTAGACTCCAGCCTCCACATCCACTCTCCTTGATGTGGGTCCAGCCACATCCAGGACACAGGGAAGCAGGGCACAGGCTTCCAGCCCTCCTGGAATTCATCACATCTGCTTTACAGGTTATGGAGCACTCCAAAGAGCTTTTGTTTGTGGAGGTTATAGCAATCAATATTTACTATGCCAGAAATCAAAACTGAGAAAAGTTCAAAATTTTTATTAATTTATTAAAAAATTAATAAGCCCATTGTACATTGAAATAAGTAACAGTTTTGTGTGTAAAATTAATATTTTCCAAAGCCAAAAAGGTTAATAAGAATGCTTTTTTTTTTTTTTTACATTTTTGTAAATCACTTTAATATCTGGATTCTCACATCTGCCTCTGCATTTGATCTGTTGTGATATCACACATGAGGTAGCCTCTGGACAACTCCATGTACATTGTTGAGAGCATGAAAGTGAAAAAGGCAAAGAACATCATATTATTATGAAAATGGATTTGACCTCCTGGCACCACTGAAAAGGTCTTGGGGTATCTCAAGGGGACAGCATTTTGAGACCCTCTCTTTAGAGAAACCAGCTCTTTCTGGGGCTGGAGGGGTCATGCCCCCTTTTCCTCAAAACTTAGGGCTCTTCCAAAGACCTGTTCTTGCTTCTCTGGGTCAAGAGTAAAGTCAAGTTTCTAAGACTCAGAGGCATAATTGCTTTCTGAGAACAGGTTAAAATAAACACCTCTTGTTCTTTTTTAGTGAAACACCCACAGAAATCATGGCGGTTTCTTAGATTAATCCACCATAGAAGTATTAGGTGTTATTGGTGAGGGTGGATGGGGAATGGTTTGGAAGCAACTGACAGAGAGGGAATGGGGTGGTAAATGAGGAGCAGCCCCTTGGGAGGGCTCAGGACACATCCATGTCCCCACTAAAGCTGGGCGGTTTGAATCCTGTTAGACTCCATGCTGGTTTTCTCCTTGCCTACTCTTTTCCAGAAATTTCTCCTTCACACCCATAATGTGGGCTGATACATGGACTCACTAGCCTCTCACCTCTCTCCAGATTAGCATCTCTTGTTATCCAGTTGAAATCTTGCTAGCTGTGTGGCCTTGAGCACCTCTCTAAACCCCACTTTCCCAACTTGCAAAATGGGAGATTGTGGAAGTATCCATCCCTGAAGATTGTGCAGGTACATAAGAAAATGCATGCAAATTAACCAGCGTAGTCCAAGTCTGGGACATGACAGACATTCACTTCACATTAGCCATTATCAATGGGCGTCTCTGGTAAGGCCTCTGCGAGGTGTAAGGGCGCATTGACCCTTCCTCTTTAATATAGGGCTTTTACTCTATATCCTCTCTGTAGTCCTTTAAACGCCTCCAACACACTACTAATTCCCATTTTGTGTGTCTCATATTGGGGTCCGGGAAGTCCGTGAGCATCTCCTTAATGTGCCCGTGTCTTCCGTATTTATCCAATTATCTTTGTCTGCAAACACCAGCCACCACGATCCTATCGGCACATCTCTTTCTTCTCTTACTGTTTCTCCTCATTCATTTTAAACCACGACTGGCTCTAGACCCATAGTAAAATCACCATGGGTTACAAAGCAAGTTCAGAAACACAAAGCCATTTCTATATGGATCATTTCTGCTGAGCTACTTTCACCCTGAATTGTTGAGATGGGGGTTGGGGGGATTTGACAACTGGTTTAGGGAATTGTGTTATCAGTCATTTATCCAACATCCAGTTCTTGAGAGCGTCTCATGTTATGGATGCAATTCTCAGTTCTGGAGCTCCAGCAGTGAGCAGGGCAGACACAATCTTTGATAGAAGATGAAAGGCAGAAAGCATAGAGGGAAACCAGGCAGAAAGTAGCCCGGAGGCCAGGTGTACCAGGTAGAGATTTTGGTTCATTACAACAGAAACTGACTTTGTTTTAACCAAAGGCAAAAGAAGGATTTTATTGGGAACTCGTGGCATGCTCACAGAATAAAAGGAAAGGCCAAAGAACCAAGGTTGGGGAGCTCCCAAACCAGAATCACTTGCAGGATCTAGGAAGCAAGTGTCTTTTCCACACCCCCACTCAACTCAATCAGCTCCTGCTGGTGTCTCCTTCTGGGTCAAAATGCCAGAGAGAAGGTGGCGGCCTCGTCCAGCTTAGTCACCATGCCCATGTCTTGCCAGGGGAGGGCCAGCCATCTGGATTGACAGTCTCTCCAAGGTTCTCTCCAATGAAGAGAGTGGTAATTCCTCAAAGGAAAACTGGGGTGCTCTTGCAGAAATAGGAGACATGGATACCAAGCAGACAAAAAGAACAGATGTCCCTGGTTGTAAAGCAGTTTACCTAAGTGAGGCCTGGGGTTTTAGCTCATGCAGGTGTTCCAGAAATGGATGTGCTTTTGGTTTGTGTTAATTAGATCCACCTGGGTTTTAAGAGTTCGCCAACCCAACAGTCCCTATAGTGGTGAAAGTGGGACTAAGGCTTTAGGATTTTGAGAAGGATACTGACGTTAAAAATTTATCAAGAGCAATGAGGATGGCAAAGTATCTGGAAAGCCTGATTTATGAAGAATAATTAAACAAGCTGCTGTAATAGTCTGGAGCCCCTAAAAGAGATGTTAGTTGTCTCACCCTTGTGATGTGTTCTAAATGAGTTAAGTAACAAGTTTCATTCCCTCTTTAATGATACTTCATTATAAAATCTTAGTCTATTGGGAATGCAAACTGGTGCAGCCACTCTGGAAAACAGTATGGAGGGTCCTCAAAATGTTAGAAATATAACTACCCTATGACCCAGCAATTGCACTACTAGGTATTTACCTAAAGGATACAAACATAGTGATTCGAAGGGGCATATGCACTCCATTGTTTATAGCAGTACTATCAACAATAGCCAAACTATGGAAAGAGTCCAAGTGTCCATCGGCTGATGAATGGATAAAGAAGTTGTGATATATATATAACATATATATATTACATACATGTGTGTGTACATATACATATATATGTAATATATATAATATATAAATAAATATACAAATTACATAGTGGAATATTACTCAGCCATCAAAAGAAATGAGATCTTATTATTCACAACAACATGGATGGAGCTAGACAGTATTATGCTTAGAGAAATAAGTGAGTCAGAGAAAGACAAATACCATATGATTTTACTCATATGTGGAATTTAAGAAACAAAACAGATGAACATAGAGGAAAGAAAAGCAAAGAAAGAGAGGCAAAGCATCAGAGACTCTTAACTATAGAGAACAAACAGGGTTGATGAAGGGAGGTGGGGCTAGATGGGGGTTGGGTATTAAGGAGGGCACTTGTTATGATGAGCACTGGTTGTTGTGTGGAAGTGAGGAATCACTAAATCCTACACCTGAATCTAATATTACACTACACATCAATTAACTAGAATTTAAGTAAAAACTTGAAACATAAAAAAAGCAACAAAACAAAAAATCTTAGTCTATCAAAGGAAAACTTTAAAATAGGTATAATCTGCTATTCCTGCACTTTTGTTTACCCCTCTATAAAATGAATTTGAGCCAGATTACCTTTCGGGTCTCTTCCACTTTTAAAATTCTACGTTCTACAAATCTCATTATCTTTGCTGATCTGTTACGAGACAGCTACATTGTAAATAATAATATTATTAATATGGTACCTTTACTTGGCAGAATTTTTCTATATTTTTGTTTATTCCAAGAGTGTTAAATTAATCTTCATCATCTTTCTTTAAGTAGAGAAGAGTAGATGAAATTTCTTCCATTTTAAAGATTAGGAAACAAGAAACATAGCAGTTCATAGATAAGGGTACAGTACATTTCATTCCGGCTCGTTACACTGAAGTGTATTATTCTTGTCCCTTTTATAATAATCATACATCAAACACAATTAAAGAACCATGTTGTGGGGATTCTTGTCAAATGGGAAATTTCATATTTATCCAAAATATGTCTATGGTGTAAGGTCTATTTGGTTACTTCGTTGTGCCAAGGTTTTAAAAATAGTTAAGATAAAGTGTGAGCATAGGAACTCAATAATGAAATCTGAGATCTTCTGTTCAAGAGTAAGAAGCAATTATTATTTGCAATTTAATTAGGAAAACACAATTAAAGGAATAAAGAGTGTCTATTCTCCTGCTGAATATTAAAGTTCGCCACAAAGGGAACCCTCATGTGAAATGTAGTTGTGGCTAATTAGCTGAAGTATATGTGGCTGGAACAAGTGTCCTGCTCAGGGCTAGACAATGACCTCTCCAGGGCCAGATATCAGCGATCATTTAGGAAGCAAACACTTAGAATCACAAAACCTAGACTTTGCCTGTCCATTGCAATATTTCACAACACATAATGCACTCCCCTGTATTTTCTCTTGACATTCAATTTGCAGTTGCTTAGAAACATCATATGCTTGGGCTTATTAATAAAGAATTGTTGATATGTTGACCCTGAACTGAATCCAAGGCATAGCTCTCTGTGAACAAGCTGATTAAGCTCCCCAGGGTGCTGTGGGCCATAAGTAGAGTTCTTGGGGCAGTAGGTCTAGCCTCCTGACTCTGGGATAAAATGAAAAGCTCAGGTTGGGGACCACACATTCAGGACAGCTTGATGTCGGAAAAGAGCCCAAGAATTAGAGTCAAGAGTCTTGGGTTCTGGTCTTCTAGATTTGGCTCTGCCACTACAAGTTGTGTGACTTTAAGTAAGATTCTTTATTTCTCCAGGCCATATTTATTTCACCTGTAAATCAAATGAAGCCGTCAGTCTCCAAGGGCGGCGTAAAGATGTGACAGATTTGGCGATGGGAAGATACAAAGGTACAACGTGAAGTCGGCATTCTTCTTTCAGAGCAAATCTGCACACAGGTAAAGGGATCTTCTTTCCCATCCCATCTGCTGATCTGACAGGTACATCCCACAGGACCTGCCCAGGTTGCCGTTTGGTCTTTACTTTTGTCTCATCAGTGGGCATTGCTGCCATCAGACAGTGGGTTGTCAAGGCATTTATTCTCATTTCAATATTTGAGTGTTTACACATGCTGGCAGCTGGAGATACAGTCAGGGACCAAAAACCCCACAAAAATCCTGCTCCTGGGGACATTCTAGTCAGACAATATATAATACGTCAGGTGTTGGTGAGAGTGCTCTGAGGAAAATTAAAGCTGGTAAAAGGATCAGACCCACCTGGGGAGGGGAGTTGGTCTTTCAGCTGGGAAGACTTCCCTGATAAGGTGACATCTGAACTGAGATCTGAATGAAGAGGGGGTAGTGTCCCCAGTCTGGGACAAGAGCAGTCCAGGGGGGTGGAAGTTAAGGACAAAGGACCTGAGGGGAGAGGAAGCTAGAGTTTTCAAGAAACATCAAGGAGACCAATTGTGGCTGGAATGAGGAGGCAAAGTGATTGGGTATTGGTGGTGGTTTCTGTTCTGATGGTGGAAGGATCATGGGGGAGCTCTTGCCCTTTTGCTGGAAAGGACACAGGTAATAGCACAGTCTGGATTTAGGGGTCCCTAGGTTATTAGAGTTGGCTGGACTCAGAGAGTAAACAGTGTGCCGGACAGGTATGTGACCAGTGCAGTCCCACAGAGCCACACACTCCAAAGGGGCCCTCATTGGGCTTTAAGGCCCCATGGTAGTCACCTTGAAATGCTAAATAGTTTTATCTTCGTGTTTGTGGTCTTTGAGTGAAGTCCCACGGGCCAGCAGTACCCGCGCCAGGGCCTTGGAGCCTCTGTTCATGTGGGGTTCTGTCTCCTGCTTCTTCTCGCCACCCTGCGTTGGGTGCTGGGTCACCCAGCTACCCTCACCTGGGCTTGAGCATGGTGGTAGAAGGGCCAGTAGGCGCCAGGCGGCACCCTCTGCCTGTCACAGGTGGGGGCAAGGAGGGTCTCCTTATCGCTGGGCCTGAGGGAGCTGATATTAAATAACAGAACACAAGATGACAGGTAGAGAGACTGCAGAAGAAAGGAAAAGCTTTCTTCCTGGTCTTGGAACAAAGGACCCCTGTTTTCATTTTGCAGTAGCCCCTGGTGCGCTTCGTGGTCAGAAGCAGTGTCAATCCCCCTAGGCTAGGACCTTGTTTCAAAACCCGGTGCACATCTTTTATGTTTTAAGACCCGCATTCCTGTGGGTCCTGTTGCCCTCTGCTGGGCAAACTAGGTATTAGCTTTACCTCAAAATCTGTGAAGAAAATGCTTCCAAATCAAGAAATTCAAAACCTCTTTGAGACAATAGTTGAAATAATCATTGATGTTCTCCCTCTGGTCTTTTGAAGGCTGTTGCAGGTTTGAAGAGCCAATTCCCAAGTGAATTGCCTAGTAGGTAGGGGAGCTTTGTTGTAAAAGCAGCTTTCATAAAACCTTAGTATCCAGATGATATGGAGATGGAAAGTACAGCAGAAACCACATTTTGAACAGTGGGTGATTCTGTTTATTGTGCCCCATGTAATATTGCTTACTGCGGATGAAATAGTCCTTACAATTAAAGAAATTATTGGACTGGACCTACGCGTTAATAATATCTTTGTTCAGAATTTAAAGAACCTAATCACTCCCATTTCCAAGTTCCGCATATCTGGCAATTTTTCATTTCATTGGGCATAGGGAGAATTATCTAGGGAATATTTCTTTAATATTTGTAATACATCAAGAATTTAATATTTAGCGATTAAATCACCGCTTCTAAGGTAGACTCTCTTTTTGGCAGTGATGGTACCAAAACCATAAGAAAGAACACTGTTAAAATCGGTGGACCTCTGTTGTCTTCAGCTGTTTTACTCTGTGTGAATGTGTGTGTGTGTGTGTGTGTGTATGAGAGAGAGAGAGAGAGAGAGAGGGAGAGATGTATATGGAGCATAAGTGAAAGGTGGTCACCCTCTGGGTCCTGTGTGTAAGGCCGGGTGTCATCAACACAACTGAGGGCCCCATCTAGACTCTTCCATGTTGCACTGTGGCACAAACTTCATCTGACTTCTCTCATTGAAATTTCACAGCAACTTTGCAAGAGAGGTATTCTACTTCCCACAGAAAACTGAGCATCACTGGGTTAAATAACTTATCCAAGATTGTTACCCTAGTAACTGACAATTTGGACTCTGTGCCAGAGCCGTCTGACCCCAAAGCCCCGTATCCTATGCAACGTGACTACCGAAGAAAGGACTCTAATCCTGATTACTTTTGCAGAGAACTACTAGTAAGGACGTAACAGATTGTGTAATGCGATGGCACCTTACAAGTTACAGATGGCAAAATTATAGCCCCGAGGAATGAAGTGACCTGCCCTCAGCTGGGTGTTCAGGAGAAGAACTGGATTTAGACCCCAAGTCCCCTTAGCCTTAGTTCGGTGCTCTTTCTGATATATCACATGGCTGGAATAACTTAGTTTAGAAACTGGGGATAATGTATTTTACTCCCACTTTCCTATCTCTTAGGTGGTGGTATTTGGGCCCTCCGGGAACTACCTAGAGTGAGAGATATAAAAGAATGACCTGGTACAAGATTTTGAAGGAATTAAATCTTGGTCATGGCCTAACTGACAAAGGAAAGAGGAAAGAAGCTAACCAAATAGGCAGCCCACTGTCATGCCAGTGTCACTCAGTGCAACTTTCCAGTCAGTTAATCGATCAACCAACATTTCTGGAGCATCTTCTATGAGCCACGTACCGGGGGGGGGGGGGGTGCTAGAAAAACTAGCCAGGAGTAACTGCCAATGGCATGAACAAACATGGAAACGAAGTACACTGCAATGTAACTCCTACAAACATGCTGCTGTGGGATTACAGCGAGAAGAGCACCAAGTCCCACCTGGGAGAATCAGAATCACTAAGTGACAGACATCCACTCATACCGGGATACCTTCAATATGGCGGTGCTATTCACACAACATTTTTCTGCTCTTTCGTACATCCTTCGATTCCAACTTGGACAGACAAGAGGAGCCTAAGATAATCCAGGAACTGGAAGTAGTAAACATTTCGGGGAAGACATTAAATTATTTTGGTTAATAAGGAACAGAGATGTGGATTATTAGAACATTGCGGTGAATTTAAATTGTCTAGAGGGATTGAACAGCAAATGAAAGCTTAATTTCAGCTTGGTTAAACACAGAGTAATTGGAGTTGTTAAATTGGTATGCTAATTTAATTAAAAATTTAAAGCAAAAACAAACATGTTAGCTAAAAGGGTGACTTTTATATAATCTTACTGAGTTTTCAATTTAAACATTTTTTCCAACTAGAAATAGGATTAATTTTAGGGGTCCCAGATACATTACATTGAACTCAGGAAAAAAAAATAAGAGGGTCTAGAAATGTTTAATATATGGAATTACATATCTTTTAAGTTTTAGAAAAACAGAAAATGGAATTGATTATTTATTAAATCTCAGAATTCGGAAAGACCATTTAGGTTCAAAAGTAGTATAAGTTAGCAGAGGAAAAAATGTACAAATTTCATTAAAAATGAGAGTTTCCTTATGTAAAATAAAGAAACACCATCAAAATATCAGACAAACACAGGGGGAATAGTTACAGCAACAAACTAATAATTATATAAAATTAATTGTAGTTGCATATAAAGATTATACAAGGTAATAATTACAAAAATTTGATAAGAAATTCTCTAAGACCCCGATAAATAGATGTGTCAGTCAGCTGTTACTACAATAACACTGCATAACAAATCCCCTTAAAACTCAGAGGCTAACGATAGCATTTATTCTCACATAAGCCTGTTGGCCAACTCTGGTTTGACTGGTTTAGGTTGGACTGGGCCAGGTGACTCTACCTCAGGGTGCAAGTTCATGGGGCTTGGCTTCAGGGTGCAGTTTGGGTCCAGGTCTATTCCAAGTGTCTGTCATCACTCTAAGACCAGTGATTTCCCAGGGCTGGTTCTGACGGTGATGACATAAGTGCAAGATTATCAGCCAATCTGAGCAAGCACAGTTAAAACTTTTGAAATTGAGTCCTTGTTTTTTTTTTTTTAAACATCTGTTTTTATTAACACCAAGTTAAGTTAGTTTTATGTTTATCCCTGTCTTCATTTCTATTTTTGTGTTTTGAGAGGTTATTTATTTAATTATTTTAGTAACCTCTACACCCAACATGGGGCTCAAATTCATGATCCTGAAATCAAGAGTTGCATACTCTTCCAGCTGAGCCATAAAGCCTTTTGCTTATGTCATGTCCACTAACATTCTATTGGGCAAAGCAACTCATATGGCCAAGCACAACTTCACTGGGGTAGGGAGTGGTATTCTACCCACAGTGAGAGGGAAAGTAAAATTAATCTAAATGATCACCATGGGAAAAGGAAATAAACTGGTAAACCACAAAATAGGAAACCCACAATTAATAAAATATGGGGAGATGACCAACCTCTTCGGTAAGATAAAAAATGGAATTTAAAACTGCATTAAAGTAGCACTTATTACTTATTAACAAGGGCAATATTAAAGAAATCCAATTACTCAATAGTAAAAATTCTTCCCAATAAGAGCAACATGAGATCCAGATGGTTTTACGGAGGAGTTCAACTAAATTTTCCAGAAATGGATCATTCCATCTGATGTAAATTCTTCCAGAGCATGGAAAGAGTGGACGTATTCTTAATATATTTTATGACATCAAAACAAGAAAAGAACACTAGAATGAAGGGAAATTACAGTTCATTCTCATTTTTAAGCACGGATGTAAAAATCCTAAATAAAATATTCTAAACAGAATCTGACAGTGTATGAGAAAGATAGCACACCATAATAAATACCCCCAAATAGCATGGCTTAAGTGAGAGAGGTTTTTAAGCGTGGCTCGTCTAGGCTGGTGGGACAGCTCTGCTTCAACAGGTCACCTAGAGATCTAGGGTCATACTTTGTTGCCAGGTCCTTCCAGAGAGCCCTGTATTCATCTGAATGATCAAAGCTGGGCCACTCCCACATCAGTGTTGTGGTCAATACAATGTGAGGAAAAGCTGAGTCTGGCATAAGCGATGTTTCCTTAAGTAGGAGCTACCCGGAAGCTGCACCATTACTCCTGGAGTGAATACAATCGTTAGACAGCTCTATGCCCAGGAAGAGGAGGATGCAATTTTTTGGAGACAACTGGTAACCTGCCACATGAGGAGTAACTCTAACAGAAGGTGTTCGAGATCCGTATTCAGAATATCATAAGATCTTACTGGAGGATGTTAAAGAACACCCAAGAAAACGGAATGGTATGTTTTTGGAGAGGAATACTCAGTATCTTGAAGTTGCTTATTCTCTCCAGATTCTCAAGAGACTCATAATGCATTAGAAATCCAAATAGCATTAAGAGGATTGCAGCCGTTTTTGTTTTACTGCTGTTTTAGCCATTCCCAATATAATTGCCTGGGGAAATTTATCTTGGGTCTAGGGACAGAAATTATTATTTTTTCTCATTTGTATCATTTGAGCAGTCTCAGATTGGAGGACAAACAGACTTTCAGGGAAAATACAAGAAGAGAAGGTGCGTAGTTGGGGCAAAACCCAGCCAACCCAGTTGTGCCAGCGTCTTTTAGGATACTACCTGCAGGACTGTAAAGTCTGATCAGATTTTAGAAGGAAGTGAGAAGTCTTTAAACTCTTGGATGTTACAGCCAAGTGTCAATCATAGCAGGTTTCAAGAACAGCAGCCATCTATGTGATCTACTATGGAGGTGGTGTTGATAAGTATTTAAAAACTGTCGCCAGTGATCAATGAACCATGCTAAGGAAGAGAAAGATGGACAGTTACTTCAGGAGACTCTGTCAGAAGACTGAGAAGTCTGCCTCTAGTCTCCAGCTCTGTTTTCCCTGCTCTGGGTGAAAGCTTTTCCATTCTTCCCAGAGCCAGGTTGGAATTGCAGAGCAGGTGGCAGAGGGATGAGGAGCAGCTGGGAGGTCCAGAGCCTCCTGTGTGAGGACCAGGAGTTATGGGAAACATGCCCTTAGGCTTTGTGTGGTCCACGGGCCTAGGAGCTGAGCATCGTGTTCAGAATGGGAGGTATGGCTCCCTGTCACTGATGGGGCAGGGTCTGCACACACCGCCTATGCCTAACGCAGGACCAGGCCCAAAAGCCTAGCAAGCCTTAGGTCACCTGGCCTGGGGAGGAGGCAGGGAGGATCCCACTGATCTGTGATGCAGTGGGTGCTCTTGTTATGAAAACCATCCCTTTGTTTCTTCTATTATTTCGATCATTGGTTACATTTAGAAAATTGTGGTAAAATATATATAACATAAAATTTACCACCTTAACCATTTTTAAGTGTACAGTTTTATGGCATTAAGTACATTCACATTATTATGCGACCATCACTACCATCCATCTCCAGAACTCTTTCCATCTTGCAGAACTGAAACTCTGTTCCCATTAAATAACAACACCTCCTTTCCCCCTCCCCCCCCCCCCGCCCCTGGCCACCACCATTCTACTCTCTTGTCCCTATGAATCTGACTACTCTAGGTACCTCCTATTGGTGGAACCAGACTGTATTTGTCCTTTTGTGACTGATTTATCCACTTATAACATTTGCCAGGTTTTTCCATGCTATAGCATGTGTCAGAATTTCCTTCCTTTTAAAGGTCTGAATAATATTCTATTATATGTATGCACTACATTTTGCTTATCTATTCATCTTTCAATTCATACTTGGGGTTTTCTACATTTTTGCTATTTTGAATATTGTTGCTATGAACAGGGGTGTAGAAATACCTCTTTCAGTCCCTGCTTTCAATTCTTTGGGTATATACCTGGAAATAGAATTGCTAAATCATATGGTAGTTTTTTTTTTTTTTGAAACTGCCATACTGTTTTCTAGAGCAGCTGCCCCATTTTACATTCTCACCAGCAGTGCACAAGGTTCCAATTTTTCCACATCCTGGACCCTGGTTACATTTTATGTGACAAAACACACCACTGCAACATATCTGCTTCATTTTAAAGAATACCATCACAGCTGGTTTATTTTTTTCTTTCCTTTTCTCAAGCATTTATCCTATGTCATTTTTTTCTTATAAAAATTCCAGGACTCAGCATAGTTATAGTTTTGGGGGTTGGGTGCAGAAGTCAGCCAGGCCACCAAGAATACCTTAATATTTACACTCATCATAAATTATATTGTTATGGCACTTTGCAAAGTATAAAATGCTTTTATGTTCATAATCTCTTTGATTCCTGTTTTATAAGGGGGATTATGCATTTGTTTTTATTCCCTTTTTTAGCTGGAGAAACAGGGCTCCTAGAAGCTAAGTAACCTGCTTAGGTTGTATAGCCAGCGTTGGACTGGATACAACACCTTCTGATTTTTGACACATTCAGTGCTTTTTCCATCACACTGTGGGAATTCTCTAGTCCCCTCCATAGGCACATTCACAGAGACCAGTTTGATTGTTCCCCTTCCAGATATATGGTAGGACTGGCTCAAACACTTAAAACTGCTGTGAAATATAGAATTAATATCTGTTTGTGGACCTCGGTGGATCCTCTTGGTCTCACCATTTGCTCCAGCTGCTGTTGCAACAACCAATTTCATGAGGCTTAGACCAGCTTTACTTCAGTATACCCAGACACAACCTCACCTTGATTCTGCCTTGGGTTCTCTTGTTTTGCTCCCTGAAGGAATATCTTGGCTTGGGGTACCTGTAGGAACATCACATCTCCCACACATGTGCACCCTGGAAGAGTGGGTGAGTTAAAACTCATGGGACCGCCTTCGGCCAAAAGGAAATGGAAGTCAATAAATAGAGTCTCCTTTTCTTCTTCCAGGAGAACATTTCTGAGATGCATTCCATAAAATGTTCTTTAGAAAGACCTGGCAAGATCTAATACCATTCGCCTTTAGCAGTGGCCAACTCAGTAATGCATTCATTATTAGTTTTCTCTCCTTTCGTGTTCTACAGTTCTCCTCCATATAACTGATTCTTAGGATCACTTGCCCAATAAACTCCCTGGACACAAGCTTCCCTCCTCCCCCCTCCAGGCTCTGCTTTCGGGGGATTCCATGCAATTCTAGAAGTGAGCAGATCCTTAGGATGGGATTTGGGCTGGGTCACTATTTCATCAGACAGCAATAAGGACTCCGTTGCTAGTCTAAACTGAGAATGACAATCTTGGCATGCAGTAGCATCAAAATAAGTAGGATTCTGACCTGCAGTGGACAAGCATGGAAAATGTGGTAGATTCAGTGCTTAGCAGTTTGGAGCAAAAATAATTATGAGGATTGTGGCAGAGCAACAGAGGAGACTGAAGGCATAGCCTCAACTGGTCTCTCATGTCAGGTCAGACTCTGGTGTGAAACAAGTGGGGTCTGGGTTCTGAGATAGAGATATTTGCATGGGCAGGATTGAGTCTTTCGAATCTCCAGACTTCCTGGGACCATCTGGACTAGTAGAAGCAGCCCTGTCCCTCTTGCTAGAGGACAGAAGTTTCTGCCTGCTTGATTGACAGTAAAAATTTCACCTAGGGCAAATGCCTCACAGAATTATGCTGTACTCCTTAAGATCCACTCACACCATCCCTCCGCTGCCCCCAGGCTGGTTTCCAAAGTCCGCTCTCAGCTCAGCCTGAACAGAAAAATCGCTTACACACACACTCACACACGTACATACATTTATTTTGTAGTTTTTTCATAGTAGTACGTGTGCTACATGACTGGTTTATGGGTGGTATGTGTGATGAATAGCTAGAGTGTATTGGTCCAGGAACCACGTGGCAGAAGTAGAGCCAGACCCTCTTAGCAACACTCCCAGTGACCCACTCGTAATTCATGCTTCCTGTGAAACCTCGAACTTTGCAGGATTAGAGGCCCTGATGCTCTGCAGTGGCACCACTGAACTCAGCTGAAACTACCATCTGGTCCCTTTGAGATTCCCATGGCAATAGACCAGCAGGCAAGGGAAGGAGTTATTGTTCTGGCAGGAGATGCTGGTCGTGGTTATCACGAGGAGCTAGAACTGTTGCTGCCCAGTGGGGCTAAAAGGGAGTGTGCCTGGGATGCAGGGGAGTCACTGGACATCCGTGTCCGGCGATAACAACAAGTGGGCAACTCCAGCAGTCATGGCTTCGCACGGGCAAAGCAACTAAGGGTCAGGCCCCTTAGGGAGGAAGGTCAGGGTTACCCTATCATGTAAGCAACCTAGCCTGCTCAAAGTCCCCGCAGAGATAAAGAGAATCTGGAATGGGAATTAGAGGAAGAGGATGCTGATTATCGGTTACCTTCTAGGAAATGGGTGCAACAGAAGAGACCATAGCTTGTTCCACTAACTAATGCGTATTAAGTCTTCGTAGAGGTTACTGCCGGCCACCACCATGAAGGCAATGCTGTGATCGACTGGACTTAATGGAAAGCATTAGAGACATGAGTGGTGCCATGAGACATAGCTCAGACGCATTTTATAACTACCCAGAAAGATTGAGCATAAGTCCTCTGGAGCAGTGACTAACTCTGTAATGAGTCTTTTAAAACTCAATATTTGTATATATTGTGAAATGATCATCACAATAAGTCTATTAACATCCATCACCACACATTGTGACACAACTTATTTTTCTGGTGATGAGAACTTCGAAGTTCTATTCTCTTAGCAGCTTTCAAATATGCAACACAGTGTTATTGACTGTAGTCACCATGCTGTACATTACATGCCCAGGACTTATTTTATGACTGGAAGTTTGTACCTTTTGATTCCCCTTTCCCCATTTCCCCCACCCCACCACTCCCCACCCCGGCAACCACAATCTGTACTGTGAGCAATTTTGTTGTTGTTTATATTGTTCGGTAATGGGCTTTAATGTAGGTTTTCTTCCTTCCTTGGTCTATTGTTGCTGTCCCCTGGGATCACCTCCCAAATAAACTACCTGCATAGAAGACTCTCATGTCTTGTGTTTAGGAGAACCTGGGCCATAATAACATTATTTAGTGCACAGTTAAGCTCATAAGAGAGTAGGAGAAATAGACCAGGGACTAAGGGAAAAAGAGAGACCAAAGCCAGAATGGTAAGCGAGTACTCAATGATAAGCAAACTAGGGTTTGGACTCCTCTGGAAGTGGTAGGTTAGGTTTTGTTCAGAACAGGAAATGTTGGAACTAAGACCTTTGCATAAAGCCTATAAAGGCTACTTCATTGTGAAAAGCCCCACCCATCAATAAAAGAAATACAGAAGGAAACCAAACACAATTTCTAAATAAAAAATTATCAAATATAGGCAGAAATCACCCACAATCAGTGAGAGTGAGCAGAAAAAGCAAATATTATTTGACCCCAGAGGACTTCAGGTATTAGAATAATCAAATGTAAAAAATATTCTTAACAGGTTACTAAAAATAAGCAGAGAATTGAAAATATGAGAAAAGGGGGGCGCCTGGGTGGCACAGCGGTTAAGCGTCTGCCTTCGGCTCAGGGTGTGATCCCGGCGTTATGGGATCGAGCCCCACATCAGGCTCTTCCGCTATGAGCCTGCTTCTTCCTCTCCCACTCCCCCTGCTTGTGTTCCCTCTCTCACTGGCTGTCTCTATCTCTTCCGAATAAATAAATAAAATAAAATCTTAAAAAAAAAAGAAAAGAAAATATGAGAAAAGGATAAAAGATTGTAAAATAAATACATACATTAGAAAAAGAACTGATTAGAATTTGAAGAAATGAAAACAGAAACATTAAGAAATGAAAAAGAATCAAAGAGAATATTAAGAAAAGTTTAAAGAATGAAACTAATAAACACACTACTGATGAGAAATTGGTGAGCTGGAGTAGAGGTGTGAAGGAATCACAAACGAAAGAGAGGAGAGAGCAGAGAGGAAAAGAAATGGGTAGTAAGAAAAACAGACTAAGAGACACTAGAATAAGAAAGTATAACATGCACTCAATTGGAATTCCAGGACAGAATAGGGAAAATCAGTATTAGAAGATAGTATTGCAGAATTTTCCAAAATTGGTAAAAGACAAGAATTCTTACATGCAGGAGATACAGTAAATCACAAACAAGAGGAATAAAGCAAAAGCCACACTTAGACATAAAGAAGCAAACTGCAGAACAACAAAGACGATGGGAAGGTGTTAAAAGTAGATGGAGAGGAGATAAGTCCTGTTCAAAGGAGTAACAAGTGGAGTGGTAGCCGGCTTCACCTTAGCAGCAATGGAAGCCCGGCGAGAAAGTAATTGTTAACCTAGAATCGTAGGTGTGGGTAACAACTGTGCAAGGATGGAAATGAGGTAAAGATGTCTTTCGGAAACCAGGCTGCGAAGTGTTTATTGCCAATAAGCATTCACAAAGAAATTCTTGATGATGTACTCCAGAAAGAAGGAAATTGATCCCAGAAGGAAGATCTGAGACTCAAGAAGGACTGATAAGCTAACACTGACTATAAAATAGTAATAACACGGTCTAATTTGCATTGTAAAAATCCACGGAAATATTGCATGGTGTCATCTAATATTGGGCAGGGAATAGATGGAGTTTAAATGCTCAGAAGTCCTCTATTGTTCAGGAGAAGCACAGGGATGTAAAAAATTAGAATTTCCAGTTACCTATGCATGTTACAAGTTTAAGGATATCTACTGGAAGAAAAAAAATAGAGTGCTATAACTTCTGTAACAGGAAATATAAAACAATGAAAAATTTCTCTCCATCAATCTAAGGGAGGCAGAAAAAAGATGCAAAAAAAAAAAAAGCAAGATCAATGGAAAGCACACATTTTTGGCACAAATAACGATATAATTGCATAATAATTATATAAGTAAGTACTTATATGAGGTGTATTTACAAATGAAAAGACAGATGTCAGATTGACTGGAAATAACCAGAAATTGCAAATTTATAGGGAACACACCCAAGGCAACACAGAAAGGTTAAAAGACAGAAAAAGATATATGGCTATTATTAACCCAGAGGAAGCTTCTATAGCAATATTATATCAGAAGAATATATATATCAGAAGAAAATATATTTTAAGGTAAAAAGTATTAGGGAGAAAGAGAGCCAGTACATACTCTTAAAATATATGATTTACTGGGGCTGTCTAATGTTTTGAAACTTGTTTGCCCCTAATAACAAAGCTTCAGCAAACATAAAGCAGCAGCTGATGGGATTGTAAAGGGAAATGGAGAAATTCAGCATCATAGCCGGGAATTTTAATACTCCCCCCTTCAGCGACTGAGAGCTCTTGAAGACAAAATATTGGAAAAATATATAAACTATTTGGACCCAAAATGTAAAACCTTGACCCAGTGAACACACATAGAATGCTGAACCTAAAAACTAGAAGATATGCATTTTTCTGAGGAACATCTAGTATTTACGGAAAGGTTATAAATCAGGTCTACATCAATTCCAAAGAGTTGATATCAAAGAGACCAAGTTTTCTGGCCACAATGCAAGTAAATGAGAAATGAGTAGGAAGAAGATATCTAGAAAAGCTTCATATATTTGGAAAATAAAAAGACGCTTCTCAATAACTCATGGGTCCAGTCATTACCTGCAGGCGCCCGTTTGTTGATGCGTACCACGCCTGGTGCCCCAGTAGTTTTGCCGCGGTTGGGGTGGTAAGGATGACGGTATGAGGCCCTGTCCATCACGTCTGCAAGGAGCCTGGGTGCAGATTTCTGAGGAGGACCTGGTCCCCTGGGAATAGCCCTTGAGGGGGGGCTTCCTTATGGTCATGGTCGTTCGGGGCAGGGATGACAGCATCAGCATGGGCCCTCAGGAGAGCCCGCAGGAGGGTAAGGTAAGGCAGGTAGGACAGGAGGGGTGGGGGAACGGCTGGGAGGTTATGGCTTATAAGGAAGGGTCGGCCGTACAGCAGCTCAAATGGGCTCAACCCTGAGGGTCCGCGAGGGGTTTCCCTAAGCCTGGTGAGGGCCAGGGGCAAGAGTGTGGGCCACAAAAGACGGGTTTCCAAGGTCAGTTTGGTGAGCTGTGCCTTGAGGAACCCGTTGGCTTTTTCTACCTTACCCGATGATTGAGGGTGGTAGGGGATGTGGAGTTTCCAGGTGGTGTTGAGACTCTCTGCCACCTGTTGGGTTATACTGGAGATGAAAGCAGGTCCATTGTCTGACTGCAGAGTTCGGGGTAGTCCGAATCTCGGAACGATGTGCTCAATGAGAATTGTGGCCACTGTATCCGCTGTCTCTCGGGCCGAAGGATTTGCCTCGATCCAGCCTGTGAATGTATCGACCAGAGTTAACAGGTATCGGAACGTTTTGTGGCGGGGCATATGAGTGAAGTCCAGTTGCCAGTCTTCTTCTGGCTGATGGCCACGGAGTTGATGGTTGGGCCCTGGTCTGCGGATTCCGCCCTGTGCGTTTACGGCCGAACAGGTTTTACAGGCTCTGTGAACGGTCTCAATTACCCGAGATAGGGAAGGGTGGTGAAAAAGAGGTTGCAGGAACTGGTGGAGGGCCTTTGGGCCAATGTGGAGAGACTGGTGAATGTCTGTGATTAGGGTGTGAGCCATGTTTTCTGGCAGGGCAATTTTATTCTGGATGTAGATCCATCCCTTGTCTCCAGGTTTTCCCTCTAGGCCTTGGAGGGTTTGCACCTCCTTTTCAGAGTAAGAAGGCCGGTGGGGGGTGTTGAGGAAGAGGATTGGAGCCAAAGAGGTGCTCAGGGCCATTTGCCTGGCCACTAAGTCCGCCCTGTTATTGCCTTGGGAGACCGGGTCCTTGGAGGTCTGGTGGCCGCGGCAGTGGACTACTGCTACCTCGGTGGGCAAGCTAAGGGCCTCGAGTAATTTGGCAATGAGAGGCCCGTTAACTATAGGAGTGCCCTTGGTGGTCAGGAACCCCCACCTCTGCCAAAGGACGGAGTGGGTGTGAGTTATGAGATAGGCGTACTTGGAGTCTGTGTATATAGTGACTCGCTGTCCCTTAGACAGGTGTAGCTCCCGGGTGAGAACTATAAGCTCAGCCTTCTGGGAGGTGGTCCCGATAGGAAGGGGAGCTGTTTCTATTACTGCCTCCGAGGTGACTACAGCATAGGCGGCACGTCTTTGGCCGTCCGAGGCCAGGAGGGAGCTGCCGTCCACAAAGAGCACGCAGTCAGGGTTAGGCAACGGCTGATCAGAGAGCCCTGGGTGAGAGGGAGTGAGGTCCTCCAGGAGTTGCGGGCAAGAATGAATGGGTTCAGGGGTGAGTGAGGGTGCAGGCAACAAAGTAGCAGGGTTTAAGCGAGGGGAGGCAGAGAGGGAAATTTGCGGATTTTCGACGAATAGCAGATGGTACGGTTGCAGGCGGGAGGGGGTTAACTGGGCCAGGGATCGCTGGCTGAGGAAGTCCATGAGTCGGTGGGGAGAGTAGACTACGAGGGGTTGTCCCAGAGTAAGTTTGAGGGCCTCCTTGGTCAGAGAGGCGGCGGCCACCAGTGCTCGGAGGCAGGGCTGCCATCCTCGGGTGGTGGTGTCTAACTGTTTAGATAGGTAGGCCACGGCCCTGTATGTGGGCCCCGCTGGTTGGGCTAGGAGGCCAGTGGCTGAGCCGGAGCGCTCATCGGTGAACAGGTGGAAGGGTTTAGAGTGGTCAGGTAGCGCCAGGACTGGTCCGGCGGTGAGGTAGTCCCACAGCTTGGAGAACAAGTGCCGGACTGAAGTGGGGTCAGTGAGAGGACCCTGGGGGGTCTCCTTGGCCGCTTGGTATAAAGGTCGGGCCAGGATCGAGAAATTTGGAATCCAATGTCTGAAAAAGCCTACAAGCCCAAGAAAGGAGAGAATTTCCTCCGCGGTTTGAGGAGGCTGGAGTTCCCGGAGGAGGTGGATGCGGTCCCCGGTAAGGGACTTAGAGGCGGGAGTCAGGAAGATACCCAGGAACGTGACTGAGGGGGTGCACAGTTGGGCCTTTGAAGGGGTGACCCGGTACCCTTTGCCCCCCAGGAGATCGAGTAGGGTAGAGGTGTCTTCCTGGGATAAGGAGAGAGAGGGGCTGCAGAGGAGGAGATCGTCCACATATTGTAGCAGGGTACTGGCCTTAAGGGCACACTGCTGCAGGTCAGCGGCCAACGCCTGACCAAAAATATGGGGACTGTCTCGGAATCCCTGAGGCAGGACTGTCCAGGTCAGCTGCCCGGAGACATTTGTGTCCGGGTCCTCCCAGGTAAAGGCAAAGAGGAAGTAGGAGTCAGGGTGCAGGAGGATAGTAAAGAAGGCATCCTTTAAGTCTAATACAGTAAAGTGAGAAGTGTTAGACGGGACATGAGACAATAGGGTATACGGGTTGGGGATGACCGGATGAAGCGGTACTACAGCCTCATTAATGAGCTGCAGGTCCTGCACCAGTCGGTAGGCCCCTGAGGGTTTACGGACTGGCAGGATAGGGGTGTTACAGGGGGAGCTGATGGGGATCAGGAGCCCCTGCCATCTCAGCCGGTCTATGATAGGCTTGAGACCCTGGCGGTGAGTCAGGGAAATGGGAAACTGTGCTCGGGAGGGGAACTTGGAGTTATCTTTTAGCTGTATTTTAACAGGGGTATGGTGGGATGCAATGATGGGTTTAGAGATGTCCCAGACCTGGGGATCCACTGCAGGAAGGTTATCTGGGGCGGGGGTCGGATGGGCAGGAAGGAGGGGTAAGACGAGGCATTCTGAGGTCGAGGGGGGGGAGAGAGATGAATGGTGGCCTGCAGTTTTTGGAGGATATCCCTTCCCAGTAGGGGGACCGGACAAGAGGGAATTACGAGGAACGAGTGGGAGAAGGGGAAACCATCCAGGCTGCAAGTAAGGGGAAGGGTCACCCTCGGAGAGGAGGAGGTCCCATCGATCCCCGTGACAGTGACCGGTGAGGTTCGCGTAGGTCCCAAGTAGGATGGCAGAACTGAGTAGGTAGCCCCCGTGTCCAGCAGAAAGGAGATGGACTTACCCGCTACCTGGAGCGTGACCCTGGGCTCGGCCTGAGTGAGAGGGGTGTCCGAGTCTGGGCTCCATCAGTCGTCCTCCAACCCGAGTAGCTGGAAGGCCGGACTTACCATCTCGGGGTTGCCCCTGCGTAGAGGCGCCAAGGATCCCTGGAGGTTAGGGCAGTCCAATTTCCGTTGCCCCATCATGTGGCATTGAGGACACGGTCGGGTGGGCGCCTTTGGGTTGGGACATTGACGAGCCCAGTGTCCCTCGGCTCCGCATTTGAAGCATGCCCCTGGTGGGGTACGGTTGGCTGCCCCCCTCTGCTGGCTCCCAGAGCCGGCCAGCCGCAGGGCTGCTACCAAGGCCTGGGTCTGTAGCTGAACCTTCTGCTGGAGCCTGGCCTGCCGTTTAAGCTCAGCCACCTCCTCTCGGGAATTAAAGACCTTAAATGCCATTTTCACCAGGTCGGAAATGGGGGTCTGGGGACCCTCCTCGGCCTTTTTAAATTTTTTCTGAATATCTGGTGCCGACTGGGAGATAAAGTGAGTGGCTAGGACCGTGGCCCCTGCCGGAGAGGCCGGATCTAGACGGGTGAATTGGGTCAAGGCCTCGGTTAGCCGGTTAAGGAATACAGCGGGGTTCTTGTCAGGGGTCTGAAGGATTTCCCTGATCTTATCATAATTTACAGCTTTATTGGAGGCCGCCCTCATCCCGGCGCTGAGGCATTGGATCATGCGGTCGCGGCGTCGGCGGCCATCTTGTCCGTTCTGATAGTCCCAGCCTGGTTCTACAGCTGGGACCGCCTGAGCGCCGACCGGCATGGTGGCGTCAGCAAGATGAACCTGGTCGGCATGCTCTCGGGCGGCAGCCTGGATACGTTCCCTCTCCTCAGTGGTGAGGGTGGTGGTCTGGACAACATGTAAGTCGTGCGGGGTAAGGTCGTAGGCCTGGGCCAAATATTGGAATTCTTTGATGAAATTATCTGGGTTGGCGGAGAAAGAGCCCAGGCGCTTTTCGATTTGGGAGAGGTCCTGCAGGGAGAAGGGCGCATGGACTCGGATGACCCCTTCGGCCCCGGTGACCTCCCTCAGGGGACAAACCAGGTCGGGGGAAGGATTCCGGGACCGGGTACGAGCGGAGAAGGGAGGGGAAGAGAGAGTCGGGGGGTGAGCGGGGCTCGGTGGCGGTCCCGAGGGGTAGAACTTCAGGAGCTGTTGGAGTAGCCGGAGCTGGGGACGGCTCTGGGGTCTGCGGGGGATTAGGGGATACAGGCGGCTGAGGAACGGGATGGTAAGGGGGGGTGGAGGTACGAGGGGGGTCCTTACGGGGGGCCCCGAGAGGTTCTCAGGAGGTTCAGAGAGAGGACAGAGAGAGGGTGGATCAGGGTCCCTGGGAGCAGTAGGCGGAAGGGTTGGAGGGGGAGAGCGGGCGAGGAGGACCTGAGAGGTCGAACAGCGGGAGCATAGTGAAGGCTGAGAGCGTAAGGCCCAGAAAGCCTGGACATAGGGGACCTCGGACCATTTGCCTTGGCGTCTACAGAGGTTGTCAAGATCCACGAGCACCTGATAATGGAAGGTGCCTTTGGGGGGCCATCGTGATTTGTTGTCCAATTGATATTGGGGCCAAGTGACAGTAATGTATGAGGCGTCGCCTTCGTAGGTCCTGATCCAATTTTAGGGTTCGAAGATTGGCTAGGAGACAGCCCAGGGGCGTTTTAGGGTCAAATTTGGACTGGGAGGTTCCCATGGCCCCTTCGCCTATCAACCCAGGGCACGGAGAAAGGCGTCCCTTTGTCCGTGTGCTGAGTCGTGGTTCGGAGGGGAGGGTAGTTGCCGCGGAATGGGGACGTCTCCCGATTCCTTGGAATTATGGGGGCCACCAGGTGGCTGGAGGGGGGCTCACCCTGACACGGCCACGATTAGGACAGGGCGTCCCGGAGGAGGATCGGGGACCTGGGAACACTCAGCACAGCAAGTACCGAGAGATGTTTGGAGAGGGAGGGAGGGGTCCCAGTCCGCTTGAGCGGAGGAGAGAGCCTCCGTGCCGAAGCAGGGACTCGATCTCCTCCCGGGTTTCGGCACCAAATGTTAGGTTTTTCTCCTCACCAATGAAATCAAGACCGCAAGGCAAGCATGGTTCAAGGGATGAATTTTATTGCAAGCACCCTCCGGCGAGGTTCCACGACTCAGGAAAGAGCGGTGAGTTGGGGAAGTCGCGCCCAGGGCAAGGCAGCGAGTGTTTTTATTGGGTACTGCTGGGGGTGGGGAAAGTCTGTCTTGGAGAGTCAGGGCAGGTTTTTATTGGGTATTGCTGGGGGGTGAGGAAAGTCGGTAGGATGGGTTTCGGTTTCCCGCCTAGGTTTTGGTTTAAATCTTGGCGGGAGAGTCGGCTATCTTGGGTGTCTGGGCCCCTTTTTCTCGGCCAGCCCAACATACACAATATTGGAAACAAAATGGATGCAGCTACGGAAGTAGCAAGTAATTAAAATGAATAAGAAAATACGCTAACTGACCTTATGCCTGTTGTGGAGATGGGCGGCCTTGACTCATCTTCAACGAAGAGCCTGTTGCCTGAGCTGCTGGGGATGCTGTGAGTGGCTGCCTCTGGCTGGTTCCTTCGGCACCTACAGAGAGCCCTCTGGCGCGAGGGCACACCTTCTTCAGCGACTGATGGGTGGGGACATGAAGGTCTGGCCATGTAGCCTGCCCTGGGACAACTCTGACCATGTCATGTACTCATACATGTTTAACTCTTGGCTTCTTGGGGGTGGGGGGAAACCCTGATTTGCTTGCCTATTTCTGTGGTGTGAATGTCACCCTCGATGATTTCAAGCTTCTGAAGGGGGAACCACTAAATGTGTAGTTGGAAAGAGATCCCCAACAGCACACTATCCTGTAGCACCACCCTACAGATACGCTGGCTGTAAATAAACTCAGGAGCGGGTATATGTGTGGCAAAGTCAAAGAAGTGATGAGCATTTATTAACTTGTTTTTAATATTGTATATATAAAATTGTAAGCTTACATAATTTTTTATCTTTAAAAAAAATGTTTTCATTTTAGAGACAGAGAGAGTATGCGCAGGGGTGGGAGGGAGCAGAAGGAGAGGGACAATCTGACTTCCCATTGAGCACAGAGCCTGGTTTGAGACTTGATGTCACGACCCATGACCCTGAGATCATGACCTGAGCCTAAATCAAGAGGTGGATGCTTAACTGACTCAGCTACCCAGGCGCCCCTGTAAGTTTATATAATTTATTTATTTTTCCTTTTTTTTTTTGAGAGAGAGAGAGAGGGCGGGGTGGGGAGGGGCAGAAGGAGAAGGAGAGAGAGAATCCTTTTTTTTTTTTTTTAAGATTTTATTTATTTGACAGAGAGAGAGACAGTGAGGGAGGGAACACAAGCAGGGGGAGATGGAGAGGGAGCAGCAGGTTCCTGCTGAGCAGGGAGCCCCACATGGGGCTCGATCCCAGGACCCTGGAATCATGACCTGAGTCAAAGGCAGAAGCTTAAGGACGGAGCCACCCAGGTGCCCGGAGAGAGAATCCTAAGCAGGCTCCACGCTCTGCACAGAGCCCACCACAGGGTTCGATCTCAGGACCATGAGATCATGACCTGAGCAGAAATTAAGAGTCGGAGGCTTAACCAACTGAGCCACACAAGCTCCCCTAAAATTTAATTGTTAATAATGGCCGGAACAGTTTGCTCTCGTGAGCTGGTACAAGCAGGCTCCAGCTCACACTCTGTCTGTGTTCTAGAGCTCTTCCCGGGTTTGGTGGAGGCTTTGTTGGGCTTGAGTCACAATCTGATTACTCTCTTTGTCCAATGCTGGCTCCCTTCCCTTCCCTTCTCACCCCTAATAATGTCCTGCTGTATGGCAAACCAGTTACTATGGTCTGAATGTTCATACCCCCCCCCCCAATTCATGTGTTAAAACCTAACCCCCAATGTAATCCTATTGGGAAATGGAGCCCTTGGGAGGTGATTAGGTCATGGGGGTAGAGCTCTGGACCACATACAGAGTGGTGTGCTGGAGCCTGCTTGTACCAGCTTGCAAGCACAAATTGTTCCATTTTTAGGACTTCTGGGAGACCTTATGAAAGAGACTCCAGAGAGCTCCCTTACTCTCCCATCCTGGGAGGTCACAGCAAAAGGACAGCTATTTAGAAAGCAGGTCCTTACCAGATATCAAATCTGTTGGCACCTTGGTCTTGAGCTTCCTAGCTTCCAGAACTGTGAGGAAGAAATATGTGTTGTGTATAAGCTACCCAGCGTATGGTATTTTTGTTAGAGTAGCCTGAACGGACTAAGACACCAGTCTCTGGCCAAGTGTCATTCATGATTTACAGACACCACTCTACCCTTTCTTCCTCTTTTTCCACTGGCGTTTCAGCAATTTGGAACTGCACGAGGCGGATGCCTTTGGCACACCTGCATGCCCCTCAGTCTGGCAAGGCAGTGGAAAAATCCTCCTGAGACCCACTATAGCAGACACTTACGATGCCCTGCACACCTCTCCTTGGCCACGCTGACCCTGGGTGCCCCGGTTGTGATGGACCCAGCTATGAACTGGACTCAAGTTGGCAGTGTCCCAGCTCAAAGATGCTTCCATGAGTCAGTCTGTGTTTCTGCCCCAAGGCCTCAGCTAAGGTCCTGGGTGCCAGGTAGTGTGTGGGAGTTCAAGCCCCCCAAATAGTTCCAATTCACAGAGAACAGGAGCCAGATGGTAAATGCTCAGCCCCATGTTTTTGGAGTGACAATTCTGGGAGACCTTTGTAAGCTTCTCAGAGATCTCATTGGTATTGAGGGCTGTTGAATATAGCAGTGACCTCGATGACACATCTTCATACTGACTCTTCATACTTCCCTGTCGCAGTATTTCAGTGTCGACACTCCTGCTTCCTTGGCTCACTTACCAAAATAATCTCCCTGCATCCAAGTCCTTCCATTAGGTTCTTCTTTGGGGGAGGGGCAGAAAAAAATCTATGCTAAGATACCTGCTGATCATTTTTTTTCCCTCGAAAGAACTGTCTATTTTTCTGTTCACAGTTTTTTTTTTTTAAAGATTTATTTATTTGAGAGTGAGAGAGAGAGAGAGAGAGAGAGAGAGCATGCACCCATGATGGACAGGGGCAGAGGGAGAGGGAGGAGAGAAGCAGACTCTCCACTGAGCAGGGAGCCCCACACAGGGCTCGATCCCAGGACCGGGAGGTCATGACCTGAGCTGAAACCAAGAGTCAGCCACCCAGCTGACTGAGCCACCCAGGCGCCCCTTCACAGTTTCTAAATATGAGCATATCCAAATGTTAAAATGGGACTTGTTTGGAATAAACTGCTGGGAACTGTCCCAGTTTGGGACCTCTGAGGGCAGATGCCGAGAGGATTAGAAGTGCAGAGAGATGTTGAGAAAACACCTGTATAGGGTGGTGCAAGAGGGAGGAGGAGGTTGGCATCAAAGGGAGGACAGCCTTCAGACTGTGATCCTTCAGGGCTGGCACTTGTGAAAGGAGACAGAAAAGGAGGAAGATTAGGTGGGAGGAACTTCAGAGTGTAGCGCTGTCCTGAGAGAGCCTTGGCAGGATGGTGGGGAACAGAGGCTGTGCATTAGATCAGTCCTCCATCAGGCAGAAATGGCCCAGTGCTCGTGCTTCTACCATGCTCAGCCATGCAGAGGGATGGATGACTTTGGGTGAGTGCTGTGGTAGACCGGAAGGAGTAATAGCCTGAGGCTGTCAGCTATACTCTGATGATTTGAGTGTCATACCTCCATGGCTGACACAGAGATGTCTCTGCATTTTAAAGATTAAAAAAAAATATTTGAGAGAGAGAGAGCATAAAAGAGAGAAAACACACAAATGGGGGGAGGGCCAGAGGGAGAGGGAGAAGCAGACTCCCTACTGAGCAGAGAGTCCACGTGGGGCTCGATCCCAGGACCCTGAGATCGTGACCTGAGCTGAAGACAGAGGCTTAACCGACTGAGCCTCCCAGGTGCCCTCCACGCTTTTTTTTTTTTTTTTAAGATTTTATTTAAGAGAGAGCGAGCGAGAACACGAGCAAGGTGAAGGGCAGAGGGAGAAGCAGACTCCCTGCTGAGCAGGGAGCCCTATAAGGGGCTTGAGCCAAAGGCAGACGCTTAACCAACTGAGCCACCCAGACACCCCTGCGATCCACATTTTAAATAGAGGCATTGGACCACCTTGTAGGATTTACTGAGTATAGGTTCTGCCGTTTTCAGCCCAAATTTAAGAAAAGGGGACAGTGATCCAGGGAGAAAGTCGGCAATGGGAATTACAGGGTGCTGTGAGGTGGTGGGGGGGAGTACTCAGCCATTTCATGCAAAGAAAGACATGCTTCTGGAGAACTACTTGGGAGAACTTGGCATGTGTCACTTGGGGGTCGGGAACATGCCTAACCCAGAGGAGTCTGCTTGAATCCTACAGTAGAAGCTTCAAGGAGAGAGACTCATCAGAGCTAACTCCCAGGAAAGAGGGGGTGTGTAGCAGTGGCAGTGACCTGCACTTCTAGTTTGATGGACAGAAATGCCAAGCGTTTTCTGTGGGTCAGCATGGGCATGGGGGAAGCTAGCTAGCTACGTCAGCCTGCCAGAGCCCGCTGACCCTACAGAAGGTCCGCGTGAGGTGGACTACCAGAGCAGAGGCTGACCTGGAGAGTTTCCCCACCCCTCTGTCCTGGCAAAACCAGCTTTCACAGCTGACTGGAAGGATGTAGAAAAAAGATGTTTCCCTTCCCAACGCAGGCTTCTCAGTTTGGGTCATACCCAGCTGGTAAGGTTGCTGGGAGGGGAATGGGGAAGGTTTACGTGGAATGAGACTAAGTTTTGATTTGGGTTGGACTGGACTTTTTAATACTGGAGAATCAATCTGTTTATTAACACCTAACAGTGACAAGAAAAGCTATGAGAACTGTCCTAGATTCTTCCAGAGGGGAAGGGAGATCTGATAGAATGATTTCAAAAGACAGTGTGGAACAAAATTGCTAGTTCATGATTTCCCGTCACCAAGTAGTTCAGCTTGTTTAAGAAGTTTACTTGTATAAGACACTGCTTAACTTGGGAGTTTGGAAAAAGACATCCTCCTACTACCTAAATAGTACAAGGGCCAGCATCACCGTTTCCTTTTCATAATGGTAAACGTTTATTCCACTGCGGTTGAGCCCGAGGGAGTTCTCTGATCTCGATTGCCTTTTCAAACCTTCTAGGTGTATTACTTAGGGAAAGCGGGAGCATTTCAGGTAGGACTGGGTCTTTGAAAAGTAAATGTGTTTATTCGTAAGAGCGGTTAAGTTCTCTAGAACCCCACCCACGAACGGTGTTAGGCACAGAATAACCTGATTCTAGAAGGAAACGCCTGCCCTTTCTGCAGCCATTTCCAAAGATGAACTTTGGGCTTCTTGTGACTCAGGAATCCTACTGCCCTCCAAGTTTTTCCCACTGCTGACCCCAAATTCCTCCTGCTGCCCAGAATTCGAAGCTGCTCCCTCTTCCGTCCTAAGAGAAAAACAGCAGATCCCGGTCTTCGAAGCCCCCTGCCCAGCAGCCCCCGCCCCTTCAGTATTACTCCTTGCTTCGCCGGGGGCCGACGGGACGCTCGGGGACCGCGGTGGCGCGGCGGGGTCGCCACCCGCGCCGGGCCACGGGGCCTTCCCGGAGCTGGACCGGGACGGCGCGCGCACGGAGGCCCCCGCGGCCGGCAGAGGGCGCTGCGGCTCCCCGGCGGCGCGGCTGCGGTCGGCGGGGCGCCGGGCCGGGAGGAGGTGCCCGGGCCCCGGCGTGTGCGTCTCCGGGCGGCCGGGAGAGGGTGCGCGCCTTTGCCGCCCCGCGCCGCCCTTCCGCGCGGGCCCGCTCGCCGCTGGGCGGCTGTCACCGCCGACCGCACCTCTCGAGCGAGGCGTCCGGTTGCGCGGCGCGTTCCAACGCTCGGGCTTCGCCGCCGCCCGCCCCGCCGCTCGTCTTTGTCCGGGCGAGGCGGCCGGAGGAGCGGCGGCCGCAAGCGGGGGCGCGCCCGGGCGTGCTGTCGGCGGGCCCCGGCCGCGGGCGCCGGTGGCCTCGGAGCGCCGGGAGCGGGGGCGGCGGCCTGGGCGGTGCCTGCGCGAGGTGAGTGCGGGGGCGCGGAGCCGGCGTTGGCGGCGCGGCGGCGGGCGTGGGCGGCCGAGGTGACGGTGCCGGCGAGCGCGCCGCAGGTGCGGGGGCGTCCCTTGCTGCGCCACCTCCGCTGCCTTCTCTTGGCAAGTTTGTCGGGCGCCGTTTGCGGACCTCCGTGGCCGGTCAGTGGAGTCCAGACCTGCAGGTAAATAGAAAACTCGAGCGGGAGGAGGAGGAGGAAGAGGAGGAGGAAGCGTGTGGGAACCTGGTCCGGGATGAGAGTCTCATTAAGGGCAGTGGTGGCTTCTTGGACACCCTTCTTAGCTCTTTCCCACCCAGGTGAGCGAATCCTCTTCTGCGCGGTCCGGCAGGTGGGGCTGGGTTCCGAAAGCCTGCCTTCTGGAACCCGCTCGCAGGCAGGTGCACGGAGTTGGGGAGTGATTGCAGCCGGGCTCAGGGCAGCGCAGTATTTATTTGGCTCCTTGGTCTTCACAGCACTTATTCTTTCCTGCCCACATCACCTGCTTGGGCTGAGATGTTGAGGCTCTTTTGGCGCCTTCGCTGCTGCCAGGTTAAACATCCTCTGTTTCAGGGGTGGTAGGTTAGTTGAGTCCAGTCCTTCCCCCCACCTCCAGCTTTGGATAATTTGTTCTGGTCTTCGTCTTAATTTAGTATGAATGTGTTATTTCCTTTGAGCTTTATGATGGGAAAGCAGTGAAGCGGTTTGCTACATCCATTTTTTTTCATTATGAGCCTGTGCACAGAAGGAATTTCAGGCACACAAGTGATGTTACTACCATTCTATTTTAAATACAAACATGGAAAGAAGTACTCTTGGCAGGGTACCAAAGGCGCCTGTACTCTGTGTTATATAAGTGCTTTAAAAAATATTTGCTCATTGGTAAAGTTATAAAAGTGATTACCAGAGCATCTGAGGAGAAGAGTTGAAGAGAGTCAGAACCGTATTTTCAAACCAAAACTTTACTAGAAGAGAAGCATGGTCTTAGCTTGAGGTACCCTTTAAGATAATACAGGGCCCTTTCTCTGAACTTATGAGACAGAACTGCAAAACATTAAAAAATAAAATAGATTCTGTAAAGGCTATTAAGAAACTTGGTGAGAGTTTTTGACTACTGTTTGATAGAACTAAAAAAAAAAAAAAAGATCCCACAGATATCCTTTATGGCTTTCAAACCATTGAATGATTTTTTAAATATCTGATGGGAATTAAGTAATTATGAGCTGAGTTATTAAAGATTCCCCCTCAATTAAACCTCTACTTGTATTTATGGTTTTTTTTTTTCAGGTAAGAAGACAAAGTAGAAAACATCAGAAATTCTGATGTCTAGGCACCCCCCTCGTGTGCCCCCACCTCAGTATTCCTTTCTGTTTTCAATTTATATATTATGGTTTGGGGGTAATGCTGAGGCATATGTAATGTGAAAAGCTCTCTTGGTGATTCTTTTGTGCAACCAGGGCTGAGACCTACCAGGTAGCACTGTTTCTTTTAGTTTGTCACTTTGTAGCTGAACGTGTGGCTACAGGGGTGTAAGGTAAGTAAAAAAAAAAAGATAAGGGGTCGAAAATTGGGGGAGAGAAAAATGGTATTGGGAAGATGTGTGGAAGAAGAATTATAGCATGTACACTTTTGCGTTGTGTCCAGAGATCTTCCTGGACGATTTTTTAAACCTGCAGAAATTGTTGTTGTTTATGTGGGACCCATAATTCCATGTAAAATACGTAGAGAAATCCTAAGTGGGAAGTTTCTTTGCGCTGAGATAAGAGTGAAGTTGAGGAGTACTGTCAGGGTATTCCTTCTGTGTGCATGAAAAGATAATCAAGTCTTATTAAAAAATCTAATTAAAAACTTAATGTGGACTAGTAAATGAAGTGAAAAAAGCTTTTTATTGTTTTTAAGGTTGGAAATAGACCTGGCTGCTGACTCAGTGTTTTCTGTCTACCTTATGTAATTCCAAATATTCAGCTCTTATGGATGGTTTATGAAGGCTTATGTAAGAACTACGACTATGCTTTTCCTACTCTGGTAAACTGCCTGTTTTGGCTCTTACATAATTGACACAGTACTAGATTGCTAGAGCCCAAACAGGGGAAGGATGCACAACCCCGGCTCGGCACATGTACTTTTATAATGAATTGCTGCTGCCAAATTAGTGGGAACGGCAGGGATGGAGGTTTGTGAAAGAGAGATAAGAATAGCATCTAGAGGATTGATGTAATAGAACACTGTTATGCTTAGCGGTTTTCTAGAGATTTTAATGCTGCGGTATAAACCGCTGTAGTCTTTTATTTCTCCCAGCAGAGGCGGATTTAGTGGGAAGCTAATGAATCTTAAGCTTCAGGGCCCCTCACGCAGGCTTCTTCTGAGCCCCCTGGGAAGGCCACTAGCCATGTATTCACATGGTGGTACCTAATTTTATGTTTGCATTTTGGATTCTTTTTAAATAAGGACGACGCTCTTCCCACCTCCCTACCTCCCATCGTACAAATGTAAGGCTCTGCAAACTCAGGATCTGTTCTGGCTCTCAATTATGTTTGAATGTTAAATTAACTTATAAAAATGCTTTTTCTTATTTTAACATCTACAGTCTTATAAAAAGACAAAAACTGAAATCTGGCCAATGTTGTAGCTGACCTGCTGAAAAAGAGCGAAGCGCTCTAACCTAGGGCTGGGAGGAGCTACTCAGCTGGTTACCTGGAGAACTAACTCTTTGCCTTGTGATTTTGCACAAATGAGACTTTTTTGGATCTGGGTATGAGTTGGAGGTGGAGAAAAGCTGAGACGGGGGTGGGGAAGGGAGGAAAGTGGGTTAAAGCCTTTCCACATCTCAGAGGCGGGCTGCCAAGGGGCAAAGAAGAAGAAATTAACTACCAAAAGAGGCTTCATTAATAAAAAGTTAATAGGAACAGATAACATCAGCCCCATTAGGAGATCTTATTGTAAACTCCTTAGGATCCGTCTCTAATATGAATTTTAAACAGTGAGCAAACTCAGGGCTGGAAAATATTCTGTGGGAAATAAGTGCATGTCGGGAGGGACTCGCATGCACTGTTGACTTGCCCAGTTAGCAGCCTGATTGTGTCCATTGCCAGAATGTTTGAAAGGGACTTGTTGAGAAGAGGGGAGGATTGTCCCTTTTTCTCTGACATGATTTCTACTTCCTATCTGAATTCAGATGCCTTCAGATCTTATCATCTTGATCCCTTTCCCACCAACCCTTATACCCCGTCCATCCATTCCCCACTCCCCCCGCACAAAGACTCTCTCCTTGACCAAACTTTAGTGAGGCTTCTTCAAGGACTCCTGTTGACTTCAGCCTTGGCCTGTAAGAACTGCAACTTTTAGCACACCCCCCCCCCCCACCCCAATACACACACTAGGACACTTGAAAAACTCGAATGTGGGTTCTAGCAGCCTAAGGCATATCCCTGGGTTGACCCAGCTCCCCTTGAGTTCCTGTTTGGAAAAGTCCAAGGCTGCCAAAAGAATTTACCCTTTGTACCAGCCAGCACTTGACTGTGGGCCCCTAACTTCCCTTTTATTGAGTATTTATTAGAAAAACACAATCATAATCCTTTCTCTGCCCCTTTGAGATGTAGATGTATCTCCTACAATTCAGGAGTGTCTTTCTCAAAGACCTGAAAGCCGTTCCTTTGAACTGTAATCATTAGGGAGGATAGGGCCTCTGTCTCCCAGTCTCTGTGGGAGCCTAACCTTGACAAGTGCCAGTTAGCAGACACAGATGGCCTAATTGCCTGGAAACTGAGCAGCCAGCCTCCTTGACTCTGCTTGTATGTCCTGCTTGATCCCCCTCCTTATTCCCCTATTCTTCTTTTAAAATACCCAGTCACCTCTACATGATGAAAGGTAAGCTCAGTTCTGTACTGAAGTCTCTTTCTCCCTTTACAGTCTATACTGAATGAAATCTGTCTTTAGTGCCCTTAGTGTCCGACTTTGTCTTTCTCTCACAGCATCCACCACATGCTCTAGGGTGTCTGTATGTGCCAGGTGCTGTTCTAGGCATTAGGTATTACAGAGCAGTGAACAGAACAGACGAAAACTGTGCCCCTGAGGAACTTACAGTGTAATGGATAAATGTAAATAAATATTCAGTGTATCAGATAGGGATAGTGCTACAGAGAAAAGTAAATCATAGAAGGCATATAGGGCAGGAAATTTCTGTGTCAGGGAGGGTGGTCAGGGAAAGCATCTCAGAGGGGATGTTGAGTGGAGTCCTAGTGGAGATGGGAGAATGAGCCATATGGCCATCTGGGGAGGAGAATTTTGCTCATTGGGGAACAGCTAGTGTAGGGCCCTCAGACCAAAGCTGCACTGGCACATGGGAGGAGCAGCAGGGAGGTCTGGTGCTGCAGGCAGCTGTGGGGGACCCTACTGCTGATGGCCGGTGCCTCCCCACAATGGCAGCCCACCTCTATCATTATGCTGCGGTGGTTTCTCGGGCCTACTCTTGGACACTCATCAGCAACCTAAGGCTGTGTCAGGCGAGTGGTAGTGTTGCTCTGGGGACCCTGAGTGGTGTGGTGGCTTGGGATTGGTTGCACCTGAGGGCCTCTCGTGGACATGGAATCCAGTTGACACCATTACACGAGCTGGGAGTTGGAGGGAGGTTGTCTGTCTTCATTGATGGTTCCCATTGGCTTGTTGTAGGAAAGGGGGCCAGCAGGAAAGTTGCATTTCTGCCTAGGTTCCCTGCAGTCCCCTGGGAACAGATAGAACTGTGCTGAATAAGGATGTGGACAGTGGGAACCCCACTGCTCTTCCTTAGGGAATGTGGAAATGCTGAGAACCTAGAGCAGCTTCTGAGGTGGAACTGAGCTGGAGAGAACCCTGTGGCCTAGAGGCAGCTGGTGTTAGGTTTTGAGGAGGGAAAATTGCTCTTTGGCTGATGAGGCTCCTGTATGCCCAGATGGCTGCCCTATAGCTCAGAACCAGAACACACATTGTATACACACAGTCATTAAAGGTAAGTCAGTGGTGTATGTGATTAGGGCTAAGCCAGTATTAATGACAGGTTGATATTGGCTGACTTTGGGAACTTTGACACACCCTCAGAAATGAAAAGCCAACATGGTGTATTAGCTTCTATAAAGACCATAATGAGGGAAATAAATTTGTCCAGGAATAGGCTAATATTGAGATAGTGATTTTAAATGCTTTACAAAAGCACAGTGGAAAAAGCATGGAGTATAGAGCCATGGATTACAAGAAATGACAAAACAGCAGAAGCAAATAACACTTAATAGGAAAGTTAAATTTCCACACTTCACCAGACTATTGCTGCAGAGTACTAATCTAAAAACCTAATATGAACACTATCTCTGTTAAATGCCAGTATAGGAGAAGTAATCTCAAATCATCCAGAATTAATTATTTTATATTATGCTGTTTGAAATTACTCACTCACAGTAGCTTCTCAAGACTGGCAGTCTTTTTCTACAAATAATTGTCTTCTCAGGTTGGAAGTGTTGCCACATATTAAGCCAAACACGTTTTTTGTCCCTAATTCTTATATTTCTATCAATTATTTTCTGGGGATGCCAATTTGAGAACTGAAATCATGTAAAAGAATTCTGTGGTTGAAATTGATATTTGTAAGCCTGATGCATTTTCTGTTAGTGTTGCATTAATATTTTGGGAAATGTGTGTGACAGATATACCAAACATTACTTATAAATTCTACAGACTCCAACAGATATTACTTTACGAAAAAATCCACGTTGTTTTAGTTTAACTGGCAACTACTAATAAGCTTTATACTGAGTGAGCTAATATGCCTCTATTAGAAGATTTAAGAAGTTAGTTTAATATAACTACTTTGTTCTCTACCTCTAACCTTCACACTGAAAGTTTTCTGCTAGATTTTGGGGTTATCATTTTGACAACAGCCTTAGATATTGTAAAGGAATATAAAAGTGAATTAAAGCTAATATCTCAGCTTGGAGAATTTTTTTTTAAAAAGCAGAGATGTCTGAACATTACCTTTCTCTAAGTTGAGACTAGGGAGAGGCTAGTCAGACACTTGCCTCCAGTGCAGAATTTAAAGGGGTATCAAAAAACTGAGCAGTAAAAAGATATTTTAATGCAATTAAAAAAGAAAAAATTAGTGCAAAAAATTCATGATGAGCAAAATACCAAATTTTTAAAAATACAAGACCAGTGTTATTGATTTTTTCTTTGGTGTCAGTCTCCAGTAGGGCATGGTACAGCACTGTTACTGATCATATATTAATTTAAAATTTTGATATTTTATTCATCATGTATTTTTATTTTTTAAAGAAATCTTTATCTTGGAAGCACATCTGGAATGTTAGAGTAGAGACCTTCTGTAAATCTCCAAAATAGCAGTGAGAACAAAATTTCACTGAGGCAAATACTGTCAAAATAAACTATTTTAGAAATCTGGAACTGAATCAAAGAGTTGCAACAATTCCAGGAGCATTTATTCAAGAAAAAAGACTGACTTTCTGAACAGTGAACTTTGTGGCATTTAAACTTACTCCTATTATCTCTTCCTGGCATGGTAGCCTTGAAAACTAAAAACTAGTGGAGGGGACAGAACAGGTTCTGAACTCTTCAAAAGCCCTATTCTTAGAAAATTGTAATTACAGGACTTGTCTGGCAGCTATTGAAAACCTCCATTCTCACAGCTTATTTTTATTTTACCTGACTCAGAACTCATTCTGTGTGAACAACATTAGGGCATTTGTTAAAAACAATTAGCAGCAATTGTTTAACATTGCAGGTGCCTGAGGTGACTACACCAGTTGGGGTTGACAAGAGGTTGATCAAAAAACTTAAAAGGAATAATTGGGATAGGAGATATCCATGGGATTTTAAAAGCATTGACATATCTTTTGGAATCTAGAAGGTCCCTGTACATGGGTAGGTTTATACATATGCCCAAGAAAGACTCAAGAAAGCCCTAATCTGTCACTTCTGGCTGATGCTGAGCCTCTATACAAACAAGAACAAAAGGCTAAGGCAGAGTTGTAAACTGCGTATTAGAGCTCAGAAAGCCTGCATGAATACATACACAGAACTGCTCGGCAAAGGCTGTGAAACATATTGGTTCAAAGCATTTAAAGAAATTTGTTTTATCAGCTGACCACTAAAGCAAACTGAGCAGAGACTTAAGCAGCTGCATATGATAAACAGACTTTATAGAATTAGTCCAGGAAATGGACAAACAGCATTATCATTAACAAAAACAAGCAGTAACAATAAACCTTTGGTGAAGAATGGAATCTGATTATCGGAGTTGCCATATTATTTAAAATCCAGTTTTCAACACATAACATGTACAACAAAACAAGAAAATGAAGTCCACACACAGGGAAAAAAGCCAGATGTGTCCCTGAGAAAGTCTGGATATTGGACTTTTTAGACAAACATTTTAAGTCAGTGAATATAAATGTATTCAAAGAGTGAAAGGGATTCATATCTAAAGAGTTAAAGAAAAGTATGAAAATGATGTCTTGCGAATATCAGTAAAGAGAGGACTTATTAAAAGAGAACAAAACAGAAATTCTGGGGTTGAAAAGTACAATGCCTGAAATGAAAAAAATGACTAGATGGGCTCAACAACAGATTGAAATTGGTAGAACTAAGAATTAGTGAACTTGAATGTAAATCCATTGAAATTATATGGGTTTTTGTTTCGTTTTGTTTTTTGTTTTTTGTGTTTTTTTTGCATAATGGAAGTCCCAGAAGGAGAAGAGAAAAAGAGACAGAATACTTGAAGAACAATGGCCAAAAACTTGCCAAATAAATTTAAAACATTAATCTGCATACCCAGGAATGTCAGTGTATTCCAAGTAGGATAAACACAGAGATCTACACTCAGACAATCAAGCTAGTCAAAAGCAAAAAAGAAAGTAGCAAGAGAGAAGTGAATCACTGTGTACAAGGGATCCTCAATAAGATTAACAGCTAGCTTTTCATCTGAAATCATGGAGGCCAGAAGGTAGTAAGATGACATATTCAAAGTGCTGACAGGCCAATCAAGAATTCTATATGCTGGGGTGCCTGGGTGGCTTCGTGTCTGCTTTAGGCTCAGGTCATGATCCCAGCGTTCTGGGATCGAGCCCCTCATCAGGCTCCCTGCTCAGCGGGAAGCCTGCCTCTCCTTCTCCCACTCCCCCTGCTTGTGTTTCCTTTCTCGCTGCCTCTCTCTCTGTCAAATAAATAAATAAAATCTTAAAAGAAAATTTTATATGCAGCCAAACTATCCTTCAAAAAAAATTAAGATATCTCAGAAAAACCAGATAATTTGTCACTAGCAGACTTCCCTACAAAAAATATGAAAGGGAATCTTTTTAGTTGTAACAAAAAGAAACTTTGACAATAACTCAGATTCACAGAAGAAATAAAAAGTATAAGTAAATGTAACTACATAGGTAAACACAAAAGATAGTATAAACCACTAAAAAGATAACTAAAAAATATATAATAAAAGAAACAACAGGGAGTTTAGAATGGTATACTAAAATAACTTAAAAGAAGGCAGTAATGGAGGAATAGAGGAACAAAAAGGCATAAGACATATAGAAAACGTAATAAAATGGCAGATTAAAATTTTACCACTTATTATATTAAGTGTAAATGGACTAAACACTCCAATAAGAAGGCTTAGATTGGCAGAATGAATTAAATAAGCATTATCTAATTATAATCTCTCTACAACAGACCTGCTTTATATTTAAACACAAGTAGTTTGAAAGTAAAAGGATAGAATAAGCTATACCATGTAAACAGTAACCAAAAGAGAGCTGGAGTAGCTATCCTAATATTGGAGAAATGGACTTTAAGTAAACTTTTTATAAAAGATAAAGTCATTACATATTGATAGAAAAGTCAGTTTATCAGGAAGACATTACATTCACAAACATATGTGCAAATAACAACAGATTCCAAAATACATGAAGTAACTGACAGAATTGAAGGGAGAAATAGAAAATTCAACAATAGCAGATGGAGACGTTAATATCCCACTTTGAATAATGGATGGAAACTAGGCAGAAATTCAACAAGGAGTAGAAGATTTGAACAACATTATAAACAAACTAGAACTAACAGACATCCAAAGAACACTACGTGTAACCATAGCAGAATACACATTGTTCTTAATTGCATATAGAAATTCTTCAGAATAGACTGTATTAGGCCATAGAATATGTATTAGGTGACAGAACAAGTTTCAATGAATTTAAAAGGATAGAAATCATACAAAGTGTTATCTGATCACAGTGGAATGATATTAGAAATCGATGGTAGAAGGAAATTCAGAAATTCAAAAAATAGAAATTAACACTCTTAAATAGCCAGTGGGTCAAAGAAGAAATCATAAGGGAAGTTAGAACATACTTTGAGGTGAATGAAAAAAACCCAACATACTAAAACTTATGGGATGTACTAAATCGATGCTTAGAGGGAAATTAATAGCTGTGACTGCCTATATTAACAAAAGAAAAAAGCAAAATGAAAAGCTAACCTATAGAATGGGAAAAATATTTACAAACCATATATTTGAGAAGGGGTTAATATCCAAAATATACAAAGAACTCATATAACTCAATAGAAAAAGCAAATAATTCAATTTAAAAAATCGGTGAAGGATCTGAATAAACATTTTGCTGAAGAAGATATATGACTGGCCAACAGACACATGAAAAGGTGCTTAGCATAACAAATCATTAGGGCAATGCAAATCAAAACTACAATGAAATATCACAAAAGTATGTTAGAATGGCTGACAAAAAAAAAAAAGATAAATACAAGAATGTAGAGAAAAGGGAACACATGTGCACTGTTGGTGGGAATGTGTGTTGGTCTAGCCATTATGGAAAACAGTATGGAGGTTCCCCCCCAAATTAGAAATAGAACTACCATATGATCTAGCAATTCCACTTCTGGGAATATATCCAAAGGAAACAATTCCAAAGAAAATGAAAACACTATATTGAAGAGATATCTGCAACCCAATGTTCATAGCATCATTATATGTAGTATCTAAGACATGGAAACAACCTAAATGCCCTTTAGTCAGGATAAATGGATAAAGAAGTTGTGACACACAGGAGTATTATTCAGCCATAAAAAGAAGGACATCCTGCCATTTGCAACAACATGGATGGACCTCGGGGGCATTATGCTGCATGGAATAAGTCAAACAGAGAAAGACAAATACTGTATAATCTCACGTATATGTGGAACCTAAAAACAAACAAACCACGAACAAAACCCCAAACACCGAAACTCATAGAAAAAAAGATTAGATTTGTGGTCATTGGCGGTGGGGTGGTGGTGGTGGGTGGGATTGGATGATGGTGAAAATGTACAAACTTGCAGTTATAAGTATTGCAGATGTACAATATGATGACTGTAGTTAACACTGCTGTAGGATATGTGAAAATCATTGAGAGTAAATCTTAAGAGTTCTTATCAGAAGGAAAAAAACCTTTGTTTTGTATCTACATGAGATAATGGATGTTAACTTACTGCGATAATCAATTCACAATATATGTAAGTCAAGTCATTATGTTGTACACCTTAAACTTACACAATGCTATCTGTCAATTGTAACTTAAACTGGGGGAAAAAAAACCAAAACAAAAGAGGAGAGATCGCAAATCAATAACTTGACCTTTCACCTTAAGGAAGTAGAAAAAGAAGAGCAAATGAAACCCCAAAAAAGTAGAAGGGAGGAAAGAATAAAGACTAGAGCAGAAGTAAATAAAATGGAGAATAGAAAATAGTAGGAAAAAAATCAATGAACCCAAATATTGGTCCCTTGAAAAAAAATCAATGAAATTGACAAGCCATTATCTGGCTGACCAATAGAAAAAAAGAAGAGACTCAATTACTGAAATCAGGAATAAAAAGAACATCACTATCCACCTTGGAGAAATAAAAAGGATCATATTATGAATAATTTTATGTCAACAAATTATGATAACCTAGATGAAATGGACAAATTCCTATGAAGACATAGACTAGCAAACTACTCCAGAAGAAATAGAAACTTTGAAGTGATCTATTATGAAAAAAATTCCCAGAAGGCAAAGGCCAGGCTCAAATGGCTCCACTGGTAAATTCTACCCAATGTGTAAAGAAGCCTTAACAACAGTATAGCACAATCTCTTATAGAAAATGGAAAGGAAGGGCCATTTCCCAGCTCATTGTTTGAGGCCAGTGTAACTTTGGTAACAAAACCAGACAAAACAATCAGAAGAGTACAGCTGACCCTGGAACAATGCAGGGGTGAAGGGCACCCGCCTCCCATGCAGTTGAAAATCCATAACTTTTGACTCTCCCAAAACTTAACTACTAATAGCTTACCATTGACTAGCAGCCTTATAATAGTCAACTAACACATATTTTGTACATTATATGTATTATGTACATGTGCTATATACAATAAAGTGAGCTAGAGAAAAAATGTTATGAAAATCATAAGGAAAATACATTTACAGTACTCTATTCATTGAAAAAAATTGTCTATAAGTGGACCCACTCAGTTCAAACTCATGTTGTTCAAGGGTCAACTGTATAAACTGATATTTCTTATGAATATAGGTGCAAAAATCTATAACAAAATACTAGCAAACTGAAGCCAGCAACATAGAGAAAGTTTTCTACACCATGACCACGTGGGGTTTATCTGAGGAATGCAAGATTGGCTTAACATATGAAAATCACTGTAATATACCTTATTAATAGAATAAAGTACAAAAACTGCATAATCATCTCAATAGGCATAGGAAATCACCTGACATATTCCAACAGCACTTCATGATAAAAGCACTTGCAAAACTAGGAATAGAAGGAAACTTCCTTGAGCTGATGAAGGGCATTTACCAAAACCCTGTAACTAACATAATACTTAATGGTGAAAGACTGAATGCAGTCCCCCTATGATAAGGAAAAGATGAGGATGCCTGATTTTTTCACTTTCATTCTGTGTTGTATCAGAGGTTCTAGCCAAGGCAATTTGGCAAGAAAAAGAAATAAAAGGCATTCCTTTCTAATCTGAAAAACTATCTCAGTTTGCAGATGATATGATCTTATATGTGGAAAATCATAAGGACTACACACACAGAACTAGTAAGTTCAGCAAGGTTGCAGCATATAAGATCAATAAACAAAAATCAACTTATATATTTACAACAAATAATTTGAAAATGAAATAAAATTACATTTACAGTAGCATCAAAAAATATAATACTTAGGAATAAATTTAACAAAAGGCATTCAAAACTTGTACACCAAAAACTATAAAACATCACTGAAAGAAATTAAAGATAACCTGAATAAGTGGAAATGCATCCCCTCTTCATAGATTGGAAGATAATATTGTCAAGATGGCAGTGCTCCCCAAATTGGTATGTAGATTCAGTGCAGTTCATATCTAAATTTCAGCCGCCTTTTGGGCAGAAACTGAGAAGCTGATCCTGAAATTTGTATGGAAATGCAAGGGACTCAGAAGAGCCAGTGCAATCCTGAAAAGGCAGAATAAAATTGAAGGATGAGCATTTCCTGATTTCAAATTTACCACAAAGCTACAGTGATGAAGATAGTATAGTACTGGCATAAATAGAGTCTTACGGATCCATGGTATAAAATTGAGAGTCCAGAAATAAACTCTTACATTTATGATCATTGATTATCAACAAGGGTGACAAGACAATTCAGTAGAACAGTCCTTTTAACAAACGGTGCTGGAATAACTAGATATCCACAGGCAAAAGAATGAAGTTGGTGGTTTGCACTATGTATAAAAATTAATCCAAAATGGATCATTGACCTAAAGGCAAGAACTAAAACAAACAAAAACTCTTAGAAAAAAACAGGAGTAAATCTTCATGATCTCGGATTAGGCAATGGTTTCTTAGATATGACCTCAAAAGCACAAGTGATGAAAGAGAAAAAATATGTAAATTGGGTTTCATAAAAATTAAAAACTTTTGTGCTTTAGAGAAAAGACAACCCATAGAATGGGAGAAAAGTTTTGCAAATCGATATATCACAAAAGGAACTTATATTTGAAATATAAATAGAATGTTTACAACTCAATATATAAAGACGAACAACTAAAAAATTGAGCAAAGGACTTGAGATGACATTTCTCCAAAGAAGTTATACTGATGGCCAAGGCATATGCAAAGGCAGTCAACATTATTGGTTATTAGGAAGATAGAAAACAAAAAGCACAGTGAGATACCACTACACACTCACTAACATGGCTAACATAAAAAAATGCAGGTAATAGCAAGTGTTGGTAAAGATATGGAGACATTGGTACCCTATACATTGCGGGACCATAAAATAGTGCGGCTACTCTGGAAAACAGTTGCTAGTTTCTGAAATTATCAACATAGTTACAAGATGACCCAGAAATTCCATGCCTAAGTTTGTACTCAAGAGAATTGAAAATTTATATCCACATAGAAACATGTACACCAATGTGTGCCTAATAGCGCCAAACTGGAAACAATTCCAATACCCATAACTGATGAATGGATAAACAAAATGTGGTGTATTCATATACTAGAATGAATATTATTCATCCATAAAAAAGTAATGAAATATTGATTCACGGTACAACATGGGTGAACTTTGAAAACGTTTTAACTGCCAGAAGACAGACCCAAAAGGCCACAACCTGTGTGATTCCATTTATATCAAATGTCTAAATAAGCAAATTTATACAGAAAATAGATTAGTGGTTGCCAGGGGTGGGCATAGGGAGAATGGTAGAGTATCTGCTAATTGGGGTGGGGTTTCTTTGGGGGTAATGAAAATGTTCTGGAATTTGATAGTGACAATAGTTAACATTATGAATAAATTAAAACTACTGAATTTTATGGCAGGTGAATGACATGACAATGCTGTTATTTAAATATTATTCATCTTGATGCCTGAGTTTTTCTCTATTCCTGAGTTTTTCAGTTCCCTTTAAATTTTGTGCATGAGGGACGCCTGGGTGGCTCAGTTGGTTAAGTGTCTGCCTTTGGCTCAGGTCATGATCTCAGGGTCCTGGAATCAAGTCCCATGTCAGGCTCCTTTCTCAGTGTGGAGTCTGCTTCTTCCTCTGAGCCCCGCCCCCACTCGTGCACACTCTCTCTCTTTCTCTGACAAATAAATAAAATCTTAAAAATAAATAAAGAAATGTTGTGCCTGAGACAAGTGCTTTGCCTCCCCCTAGTCCTGGCCCTGCTTTTCTCTACTGGCCTTTGCCTCAGAATTCGTAAGATAGCTATATTGGAGGATTACAGCCCTTAGGAGTTACATGTGGAGAACCAACAGCTCATGGTGGAGAAGGAGAGCTCCAGTGAGCTGACAGAACTCTGAAAGCAATATTCTGTGCGTTTGTAATGTAGGTGCAAACTCTGTGTCTCCAGCAGGGCCATGCTACGTGACACTGCAGTGCAGTCTGGGATGCCCGTGCTCTGTAATCTCTAGGAAAAGTTAGCATCATCTTAACAGATTTATTAGTAAGGAAGAGAAATTAGTAAGTAAGGAAGAATGTACTCATAGAGTAGCACTGTTCAATGGAAATGTAATGTGAGCCACTTATGTATTGCATTTTTCTAGGAGCCACATTAAGAAGACAAAAAGATACATTAATTTAAACACATTTTATTTAACCAAATATACCCAAAATATTATCATTTTAACACATTGAAATATTTTACATTCTTTTTGTCATACTGAATCTTCAAAGTCAAGTGTTTTAAACTTATATATAGCACATTCCAGTTCAGACTATCCACATTCCAAGCATCCAGTAGAAACACGTGGCTATGTGGCTACTGTATTGATGGTTATGGAGTTTTTTTTTTTTTTTTTTTTTTTTTTTTTTTTTAATAAAATCAGGTTCAAGAGACACAGTGTGGTATACTGCTTTTGAGTTGGATCCAGATTCAAATTCTGGTTTTGGCTCTAACACTGTATTTATTCTTGAAACATTTGCTGATACCTATTCTCAAAAGCTATATAGCCCATATCTATGAGCAGATATGTAAGAGTGGAACTGGGTATTTACCCCCAAGATATAGACGTAGTGAAGAGAAGGGCCATATGCACCCCAATGTTCACAGCAGCATTGTCCACAATAGCCAAATCGTGGAAGGAACTGAGATGCCCTTCAACAGATGACTGGATTAAGAAGCTGTGGTCCATATATACAATGGAATATTACTCAGCTATCAAAAAGAACGATTTCTCAACATTTGCTGCAACATGGGTGGGACTGGAGGAGATAATGCTAAGTGAAATAAGTCAAGCAGAGAAAGACAATTATCATATGGTTTCTCTCATCTATGGAACATAAGAACTAGGAAGATCGGTAGGAGAAGAAAGGGATAAAGAAAAGGGGGGTAATCAGAAGGGGGAATGAAGCATGAGAGACTATGGACTCTGAGAAACAAACTGAGGGCTTCAGAGGGGAGGGGGGTAGGGGAATGGGATAGACCGGTGGTGGGTAGTAAGGAGGGCACATATTGCATGGTGCACTGGGTGTTATACGCAACTAATGAATCATCGAACTTTACATAAAAAAATAAAAATTAAAAATTAAAAAAAAAGATATGTAATAGTGGAGAGAAGTGAAGTCTTTATTGTTCTAACTACTATAGGGCCCATCAGAGGAAGTGGTCAGTTCTCCCTGGGTAGGGGCCAGTGGTGGTCAGGAAGGGCTTCAAAGAGGTGAAGGTTGAGCTCCATCCTGTAACATGAGGTAGATGAAGGGCAAAGGCAAAGTCAGGGAGGATTAAAATAGTACTGTCCAGGAAATTGCTTCAAAGGTTGATTCAGCCAGAGCGTGGATATGAATGGGAGGCCGAAGGAGCAGGGTGTGGTTGAAGTAGAGTCGGGGGACATGTTTTTGGAGGGTACCTGAGAAGGAGTTTAGAATACATTACATATTAAGCAGTGGGCGCCACTAAAGAATTTTTTTTTTTTGTAACCAAAAAAATGGTCAACTTCATTAGTAAATGAAATGGAAATAACAATATGCAATTTTCACCTGTCAAAATGGTAGAAGTTTTATAAAATTCTTTTTTTTAAGTTCTATACTTCTTCTTTTTTTAATGTTTTTTTATTATATTATGTTAGTCACCATACAGTACATCCCTTGTTTCCAATGTAAAGCTCGATGCTTCATTAGTTGCGTATAACACCCAGTGCAACATGCAATACGTGCCCTCCTCACTACCCATCACCAGTCCATCCCCTTCCCCCACCCCACTAAAGAATTCTTAAGGAAGTCATGAGGTGACATTTGTTCTTTGTCACTTCAGCATCTTGGGCTAGTCACTTGATCTTTCAGACTGCCCCTCAGTCACCTCTTTGCAAAACTGGGATACTGAGAGTGGTGTGAAGATTAGGTAAGTGAACTAGCATACGTAATGTGTCTCAGGGTCTAGCCCAGGCTCTTGAATTGCCACACTGCTTCTCTGGTAGTTTCCATCTGTTGCCCCAGCACTGGTACTTCAGTGTGGCCATGCTCCAGAGTACCCAGAGAAAGCTTTCCAAAAAAAAATAATTCTTGAAATTCAGGAATGAGCATCAGCATGGTGCTCTGGAATCCCTGTGTTTACCAGATTCCCTCAGTGATGATTGTGCAGGCACTTGTTTCGGTTTTGCACATGGGTGCCGGGGTTCACTTTCCCAGTCCTTTCGTTGTGATTGTTTTCATACTTTGAATAGGTGGAACGGATGGTATATCTTAGTTAATGTTAATGTTATTTCATGGGTTCTTCCATGGTTTCGAATGTGGTTTTGAGGAAACATTCTCATTGCTGTGTAGTATTCCATCGTGCACTTTACGGTAATAAACACTTGGTTACATCAGTTATAAATGGAACACAGTTGGTTTTCCGAGAATACTATTCTGACTCTAAGCCAAATTTATAAGCAGTTGTCTGCTAATAGAGATGCACACCAACTCCCTGACTTTATGTCCTGTTGGTTGAAAATATTGTCTGTAGCTCAAAACCAAGATCAAATTGATGTAATTTCTGAATTTGAAAATTATGCTTTCGGGTTTTGTGTTTTTTGCTCACTCCGGAAATGAACCAATCTGTGTGGGGAAGATATGGCTGCTTGCAATTTCTCTGTTCATTTTGTCCTTTTATATGAATTCAAAAGATATTTATTAAGTAAATAAATTTATTAAGTAAATAAATTTAGCTTTCCCTCTCTTTTTAGAAATTATTATTCAAGTATAATTAATAGTGTTATATTAGTTTCAGGTGTACAATTTATTGATGCAGCAATTCTATACATTTCTCAGTACTCATCAAGATGAATGTACTCTTCATCCCCTTCATCTGTTTCACCCATCTGTCCACCTGCCTCCCCTCTGGCAACCACCCGTTTGTTCTCTGTATTTAAGAGTCGGGTTTTTTTTTTTTGTCTCTTTTCTTAATTTTTTATTTGTCTTGTTTCTTACATTCCACATGTGAATGAAATCATGTGGTATTTCTTTCTCTGATTGACTTATTTCACTTAGCATTATACCCTCTAGTGCCATTCATGTTGTTGCAAATGGCAAGATTTTACTTTTTTTATGGCTGAGTAATCACTGGTGTGTGTGTGTGTGTGTGTGTGTGTGTGTATACCACATATTCTTTACCCATTCATCTATCAATGGACCCTTAGATTGCTTCCATATCTTGGCTATTGTAAATAATGCTGCAGTAAATACAAGGGCGCATATGTCTTTTCAAATTAGTGTTGCCATTTTCTTTGGGTAAATATCCAGTAGTAGAGTTACTGGATCATACGGTAATTCTTTTTAAAATTTTTTTGGGAACCTCCATACTGTTTTCCACAGTGGCTGCACCAGTTTGCATTCCCACCAACAGTGCATGAGGGTTCTTTTTTCTCCACATCCTCACCAACAGTCGTTGTTTCTTGTGTTTTTGATTTTAGCCGTTCTGACATGTGTGAGGGGATCTCATTGTGGCTTTGATTTGCACTTCCCTGATGAGTAAGCATCTTTACATGTCTCTTAGCCATCTCTATGTCTTCTTTGGAAAAATGTCTATCATGTTTTCTGCCCATTTTTTAATTGGATTATTATTACTTTTTTTGGTGTGTGTGTTGAGTTATAAACATAGTTTTTTATATAGGACTCTAAGACATTAGGTAACACCTGCTCCCCTTGTCTTTTATGTCACCTTTCCTGTTTTTTTGCCTGCTGATGTTCTGCAGACCCTGTTCTGATCTCAGTGATAATTACCAGTGGCCTAGGGCTCCTCCGTATGAGGTTTACCAGTTGGTTCTTATGCAGCCTCTGGCTCTTCGCAGAGTGGCTTTGCTTAGTTATTACCTGGTAGCTTCCACACGTGTATGTATAGTCTTCGCGTACCTTAGCTCTAGCTCCTTAACTATGTTCCCCCTCTTATTCCATCACTGTATTAACATCATGTCACTTTCTAACTCTCTCTCACAACGGGCAGTGCAATTGCAACTGGTCTATTAATTCCAGGCTATTATATTTGCGGTAGCTCTTTATCTTTGGCCGTACCTATTATGATAATAATGATTTCCATTCTCTGTTACTATGAGTGCTATCATTTAGCCATTGCCATCATTAACACATATACCTTCAACATTATAGTGATCCCTAATATCCCTGTTTTAAAGGGAAAGTTGGTACTAGAACAGTGAAGAGTGCCTCCGAAGGAAGGCAGGATTTACTCTCCATGCATTTCCTCTCCTGGTCTTACGTGTTTTGAAATTCTGACTGGATATAAACAAAACAATAGGTTACACCTAGCATGTCGTCTGGGACGCTGCAGTCAGAATGCAGATTTTAACCCTACGTCTTTTCTTCAGATCATTAATGTTCAAAAATAGGGAATGTGAAATAGATAAATGATAGTAAAAAGAGATCAAAAAGTTTATTTTGCAATTGGCTGCTTGTTCTTGCAACAAAACAAAACAAAACAGTTTATGTAGGCTGCTCATTTAGCGGGTCTCCTGCTAGGAGGGAAAATCACTTAAACTGTTTCTACTCCAACTCAGAAGAAAATAGGTAAATGTAAAGAGTGTACATTTTTGTATCTAGGGTATTCACATGGCCTCTCTTCTGTTAGTTTGTAGTTCCAGTAGTGTTGTGTATGCCTGCATTACGTCCATAGTGGTGGGGGTGGCTGTAATGGTGGTGTGCTGGTGGTAGCGTTCACAGCAGTGGTGGGGTGTCATGGGAGTGCTGGCTGTGGTAGCTCCTAAGATGGATGGGTTACTGAATATGTTAGACAGAAGTAAGCTTTCGCTTCTTTCCATCCGGACTTGGACCTGTTTAATTTCCCCAGTGTTGTGTGATGCCCACCACCATGAAAGTACCGCGTTAGTGAGTGGGCAGCCCTTCTGCTTTCCTCCCCCTGCCTCTTGCTCCTCACTTACTCTGACACGCTTTCCCTTTGGCCTTCCCTTCTTAGAGATCTGTATTCTTACCATCACCTTTTGCCTTCCAGCCCTCAGCGTTCTCTCTGCCACATTTGTACTCTGGGAAAAGACTCTTAATGTTGCAAGGAGGAAGCTGAGAGGGGGTAGGCAGTAAATAGACTGGGTTTGGAAAAAACAATCTAGGAGGTACACTCAGGCCCTTCCAAATGCTGGAGGCAATTCACTTGTCATCTTTCAGGTTCCATGGATGTTAGGTTGTAATGGAAACTGTTAATGGCCAAACCACTGATGCTGCTTAGGAAAATGGCATGTGCTGAGCAATAGGTAGTTTTGAAGATTTAGTTGTTTTCCAGTCCTGTCATTTTTTTTTTTTGGCTTGGAAAAATGATGAAATTATCAGGTTTTGAGGTAAACGATGGTTGGATATCACCAATTTTATATGACTCAGCCTAAAAATAGCAGGCATTCTGTGACATCTACTGCGGTAGCATCTGGGAGGAAGATTTGTGTTTTTTCTACCATCTAAAACCAATCTTGCCGGACAAGTTGGAGAGGAAAGTAATTTTTGCTGGTTTTTTTTGAAATACAGTTTTATTATAGATTTAATTAATATTACTATTGTTAATAATGTGGGACTCATGGGGCGCCTGTGTGGCTAAATTGGTTGGGTATCTGACTTTTGGTCTCGGGTTGGGTCTTGATCTCAGGGTTGTGAGTTCGAGTCCTGCAATGGGCTCTGTGCTGGGCATAGAGCCACTTAAAAAAGTATTGTCAGACACATAGTTCTCTAGCTCTCTATTTTTTTCTGAATAAGAAGAAAATAAGAAGCATAACAGTATAAATTTGGTGCCATTTAAGAAAATTAGGACCTACCAAACACACAATTATTCATGCATCAGAGGTATTCTTCCCCTGACAAGAGCCAAGTCTCAAGTTCTTAAGATACTTCATTTATATGGTGTATTTAAGAATCAGTTTTCAGATCATTAACTACTTAAGGGATTAAGAAAGAAAGAAAATTGAAGTCATGTATTAATTGCGGATTAATCTGAAAATAATTTGAAGTATCTCTGAAATCTTAGACACAGTTAACGGAAAAATTGTGAGTTTGTGAAACAGCTCCACTTATGAAGAGCTTATTTGTGGTAAAATTACTGCATAGATCCGAGCACTCCTGAACTAACTTTATTTTTTCAGGGAGAAGCAGTATTACCACTGAAGTAACTGTTTATGCTTTCCTAAATCTGACTCCTTTCTTCTAAGTTTTCCTCTGTCTTTTGATTTTTAAGGTTTCCACACCTGGACTGTCAACTAGGGAAAATTGTCACCAATGGCAGTAAAACTCGTTTTCTGGGAGTCAAGGTGAGTTTATGTAACTCTTTATTGTTATTTCATTTGACTTGGGTCCCTGGCACTCAAAGGAAATAGCTGGTGTTAAATTTTTGGTAAATATTACCAATGAAAAAAGTCAATTAAAATGAATTTTGATATGGAAACTTACTTTAATTCTGCTTTTTAAAAAAATGTGAGGAATCTGAGGCCTCTGGGTGGCTCAGTCGGTTAAGCATCGGACTCTTGATTTTGGCTCAGGTCATGATCTCAAGGTCATGAGAGTGAGCCCTGTGTCAGGCTCTGTGCTCAGCACAGTGTCTGCTTGAGATTCTTTCTCTCCTTCTCCCTCTGTCCCTCCCCCTGCTCACACATGTTCTCTCTCTCCCAATAAATAAAATCTTTAAAAAATGTGAGGAATTTATTCAGATATTGATGAAACTTAAGTTCAAGCAACATGTTTGTTAATGATGTTAAATTTGAGGAATGTGTCTGTAACGGATATCTCTTTCCTAGCGGTAATTAATCTGGCACAAAAGGTTATCGTTTTATTGTTAACACGTGTTTAGTAACATCAGTTGACAGAAATAGGACAAGAGGATGCGGTTAGTACTTAGGGGCTTGCTTTGAGGAGAGGATGTGCTTGATAGCTGAACTTATTGAAAGAGAAAGCCCAGATTAGCAGGGAGGGGGGGAGTTAAAACAGTGCAAACAGAGTTTATGAAACCAAGAGCAGACGCTCTAGTGAACAGCCAAGACCATAGAAAGTTTAAAATGTTTGAGAGAAGCTTTTCTGAGGGCTGGTGCTGGCCCATATGGCATTTTGTGCAAATTAGACAAAGGCACCCCTTCTGTAGACATTTTACTTCCATCTGATGGAAAATCATTGAACTATACTGATTTTTAGAACAAGACACTTTCTTGCCATATGCTGGAAAATTGTAATATAAATAATCAAATTACTCATCTTTAAACCATCAATGTGGTAACAAAAATACACAGTTTTTGAAAGAGTGTATTTTTTTGGAAAGAGATGCTAATGATGCTATTGGTACCCCCTTAGATCTGGTGGACTTGAGTAGTGTACAACTTGAACAACTGCCAGGCTGGCTTTGCTTTGTTGGAATTCATTTCAGGGTAGACTCTAAGGAAGGGAAGCTTGTTATTAAAGCTGATCACTGGGGACAGAGGAGAGAAATAACAACGTGGGGGTATGGCTTTCACTGGATACTTGGGTGACATGGAAGAAACTTACCAGAAGGACAGTAGCTTCTGTGGGTTTGGAGGCCTCAAGGGGTAGCCTGAGCTTTTTAGGTGTAAAACTAGGAAAGGAAAACCTAAACTTTTATGTTTTTTTTTAAATTTTTATTATATTATGTTAGTCATCACACAGTACATCCCTGGTTTTTGATGTAAAGTTCCATGATTCATTAGTTGCGTATAGCACCCAGTGCACCATGCAATACGTGCCCTCCTTACTACCCATCACCAGCCTATCCCATTCCCCCATCCGCCTCCCCTCTGAAGCCCTCAGTTTGTTTCCCAGAGTCCATAGTCTCTCATGCTTCATTCCCCCTTCTGTTTACAATAAACTTTTATGTTTTAAATCAAATTTATGACTGAGTTCCTGCAATTTAGTGATAGAGAGTATGTACTTTCTGAGTCCCAACATGACTCAAGTGGGCTTTATTCTGTAGATTACCACTTCTGTGATGGTCATGTTCTCAAAGACTATTTAAACTTGAGTGTTTTTTCCCCCAGTTAAAGGGAGTTGGTTTCAAAATGTTGAGGGTGTTCAAAATGGATCGGTCTTCCCTACTTAACAGATTTTTATTATTTATTTATTTAAAAAATATTTTATTTCTTTATTGGTCAGAGAGAAGAGAGAGCGTGCGCATAAGCAGGGGAAGAGGCAGGCAGAGGGAGAAGCAGGCTCCCCGCTGAGCAAGGAACCCAGTGCAAGACCCTGGGCACATGACTTGAGCTGGAGGCAGACACTTAACAGACCGAGCCACCCAGGTGTCCCTAACAGATTTTTAAATTCATCTTCTGATGAGACAAAAAGCTGTTAAGTTGATGTTAATGGGTAGATATTGATTGATAAATACAGGGTAAGGAGGATACAGTGGTATTTTAGGGCAAGAGATAGGGCTGCAGGTAGAGAAGGTGGCTGATAACTTATGTGTTATTGAGGAAAAGAAGAACAGATATGGGAAGAAACTTAATGTGGTGTGGATAGATGGCAGTGGTTGTAGGAGTGGTCAGGATGGTGATGGCAGCCTGGGGGCGTCTGGTGGAGGGATGGCGGTAGCTGCCATGATGTTGACTCCTATGAGGGAGGAAATGAAAGGTGGAGAAGATACCAGGTCATGGAAACAAAATACATGGCCTGAGAGGAAGCTTTTTCTTCATTGGTGCTGATAATGGAATTGATTAGAGGGAAATCTAAGGAGCTCCTTTTTGTGGAATGCTAGCTAGTTTTCTTATTGTATCATCTCTCCATCCCTTCCTCCCCCAAAGGACACTACTTAGGTTAAGAATAAGGATAGAGTCCTCAGAGAGTCTTTATAATTCCAGCGAACTTTGATGTTTATTTCCCATACCCCTGCTCACAGCCCACTTTTCTTTTGCGTGTGTGTGCGTGTGCGTGTGCGTGTATGTGTATGGTGGGGGTTTGATACTCTGAATACAGAAGGAGAGGAACACATGATCCATTCAGAGAACCACTGAAGTGATTTAGGGGAAGAGGCCCTGGTATTATTTACCTCTGAAACCTTTCTTCCCCACTCCTGTCACACATACATGATCTAAGTTTTGAAGAAAGGTATTATGTGGATTTTTTTTTTTTAATGAGTGGAGGGAGCAGAAGGGAAATGTGTAAATGGATAAAGGAGCCTTTTATGAATTAGTACCCTCCTCCCCCAGGTAATTGCTTAGATGTCTGTTTTGCTTTGTGGATATTATGTCTGATTTTTTTCTTTGTTTTTAGAATAAGAAGGAAAGAGTGAGAGTAGGAAGATGTTTTGGGGTCTAATACTTGGCACCTGTGATATTAAGCTAATAAGTTCGTTGTTCCATTCCTTACCTTTCAGTAGGGAGAATGATATTTGCTGTTAGAAAATGGTGAACTAATGAATCATCGAGCCTTACATCGAAAACCGGGGATGTACTGTATGGTGACTAACATAATATAATAAAAAATCATAAAAAAAAAAAAAAAAAGAAAATGGTGAGGAAGTCTTTGTGAAAACGCTAGCCCAACAAATGTTAAAATGACAACAGAATGATGTATTTGACAACAATGCAGCATTCTCATTGTCATTAATCTCCATAATTTTTGGATTAAAACCGTTTATCACTACATGATTCAAATAATTACCTTGATTATTTTAAATCAGAGATCCTTTATGTTGATTATATAAAGATGTACCTATTCTGCTGTAGGAGAGATTTGGACATAAAAGGAGCTTTTTAAAAAGGGACGTTAGCAGGTACTCATGTGATGGAGGTTGTTTTATTAGGTATCTAGTGCCATGTGCTTGATGCCTGCTTAATGGAGGAGAATCACTTGACAGTGTTTAAATGCTAATAACATGTGACACAGAGTGAGCGCTCCCTTGCTCTGGTGCTGTGCGAAGCCCACCACACTTGTTTTTCTCGTTTTCTCCTTAAGCACCCTGTGAAGATGCCCTCACCCTCATTTTCCAGCTGGGGTGTGCAGCCAGCCATGCCCTTCACCGTGACGTTTGCTGTTCTGCCCCTTTGGACACTGGACGAGATCCAGTAGACTCCTACCAGGGTTTTCCCTTTCTCAGAGTCCGGGTGTTTCAGACCAGCCTGCCTCAGCCCTCGCAAGATGAAGCCCGATAGCTTCATACACAGAATTGCTTTAAAATTGAGCAAACAGTTCTATCATTAGAGGGCACCAGCTGAACAAGGCCAGAGGAATCCTAAAAATAAATTTGCACCACATAATGAGATGTGAGGGAATTGTCGGTTACAATTTGTTTCCCAGAGACCTTAGAGATTTTTAAAGAATATGTGGGGAGTTTTTTCACCCCGCCAGAGAAGGTCCTGTGATTCTAAAATATTGAAATGTCAAATAAGACTGAAATATCCTCAGATTTTTGAGGATGTGAAGAAACTCAGCAGCGTGTGTGTCTTATTTTCTGCTTTAGCGTTATTTTGAGGAATGGATTAGAAGCCCCAGGGTCTTAGAGTCCATTATTTCAGGGAAGGTGAGGTTAATATTTTTCCACATCCGTCTTTTCCTTAGACAGAAAACACAGGAGAAGAGGAGGCCAGACACATTTAATATTTAAAACCATAGATCCGGAGCCCAGAATTTTAGGAAGTTGGTTGTTGGGGTGAAGAGAGGCAGTCAATAAATGGCACACAGTTGATCCCGTTAAGGTGATAGAAACCATGTAGGTTTCTTTGTTGTCTGTTGTTCTATGTGCACGAGACCACGCAGTTATCCATGCACAGCTCGCTCATGCTGTTAGATACATACCACTATCTGGCCTCTCCAGCTAGGAACTAACCCTGGGTTCTGTTTGAGGCGAGGCCAGATTTTATTAAACTAGGTCATCAGGGCACACACACAGGGGCCTGGATCACACTGGCACTGTGTCCCCTTTGGTAATTAAATGGGTAAGCACGCCAGTAGGCAAACGAAATGGCTTCCCTCCCGCTACTCGGGGCAGATAGCAGGGAGCCGGGTAATACCGGAACACGCGTCCAGTTAATGATGAATTACAACGGGGATCCTGGAAGAGTTCCTGTGATACTCACGTTATTTCAGATGAGTTCATTGTATTTAAAATCATCACAGAAATTAGAGAAGAATGAAAAATGGACGGGTTATTCAGATGTTTTAGCACATTTTAGTGCAATGTGGATTCCTCCTACCCCTTTCCTCTTGGAAACACTGAGAACCTGAGCTGTCATCAGCCATTTGGCAGGGATTTCCTGGGGCCGCAGCTTGGGACCTTGTGTAGAGAGATCAGCTGGAGACCCATTTCTTGTTCTTTTGAAAGTTGAGCTTGGTTCTGTCCAACGATAGGAGCATGAATTAAATGGCTTTTTAGAAACATGGCTTTTAAGATTTGCCTTTGCCTGCAAAGGATTTTGTATTTGACTTGTCATCATATTCTTATGATTATTATTCGTTGTACTTAGCGTCCTGATCTTTTAAAATGCTGTGTGTGTGTGTGTGTGTGTGTGTGTGTGTGTGTGTGTAATGTTCAGCTGCTAGGTTGAGGATATTCCTCTTTGATGCCAGGATGGGCAGAATGGCCTTTTCAGAAGTGGTTGTTGACCTGCGTAGGTTGGGAGCAGCCTCGGCCTCTGGGTGGCAGGGGAGCGGGGGTCTCCAGCATTTTCGGGGCTTGCCCCCGGAGGGCCTGTTCATCACTGGAATGTAAACTCCATGAGGGCTGGCGTTTGTTTGTTCGCTGCTCTTTTCCTGGTACCTCCAGCCCTGAACGTCTGATATGTGCTGGGCATTCAGTGAATGTTTGTATAATGAGTAAGTCAGCCTGGAAGCTGGCGGCCCTGGGAAGTGGGACCCTTCCTCCTCCGTCTCAGCGGAGATGCACATAGTCTTCTTGTTCTTTCCGCGGCAGAGACCTAGTGAGAGATCAAGGCAAGACTTGAGCTTCATTTAAGAAACTGGAGAGAAGCAATCCTTTACTTATGGCATAGAACTTACTCGGTGCAAGTACTGGCTTTGCAGGAGGGCCCCTGATGAATCAGATTCCTCTTTATGCTTTTTTCTATATAGCCAGCTTGTTGTGTTTGTCACTCAGAACCAGACAGGTCACGGACAAGCCATGACGAAGGATGCTGTGGAGTGTGGTGACGCTCTGGATCGTATCTTAGCATTTTGGAGTATGTGGCCTGACTTGCATTACAGTTTCCTTCCCTTAAAATGGGATAGCACCTGTCCTGTAGTTCTGGAAAGATCCAATGAGGTAACAAGGGAGAGCACCCAATAATGTTACAGTGCTGGGCACAAAGGAAATGCTGCGTTCTCTTCCAAGTAAGACCATGTTTAAAAGTCTCCTTTGAGAAGCTGACATTTCTAGACTTGTTAAACTTACATTTAAAAAAGTATATATATAGTTTTTCCCCAGCTCCTTTCTCAAAATAGGGCATCTTAAAGAGTCCTATACAGGAGTAGGGCTGTTCAAGTTATGATTTGTCACCAAGGAGCCTGTTTATACATTTACATAACTGTGCTGATCTGAACTAGTTTGTTAATGAACCAACATTCTTAAATGTGGAAGCCATGTGAGAGCAGACCATGGGGAAATCTAAACTAAGTTTTGAGGTCTACCAATCCAGGGCATCTTTCTCCTCAGAGTTTAATTTAGAGGAATAGTGATTTTCTGTAATAACTAAAATGCATGAAAGAATTAGATTGGAAACACTTGGCTAATTGTAAATTCTAAGATGTATTTCAGTTCACTGGAGCATTTTAACATCAGCCAAAATATACGGATATACTTCTGAGTCCGTCAAATCAGAAACTGTATATGTCCTTTCAATATTTTAGTTCTGTTCTCTCTTTTTTCCCCTCTTTCAAAGAAATTAAATTATCTGGGCAGTTTCATCCCCACAGACTATTACAAATGTGCAAATAATATGCCACTTATGGTGGACTTTTAATAGACTGCTTGTCAGAAGAACTCATGTTTTCTTCCGCTTCACGTAGAGGCAGTTCTTGTTACGCATTCAGAAAACAAAGCAGTCTTTCATTTATTAAGAAAACACACACTTAACAAAACCAATGAATTTTAATAGGAAAAGGGTATTAGGACTCGTCGTCTTCCTAAAAGGCAGATATAACAGAAGTGGTAGTCTGTGAAGCTCTTAGCTCTGTAGCACTCCAGCAATGCCTTGTGTGGGGTGCGTCCCTGTACCCCGTACTGTAGTTATTTACAATTACATGATTTCCTTACCGGACACTATGCTTCTCCACTGGTGTGATCTGTGTGTCGTTCACTCAGTGTTATTTGACACAGTGCCTTGCACATAATGGGTCTTTGTAAATATTTGGTGGATGAAGACATTGAGCAAAGCCCAGAGGGCTGGATTCGTTGTTTGTGGTTCTCACCATTTAAGATCGGAATGGTGTGGAAGGGCTGATGTCCTTAGATACTGCGTGAGCCACTGCAGTGGACTGTATTTAGGATGGTGAGAGAAGTCTGCCAGCAGCTCAGCTTAAGGTAACTTTCTTGATGAAGTGGGGATATGCTGGAATAGGCATGAACAGGTTGGAGTTTCTGTAAATAGAGTCAATATCATTTGAATTTTTTGATGGCATTTTCATTCTCTTTGTTGGATCCAGTGCCAAGGAGAAGGTGGGGATGGGTGTGGAATCTATAGTTTTGCCTCTCAGAGAGAAGAGACAGGGGCATGGGAGCCCTGAGAGGGAAGAAGAACAGTGTGACTGGTCCAAGAGAAAAGGCAAAAGGACCCACTGTCAGGAAGGAGTCAGGAGACAGACTCAATAGGATATCAGGCCTAGGGTAGATTCTAGAAGACATTAAAGGTAACTTCTGAACTTCTGAGACTTTTAAGACTTCTTTTGATGTTGTCACCATCTTCCTTGTTTGTTATTTGCACTGTGTCTTCTGGCTTGTTATTGCTCTGGCAAATGTTAGGGAATTGGTAAGGAGTTGGGAGGGTGGTTTTGCAGGGCACGCCTCATTTCTTTCCCTACATGGCCTAATTCCTCCCTCTGCGCCATCTGAGGAAACCAGACAGCTGCCCTGAAGACCAGTGCCACTTTGGAGTTACACTTTCTAATGCCAGCTGGGCCCCTTATCACTCCCGCATCTGGATGTCCACTGTCTGCAAAGCTCAGCCTTGGGAGGAGAGTGGGAGTGAGAAGTACAGCCAGGCCTTCTCCCATGGCGGACACTGGCGTTTACTTACCTGGGCCTTCTGCCTTGGCGGGGCTCAGCCCTCGTATACTTGGCCAACCCATATGTAGACCTACCGGGGAATGCTCAGCAGAAATGCAGGGCCCTTTGCACACTCCTTATTTATCTACATTTCCTGCTACCTACTCTTTTTGTAGTTCAGGTATATAAGTATTTATCGAACGTCTGCTTTGTGATACTTACTATGCTAGATACTGCAAACACAAAAGAAATAAAATTCGGTTTCCATTTTCTAAGAATTTACAGACTGCTGGGATAGACCAATATGTAAACAATGATTTAGAGCAATGTTACAGGGGAATCATGGAGGTGAGACTCACAGGTCACCTTTCCTCCATTCTTCTTAAGCCTCTTACAGTTAGTATGTTTGGGGGTCAATCAGTATTGATTTGATATTGGTGTTTTATATCTGTCCTACTGTATGACAGCAGTTACTGTACTGAAAAATAATTATAGCTGCTTTAAGAACTATAAACATCAAAAGAAATAAATTGCACACAGTGGTATCTAGTCTGGCAGGACAAGAGACTAATACAGTTGACCCTTGAACATATGAGGGTTAGGGACGCTGATCCCCCTGTGCAGTTGAAAATCCACATGTAACTTTTGGTTTCCCCAAACTTAACTGCTAATAGCCTGCTCTTGACCAGAAGCTTTACTGATAACATAAACAGTTGATTAACTTATATTTTGTGTGTTATATGTGTTATATACTGTATTTTTGTAATAAAATAAGCCTGAGAAAAGAAATTGTTATTGAGGAAATCATAAGGAAAATACATTTACAGTGTGTGCTAGAAAAAATCCACACATAATCAACCTGTTCGGACCCATGTTGTTCAGAGTCAACTGTATCTTGGAAATATTTTCAGTAGAAGGGGGTGTGCTTGTTGAGTTTAAAGAGAATTGAATTAGAAGAGTCTTCTAGTTCTTAATTATCACTTGACAGTATTCTGATCCTTTTTTCTCCATCAATCTCTTTGCTATTGACAAAAGAATATTTTTAGCCCGAATGGTCTAGATCTCAATGGGGATATTTCTGCTGTCTCTCTCAGTGGACACTTGGCAATGTCTCGAGACACATTTGGTTGTCACGACTGGGAGTGCTATTGGCATCTAATGGGTAGAAGCCAGGGATGCTGCTTGTCATTCTATAACGCAAAGGACAGTCTCCCACAAAGGATTTTCTGACCCAAAATATCACTTGTGCCAAAGTGGCAAAATTCTGGTCTGAATGAATAGCCTATATTGCCCATATTCACTAGAGAGTTTTACAAGATCCCACATCCCATGTGCCCATAAAGATAGTTAAAAAGATGATTTTGAACAAAAGGGGGTTAGAAGGCTGCAGTGCATGTAGGATGGTTAGTAGCAATTTTTCACTGGTGACCGACCTCTTATTTAATTTGGCTTTTGCTGCATCTTTTTAAAAAGATAGCAAGCTTTCTTAAAAATGGAGGCATAATTGACGTATAATACTTGATGAGTTTCAGGTGTACAACATAGTGATATTTGTATACCTTGCAAAATGATTACCCTGATAAGTCTAGTTACCACCTGTCACCCTACAAAGTTAACACATTTATTGACTATATTCTCCATGCTATACATTAGTCTCCATGACTTACTTATTTTATATCTGGAAGTTTGTGTTTCTTGATCCCTTTCATTCATTTTGTATCCCCCCGCAAACCTCCCTATCCTCTGGCAACCACCAGTCTGTTCCCTGTATCTACGAGTCTCTATTTTGTTTTGTTTTGCTTTTTAGATTCCATATATGAATGAAATCATATGGTATTTGTGTTTCTCTGACTGACTTATTTCACTTAGTATAATGCCCTCATGTCCATCCATGTTGTTGTGAATGGCAAGATTTCATTCTTTTTATGGCCGAGTACATATATACCACACCTTCTTCATCCAATTCATCTGTTGATGGATATTTGAGTTGTCTTCAGATCTTGGTTTTAGTAAATAATGCTGCAGTGAACATAGGGGAGCACATATCTTCTTAAATTAGTGTTTTCATTTTCCTTGGATAGATACCCAGTAGTGGTGTTGCTGAGTCATGTGGCAGTTGTATTTTTAATTTTTTGAGGAACCTCCACACTGTTTTCCATAATAGCTGCATCAATTTACATTTTTTGGTAAATATTAAACATTTAATGTGTACCTATTAAGCAACACACTACTGCACAAGCAGTGGGCCAAATAAGAAATCAAACAGCAAATCAAAATGTCTCAAAACAAAAGAAAAAGAATATACAATATTCTGAAATCTATGGGATGCAGGAAAAGTGGATGTTAGCGTGAAATTTATGCTATAAATGCTTGTATTGAGAAAAAAAGTTCAAATAAACAATACTGCACCACAAGGAATAGAAAAAGAAGAAACTTAGCTGAAATTTAGTAGAGGATGGAAATAACAAAGAAAAATCAGACATATATAAAATAGAGACCAGAATCAACAATAACATAACATTGAAAGTAATGACCAGTTTAAAAAAAAAAATTGGCAATGCTTTAACTACATTAACTAAGAAAAGAAGAGAGAAGGCTCAAAAATCAAAATGAGAAATTGAAGAGAAAACAATATAACAGATAACCACAGAAATAGTGTGATGACAGATTACTATAAACAATTATATACTAACAAATCAGACGACTTAGAAAAAAACCTACATATTTTCTAAAAACACACAAGTTACCATGATTGCATCATGTATCTTGAATCCAAGAAATAGGAAATCTTCTTAGACCAATAATTCTTATTATGAAAGTTGAATTAGGAATCAAAAATCTCCCAGCCCAGAAAGCACAAGACCACATGGTTTCATTGGTGAATTCTACCAAACATTTAAAAAAATAATTAGTAGTCTTTATCAAAATCTTAACAAATAATGGAATAGAGGGAACACATTCAAACTCATTCTATGAAGCCAGTACTACTCTGATTTCAAAGCAGGATAAAAACAATACAAGAACAATAAAGTCTACTTTGTCTTATGCAAGTATTGCTACTCTGACTTTCTTTTGACCTCCATTTGCATGATAAATGTTTCTCTACCCCCTCACTTTCAGTCTGCAGGTGTATTTAGGTCTAAGGTGAGTCTCTTGTAGGCAGTATATAGATGGGTCTTTTTTTTTTTTTTTGATACTCCAGGTATTTTGATTGGAGCAGTTAGTCCATTTACAGTCAAAGTAATTATTGATAGATATGTATTTATTGCCATTTTATTACTTGTTTTGTTGTTGTTTCTGGAGATTTGCTCTGATCCTTTCTTGTCTTTGTTACTTTTGGTCTCTCTTTTGCATTCAAAGAGTCCCCTTTAGTATTTCTTGCAGGGCTGGTTTAATGGTCATGAGCTACGTTAGTCTTTGTCTGTCTGGGAAACTCTTTATCTCTCCCATTCTGAACAGGAGATAGATTGCTGGGATAGAGTATTCTTGGTTGCAGATTTTTCCAGTTCAGCATGTTGAGTATATCATGCCACTTCTTTCTGGCTTTCCAAGTTTCTGTTGAGAAATCTCCAGCTAGCCTTATGGGTTTTCCCTTGTAAGTTAAGGACTTCTTTTGTCTTCCAGCTTTTAAGATTTTACCTTCATAACTATATTCTGCAAATTTAATTATAATATGTTTTGGTGTTGGTTTGCTTTTGTTGATTTTGATGCAAGTTATCTGTGCCTCCTGGATCTGCATATCTGTTTCTGTCCCCAGATTAGGGAAGCTTTCTGCTATTATTTTTTGAAATAAATTTTCTGCCCCATTTTCTCTCTCTTCTTTTCCTGGGATTCCTATAATACAAATGTTATTACGGTTGATGAAGTCACTGAGTTCCCTAAGTCTATTCTCATGTTCGGTAATTCTTTCTCTCTTTTGTTCAGCTTTATTTTCCATTATTTTGTCTTCAAGCCACTAATTCATTCCTCTGCTTCTTCTGGCCTGTTGTTTACTGCATCAAGCCCGTTTCCAATCTTGTTTATTGCATTCTTCATCTCTCACTGATTTTTTTTTAAACTCTCTTATCTCTGTTGTAAGGGTTTCACCGATGTCTTCTTTTCTCAAGTCCAGTGAGTATCCTTATGATTGTTGCTTTAAATTCTCCATCAGGCAGGTTACTTATATCCATTTCACTTAGATCTCTGGACATAGCCTTATCTTGTTCTTTCATTTGGGATAAATTCCTCTGTCTTGGCATTTTATCTAAGTCTCTGCCTCTTTCTCTGTTAGAAAAGCCACTTATGTCTCCAGGTCCTGGAAGTAACAGTCTTATGAAGAAGAGGTCGTGTAGTGCTCAGGGCCTGGTGCTTCAGAGAGTGTCTCTGGTGTGTGCTTCTTGTGTTCTGCTGTTGTGTTTTGGTTGTTCCATCCTTCAGACCAGTTGTCTGCAGAGGTTCTCCTTGACTGTTATGGGCAGTGATTGGTCCCGGGCTTGAATGTGGCAAGTTTTAACTAGGTGTGCTCTGGTCTGCTTGTGAAATGAGACCTGACACCAACTCCATCAGAGCTGAGACCCAGCAGAACTCTCTGGTCTGGGCAGAGGCCTGTGCTGGTCTTCTGGGGAAGGAGCCTGCCACACTAGGACTAAGGTAAGCTTGATTGAGAAGGAAAGTTCTGCTAGAGTGCCAGGGAGTGGGGCTCAGCGTAAGCAGGTTAGGCAGCCAGTGTCAGCACTGTGCTGCTTACTGCAGCTGGCTCTGTGTTTATGCTGAGGGGCAGGGGAGGGAAATGCTGCCAGCCAGCTCCCCTGTTTCTGGAGATACGTCTCTGTGAATGTTGTCTCCCAGCGACACTCTCTGAGATGAGTAAATAATCTCCCCGCTGTGTTTCCCTGGTGTTCTTCAGATCACTGTTTCCATACTGTCTGCCCATCCCTCCCCCCAGTCCCCATCTCAGGTTGTTTGCCTGCCTCTCTCCAGGAGTAAGGCAGTATCCTTAGGGCTCTATCCCAGCCAAGCCTGCTGACCTTTAAAACTCCAGGCTTTAAGTCCTGCTGGTTGCAGGGACTCATGAAAATCAGCCCCCCTCATTTTCCCAGCCAGTGGCTTTGGGGAAATATTCCTCTTGTGTGTTCCTTTGTGTGCTCCTCTCTCTCTCACCCTTCTCCATGACCACAGGTCCCTCCCTTGTGCAGCACCTGTGATCTCTTTCTCCCCTAAACCACATCTCTGCACTTCCCTCAGTGTGGTCTCTTTTCTCCCTTTAGTTGTGGAGTTTGTTCTGTCTGTCTTCAGGCCAATTTCTGGGGTATTTAGGATGATTTGATAGTTATCTAGTTGTTTTCATGGGATGAGACAAACCTAGGGTCCTCCTACTTGACTGCCATCTTCTCTATTCCCACCAGTTTACATTGTTTACCAGTAATGCACAGGGTTCCCTTTTCTCCATATCCCTGCCAACACTTGTTTCTTGTCATTTTGATAATAGCCACTCTGACCAGTGTGAGTTGATACTCAGGCTTTTGATTTGAATTTCTCTAATGATTACTGGTGTTGAGCATCTTTTCATATACCTGTTGACCTGTCTTTTTTGGAAAAATGTCCATTCAGATCTTTTGCCCATTTTTTAAATTGGGTTGTTTGTTTTTTTGTTACTGAGTTGTATGAGTTCTTTGAATATTTTGAATATTAACCTCTTATTGGATACATGACTTACAAATGTCTTCTTCTCTTAAGTGGGCTTTCTCTTTTGTTGGTGGTGTCCTTCACCATGCAGATGCTTTTAATTAGATGCAGTACTATTTGTTTATTTTTGCATTTGTTTCCCTTGCCTTTGGAATCAGATTGAAAGAAATGACTAAGATCGGTGTCAAGGAGCTGACCGCCTATGTTTTCTTCTAGGAGTTCTATGGTTTCAGGTCTTACATTCAAGTGTTTAATTAATTAAAAAAAATTTTTTTTATTATGTTCAGCTAGCCAGCATATAGCACATCATTAGTTTTTGATGTAGTGTTCAACAATTCATTAGTTGTGTATAACACCCAGTGCTCATCACAACACGTGCCTGCCTTAATTTAATCAATTTTGAGTTAATTTTTACACATTGTGTAAGATAATGGTCTAGTTTTCTATTGCGTATAGCTGTCTAGGTTTCCTCATACTATTTATTTTTTATTTTTTCAAGTATTTTATTTATTTGGGAGAGAGAGCACGCACACATGGGGTGAGCGGCAGAGGGAGAGGAAGAAGCAGACTCCCCACTGAGCAGGGAGCCCAACAGGCTCAATCCCAGGTCCCCGAGATCATGACCTGAACCGAAGGTAGACACTTAGCTGACTGAGCCACCCAGGTGCCCCTCCTCATACCGTTTATTGAAGAGATTGTCTTTTCTCCATTGTGTATTCCTTTTTTCCTTTGTTGAAAATTAACTGACCGTATATACTGGGGTTTATTTCTGGGCTGTCTCTTCTGTTCCATTGATCTACGTATCTGTTTTCATGTTTTGATTACTAGAGCTTTATAGTATGGTTTGCAGTCAGGCAGCATGATCCCTTTGGCTATGTTTTTATTTTTCAAGATTGTTTTGGCCATTTGTGGTCTTTCTGTGGTTCCATACAAATTTTAGAATTATGCATTTGATTTTTGTGAAAAATGACATTGGAACTTTGATAGGGATTGCATTAAATCTGTAGATTGCTTTGGGTATTGTGGACATTTGAACAATCCTGATTCTCCCAATCCATGAACACAAAATATCTTTGCATTTATTTGTGTCTTCTTCAATTTCTTTCATCAGTATTTTCTAGTTTTCACTGTACAGGTCTTTCACATCCTTGGTTAAATTTATTACTAAGTATTTTTTTCCTGCAATTGTAAATGAGATTGTTTTCTGTCTTTCCCTTTCTGATAGTTTGTTATTCATGTGTAGAAATGTAGATTTTTGCATATAATTTTGCATCTTGCAGTTTTACTGAATTCATTCATTAGTTCTAACTGTTTTTGGTGGAGTCTTTAGGTATTATAGTATAGTGCATAGTATATATATAATATAGCATTATACCTGCGAATAGTGACGGTTTTCTTCCCTCCTTTCCAGTTTGGATGACTTTCATTTCCTTTTGTCCTACTTGCTGTGGCTAGGGTTTCTGATACTATGTTGAAAAAAAACTTTTCACTCTTGAGCATATTAGCTGTGGGCTTTTCATATATGACCTTTATTATGTTTAGGTGCATTTCCTCTATACCCACTTTGTTGAGAGTTTTTATCATGAATGGATGCTGAATTTTGTCATCTACTGAGTTGGTCATATTATTTTTATCTTTTATTTTGTTAAATTGGTGTGTCATATTGATTGATTTGCAGATGTCAAACCATCCTTCCATCCCTGGAATAAATATCACTCAATCATGGTGTCCTTTTTAATGTATTGTTGAATTTGGTTTGCTAACATTTTGTTGAGGATTTTCTATCTATATTCATCAGGGATATTGGTCTGAAATTTTCTTTTTTTGTGGTGTCCTTGTCTGGTTTTGGTATCAGGGCAATGCTGCCTTCATAAAATAGTTTTGGATGCTTTACCTCTTCTTCTGTTTTTTGGAAGATTTTGAGAAAGGTATGTATTAAATCTTTTTTGAATGTTTGAATTCACCAGTGAGGTCATCTGGTTGTGGACCTTTTGTTTGTTGGGAGGTTTTTGATTACTGATTCAGTCTCCTTACAAGTAATCAGTCTATTCAGATTTTCTATTTCTTCCTGATTTAGTCCTGGAAGATTGTAAGTTTCCAGGAATTTATCCATTTCTTATAGATTGTCCAGTTTGTTGATGTGTACTTTTTCATAGCAGTGTCCTATAATTCTTTGTATTTCTGTGGTATCAGTTGTAACTTCTCTTTCATTCTGATTTTATTTGAGCCCTCTCTCTTTTCTGCTTGTTGAAGCTAGCTAAAGGTTTGCTTATTTTATGTATTTTTTCAGTGAATCAGTTCTTAGATTCATTGTTCTTTTCTCTTGTCTTTTCAGTCTCTATTTCATTTATTTCTGCTCTAATCTTTATCATTTTATTTCTTCTGCTAACTTTGGGTTTTGTTTTTCCTTTTTTAGTTCCTTTTGGTATACAGTTAAATTGTTGGAGATTTCTCTTGTTTCTTGAGGTAGGCCTCTATTGCTATAAGTTTCCTAACTAGAACCACTTTTGCTGCATCCCACAGATTTTGGTGCATTGCATTTCTGTTTTCGTTTGTCCTTAGGTGTTTTGTGATTTCTCCTTTGGTTTACTCTACGATCCAGTAGTTGTTCTGTAACATGTTGCTTAATCTCCATGTATTCATAGTTTTTCCAGTTTGTCTTGTAACTGATTTCTAGTTTTATACCATGTGGTTGGAAAAGATGTTTTACATGACTTCAGTATTCTTGAATTTGTTGAGACTTGTTTTGTGGCCTAACATGATCTCTCCTGGAGAGTACCCCATGTGCACTTGAGAAGAATGTGTATTTTGCTGCTTTAGAATGGAATGTCATGTTATCTGTTATGTCCTTCTGTCCTGATGTGTCGCTTAAGGTCTTAACAAGCTTGCTTTTATTAATTAAATCATAAGATAAATTGTTTGATTATTGATTAGCGTATTTCGGAGAACATAACAAATATATCCCTGGTGTCTAGCACAGACCCCGTAACATAGTACAATTAATATGCATTTGTTGGTTGAATGCATGAATGCATTATTGCGTATGTTCCTGGAGGTAATAGCATTTTATTTGTTTTCTAAATGCTCTTTTTGTATGTTCATGGGTAGCTAAATGGAGGATGTGCTGCCAAGGTTGACAAAAGTCATTTCAAAGATTCAAAGCGAGTGTTAAGTCAGTAACGTAAGACACCTGGCTCTCGCAAGGGGGAGAAACTAGAAAGTCACTGACTCTAATATCAGCTTGTTTGGAAAGCTGAACAGGCAGAAAGCACAGCCGAAGTTCACAAAAGCCCACTTGGTCTAGAGCCACAGAGGAATATGGTACAATCAAACAGCTGTACCAAAAAGCCAGCTCAACACAGACCTATCGTAGGAAAACAAGTAGGCATAATACAGAGTCCCTAGAGGAAATAGAAACTCAGCTTAATGGTAGTGCTACCATCGGCCAGGGATGCAGACTGATCGAATGAGAGCAAGCTCAGAAAGCCCCTGCCATGCCTCAAGGCCACCATCTGTGCTGGTTCTGCTGGGAAAAGCTCCTTCCAGTGCCTCTCTCACATGTTTTCCTGGATGAATCCTCTGCTCCAGCCACATTTCCCTGCTTATTCTCCAAACATGCCTCATGCTGCCTCTACCTGGTTTTGCTTACCACGTTCTTCTGTCCAGAGTGTCATTTTCGTGCCCTTTTCTACTTTTTTTTTTCAAGACTCAGCCCAAGTTCTGTACCTTTTGTGAAATCCTTTCCAAGTTTCTCTGCATTGTAAAATTTTAACCATTTGAGTAAAAATGAGTCCCATATCTCTTCATTCCTCCAAATTCAGGAAACAACTTGCAGTCATGGTTTATGATCAGGACTTAAAGGGGACAGCCATCAGCCCATTGCATGTGGAATGTGAATCTCAGACTGAGGAGGTGGGGAGAGATAAGGAGATCACAAGGAGGACTCCAATCTATCGAAACCTCAGGTGTTTAGAAAGACATTAACTGGAGAGAAATTCATCTTGTTATGGTCATTGAAGCAGGAGTAAGAACAGGAAAGCATCCCCCTTCTATCCAGCAGGGACCCATTGGATGAATGCCCGCCAGGCAAGCGACTTTTGGCCAGAGTCTGTGCCCAGCACCCTGCCTGCTGGCTTAAGATCTTAGTGAAGGCTTTCACAGTCCCTACCTGGACAAAGAAGGGGTGCCAAGTGCTTTTAGCTTGTCTTGCAAACTCCAGACAAAAATGTAAATGCTGTCCTAATATTAGGCGAGGTAATTTCCCCTATGGACAGGACCCTGTTCTAGCTTTTGGATACAGGTGGAAATCAGCCAGTCCTTGTTTCCTCAGGGTCCAGGTACAACATGGAAGGCACGGATAGCTCTCGCTGTGCCCTGGTCTTGGCTGTAAGCTCAAGGAGCGAAGCCACGCTTTGCTAATTGGCCAGAGCCAACCCCACCAGACTCAGTACTCCTGTCAGGATCACCAGGGACCCTCTCTCCCCAGCAGGTTTAGCTAGGAATTTAGCAATATTGGAAAGAATTCCCAACAGCAGTGGGTTTGATCACCTCTATTTAGAGGAGCAGTATTAAAGACATAAATTGCCCAGAGGGTGTGCTTAACAGTAAAATGTGAAGCAGTAGTAGGGAGAAGAGACTTGTAAAAATGAAGTTGAATTTTGCTACAGAGAACTTTCATTCTTTGTGCAGCATTTCTTAGGGATGTCTAAACCATCCCCGAGGTCGGTCTTTAGACAGTTGATTCATTTTACAGCAAAATCTCAGACAGATACATTAAAATTAAACCTCATGCTGGGTGTTAAAATTTCATTATCAAACCTGTCCTTATTACAAGTACTTGTTTTCCATTCACATGAGACCATTGGGTAGAGAAAATTTACCTTGATTTTTGTATTCAGAATATTCAGTTGCCTGTTTACCATGGTTTCGTTTATTTCTGGATGTAAATTTCCCCTTTTTGTGTGCAGCTGAGTGTATCTCTCAGTTGCCAAAGAGGAGAGAAATATCGCTATTAAATGCAACGATCATTTATTTGCAAGTTAAAACATATTCTGAAAAGGATGAAAGCTTATTCTTGCCTGAAGCTTGTTTGTTCTGTAAGAGCTGCGAGGTGTCTCTGAGGGTTGTTTCAATGTTGTGTTTTTCCTGTGTCTTAGCAGTAAAGTATATTCCTGTTCCAGCAGAAGCCTTTACTTAATGTTGGTGTAGGAAGTAGAGAAGGTGAGGAAATGTATCTGGAATGGACCTATGAGAAATAAGAAACCCGTAGCACTTGTGTGATTTACCTGCAGGGCTAGTGATTTTGGAAGATTCTGAACTGTATTTTTAAATACCATTATGCAAGCACATGCATTTGCATATTGATATTGATGGAATTCATCTTAAATGACCAAGTATACCGGAAGCCTTTGGGTTGATTCTGATCTACAAGAAAGGAAATCAGACTGCTTGTTTCATAAACGTTATCAACACCCCCCGTGTGTGCGCGCGCGTGTGTGTGTGTTAGATAATTTGGAAAATATTCATTGAGTGATTCCTATGTATTGGGTACTATGCATATGTCATGGATACAAATGTAAATATGGTATATATGATATGGTCCTTGCCTTCCAGGAGCTTAGAGTCTAGGAGGAGATGTAAGGAGCAGTTGCTGTGGTACAGGTAAAAAAGGGCTCTAACCAGGGGCCCGAAGTATATTTAATTCTGGAAATGCTTCTTAAGATAGATTGTACATCACAGAAAGAGAATTTGGTGGAGAAATATGTATTTACTTGGAAGGGGCTTGTGCATGTGAGGAGCCCTCTGACGCTTCCGCCCCTGTGCACGGAAAGCGTCCGCAGGGCCTGGAAGCCCCTAAGGAGGACCGGGTGCCCATCTTTGAGCCTTGGGCCCTGCTTCCCTAAGGAGCCAGATGGTGGGTGTCCGTCATTTGTACTCTGCTCCTCTAAGTGTCTTCTCCATGCTGAAGCCAGAGTGAGCCTTCGGAGCTTCATTCAGACATCACTGCTTTGCTTACAGCTCTCCACTGGCTTGCCGTCACCCCGGGGCTTCACCCCCTCACCTACTGGCCTCCTTGCTGTTCAAGCGTAGCAGTCACTTTCCTGCCCCAGTTTGCCTGTGTTGTCCCTGCTGCTTGCAGGGTTCCTCCCCCAGGTAGAGTACGCCGCTTGCTCCAAGGGGCCTCAGAAGGGCCCGGCCTCACCGTGCCATCTGTAGCACCCCCACATTCTCTGCCCTCTCTAGTCTGACTTCTTCTCCTCTGAACATTGTTCCTCCACCACCGAGTGCTTTGTTTGTGTGCCTCAACTGCCGTGTAAGCTCTGTGAGGAAGTCCTGTGCTCTGCCCTGTTCCCAGCTCCTCGGGTGGGATCTGGCTCATACGAGGTACTCAGTAAATATCTGTTCGATGAAAGAGTGAAGTACCTTCAGGTAATGGAGAAGCATGGTTTGGGGATAGTAGTTGGGAGGTTTGTCCTCATTGGCCTGTGAAAAATGAAATTAAAATGTGGGCTTCCAAGTACTTTAAAAGGCTATAAGTATATTTGTTTCTGAGCAACACAAGTTTAGGAGATTTCTGAATTCTTGGGAAAAAATTTCCCTGCCAGCTATCTATGGACAGGCAGTGGCAGATTATCTGAAAGAGGTCTGATTTTGTGTTGTAATTAACACCTGAATTAAATGCTTTGTTGTTTCAAATACTTTGTTTGGATTTAGTTGGAAGTTTTAAAAGTAGAAGAGGGAAGGAGAAGTTCAAAGCGTGTGTGTGTGTGTGTGTGTGTGTGTGTGTGGAGTGTAATTTTAAAGGGTTAAAAAATCCTATATAAAATATTTTGTTTTACTAAATATGCATTTGTTAAACTATTGAACATGCATTTGATCATGAAGGCAGCAACGCTGACCGTGAAAATGATTTCGTTTTTTTATGAAAATTTTTTATTATGTTAGTCACCATACAGTACATACCAAGTTTTTGATGTAAAGGTCCATGATTCATTAGTTGCGTATAACACCCAGTGCACCATGCAATACGTGCCCTCCTTACTACCCATCACCAGCCTATCCCAGAAGCCCTCCCCCCCCCGAAGCCCTCAGTTTGTTTCCCAGAGTCCATAGTCTCTCATGCTTCATTCCCCCTTCTGTTTACCCCCCCTTCCTTCTTCCCTTTCTTCTCCTACCGATCTTCCTACTTCTTATGTTCCATAAATGAGTGAAACCATATGATAATTGTCTCTCTCTGCTTGACTTATTTCGCTTAATACCAGGCTAAATTAAGTACTGATTTCGTTTTTTATATTCTTGCAGGAATACACAGAGCCTCTTCTCTCATGGGCTGTGTCCAGAGTGGGTGCCATGGGGAGGCCTGTAAAATTCCTTTGGGGATAGAGGATGGGACAGAAACTAAGCTTCTTTATATTTTGCTTTAAGGGTGGACACACACACGTTCACTTGGTCATCTGTAATGTTCTGAACTGAGATATGCAGGGGGAGCAGTGGGAGGTCATGTCTGTCTGGAAGAGAAAGGGAGACACTTCACACCCTTGTCCCTTTTGCAGGCTGTGTGTGCAGGGTTAAGTAGATTTACAAATTACATTATCCACTTTTAACTAAATTAACCTTCACGAAATAGGTAAGTGGCTTAAAAAACAGAAATCGACCATGATATTAACAAGTGAAAGAGGAAAGGAAGGGCAAGAAAATGGCAGAATTGATACTGTTTCTACTACTCCTTGCATGAGGACTTCCTTAACCAACTAAAAAGTAATAATGACCTAATCCTATTGGACAAGACTTTGGCCAAAAATTCAAAATAATCAAGATTATTCAAATGAGGATTTTTACCTGTTATTGCAGCAATGTAGCTTGTCCTAATTAGATAGTATGTCTTATCCTGTTAGTTACCGGTCAGAATACATGTATACAATTTATACATGTATATAATTAAATGTGTGTATACGTGCAATATATAAATAAGTATACACTGTTGGGGGATGTGTGCTCAAAGTGTCTTTCTGTTAGGGGTGTCTACCCAGGAAAATTTCCTGTCCACAGTTCAAGGGGCATGCTATTTAAAGTGTGGTCATGGGAACATTTTAGAAATGCAGAATCTTAGACCTCCACGTCAGACCTCCAGAATGAAAATATGCATCTCAACAAGATTTTTAGGTGATTTGTGTATACATTGTAGTTTGGGAAATGCTGGTTTAGGGCATTTTTATAACATACTGCTTCTGTGCTTTTGAAATCAGGGAGTGATTCCCCCCACATAAGAAATTGTAGAATTAGGAAAGTCTTTTTTTTTTTTTAATTGAGATACAAATGACATATAACATTATATTGGTTTCAGGTGCATAACATAATAATTTCATATTTATGTTGTGAAATGATCACCACAACAAGTCTGTTTAATATCCATCATCACACATAGTTATAATTCTTTTCCTTGTGATCCGAACTTTTAAGATCTGTCCTAGAAATTTTCAAATATACCATACAGTGTTATTAACTATAGTCATCATCTTGTACATTACATTATCAGGACTTACTTAACAGGAAGTTTGTACCTTTTGACCCTCTTTACCCATTTTGCCTACCTCCCTACCCCTGCTCTGGCAACCACCAGTATGTTTTGTGTATTTGTGAGTTTTTAAAAAATATTCCCCATGTAATTGAGATCATATGATATTTGTCTTTCTCTGACTTATTTCACTTAGCATAATGTCCTCAAGATTCACCCATATTGTTGCAGATAGCAAGATTTCCTTCGTTTTTAATGGCTGAAAAATATTTCTGTGTGTGTGTCTATACCACATCTTTTTTTTGAAAAGATTTATTTATTCACTTGAGAGAGAGAGAGAACACACGCACATGTGCGCACACATGAATGGGAGGGAGGGGTAAAGGCAGAAGGAGAGAAGCTTCAGCAGACCCCCTGCTGAGCGCGGAGCCCAGTGCAGCGCTTGACCTCATGACCCTGAGATCATGACCTGAGCCGAAATCAAGAGTCTCACGCTTACACACTTGAGCCACGCAGGTGTCCCCATGCCACATCTTCTTCACCCATTCCTCCGTCAGTGGGCACTTAGGAACTTCCATGTCTTAGCTATTGTAAATAATGCTGCAGTGAGCATGGGGGTTCATTAATCTTTTTGGGTGTAGTGTTTTTGTTTCCTTTGTTTAAATACCCAGAATTGGAATTGCTAGGTCATATGGTAGTTCTATTTTTAATTTCTCTTTTTTAAAAAATGAAATATATAGTTGACCCTTTTTAACTTTGGGAGGAACTTCTATACTATTTCCCATAGTGGCTGCACCAGTTTACCTCCCCACCAGCAGTATGTGAGGGTTCCCTTTTCTCCACATCCTTGCCAGCACTTTTTTTGTCTTTTTGATAACAGCAATTCTACCAGAAGTGAGGGGCTGTCTCATCGTGGTTTTGATTTGCATGTGCCGGATGATGAGTGCTACTAAGCACCACAGTCTGGTTTAATCTTTGTTCTGTCACTTACGAACTTGACTTTAGGCAGCTTGCTGAACCTTTGAGGCCCTGTATCCACGTCTGTAAAGTAGATGTGGCCTCCTAGGTATTTGTCAGGATTGCGTGTATAGGAGGCACGAAGAGGAGTCCCTCCTTCCTCCCCTCTGCCTCCTTAGTCTGTGAACCCACTGAAGGAGGGAAAGCTAATCTTTATATTTCCCAGCACAAAGGTCTTTATAAACTTTTTGCTCATGTACCTCCTAAAAGAATTTGGAAAAACCACATATACCCTCACGTTTTTAAACGTGATGAGCACTGGGTGTTATGCGCAACTGACAAATCACTGAACTCTGCGTCTGAAACTAATGATGTACTGTATGTTGGCTAACTGAATTTAAATAAAAACAATAAAGGTGAACATAAGGAAGTTTGATCATAAGCTTAAAAAGTTGCAAAGAAATCCTTAGGTTCTTGTAAATATTGATATTTTAAAATAAAACTGGTTACATCACTCTCTTCAATCTAGCTACTGGAATAAAATTACCAGGTAATTCCGTAGATTCTCCATGAGGGTTGGTGCATGGGAAGAGGCAGTTCATCTCTTCTCCTTCCTTCCTACCTTTTCTCCCTCCCTCTCTTTCCCTCCCTCCCTCCCTTCTCTTCCTTTCTCTCTGTCTCTCTCTGCCTCTCACCCTCACAGACTTTGGGGGCATCGATGGCTCCTTCTTCCAGTCTTCCACTGAGTGGGCTCACGGTTCTGACTCCCTCCAGGGGGTGCTGGCCCCAAGCTGTGGTCTGGCCAAGGCGGCTCTTCTTGTTTCTTCAGTGCAGGCTGGTGGTGGCTTCCAGCCGTGGCTTCCCTGTCCTGCTCCACAGTTCCCTTAGTTGCTCAGCAGCTCTTGTATCTGTGTGACCTGTTCCGTGAATGGGTTCCCTTTGCAGCAAATATTTAAAGTGGATTCTGTTTTCCTGCGGCTAATACGCCAGAAGATTTTAAAGCCCAAATCAGTGCACTGTAGAAAGATTCAGGGTATGTGAAGGGTGTGCTTTTTCTTAAAAAAAAAAAAAAAAACAAAAAAAAAACAAAACAAAACAGAACAAGGGCACTTGTGAGGACAAAAGATGTTCCCAGGTAGAACAATTTGGGGGAAAAGTACAACGAGAAGATAAGGATGCATGAACCGATTCCTTCTAAGTGAGTATCCTTGAAAAGTCCTTGTGGGCCCCAGTTTGGAGAATGGAGCCTTGCAAAGCCAGACACAGTGCATACAGCTGGCATTACAGCGCTGAGTCAATGGGCGACTGTGTGTGTACCAGCATCCCGGATGTCCGGAAAACCCAGCTAAGTGGGGTGCATACCGAACGTGCTGCATCCTGAGGCTGCAGCTCGTCGCCGCTGGACGGGCCTCTCCCGGGGCCGGCAGCTGGCTGAGCAGGCAAAGCCGCAGGCAGAGCTGGCGGCAGGCGGGCAGGGCCAGCGCTAGCATCCCGCAGCTGCGGGCGGCTGCTGTCCTCGCTCCGCCGGCGGCCGAGCGCCGCTGATGGCGGCACTTGAGTGCATCTGCTGCCTGCCTTTGGAACTCTGCCGCTTATCTGGGGAAATCGCTTTGACAAATTTGTTTACAGAATATCAAATTGTGCGTTTATTGGCTAGCTGGCTAATCCGAAAATAGCCTGAGGAGGGTTTATAAAAGGACTGCTTTCATTACTCACAGACCAGAGTTCCTCCCTATAAAGAGTACCATTTAGCATCTTTGATGGCTTTCTGCTGTGGTTTTGTTAAGTCGCACACATATCCTGAACTTTAATCCGTATTAAAGCGGAACAAGGGAGTTTAAAGTACCCAAGCAAAACAAAACAAAACACAAAATAGGTGAAGGGGATTAAAACAACAAAGCCCAAACCCAAACAAGCACTTGTGCGGAAGGAGACTCCTGTCATTTCTAGAGAGCTAACGGGGCTGGGCTGGGCGCTGTGCCAGGGCCGCATTCTCCAGCACGCTTAATTCTCACCACGAATTTATCCTGGAGATGTTATTGAGTCCATTTTACTGATGGGGAAGCTGAGACTCATGTAAAGTTGCTTAGCCACACAACTGTAGGAGGCATGGCTGTCCTTGAACCAGGCTGTCTGTCTCCAGAACACAACTTCTTTTTTAGTTTGCTTGTTGTTGTTTTTTCTTTTTCTTTCTTCCTTTCTTCCTTTCTTTCTTTCTTTCTTTCTTTCTTTCTTTCTTTCTTTCTTTCTTTCTTTCTTTCTTTCTTTCTTTCTTTCTTTCTTAAGTTTCAGAGGTAGAACTTAGTGATTCATCAGTTGCATATAACAGCCAGTGCTCATTATATCCAGTGTCCCCCTTAATGCCCATCACCCAGTTACCCCATCCCCCACCCCCTCCCCTCCAGAAACCCTCAGTTTGTTTCTTAGAGTTCAGCATCTCTTATGGCTTTCCTCCCTCTCAATTTTCATCTTATTTTAGTTTTTCTTCCCTTCCTCTATGATCTTCTGCTTTGCTTCTTAAATTCCACATATGAGTGAGATCATATGATAATTGTCTTTCTGTGATTGACTTATTTCACTTAGCGTAATACCCTCTAGTTCCATCCATGTCATTGCAGATGGCAAGATTTTGTTCTTTTTGGTGGCTAATTAATGTTCCATTGTGTGTGTGTGTGTGTGTGTGTGTGTGTGTGTGTGTGTGTGTATACATATATGTGTGTGTGTATATATATATATATGACTTCTTCTTTATCCATTCATCTGACGATGGACATCTGGGTTCTTTCCATAGTTTGGCTATTAACATTGCTGCTTATAAACATTGGGGTGCAGGTGCCCCTTTGAATCACTACGTTTGGATCTTTTGGATAAATACCAAGTCATGCAATTGTTGGGTCATAGGGTATTTCTATTTTTAACTTTTTGAGGAACCTCCACACTGTTTCCCAGAGTGGCTGCACCAGTCCGCATTCCCACCAACAATGTAAGAGGGCTCCCTTTCCTCCACATCCTCTCCAACATCTATTGTTTCCTGAGTTGTTAATTTTAGCCACTCTGACAGGTCAGAACACAACTTCTTAGCCACTAAATCAAAAGCTCTAAGCAGCTGAGCGCATCAAAACCTCTAAGTACTGACTCTTATTTATTAATTAATTAATTAGTAGGCTCCATGCCCATTGTGGACCCCGACATGGGGCTTGAACTCATGACCCTGAGATTAAGACCTGAGCTGAGATCAAGAGTCAGATGCTTAACTGACTGAGCTACCCAGATGCCCCTAGCCCCTGACTCTTTAAGGAGGTATTGATGTTGCCAAGGGAGCTGGTCACCCATTTGCCTGGCTTAGCTGAGCGGGGAGGACCTTGGTGTTGAGTGTATTGAGACAAGGTTTACTTTAATTTATAGCAATTAATACTGTGGAAGAGAGCTACCCTGGGTATAGAATTGGGGCTTTCTCCTGGGGAGGGTTGAACCAATGAGAAAATTTGGGAAGATAATAACCCTGAATGACAAAGACAAGCCTTCTTCAACTTAGAAATTTCACTTTGCAACTAATGATCCTTTTTAAAAATCCAAAAGATTAAAGTCCTACAGTCTGTGAGCTTTCTGGTGGGACTAAAGATCAGAGATCAGTTTTCAGGAAGAGGTCATTGGGAATTGGAGGAGTGACCAGACAAGAACAAAGTTGGCTCTTGAAAGAGGGGGTAAAGATATCAAACAGATGGAGTAGGGTAAAGAGGAAGCAAGGGGGTTTTATTTATTTATTTTTTAAAAAGATTTTATTTATTTATTCGACAGAGATAGAGACAGCCAGCGAGAGAGGGAACACAAGCAGGGGGAGTGGGAGAGGAAGAAGCAGGCTCATAGCAGAAGAACCTGATGTGGGCCTCGATCCCATAATGCCAGGATCACGCCCTGAGCCGAAGGCAGACGCTTAACCGCTGTGCCACCCAGGCGCCCCGCAAGAGGGTTTTAAACTAGCACCAGGAGGCAGCAAGTACCAGGGTTGTCTTCAGAAGAAAAGGGGAAATAGATGTTAGTTTTGAAAGTCAGACTACAGAGCTGCCCTTTTCAAGTTTTTTTTTTTTTAAATAAAAAAAGGAATGAAAATACAGTTGATATAGTGCTGTGGAAGCAACAAGTGAGGGGCTTGTTAGTGGAACTTTGATGATTGGTAGGTAAAGTATGTAGGGAATGAGAGAATGCAGACAAATGAAGATTAGGGAAGAGGCCTACTCAAGTTCAGATTTGCTTCTGCACAGAGTCTAACCGTAGAGTTTCACTTTGGTACTTGCAGTGTTAGTAGTCATTGCCTGTCCATCCATTTGTTCCATAAATACCTTTGCGACCCTCCTATGTGCCAGGGCCTGGGCTGGGCACTGAGGGCACAGTGGAGCACAAAGCCGCTCATGGCCCCTGCCGTGCTAATCCCATTACAAGAGCCAGTACGCAACCACAGCAGCACTGAGTGGTGCTCTGGATGGGTGATAGGGGGATGCAGCTAATCAAAGAAGGAGAAGAAAGAAGCTGGTGGGTGAGGATATGCCATTTCCCTGGGAGGCAGAGTCCTTGTTTGTTTAGGAGTGTGAGGAATAGTACATCTGCCCTGAGGCTGGAATTCTTTTATAGCAAGGATTCTTGAAGGGAGATGTGTAGGGATCCAAAGGCTTTTCTACCTTGCATCATATTCCCCCACTACGGTGATAACAGGTCAATTATACCACAGTTGTGGCCAAAGGCAGGAACACTCAATTGCAAATTTGTCTTTCTCACTGACCTGCCGTATAAAATAATATCAGCACTAACATTTACAGAATAATTAATAATTGGCCAAGTACTTTGATGTAGTTATTCCAATGTGTATCTCCACTCTATCCCCAGCCTTCTTTCCTTCCTCTCATTCACCTGCCTCCCAGGTAGGACAGACAATATCATTATGCATTATTTATCATAGTACGTTATCATTATGCATTATTATTATTATCAATATGCATTATTATCAAAATGCATTTTGAGGATTTGTTGCATTGGACACACAAATTATAATGTGTGCCCACCAACTGTAGAGAGGGGGACAAATACTTTCAAATATAGTATGTTAATTTCTCTTGAAGCATACACAAGGGTCATCAGAGTATGACGGAGGAACCCCTAATTTGGAACGTGTGTGTGTGTGTATGTGTGTGCATGTGTGAGCTTTCTGCAAAATTTTGAACAATGGATACAGTTTAGCTGGAAAAGGACAGGATCGGTTGGGGCAAGCTCAGACAGGGTAAGCTTTGCTGGATGAGGAGGTGGGAAAGCTAAAGTTGTAACTAGATCTTCTGATCTGTCTTCTGTGCTCATTTCCTTTTTTTTTTTTTTTTTTAAGATTTTATTTATTTATTCGACAGAGAGAGAGACAGCCAGCGAGAGAGGGAACACAAGCAGGGAGAGTGGGAGAGGAAGAAGCAGGCTCACAGCGGAGGAGCCTGATGTGGGGCTCGATCCCATAATGCCGGGATCACGCCCTGAGCCGAAGGCAGGCGCTTAACCGCTGTGCCACCCAGGCACCCCTCTGTGCTCATTTCCTGAACTAAGCTGCATTCAGGTGGGCAGGGGGAGGGGAGAAGGTGGGAGAAGGTAAAGACCACCTCATGTGGAGTAGGAAACCAGGAAGCAAGAGGGCTTTATTTATTTATTTATTTATTTATTTATTTTTAAGATTTTATTTATTTATTTGACAGAGAGAGAGAGAGCGCACGTGCACAAGCAGGGGGAGCTGCAGGGAGAGGGAAAGGGAGAAGCAGGCTCCCCACTGAACAGGGAGCCTGATGCGGGGCTCGATCCTGGGAGCCTAGGATCATGACCTGAGCTGAAGGCAGACGCTTACAACTAAGCCATGCAGGCGCCCCGCAAGAAGGCTTTAAACTGCTATCAAGAGGTTGCCTGCTGGGGAAAGGGGGGATGTAGAGAGTATGTGATTTTTGAAGTTGTCATTTACGGAGGCTTTATGAAGCCTAGTGCAGAGCCAAGCCCTGTGCGATCATGCCGTTTGCTCCTTACACCGCTGTGCCTGTGAAGTGTCATCCAGGGCCCGCTCAGTCCTCGCAGACACTGTTGTCTCACACGGGCAGAGACGTGACGGTGACGCCGCCCGCGTCGCACGTGTAGTGTTGTGCCCGTTGTGGCTCTGGATTAGGTGTTGCTGCTTCCACCTGACGGAGGGAGAAGCTGAGCCAAGGGGTCGGACGCCAGTTGGACCTCAGCCTGCCGAGCGCTGCTGGGCTGTCCGTGCCCCAGGGCCCGGTGCGGCCCGTGAGGACCGTGAGCGGCCGCCGGCGTTGTCCTGGGTTGCACGTCTGCTGAGGGTCCCCGCAGCTTTCTAGCACGGCTGGAGTCTTCGCAGACAGCAGGAGCGAACAGACTTTGGGGACTGCTCGGGGACCTCATCCCTGCAGCGTAGTCATTTCTACGGAGAGACGTGTTTACAGGCCCATTCGCAGGCTGGGCCTGTCTGGGTGGCGTTTGCTTTCTAGGACTCGGTGTTCATCAGGCATACGCGGGCTTCCGTAGGCCCGACGCAGGTGGATGTCTGCCAGCTCTCTAAGCCATAGTAGTTAAGGCTTTTACGAGTTAGCAACACTCCAGTGTAATGTGGAGCACAAGTAGCCCCTATTAAACTTAACTACTGAGGTAAAACTTCTTGAGTTTTTAAAGGCATGGGGTAATCATCCTGTAACTGACTTAAGAGGAACTGCGTTTACTTCCGGAGCGGCACAGATAACCAGAACACACAGAGAAAAGTCCTAGTGCGGGCGCTGCGTATGTTGCTTCAAGAAGATGTTTCTGTGGGCTGATTAAGATTCGTGGACGTGGCCTGCTGATCAGGTGGGGAGACGGCCACAAGCCTTTCTTGTAACACGTTTCCCCCGAAGCTCACCTCGCTCGAAGCTCGGTAAGAGACAGACTGCTGGCTTTTATTTCAGAATTAATCTTGCTGATCCATAAACTCCAGTCCGTCTACTTGTGCTCCAAAACCTTGAGCCTGAGGGGAGGCGGAGTCAGGGAGAGGGGTTTAGCTTGCGTTGAGCTGTGGTCAGTTAGACAAAGTGGTAGATGTCTTTGACAAGATGCGTTTAGAATTTGCTTAATTGCTATTTGCTGTGATGTTCTGCCATCTGTACGGAAAGCTTCCATTCGGAGAGATCATCAAAACAATGTTTCTAGGTTTTATTGAGGGTCCTCCTCCCTTAAGCAAATACTGTTGCTGCTTCTTTCCGGATAACTATTTTCATTTATTGTGAAAACAAGCAAATACCTCATTTGTTGGAAGACAGCTGAGTCAGCAGTCCTGACAGTCACCTCTTTGCCAGCTTTTCATGGGAAATGGGGGATTTGATTTTCTTCCTCCTAAAAAAATACTGTCTGAAAAGATGAGAGCAGGGAACACCTGAGGATTTATGGATCATCACTTGACCTGAGAGGCTAGAAGGAGAGATTTGGAGTAGGGACTCAGGTCTTAACATTTTCAGACATGCCCCGTGAAACCAGTGGAGAAACCAGAGTAATTGTCAGAGTGTGGAAATCCCAACTGGGGATGGGCTATGTGGTCTCCAGTCCTAAGGAGAAAGCAAGTGGTAGAGAGCATCTTAGTAAAACATTACTATGTGCTGCTCATTTCAGCGTAAAATGGTGTGTGTGCTAGGCTGATCCCTTTATTTTTATTTTTTTAAGATTTTATTTCTTTTACAGAGTGAGAGGGCATCAGCAGAGGGGGGTTGGGAAGAGGAGTAGAGGAAGAGGAACAAGCAGACTTCGCCTGGAGCTCGGAGCCCAACGCGGGGCTCGATCCTACGACCCTGAGACCGGGACCTGAGCCTGACTGAGCCACCCAGGCACCCCTAGGCTCCTCCCTTTAGCTCTAAGTTGCTGTTGGAGTCTGACTGCTCCCTCCCCGCTGCTCTGTGTTTCTCTGTGTGTGCAGATACTGGAGGAATTGGGACAGGCCATTCTTGTACTACTTTAGGAGAAAGCTTCTCAATGTGCCTGTGAAATCTCATCCTGGGCATGCTCAGTCTTTCCAGACATTGTTGTTCCGCACTGGCAGAGATGTGACAGTGACCCTGCCCATGCATCTCATGTAGGGTGTCATGCCTGTTGGAGCTCTGCTGGACAGCTGCAGGTGGCCGGGGAATAGGAACGCTCCTGCCAGTGGCAGGCAGATGGTTCCTTGCTAGTTCTGTCAGTAACAAATGCTGTTCATACCAGTTGAGCAGTCTAGGAAAGAATCTTACCAGTCTCAGAGAGCCAGGGGAGATAGAGACAGATAGAGACAGCAGGCCCTGCTGCTCAGGGCCGGGGCCAGTCAAGGGCGGGGCTCCTTGCTGGGGAGCGTCTCCGTCAGCCATTACAGGGGGATGTTTTCCTTGTGCCACAGCATAAAGAGAGCAAGTAGTCCCTGAGAGCTAGGATGATACATAAAAGGGCAAGTGATATGTGGTGGAGCAGAGTGCATTTGTACTTTTAAAATATGCATGTGAGATTATGTAGATTAATCGCCTGTTTAATAAGTGATTGCCAGAATTGTGTTAGAGAATTAATTGCAGGTAGCCTTCCCATCCACATGGAGCCCTACACAATTAGCGTCCTGCATGTAGCTGGGAGGCCGGGTGCGGGTACAGTTCTGTTGCTTACTAGTTCTGTGTAGGCATTTAGCTCTTCTAAGCCTCAGTTTCATTTACCTAAAATGGTGACAACAACCAGCCCAAGGGTTGCTTTCAAGATTAAATGAGATGATTGTGTGTATTAATAAATTTTAAAATGCCTGGTACTTAGTAGGCAGTTAGTAGGCAGTGTCTGCTGTTGTATTATGGCCAAAATATGATCTTTGGGAATACGCTTCACAAATCAGGTGTCTTGGATCTTTTCCTGCATTGTTTTTTGCTGAGCCTAGAACAGTGCCTGGCATGTGGTGGACGCTTGGCACTTATGGGTGTATGGAAGGATCAGGGGAAACTTAGAGGGCAAATATTCTCCCCATTCAGTGACCTGAGGAATGCATGTTTGGAAGGGAACAGCTCTAGTGTTTTGAATGAAGGTGGGAACCCTTGGAATGCCTGTGCCTGGTTTTCCCCGACCCAGTTCCCAGAGATTCCCAGAGAACTCCACCTGGGTTCTCTGGGCTTAGATTTTTGCTGCCGCTCTCCTCCCCATACACACCCAGCTTCCAAAAGTATTTGGGAAAGAAAACTCTTTTTATTTTTATTTTTAACATAGGAGAGAGAGGCTAATATTTACAAAAGAACTTCAATAGAAATAGACCCCAATACACACACACACACACGCACACACACCCCCCCTCCTCACCCCACACATGATTTAAATGTATGTGTATAAAAGGGGACTTCATAAATCAGTCTGACAAATCAGTCTGAACAGAAATCAATCTGAACTGGATTATTCTACAATATTGGTGACATAATTGGTTTGAAATTTGCAAAATATTTATTGAGGGTGGCACCTGATAGAATATACCCAAATTCCACATGATTAATAAAGAACAACAACAACACGATCCAACACTAGAAAAACTAGAAGAAAATAGAATGTAATATTTATGAACTCCCTGGAGGACAGATGACTTTCGAGGACTAGGAGTGATCAAGGGACTTGAGTACATAAAATAATCTCATGTGAAAACAAAACATAACCAGAGTAGGAAACTTACTTGCAGCCAGTATGATCAAGTATTAATATGTGTCTTATGCCAAGAGCTTATCCAAGTTGATAAATAGTAGATAAATGGGAAAAAAAGAGAGTAGATAGTTTGGAAGAAGTGGAGCTGATAAATGTCTGGAAATAGGTCAATCTCAGTAGAATCAAATAAATGCAACTAGAAAGAAGCTACTATTTTTATGTACTAACCTTGAGAAAAATCAATGAAAACGATACTTGGGCTGGCAAAGATATAAACAGTTGTACATTTTTGGTTGCATTGTAAGTTAGTGTGAAACTTTTGGAAAGCAGTTTGACAGGCAATCCCTAGATCAATGTGTATCTAGTGATTCAGTGTACCACTTCTGGGAATTTGTCCTAAAGAGCTAGTCCAAAAAGGAACTCATCCACCCACAAGATGTTTGTGTAGTTTTATTTGTAACAGTGGGAAATTGGAGGCGTTCTTAAAAGCTAAGGGAGTGAGATACATCTCCTGGATGAATTATGACATCATTAAAAGTGATTTTGAACATCATGGTAACATGGAAAAATCTAATGTGTTATGAACTGAAAAATAGGAATAAAAATCTTATATACAAACTGACTTCAGCTAAATGTGTATGAATAAAAAAGAAATACATAATATAAATATTTCATATTAGAGGGATGGTGCTAACATTTTGTTATTTGTTTTATAATTTCAAATGGCATATATTTAAGTGATTATCATTGCCAAGGGTAATCAGAAAGAAGAAATTACAGAGAACACAGACATATAATTATGAGTTCACTGCGTGACAATTGCTAGCTACCTAGTAACCACAGCAGGTATGCTATAAGGGTCCATAAAAGGGAACGGGAAGTGGCATTGTTTTCTACACTATTTCAGGGGGAAGGCAAGGTTAATCTGATTTCAGGTTATCAGATTAACCCCCATAGGTTAATCTGAGCTGTACTCACATCTAGACAGGAGAGTGGGTGCTTTAAGAATGAAACATGAGAGACTATGGACTATGAGAAACAAACTGAGGACCTCAGAGGGGAGGGGGTGGGGGAATGGGATAGACCGGTGATGAGTAGTAAGGAGGGCATGTATTGCATGGTGCACTGGGTGTTATACGCAACTAATGAATCATTGAACTTTACGTCGGAAACCGGGGATGTACTGTATGGTGACTAACATAATATAATAAAAAAACATTAAAAAAAAAAAAAAGAATGTATCATGGCAAGTGTGTGGGACCTGTAGCTCTTGGCCTTCCCAGGCTCATCGGGCTGTTCAGGTTGGTGAGGCGAGGAGCATCTGTTGTGACTTACCAGGTTTCTACTGTTGTCACTGCTAATGAGGTCCTACTTAGCACCTGGGTAGTTAAGTGGCCCTGAAAAACTGAGAGGATAGATGTGGGCACAGGAGGTAACTGAAGGATCCTCAGGTCTCCGAGACGCAGACTTCGTTTGTGCATTACAAGCTTACATACTTACTGAGTTGGCATCACTGACCTTGTGGTTTACTTGTCAGTATCTTGAACCTAGCTATAAAAAGGCCAACCCAATTAGTTAGAGAAGGGGATTGGTTAACTTGGAACTATATCCAGTCCTCATATGGACCATTTTAAAGCCACTGGGAGTGTCATGCCCCCAGGCAGTACCCCTGACTCCAGAATTCTGTTAGTCACTACGTGGCCCAAGCTAGATTGTGGGTGGCTGAGTTCAATTAATCACCATCTCCGGATAGTGTATGTGATGTTTCTGTTGCCTTTTCTTTCTTTCTTTTGTTCGTTCTTTTTTTTTTTTTTTGCCAAGAAGGGTAGCCACTTGATTTAGTGTTCCATTTCAGAATAATATAATGGAATAAGGGCTTTATGTTCTGTTGGGTTCATTTCTGTAAGAATTTATCGTCTGAGTGATTGAAAGCCAAACTGCCTCACGGAGTGTTCCATGAAAACATTGAAAGGACTAAGCAGTCCTTTGTGGTATCCTCAGAACCAAACAAAACACCTTAAGAGTGCCAACCATCAACACAGCAGAGGCCTTCAGTACAGAAAAGGACATGGGGGAAAGGTGTTCATTTCTTTTTAAAATAGCTTCTAAAAATAAAACCCTGTTTCCTGCAATGATGTGTATGTGTAGGAGGACAAGAATTAGAAGGAACAGAATATTCTAGTGGTTCGATAAAATATTTTGAGGCAAAATAAACGTGAGAGCTCTGGGCATTATTCGAGCTTATTGTCTATTCTAAGTGACAGTATTTATAATGATGTTATGTAGACTGCCTCAGGTCCCATTTTGGAATGAGATAGATAAAAATGAACACTGAAGATGACAATTCCAGGATGTAAGTGTGTCAAAATGAGCATACTGTGTCCTGTAGATTCCTAGGAAGAGTTTGGGCAGACGAAAGGAGGTGAGAATGTTTTGGTGAGGGGGTTCAATTGATGTTTTAGGATTTGCAGCATGGAATCCTGAATCCAGTTTCTTTGAATAAAGCTTAGACTGTTCTATAATTTATAATCCAGTTTATTCGTTACCTGTAAAGGATTAGGGGACTTTTGTTCTCAGTGTATGTGAAATGCCTACTAATGAGCTGTGGAGCAAAACCAACCAAACAAAAACTTTTAAAAGGCTTCTCTGGTGTATTTTTTACGCCACTTAATATATTTTAAACAGGTCCTAAACTGATTAAATGAAAGATAATATTCGTTAAATTAATAGCTAAAGACCATGAATCGAAACCCGATGATGGTAGTTGCAATGACCAAATTAAATGAAAATATTTAAAAGGTGTGGGTCTGAAATTGTGCTTGATCAGGAAGTTGTAGGGTTTTAAAGTCAATGAACAAAAATATCGCACTTAGATTGCTCGCACCTGAGAGACTTGCCAATTACTTCCATATCAGGCGTTTTCACTGTAGTCCTCTCCTGGGGGAAGCAATTGGCCGATTCCCCAGGGAGGGAGAAGTGTGAGTTGGTGATGGGCAAGTATGAACCATGGTTGTAAGTCTGATCAACAGTGTCTTTTCATCGTATTGTCCTTTTATTATTATTATATATATATATTTTTGCACTTATGCACATAGTTCACAGCTGCCAGTAATTGAAGTTTTTGGTCAGTCTAGACACAGCAAGTCTTTAAGAATATGAAACCAGGGGCACCTGGGTGGTTCAGTCGGTTAAGCGTCTGCTTTCGGCTCAGGTCATGATCCCAGGGTCCTGGGATGGAGCCCCGCATCGGGCTCCCTGCTCAGCGAGGAGCCTGCTTCTCCCTCTCCTCCGTGAGCCTGCTCTCTTGCTACCTCTGTCTCTCTCTCAAATAAATAAAATCTTAAAAAAAAGAATATGAAACCATATTGTGTGCTTGACAAATTTCTGTGGTGAATATAACCGCAGATGTGCGTGTGTGTGTGCACGCGCGTGTGCGTGTGTGTGTGTGTGTGTGTGTTTAGCAGCTCACACTGCCTGTGAAGCAGTTGGTCGTTTAAGGAGCAAATCTGAATGCGCATAAGAAATATAAGTACAGATTCCAGGGTCTGTCCACTAAGACACTGGTTCAGTAGCTCTGGGTTGGGGGGTTCAGGAATCTGCATTTCTAGTAATTACTGTTGAAGATTGGGCTGCAGGTGACGTGAAGGCCCATGATTTAAAGAGACATCACTTTAGAGTCTTGAACACCAAGCTAATGGAGTCCCTTTCATTTTCATTCTGGTTCTAGTTCTTTCCCCAGTCCTCTGGGTGAGAACCTCATTCATGCGTCAGACTCAAATTAAAGCAATGAAACTCTCAAAATATGAAATCTTCATATTAAGTTGGCCAACTGCCATGCAGTTCTCAGCCATTTGTGCTTCCAGGCGTGACTTTATGATTCCTCTATAAGTGCTCCATAATGAGGGGCCGAGCTTAGTTATGCAAATTGTTTTAGCACCGAGTATCCACCATGGGCTGCGCGTTTTAGATGGGGAGAAAATGTAACCCGTGCTGTGTAACATTCAGGATTTTGGCCTTGGAATCTCCTATACCATGAGATGGATTATGGCATTTCTAGGATACTCCCCTTAAAATGAGCCCATTGATCGGGCTGGCGCAGAAAGAACAGGGCCAACGGGGACAGACCCTTGGGTTTTCCCCATGGTGACATTCGGGGGAGGACAGGGCGCCCTAGAGTGATGGCCTCTTGGATGCTCAGCTGCTGCTGCTCTTTGTAATGGTTTTTCTCTTGTGATTTCCTTGACGAATGAGCCAAACTGTTTTCTTGAAAACAAAACTGGAAACAAAGCATCTGAAGCTGTTGGAGAACTCTGCTTGGAGTTTGGATTCTTACTTTTCTTCATTTCAAAAGCCAATAAAATGGTTTCTGTTGCTGTTGTTGTCACAAGTGTAATGCAGGAGGAGGGGCGTCCTCCGACGGTGCGTTTAATTTTTCATGAGGAGTGCATTTTAGTGCTTCCCCAGCTAGGTGGTTCTGATGCTAATTAGCGAGAAGAGGTTCGCTCTCTGCCCGGGAGCACATGTGTGCACTGCATTTTGTGCCCGTGGACGAGAGAGTGGCTGCTGCTACTGGTCCATTTACCGCACCAGTTCCTGTTTTGATCTTGTTTGAGCTTAAATGTTAATTTAACCACAGCTCATCTTAAGCTGGGTGACCTTTTTTTTCCTCTGCTGCTGCTGAAATTCAGATGTTTGGAGCACCATCTTCCTGAACTTCAAACAGTTGGGAAGCACAAGCGATTATCGCAGTTGCAGGTAAGGGCGTGATGGGAACAAAGAGCACTGTGCTGCCTCCTGCTTCTTGGCACGTGGCTTTTTATGAGTTTGATTATCGATCCCTATGGCCTCTGTGCTTCTTGAGTGCTAGAAACTATGGGTTGGAAATATTCTGTATTAAAATACTAAAATGACTGATTCTAGTTCTCAGCTCAGTTTTAAAATTTATTTTTAAATGGTTTGGAGCAAATACTTAAATTTATTTTAAACCCTCTTCACATATTTTTTATTTTAAAGATAGTTTTATATAAGATTGAGAGAATGGCCACAAAAAATGGTTTTTAGACAAACTGTGTAATTTTCATTTTAACTTGTAGTTTTAATTTAGCCTTTATTTTTGGTTGAATGCTAGACATGTCTTTCTGTCTTGTATTATTTGACACAAGGATTGATAGAAGGATTATTGGCTGTCCTTCTGTATATGACTTCCGTGACTGCATTTTAAAGTTTCTACATCCTCCTTTTAAAACATATTTATAGTTGAGGATTGATTGAAATTGAAGAATGAATTTTAAAATGCAAGTAAAATTTTTAAGGATAGTAACAGGATCAGGAATGAATCAAACTGCAATATCTTCTATCTGCTACCTGAGCAAATGTTCAAGTTACATAAATTATCCCTAAATCCCTGTAAGCCAAGGAAAACATAGGTAAAATCTTAAATCATGCCTTCTGTACTTAGTGGTAGATGGTATGTGTAGGAGGGCGATGGAGAGGGAGAGAACGTGTCAGCCTGATCTTCTGTAAGACGATTACCAAGAACGGCCAAATGTTTTGCTTCTAAAAGACCTTTGTTCTTTTATATTAAGCAATGATGCCTATCTTTGCTACTATTAAATAAAACTTGCTTGTGTCTCTAACCCTTCAGGGCATGTAACCGAAGCTCTTTTCCTTTTCTTTCTACTCACCCCTTTATATTTGGTTTACTGTAGATTTTAAAGTTTAAGGGACAATTATAAGAAAACAAAAGGGGAGGCGCTATACTGATCAACAACACAAAGTGAAAGTTCTAGACCTGCTAAATGTAGCCAGGTGCTTCTGGAGAAAGAGAAATGTCATTCAGAACGTCAATAAATCACTTAAACGAAGTTTCACCATTGATTTTCTTATCTTTTCTGCCAAATAATCACTTTGTATTACTTAGAAAAAATCCAGCGGGAGGAAGGGTTAGTGGTTTTCATACTGGAATACTCGTGTTGTATTTCAATTCTGTGATATTTAAATTCTCTTGTAACTCTCACTCCATGTGTGTGGGTTTCCTTCAATAATGAGGTGAAGAATATTGGAAGTTACCATATGGGGCAGGGAGTGTGGTTTTCTCGTAAGCCGATGGCTGGGATTCCAGCAGAGCGGCTCTGTTTAGCTGTCATGAGGACGTAGGCCACCTTCGTGCCTGTGTCCCATGCTTGCTGTTTTGTGACAGTGATCGGCTGTTGCAGCTTCGTTTCTGTTTCCTGAAATACTAGTAGAAGGACCCAGGGGGGCAATTGCAAGTGCCAAGCCTTTTCTGCACAGCTGTCATCACCGAGATAGGTACTGTTGGCTCTGACGCCAGGGCCCTGGTGGTTTGAAGTCCGGGACAGCTATGATCCTCCGAAGGAAATCCCAAAAAGACCAACACAGATCGTCAACTGCATAATTTTTGTACCTACTTCTCAGAAGTTCAAAGCAGTTTCTGTTCATATCATTTATCTTTGTAACAAAGGGACCACAGGGCTACTTTAAGGAAAAAAGGAGGAGGAAATGGATGTTTCCTGGCATTTTCTCCCAAACTAAGAACCTAGTCAGTTTTAGATGTTCATTTTAGCTTACTCAGGTAGAAATTCACACTGCACTATGGTAATGGGTAATTCATTAGCTTAGAGCCATGTTATTGTGGATGACAGGTTCATCTGTTTCTTGTATTGGAACCTGTATTTCTGTGGTGGTTTAACATTCACCCAGAGTCATCAAGAGGTACCGTAATCAGTGACAACACTGATGGCTTCCTATTCGCTTATGCTGGACTTCTAGTAAGCTCTTCTCTCATCTTTAGGGGTTGGAGCTGCAGAGGGAAAAACGGTGACTCACCCCCAGTTGTTATGCTGTTGGCCCTGGGTTCCATCTGCCCAGGGTGTTCCTTCCATTCAGTTTGCTACTGTTTGCTACTGCTTATATCGCTCCTGGTGCGAGACTTCCATTCACTAGTAGGACTCAGAATTTACAGAGGGAAGAATTGGAATAGGTCAGTGCATCTTTAACTTTTTTTTGGATTTTAGGGACTAGATGGTCCAGGGGTTATTTTGCCAACCAGGTAAGTTAAAAAGAAAGACTCCTCATTATCTACCATCATCACCACCTGTAGAGAGCTCATAAAAGAAAGGACATTTTAACCTCAGAAAAGTAGGAAAGCTGTAATCTCAGACTATCAGTCCTTTAGAGATGGATTAAATTCAGCTTTAGAAGGAGTTCACTACATGTCTTTTTTTAAAAAAGTCACCATAGGTTGATTGATAAAAACTTTATTTTAGACCAGAGTTGGGGAAGCATTGGGCAGCGTGATTTCTAGGACTCCTCTCAGTGACCCCGTTCCATGACTTACATGTGTGCAGGATGCTCTTGGTCCCTATTAGCTCCTGGGTGCAGGCAGGAAAAAGAAGGTTGGTGATCCTAAGTGCAGTACAGAAGACTCTCTTCCAAGACCACACAGATGTCATGTTTACACAAGGTTGATTTGATTATCTACAGATCGGCTGCAAATCCTTCTCCAAGGGAAGACACATTTAGAGCTGTTCAGGGGCTCTTTAGAATCTTGACCCTGGCTCCAACTCCTATGTTGGTTGGACCTCACTCCCTTAACTTGCTCTGGGTTTCTCAGTCCTCAATGCTAAGTAATTAAAGCTGACTCTCCCAGCTTCCAGTGAGCTTAGTTGGATAGCTCGTTCTTCAGATGACTTCACATTGGCGTTACTCATAGGACCCTTTCAAAGCTATTAAATTCCGGTTCATTTTAATTGGCCCTTAAAGTGCCTTTACAATCACCAGACTTTCGTTGGTCCATTTGTAAATCAGTTATTAGCATAAAGAAAGACCCTTTTCTCTTTCAGTAATATTCACAGGGTTTTGTGAAAAAGCAGTCGTAAAACCAAAAGCTAACGGAGCAGATCCCTGTATTTTATGTGACTTTAATGTGCAATGTAGGAGCTGTTTTGGTTATTTCAGGTATTTAAATTACTTCAAAATGTTCACTCTTGGGCTGATGTAGACTTTGATTTCTTTACATACTAGTAAAAAGTCACGTGGAATATTATTAGATTAAAATTTTGACTTTAAAATGAAACTTTGGTCTTAAGGAGGAAGCCAAATCAAATACCTCTTATTGTTTGAGTAATAAAACAAAAACAGCCTTGATGTTATTTCCATTATTCAGATGGTTAGACAAATGGCTTCATGGGGAGAAGTAGACAGATGACAAATGTGGGAGGAGGAAGGAAGGCCCGCTGGACTGGAACTGCACATCACAGCCTCTGGCCTCTTCTTCCGTCAAGGTCCCTGCTGGGCTGTTCACCATCTCCTTGCATGGGTGATCCTCAGTTTTCAGTAACCATGCCTCTGGTAGTGATTCAGCTTGTGGATTGGTTGGGATTTATCAAATTTGGTTTGATTTGCCATTGGTGAAGGACAGTGGCTAGAAAGATATAGGAGTTTGGGCAGCACAGGAGAGAGATTGTAGAGGGACATGACATGGGGATTGTCGGGAGGAAGCATGTGACCTGATTCATGCTCTAAAAAGATGACTGTGGTTGTGCGTGGACAGTAGACTATAGAAAGTCCAGCGAGGAGGCTCTTGGACGAGGAGTCTAATATGAGATGGGTGATGACGGGCGGCTGAGGAAGGCTGGGCAAGTTTAGAATATGTTTTGAGAGATGTGTGTTGATGGATTCTAGGGGGGTGTAGAGGGAAGAGAGGAATTGAGGGGCATTCTTAGGTTTTTGTCCTGAGCAATTGTGTCGATGTGATGCTCTTGACTTGGTTGGGGAAGATTTGGAGAACAGTAGGGTTTGGAGAGAAAACCAAAAGTTTTGTTTTGGATGTATTAATTTTGAGATTCGTATTAGCCATCTAACGGGAGACCTGAGGGGCATAAGCAATACTTGAAGAGTTAATGGCTGTGAATTTTCCAAGTCTGATGAAAGACATCATAGATTCAAGGACTCCACAAACCCCAAATCCCCCTCCCTTAGAAAAGTAGAAGTGAAAACTGATAGGTGACTTTTTGAGAGAATTGGTAAAAGCCAGAAGACAATGTACTGATGTGCTTAAAAAAACTAAAGGGAAATAAATACCAACCTAAAATTCTTGATCTAGTGAAAACAGCCTTCAAAGACAAAATAAGGACATTTTTGGACAAATGAAAACTTTAAAAAATGCATTGCCAGCAGACCAAAATGAAAGTATGGAGATATAGGAAGGAACGGTATATTTTAGTGACACATATTTGAGATTCTTGAACATGCCATGAGGGAACATTGACTCCTATCAAATTCAGGAGGGGCTTAGCTAGGTAGTTCTTTTTTGGAGTCTCTTAGGTGGTCGTGGTCATGCATTAGCTGAGGCGGCAATCATCTGTAGCCATGCCTAGGCTGGAATGGCTCATTCGTATGCCTGTTTCTCTGAGGCCTCAGTTGCTTCCCATATGGGTCCTTCTGTGAGGGTGCTTGAATGTCCTCATGGCACAGTGCCCAGCCCTCTCAAGAGCAAGTGTTCCAAGAAACCAAGGTAGAAGCTACAATACCTTTTATGACCTAACATCAGAAGTCCCCATACTGTCACTTCCACTGACCGTTAGTCCCATGAGACCAACTCTGGTTCACTGTGGGGTGGAACTCTACAAGGACAAGAACACTAGGAGTCATAGGTCACTGTGAGCAGTTTTGGGCGTTGGATACCACATAAATTATCCTTTCTTTTTTTAATTTATTGTGAAAACTTTGTTGTAAGTGGGTTCACTCTGAGGGCTCTTGGTTTAGTATCAATTATCCTGAGGTAAGTAGGGTCTCCCAAACTGTTCTTTTGTAGAAGTTCTTATCATAATTGTAATTTACACATATTTATGAGGTTATTTCATTGTCTCCCCCTCAAGACTGTGTTTTATGAAGGAAGGATTCAGTGTACTCCCACCAGCCAGCACAGTGGCACAATACCTAGCACATAATAGGTGCTCAGTAAAAACGTATTAAGTAAATGAATACATGAATCCAGTTGAACTTACTTGTTCTTTGCTGGAGAAACTCCAAACTTAGATTAAATAGATTCAATTTTTGTTTTGTTTTTATTATCCAGGATATGCCCTTACATTGCTGTTTTACTAAGCCTATGTGTTGAGTGTTCTGTAGTCATGTTACTGTTTAATTTTTAAAGGATTAACTTAGTCTGTGCTACTGTGGAAGGAAAATATACGCTGTAGGTAAATACGTGCTATTGGATTGATATGGATTTAGCATCTTCTCTGGGAGAAAATTGTTCAGCTGAATTCTGTAATTGATCACTTGTTGTCACTCAAGAATATTGATGACCATTTCAACAACTTGGGGTTAGTAAGAAAGATAAAACTGTATCTTTGAATGAAAAAAATAGGTTTCTGTTTACTGAGGTTAAGAATATATCAGTAAGGATTTACAGCTTTTTTTAAGTGATTATTTTGTGGGTTTGCTTATTGTAATGTTCTAGAATGTTTTATTCATCACTTGTTTTGCCTACTAAAACCTGTTTAAAACTTTTTTAATTTAAAAATTGATGAGACTTGGATGGGTGGCAGAATGCCAGAAAGGCCCCCGTTCCTACAGCTGCCTGTGTACTGTTATTCTGAGATGCTGGATTGAAATCTTTTAGCTAACAGCTGAAACATGACTCTCTCAGGAGGATTTTAGCATTTCTAATCTTTCCCCCCATCTCTGCCTTCCTTCAGAATTAAGGAGCCCATTTTGAATATTGGGTCAGTGTCTGTGTGCCCCCCTAGATTATACATCCTGAAGCAAAGAGGCTATGTCTTCCCTTCAAGAGTTGCCAACCTACATATGCTTGCATAAGAACATCTAGTTCAGATTAGTTAAATCATGAGATTTATTAGCCCACATAAATGTGGAATCCTAAAGGTAGGGTAGGATTGAGTGTGATATCATCTAGAAGTTCCAGCCACGTTTCCGTGTGGATGTCTTGGCTCTGCCCTCCTCCAGATCCTCCAGCCACCCTAGGGATGGGGGCAGCAGTTCCCAGCCTCTCATCTCAACATATTGTCCAGATGAAAAGAGAGCTACTTCTTGGAGGTCCCACAAGATCAAGGAAAGTCTTTTTCAGAAATCCCCTGGAAAGCACTCTCTGTGTGTCTTTGGTCTCGGTTGAGTCACAGGCTCATTCCTGAACCCATCTTTGGTAATAGGAGTGGGATTATCTTTGGGTCAGTCAGGACCACCCATGGAACTAGGAGTGGGGACAGCTTCTGCAGGGGATGCATTGGAAGAGAGGCGAATACCTGAACAAAATCAGGGTTTTATTAGGAAAGAGGTGAATGACAAAAGCAGTATCCCTTACGCTTCCTGTTATGTCCCCAGGACTTGAAACAATGCCTGGCACATAATAGATTGTCATTAAACATTTATTAAATGAATTTGCTCTTTTATCTTCTGGTTTCATTTCTCAAACTCTTGTTTGCTTTTTAAAAATAATTAATTAATATCATATTCTTTTTTTTTTTTAAAGATTTTATTTATTTATTCGACAGATATAGAGACAGCCAGCGAGAGAGGGAACACAAGCAGGAGGAGTGGGAGAGGAAGAAGCAGGCTCATAGCAGAGGAGCCTGACGTGGGGCTCGATCCCACAATGCTGGGATCACGCCCTGAGCCGAAGGCAGACGCTCAACCGCTGTGCCACCCAGGCGCCCCCTAATATCATATTAATTCTTTATTGAAGTATAGTTGACACATGTATTTGCTTTTGTTTCCTGGGAACAAACAGTTATACGTTACTTGTTACTGTCTTTTTTTTTGCATTCTTACTTTTAAATGCTATTTTTAAAACATTTAAATAGCCTGTTGCTACTTCATGATGAATAGAATCATTAAAAATAATTTATGATTAAAACAATTTGATAGGTATCTGTTTAGATAATTTTGCTAGCATATCCCAGGCTAAGGGCTCATTTTTAGTAGAACTAAGAAAGTAAACCTGATCCATTATTTATAATTTGTAAGCCAGTGGAAGTATAACAGAGAATGTCGTATTATAATGATGGCGTATGTAGGAACCATAAAATCCCACATTACTTGTTGACACTTGCTCGGTTAAAAGAAGTGAATTTAGTGTGAGATTACTGTAAATCCTGTAAGTAATGTAGTGATGATGTTGCTTTAGTAAATGAATCTGTGAGAAGATACACAGAAGCTTCCCACTGATGTGTAGTAATATGGGCACATGCATATTCTATCTCCCACTGTCGTAAAGTGTAATTAAATTCTTACATTGCTGAGGCCATTGTTGGGTTACTTAAAATAAATGTAGTATTCAGAGAGTAGATTGTTCTGTAGGCAGCACAGGCCTCAGAGGTCCTCCTCACCACGTCTCAAAATGCGTTTTCTTTGCATTCGGAAATGAAGCTACTGGCCTTCCGAGTATGGACCATGGCCTCTGTGTTTTCTCTAGTTATGGTGCAAGATTTGCACTTGATCCTTCGAGTAATGGCTGGCAGATGAGGGTGCATGCTTTGTTGCTCTGAAAGATTTTAATTGGCATATGTGAAGATCAAACCTACTTTTTGGGGGCCTTTAGCATAAAGGCCCAGAACTTTTTCAAACATTGAGGTTGTGGCTTAAAAAATAATGCATTTTCTTGACGTGTCTGGTGGTGGATAGGAAAACTCAGGTGGGATGGCTTTTTCCTCGGATCACCTCTGGAACCAGTGGGAAATAAAGTTTAATTACTATTTAAAATGTACTTTTCTTTCCCCCACTTTCATGTTCCTGTGTGTTGTTAATCCCAACTAGGACATTCAAATTTAGAACCTAAATGTAGGGTCGTATAGTGTTAAAGGTGGGACAGGGTCAGGGCACCTGGGTGACTCAGTCAGTTAAGAGTCTGCCTTTGATTCCGGTGTGATCTCAGGGTCCTGGGATCCAGATCCCTGCTCAGTGAGGAGTCTGCTTCTCCCTCTCCCCCTGCCACCTCCCGCCCTGCATGCTCTCTCCTTGCCTCAAATGAATAAATAAAATCTTTAGAAAAAAATTGGGGCAGGGTCTGTGAGGTACCATTTTACTTCTTAGAATGCATGTTTCATTGGTTCCCATTAGACTTCTCCTGGACCATTATTTCATGTACAAGTGAAATGAATCCTTGATGTTGAAGACTTGACCTGGGGGCTCCCCTTATATGAATACATTCTTGAAATGTTGCTGCAAATCCAAGAAAGTGGATTATCTCCTAGACAGGGTGTATTGTCCTGTGTGCTTTAAGAGAGAGTTTTCAATGATCTTCATTGAATAATAGAGTCCCTTGATGATCTAGCAGAGGTTGAAAATTGATTGGAATGAGAACTCTCTGAAGTGAAATGAAAGAATTTCCTTTTAGTGTTGAGTGCCCAATGGCCATTGACCATACACCAGTAGGGGTGTATCTAAGCACCATTGGCATTGTTATATGGTTTTCAGGGTCAGTGCTCAAAAACCCATGAGAGGAAGACAGAGAAGGTAGAGGTGGATGAATTGATTCAGGTGAGAGGCGCAAGGGGGCAAGAAGGTGAACGTATTTGTACTAAAAATATGTGAAGTGATAGATCATGGGGTTGAGGCAAAGAAATGAAGCTAGGAGGAATATGATATATTGAAAGAAGACAAAGATTCAGCTACTGAAAGCCTCCACCATTTTCATCAGACATTTAGGCACCTTTTGCTGAAATTTTATTTCACCAACATTTGGACTTGACATTTCTGTTGAGCACATTTTGGTTAACAATATGATTTAAGGAAGAAGTGTGTATTCATTGTATTTAATTCATTGTGTTTAAATCTGTATTCATTGTGTTTAATTCACACCAACTCTGAAAAATGAGAAAAAAGCACTTACGTTGGTGAAATGGAAATCTTATTTTCCTCCTTTCTGCTTGTTATTATTTCCTATTTGCATATTACTCCAGGCTAATGAGAAAATATAAAATATATTTTATCAAGATCAGAATAAATCTAGCAAGTTCGATCCCTGAATATTTATGGAGCACAGCAGTAAATGAATAGAGTAGAGCATTAATAAAGTTGGTTGTTCTATCTTGGATTTTGTGAACTGGAAAAGCAAAGTCCAGGACTCATGGTAAATACTCTGACATATTCATGCTAACAGCTCAGATGGTAACACTGTATTTATCCACCAAAAAGCAAAGGTTAGAAGAAAAAGAAAATTAAATATTAAAGATCTATGTATTTTATGATAGGAAAAAATAAACTTTAATGTAACATGTGCATATTTTGGGAAATTTGGGAAAATATATAAAAAGGAAAAGAAAAACTAGCTGCCATTGGTTATACTACTCAACAATAATCACAGATTATATTTTGAGTATTCTATCCCACATTTTGTTTTTCTGTGCATAGATTTTTTCCCCTTTTATTATGGGGCTATTTTTAGTAAGTTTCAACCATTTGTATTTCTTGAAATATTAGGTGGACAGTTTAAGGAAAGATGACAGTTTCACATGGCTAATAGTACAGTATGGTTTATTGCTGAGAGAAGTCTTATGAAATAAAGGTTGAGTTCTGGAATTGACTATAATTGCATATTTGTTTTTATAATTAAATATTTTTGATGGAACTATGGAGTGCTTATAGAAATGGAAAGGATCTAGAACAGCCAAAATGATTTTGAAAAAGAATATAGTTTAAGGACTTACACTACCAAATTTGGTATTGGCTTAAGGATGGACATAAAGATCAATGGAAGAGAAAAATACAGTCTAGAGATAAGCCTATACGTTTGTGGTCAATTGAGTTTTGACAGAGGGGCCAGAGTATTTAAATGAGGGAAGGAAATCTTTTCAACAAACATTGCTTGAACAATTGGATATCCACATGCAAAACAGGGAACTTAGACTTGTATCTCATACCAAACATGTAAATTATCTCAAAGTGAATCGTGGACCTAAACGTAAGAGTTAAAGCTGTGAAACTCCTAGAAGTTTCCTATTGTGTGTGGCCTTGCACTAGAAAAGATTTCTTAGATACGACCTAAAAAGTATAACCCATAAAAGAAAACATTAATATATCAGACTTCACTGAAATGAAAAGCTTCTGCTTTTCAAAAGACAGCATAAGGAAATGAAAAACAAGCCACAATTAAAAACTTTTGCTCTGAAAAATATATTTTTAAGAGGATGAAAAGACAAACTCCAGACTAGGGGAAAGTATTTCTAAACATACCAAAAAATGGACAATGTCTAGAATATATAAAGAGCTCTCAAAACTCAACAGTAATGAACATGTAATCCAATTTGAAAATGGGCAAAGTGCAAAGACATGAACAGACCGTATAGACATTTCATTGAAGAGGATATACAGATGGCACATAAGCACATGAAAAGATCTTCACATCGTTAGCCATGAGGAAAATGCACATTAAAACTACAATGAGATATCTCTGCATACCTATCAGAATTACTAAAATAAAAATAGTAACAATACCAAATGCTTCTGAAAATGCACAAAAATTGGATCACAGATATATTGCTAGTAGAAATATAAAATGGTGTAGCCACTCCAGAATCCAGTTTGGCAGTTTCCTGTGGCACAACATGTGTTCATTGTACAGCCCAGCGATTGCAGTATTGGATATTTACCCCAGAGAAATGAAATCTTACATTCACACATAAACCTGTACACATATGTTCATGGTAGCTTTATTTAGAATAGCAAAAAAGTGAAAACTGCCCCGATGTCCTTTATGGGTGAACGGTGTAGTAGTACGGCCACACCATGGAATACTACCCAGCAATGAAAAGGAACAAACGATCAATACGTGCAGCCACTTAGCTGAACCTCCAGAGGTTAAACATTCTATTAACACAACATTTTTAACATAATAAAAGTATGGAGGTGGAGGATAGATTAGTGATTGCCTGGGGTTCAGAATGTGGAAGAATGCAGCTATACAGGGGTGTTTTAATAAAAGCATCATTTATATTTTGCTTTTTATTTTGTTTTGCAGTGATTCTGTTTACATATATATGTATCTGTTTATATATACATTCTGTTTATATATATATTCTGGTATATATAAAAATATATATGGTATATATATTTGGTATATTTATATATTCTTGTATATATATATATATGTGTGTGTGTGTGTGTGTATTTCATCTGGTAAACATTAGTGAGAAAATTTAGTGAGAATACAGACTTTTGTGTTCAACCTGATTGAAAAACTTTCTTGGCAAGTGAATGATACCATGAGGCTAACAAGGAGGAGAACATTTATAGTATTTCCCTCTGTGGATAAAGGCGAGAACAAGGAGCTAACACTGATTGTCAACATTTTATTGAAGCCTGTGCTCCACCTGGGGCACCAGATACTCTTACGTATGCCCTATTTGGGGGGTTAAGTGTCCGCCAAAAGAGGAAATTGAGCCCCAGGAACATGTAGTGCTTTTCCCAAGGTTAGACAGCTGATGAATGATTAACTAGAATCTAGACTTGTTTGGGAGAGACAGCAAAGTGTGCACTATGAGCAGGCTTTGGGTCAAGCTTAGGAATATGACAGTCCCTTGAGAAGAAGTAGCATGACAGGTAAAAATGAACACTTCCATTTGGTCATGTTAAGCTTGAGATTACCCTCTTTCTTTCCTCTAGAATCCTTATTCTACTCTATCTTGTTAGTTAATTTTGGGGGGAGGTATTTGTTCATTCTTAATTTCCTCCCCAAAAGAACCTTCAAAAAGTAAGAACCTTGTTAATCGTGTTCTTTGTTGTATGTCTAGATTCTAGAATGCTGTTTGGCACAGAGTATATGCTCAATAAATAGTGAGATTTGTTGAAAAAAAAAAGGAATATGACAGTCTTCATCATCTTTATTCATCTTTAGCTCTAGATGGCCCTGATTTATAAGCAGGAAGTATGTACAGTACAGTCTTAAAGATGAATAGTAAATATTGTATTTCAGAAAGCGGATGAAGATCTACTGATTTGATATACATTCAATAAATATTTTTTGAGTCCTTAATTGGTCCCAGGATATATTTTGGGCAGTGGGGATATAGCTGTGGATAAACCAGATGAAAATCAAGGAAAATAAGTAAACTATATGTTTGCTAGGTAGTGGTAAGGGTTATGAATGTGATGAAGAGTGAGGCTTGCAGATGTGTTGAGGAAGGGCATTCCAGACAGAGGGAATGGCAGGTCTTACAGCCCAGAGATAGGCATGTGTCTCTGTGTGCATGGAACATCCAAGGAGCCAGTGCATCTGGAGCGCAGTGACTGAGTGGAGGCTGGAGGCAGTCGAGAATGAGGTCAGAAGAATATAGGGACCACATTGCAAAGGACCTCGTAGGCTGTTGTTAGGATTTTTGCTTGACTGCTTAAGATTGGAGGAGCCTGGAGGGTTTTCAAGTAGAAAAGTATTATCATCTTTTTTTTTTTTTTAATTCAGCCTTTATTTTTTTTATAATAATATTTTTTTATTATATTATGTTAGTCACCATACAGTACATCCCTGTTTTTTTTATGTAAAGTTTGATGATTCATTAGTTGCGTATAGCACCCAGTGCACCATGCAATACATGCCCTCCTTACTACCCATCACCAGCCGATCCCACTCCCCCACCCCCCTCCCCTCTGAAGCCCTCAGTTTGTTTCTCAGAGTCCACAGTCTCTCATGCTTCATTCCCCCTTCTGATTACCCCCCTTTCTTCATCCCTTTCTTCTCCTACCAATCTTCCTAGTTCTTATGTTCCATATATGAGTGAAACCATATGATAATTGTCTTTCTCTGCTTGACTTATTTCACTTAGCATTATCTCCTCCAGTCCCATCCATGTTGCAACAAATGTTGAGAAATCGTTCTTTTTGATAGCTGAGTAATATTCCATTGTATATATGGACCACATCTTCTTACTCCAGTCATCTCTTGAAGGGCATCTCGGCTCCTTCCACGATTTAGCTATTGTGGACAATGCTGCTATGAACATTGGGGTGCATATGGCCCTTCTCTTCACTACGTCTGTATCTTTGGGGTAAATACCCAGTAGTGCAATGGCTGGGTCATAGGGTAGCTCAATTTTTAACTTTTTAAGGGACCTCCACACTGTTTTCCAGAGTGGCTGTACCAACTCGCATTCCCACCAACAATGTAGGAGGGATCACCTTTCTCCACATCCTCTCCAACAATTGTTCTTTCTTGCCTTGTCGATTTTTGCCATTCTAACTGGTGTAAGGTGGTCTCTCAGTGTGGTTTTGATTTGAATTTCCCTGATGGCTAATGATTTTGAACATTTTTTCATGTGTCTGTTAGCCATTTGTATGTCTTCATTGGAAAAGTGTCTGTTCATATCTTCTGCCCATTTTTTGATTTGTTTATTTGTTTCTCGTGTATTGAGTTTGAGAAGTTCTTTGTAGATCTTGGATACCAGTCTTTTATCTGTAGTGTCATTTGCAAATATCTTCTCCCATTCCGTGGGCTGCCTCTTAGTTTTTTTTGACTGTTTCCTTGTCTGTGCAGAAGCTTTTGATCTTGATGAAGTCCCACAAGTTCATTTTTTCTTTTGTTTCTCTTGCCTTTGGAGATGTGTCATGAAAAATGTTGCTTTGGCCGATGTCGTAGAGGTTGCGGTCTATGCTCTCCTCTAGGATTTTGATGGATTCCTGCCTCACATCGAGGTCTTTCATCCATTCGGAGTTTATCTTTGTGTATGGTGTGAGAGAGTGGTCAAGTTTCATTCTCTTGCATGTAGCTGTCCAATTTTCCCAGCACCATTTATTGAAGAGACTGTCTTTTTTCCACCAGATGTTTTTTCCTGCTTTATCAAAGATTAGTTGCCCAAAGAGCCGAGGGTCCATTTCTGGGTTCTCTATTCTGTTCCATTGGTCTATGTGTCTGTTTTTGTGCCAGTACCGTGCTGTCTTTGTAATCACAGCTTTGTAGTACAGCTCGAAATCCGGCATTGTGATGCCCCCAACTTTGTTTTTCCTTTTCAACAATTCCTTGGAGATTCGTGGCCTTTTCTGGTTCTACACAAATTTAAGGGCTGTTCGTTCCAGTTCTTTGAAAGTATTATGTTCTGATTTAATTTTGAAAGGATCACTGGGGGCTTTGTGGAGAAGAGGCTGAGGGGCCTGGGAAGGAAGGAGGGAGCTGGTTAGAAGGCTGTGGCAGTAATGCAGGTGGGGTTACAGAGGCTTGGCTCAAGGCGGTGGTGCTGACCATGGTAAATGCTCAGATTCTGGTCAGATTTTTCAGACTGGGCCCATAGGACTGCTGATGGGTTAGAGACAAGGTAGACGAGAATGAGAGGTGTCAAAAAAGACTCCAAAAGGGAAAGAGATGGAGTTGTGTGTGTCCTTGGCTGAGGTGAGGCAGAGTGTGGGAGGGGTAGAGAGGGAGCTCAGTTTGGGGTGACCTTCCCCAGGGAAATGAGGTAAACCTGCATGCAGGTCCTCACTGTGGCACTTTTGAGTAGACAGAAGTAAATATAAAATGTGGTTCTTGCTCAGGAAGCTTGCTGAGAGATAAAGTATGTGCAAATTTAAAAAGTATATGAAGTGTGTGAGTGATACAGACCAAAGCTGTTTTCGGTCTTCAGATGAATGATCACCGTGGGCTAGAACAGTTTAGGAGAAGGCTAGCTTGGGCGAGGAACTGTTATTTCCCATGGCTGTGAAATCTCTGCAGGATTTGGCAGGTTAGAGAGCCAGGAAGCTAGCGCGGAGGGGCCTCAGGTTCAGAAGTCAGATGTCTGGGCTAGGGAGTAAGTCATGCTGGCCAACATGAGGGTTTGAGTTGGAGGTTGGTGGGTTGAGAAAGGCCTTGGGTTCCTGCCAGGGAGTTTGGCCTTCAGTTTGTAGATGGTATGCCATGATTGAAGGCATTTGATTTGTGTAGCTGACCTGGTTGGATTATTGCCTTGGGAAGTTTAACCATGCCCATTAGGTTTCCTAGAAGTAAGCCTCTTTGTTGTTTTAACCATGCTTGTTCTCTGGGTAGCCTCCTCATTGTTGACAATATTCTCCCTGATACACTTACCCCTTTTGCCCCTGGAGGCTCCTGACTCTTGATTTACCTCCGGTGTCTCTGATCACAGCTTTTTTCTTATTTACTCAAGAAATATTTGAGAGCCTGTTATGCGGCAAACCTCGTGCCAGACATGGAGGACAAAGCCAGGCAGGTCTAGTGGGGGAACAGTCAGGAAATAAATAATTCCACACACCACTGCATAATTTCAAGTTCGGTAAGCCCTGTGGAGGTAAGCTACAGAGCACTGAGAAGGGGGTCCAGAGTAAGCCCTCTGAAACCTGAGCACCTGGGTGAAAGGATGGGGGAAGCATTCTAGGCCAAGGGTGCGTGTGCCGAGGCCCTGTGATGGGAGCGAGCTTCATGCACTAGGACAGGAAGCAATGTCTAGTGTGAGGGAGTGTCCTCTGAGGTCTGTCCTTGATCTCTTCTCTCACACCACTCCCTCCCAGGGCTGTCATCTGGGCAGTGATGTCCCCCTCTTCCTTCTCTCGTAACCTCCAGACTTCCTCCCCAGGCATCTCCACCTGCGTGTGCTAAAGGCATGATTAAGTTAGCATGTCCCAAATCTGTGAAGTATCTGCTCCCTTGGCTGTTTCTCAGGGACAGTATAGACGCTCGGGGCTCTGCTGATCTTCTTGCTCCTCTCCTCGTCCCACACACCTTTCCACCCTCTCTTTCCTATCAAAACACAGCTCATGTGTTCCTCTTCTGCAAAACCTCCCCTATCCATTTAATCCTACCCCTGTCTTCTGTGGCAGAACAAATTAATCCCGTGACCCTACAAAACCCATCCACTTCTCTGTTAATGCCACTGGTTTGTACTATTGACCATTGTGTGTTTGTGCTCTGAGTGGATTGAGTCTTTCTAGAGCTTAATTCCCTGGTGCCTTGCATGATATTTGGACTTACAGTTGTACTAAATGACTTTTATGAGCAGAATAAAAATAGTTATTGAAACACTGATGAAAATGCTCTCAATAGGACAGTGAAAGTGGAGAGAAAAGCAAGAGTCATGTCCTGATACAGAATGAGAGCACAGCAAATGAAGAAAACCCATCTATCTGATTTCCCCTTTGGCATCTTAATCAGAGATGCTGTCGATTGTTATTCTTGTTGGAGGCCCTGCATAGATCTCATGAAATCTGAAAAGCAAGAGATATTTCAAGAGAGAATTGGTCCCTTGAGATATTACAGTCAACCTCTGGGTCTCATCCTTTACATTTAAGATTGCGTTGTCAGTGTCTAGGGCAAAGGGTAAGGGATAAACCACATCGTTTGAAAAGGTTCATTAAAGAAGAAGAAAAAATTGTATGCTGAATTGATGCCCCCCCCATAAAAAAAGTAATTGATCGTGAAGTCCGATAATCAAGAATCTACTTGGAAGTAATTAGTGTTTACTAAAGGTGTTTCATAATCCATTTATTTTAATTTCTTTTTAATTCTTTGTGATGGTGGAGGTGACAGGCTCATTGTTCACTTGTTCTCAGCTCTTCCCAGGAGGGTAGCTTCTCACGCGCTCCCCATTCTGCGACAGGCTTTGGAAAAAAACAGAAAAGATCTCATGTTGGTGGTGTTCCATTCAAGTGGGGGAAAGGAGGCATTTAGGGCTTCACTTGACTTGCAGAGATGATTGAATTAAGACGTGTGTTGCCTACCCCGGAGAACTTAGACTCATTTGCACAGCGGTGTTTTCTCCTCTGTGCTAGTGTTGGGCTTGCAAGTACATGTTCGTTATTTCTGACTTTCTAATTATAGCTAAGTCATCACAGATTGGGATGAGCTGCCTAGTTATTAGATAATGACTCTCACTCTGTTGTAGGGCATATGAAGTTGTAATGAAGCTGAAATGTACATTGAATAGGGGTGTGTCTTGTTTTCCAGGCTTCCGTGTTTTTCCTCAGTTTATGTATGTATTGCAAACATAGGTTAAACACAGAGCAGTGTTCTATGCTGTGCGCTGGGATTTGTATTTCAAAAGAAAGGGTGAGGGATTTTTTTTTTCCTCTTGGAGAGAAAGGTAGTCATGTCTGGGGAGACATGGGAAAAACAATATACTCAAAAATGCTCTAATTTGTTGTTCTAAGTGTTTCCATAACCAGTAGCAAAATGGATCGGTCTCAAAGAATAGCAAATGGAAACTTGGCAGGAACCCATTAAAGTTGCCCCTTTAGTGTCTGTGTGTGTTTTCTGCTCTTAAGTGGAGTTTGAGCATGAGAGGGCATGTGTATTCCATATATAGTAGTGGGGGTGGGTGGGTTTCGAGTGAGGGGATGCAGGGTGTTAGGGATGCTCCAGCCATACTTGACGAGGGTCTTGGCTCAATTTGTCCACACCTGCATTCCAGTGCAGGACTTAGCAAGATGGTTTCTGTGCAGTGTAGCAGCTTTTTACTGGACTATAAAGCATAGTGGTGTCCCTGGAACAGCGGCTATGTAGGCCATGCTGCTTCACTTCTAATGATTTGTACCCTGTAACCACAGAATGGCCTAAATTACAGGAGTTTTTAGTGGTTATACTGTAATTCTACAAGATGGATGGGAAGGGACTTTATGAAACATCTGGACAAGTGTATTTCAGACATCAGTGATGAGACTCTGATCATTTTTGTTATATCTGAGAACTATTGCACTGTTAGTTCCTGAATGATTTTTTTCTAGATTATATCCTGTGCCTGGCTTAGCTTCATCCTAAGCATGCTATCTGGATTTGATGGCGTTGGGACTTGGACTCTGGAGCCGGATTGCCTAGGTTCACATTCTCGCTCCACCTCCACCTGGTCGTAGTGACTTGGAAGAAGGTGCTCCATCTCTCAGTGTAAAATGGGGATATTTTATTTTACATATTTAATATGATCAGTTTTATAGGGTTTTTATGAAGATTCAGTGAAGAAAAAGAGTGTAAAGCAGTTACAGTAGTACTTGGCACGTATTAAATGCACACAATGCTAGCTATTGTTCTATGTTTTTGTAACGACCATGAAAATATTTATTAAAAAAATCACGTTTACACCAGCTAAGATTAGATCACATTCTACTAACGGGATATGTATTTTGCTTTGAGAAGCATTGATCTTGTCATCTAGTCTCATACATTTTTTTGTGCTTGATTCTGTCCCTTGTTACCCTGGAACAGGGCCGCTCTGGGGTTCCACCCCATCTTAGCCTCCATGGGGCCTATAGCTTCCTCCCATCCTTTCCAGTTTATCCTTTGACATCACGGGCCCAACTCTAACCTCTCTTCTCCAGTATTGTCTTTTACATAATTGGGGGAAGCTGTCCCATCTCTTGGAGTCTTCTCTTTTTCATTCCTACAGAGTGTCAGCTTTTCCTCTGAACCAGCCCTCACTGGCTCTACCTGTCTAATGCTATCCCTTTACATGGCAAGAAGCTGTGGGAGCAGAGATTTGTCCTAGGACACCTGGCATACATTTTGCTTGTACTAATTAGTGTTCGTAAATTTTGTGAGCACCTGGAGCCTGGAAGCCTCCAGTGTCTTTTTGGATGTCACAGTTGCAGGTGAAAAGTGGAAGGAGCCAATATTTCCATTACGAGGCAGGCACGTGAATTTAAAGAAGTCTTGGAAAACGGTACGCGTGGTGCCTCTGTGAAGGGCAGGGCCGTGCTCTTTTATCTTCCCAGCGTTATAGAGTCCAGTGTATCACCTATTAAAAAACCTCACGTGCACATACAAAAGAGCAGAATCATAGACTATTAGTACTGGAAGGGATCTTTAAAAAATGATAAGAAGGAGTTTTGTAAATGTTAAAGCTCCTATGGGAACGAAAAGGTAATATGGGCAGCCCTCTGAAGGCAGAAAAACAAATAAAAATAACAACAGAGGCTCACCTCTAACAGCTACCCTCCCTCTGTTGCCCACATATCCCATTTGGTCTGGCAGATTCTTACTTTTTCTTTAAGACCCAGCTCAGATGTTATTTTCCCCTGGAAAGCCTACCTTAAATGCTAACCCTCTCCACCAGGCTGGGGCCACGGACTCCCTTCCTGTTCCCTGAGCATCCCGTACAGGCTTCCAGACTCACGACTCGTAGCCTGTTATACTCATCTCTACTGCTCCAACGCTATACCCCAAACTCCTTGAGGGAGGGGCTGTCTCATTAGTGTTTAGAGTCCCAGTATCTACCTAATATCTACCACATTCCCAGTATGATGCCCAGCATAGAAAATGCAAGCGAAATACATTTATGAATGAGCACACACTCCAGGGTGGAGTTTGGGGCTGTCATGTGAGGTATTATGAAGGCTTCATGGGGCAGCTGGTGCTTGAGTCATACCGAGGTCTCGCTGAACATTTGCCAAGCTGAGAGGAGAGGGGCAGCCCTCTAGGCAAAGGGAACAGCAAGTTCAAGGGCCCTGAGGCATGGCTGAGGTTATCCTTTTAGAGCAGCCGCCAACTCTAAAAAAATAGCATTTTAACCCAAAACATATCTTTTATCGCAGCACATACTTAATGTCTTACTCTGAGTTCTTTCTTTAGTTCATTTATTTGAGATTACATTTTGAATCATCTGATGTGGATGGATGAGAGGTTCATGGGGTAGGGCATTTTCTCCTTCCCGTCCCACCTCTTTCCCTCCCTCTCACCTTCCTCTTTTCCTTCTCTCCTTGTTTCTGTAAGAATCTACTGTGTAAAAGACATTGTCCAGGCATTTGGGGGACCCAGCTGAGGAGCTTCGGGTGTGGAGAGGAACCTCATGTACAGGACTGCAATACAGAGGGTGTGAAAGCCACAGGAGAACACCTGCTGGGTTCTAGGAGGATTCACAGGGAGGAGAACTTCCGTGTAGAGAAGAACAGAGATGGCTCCAGGGCGAGGATCCCATTTATTCCGCATGTGACATTTAGGTGGGTGCATGCTGGTGTTGATGGTTGTGAAGTCGGTGGGTGAGGGTGGTGGGCATTCCCAGGACAGAAAACAGCATCAGCCAATGTCTGAAGGCAGAAGAGCCTGGAATGTCCTGAAGAACCAACAGCATTCCGTGTGGCTGGAGAGGAGAATGAGTAGCAGCAAATAACCTTGGAGGGTTAATTAGTGGGTGGTTATGGAGGTTCTGGAGTGCCAGGTGAGAAGTTTGCACTTTGTTCTTCAGGCAGTGGGGAGCCATTGCAGACGTTTAGCGTGACTTTGATGTGTCAGAGCTATAGTCAGAGTCAAGTGTCCTAACTAGACCAAAAAAAAAAAAAAAAACCAAAACCAAAAAACCCAAAACAAAAACAAAAAACCCTCAAAAACAACCAAAACCAAAACTACTTTGGAAAGCTACTCAGTAAGTGAACCGGCAGGAGATATTTGTGTAGGGTGGAAGAACCACAGAGACAGGAAGGAAGTTATTCCTGGCCACACGACGCTTTGAGATCTTTCAGGATTCTTTCTGTGCCCAATTTAATGTGGAAAGTGGCACAGGGTGGGTATGGATGGGAGAAGACCAAGACATAGTAAGAATCGTAATCACTTTCAAGACCTAAAGGCAAAGCCATTGGTCAACTGATCTGCTCTGTGGTTAGAAGAGTCTTGTTGCTGCCAGGTGTGGGCAGAATCATTATATACATCTCTGGTAGCTTTGGTATGCCTGGCGATTTTTCTGTGGTTTGGATAACAAGTAGCTCTGAAGCTCTTTCTGAAATACAGGGATACCCCATTGAGCACAGAGCTTCCCAAGATACTGAGTCTTGCTGGTTCCTTTTAGGAGCTCAGATTTCAGAAGCATCTGAGAGATACTGCATGAGTATTGAGATACCCTCCAAATGGCTTTTAAAGCTACAGCTGGATAAATGAGAAGACAGGTTAAACAGGCTTTCCATATGAATAGAACATGATTATAATTATTTATATCCTTGAGTTGTGAGGCTTAGTTTCTGCCATGTGCAGATTTGCAAATTTTTATGAGTCAAAGAAATATATAGTAGAGCTAGGATCCAGACACACATCATTTTGCCTTTGTTAAAGACTTGGGAATTTGCACGTACAGCAAGTAAGTCACACTTGCTTTTTCAGTGATGGGCAAAAGGCACATAGAGTAAGATGTTGTTGAGAACTTTTAGGGTTATATCATTTATTTTTGGGGGGCCACTCCTTACTGTTTAACTTTCATCCTCATTACTGTCCTTTCTATGGGCTGAATTGTATCTCCCAAATTCATATATCGAACCCCAGCCTCCCAGTGGATGGTGTTTGGAGATGGAGCCTTTGGGAGGTAATTAGGTTTAGATGAGGTCATGGGGATGGGGCCCTCATGATGTGATTAGTGCCCTTATAACAAGAGGAAGCAGAGAGCTTGCTCTTGCTCTATGTGCCACGTGAGGATATAGTGAGACGGAGGTCATCTGCAAGTCAGGATGAGAGATCTCGCCAGAATCCAGATCAGCTGGCACCTCAGGCTTGGACTTCCAGCCTCCAGAATTGTGAGAAAATACATTTCTGGTGTTTAAGCCACCCTGTCCTTGGGTTTTTTGTTATGGCAGCTTGAGCTGATGGATATGGTCCCACCACAGAAGGACTTGTAAAAAGTACAACAGAAGGTTAGAAATCATGTGTTTAGTATATAGAAATGCTGCACCATTTCTTTCTGAGGCTGTATTAATGATGCATTTGTGGGATATAAATATCAGAGACAGGCTGAGGGTGAAAACTGGGCTCTATGTGTGTGTGACAAATTCTAGTAAAAGGGAGAACAGACGTTGCTTAAGAATCAAAAAAATCCTTGGAACCTGGGGCATTGTCTGCTTTAGGTATGGAAACTCCCATGTGTTTGGGTATTTAACTAGCTTAACTTTTTACTTAACTAGCATAATGTATAAATACAAAAGTTCTTGGATATACCATAAGACTAACAAATTGATTATTTTATGATTATTATCAGTGTTAGAGGTCCTGGAGCAATAAAAGTACCTAAGATAAAACAATTTGAAATGGAGTAAAGGTCAAGAGAAGCATGAAAGCATTTCGAAGAGGCAGAAATCCACTTGTCGGTTTTAGCTCTCCTAAAAATCATCCATTCCCAGTGTCTGAAGGCCAGCCTCATGTATGCCAAGTTCTGCGTAGCAAAACAAAGGGGAAAGGAGGAAGCAGCTCATGTCTGTATCTGGAGCTGATTCTAGCTGTATTCTTATACCTGCCAGATCTGAAATACAATGGGAGTCCCTGGGAGGTGCTTTCACGGGTCTCTAAGGCTGCAGCCCTGTCGGAAGAGAACCTTTCATCAAACTTTCAGTGTCCTAGACTAAGACTAGGCAATATTTCATGGGTTTTATTTGACTTTTTTAAAAAATTTGTGCAGTAATGAGCTGTGCTTCTGTTGGAATTTTAAGATATAAAAAGATATTTTGAGGAATTCTGCAATTAAAAGAAAATGATACATAGGTATCTGAAATTTGAAGCCACACAAGTTCCCAGTATTAATGTGAGCACGTTAGAGAGTTACATTCATTTTTTAGATTAAATAATATTAATAGATAGTCTATAACTACCAGGAATATTTTAAACCGTAGGAAGATTTAGGAGGTAACCTATTGAACATTTGTTTCCTTAAAAACTTTGATATACTTTCCATGAAGGTGAGTGTTAAGTTCTTGAGAAATCAAATCAAAACAGCTGAGTTGTTCCCTCTGGGCACATCTCTGCACCAGGCCTCAGAGAAGCTACAGAGAAGCGTCAGACCTGTGCTATCCAAGCCACTAGCCACTAGTGCACCTGTAAATTTAAATTTAATTCATTAAAATGAAATACAGTAACAAAATTCAGTTGCTTGGTTGACCAGACACATTTCAAGTGAGCATTAGCTATAATAGCTAGCGTCTCCGAGACAGCATGGGTATGGAACATTTCGCATCGTTGCAGTGAGTTCTGACGGTGCTGTGCGAGACCATTTTCTCTGCCTCCGCTGAATTTTAATCTAGTTGAGATCCAGGACAAAAAAATGTGAAAAGGAGATGACAAAAGAAAATGTAATTAACATTTTATCAGCAGTGTCTCGGTGCAGGGTGTGATTTATGACTGGAGTAATTTTATAGGTAATAAATGACATAGGACGTGAGGCGCAGAGGTGGTCAGGGAAGAGCTGGGATTTTTATTGGATGTTAAAGGAACTGGTTAGATCCCAGCAGGCAATGAAGTGGGAGGCATTCTAGGAGAATAGATTGAAAGTTTTGTGGGGAAGGGCCGAGGGGTGACACTCTAAGATGTGTTTGGGGCAGGAACAGTTGTATAATTTGTAGGACTCAGGGCAAATGAATACGTGGGGTTGTCTTGTTAAAAAATTATTAAGAATTTCCAGGGGCGCTTGGGTGGCTCATTCGGTTAAGCATCTGCCTTTCACTCGGGTCGTGATCTCCCGATCCTGGGATCGAGTCCCGCATCAGGCTCCTTGCTTAGCAGGGAGCCTGCTTCTCCCTCTCCCTCTGCTGCTCCCCCTGCTTGTGCTCTCTCACTCTCTCTGTCAATAAATAAATAAATTAATTAATTAATCTTTTTTTAAAAATTAAGAAGTTCCAGGCTGTGAGAGTAGAGCATTAAGCCAAACAGGGGGCGCTGGAATAAGATGCTTGCCTGTGAAGCTGGCCCTGGTTTGAGGGGCGGTGAATAAGCTAAACTGATGATGTGCTAATGACCTCGACAGATGAATATTAAGAAATGTTACTAGAAACTCGGTCAGAACTTAAAACTCTTCTTTGTCTCCCATGGTGTGGAATATTCCTCATGGGTTGCTGTTTGGAGCCAGAGCCCTGCTCTTCACCCAGCGACTCGTCCTCCCGTCCTGAACATGACACTGAAGATAGTGTTATTATTTTGGGCACGATGAAAAGCATAGCTGTGTGACCAACCCCTTCCTGTCTGCTGATTGCAAACATTATCTCGTCAAAGAAAATGAATGATGGAGTTTAGAAAGAACCAGCTTATTGCCACGCTAGCTGGGGGCTTGGCACTCATTAGTGAGTTAGTTGACAGTAGTACCAAAACTTCCCTCTTCGGTTTAAATGCCTCAAAGTGATGTATCACTTCAAGTAAAGAAAACAAACAAACAAAACAAAACCAAAATAGAAATCACTGTGGAGGCAATATATTTTTATTTTAGACATACTTAAAAAATAATACTATGCAGTCGAATGGAAATTCTGGGCTCTTGAGTCTGACCTCACACGAGCTGTGATGTGTGGTGTCATCTTTGGTTAGATGTCTCATCTGTCAGTGCATAGCCTTTCCCTGTGAAGTAACGTGGCCTTAGAATATTTGCCTACTATCTGGGTGGTCACGGAGAACACTAGAATAATGCAGACTTGATGAAGATGTAAACCTTTTATTTAGCGAAGAATTCAGATTCTCTTTATTCCTGCCTTCTCTTCAGTCCCTACCACATCCACCTCGGCCCGACAAAGGTGGTGTCTCGTTTTCCTTCTTTAGGCAATAAACGCATTTTCCCCTTGGCATTGTTTAGCTTTTTATTTTGAGATAATTGTACATTTACACACAGTTATGAGAAGTAATAGACATATATATATGTTATCTTTTACCTGGTTTTCCTCAATAATAACAGCTTGCAAAGCTGTAGTAAAGATCACAGGGTATCAGCATTGATGCAATCCACCAATCTTGTTCAGAGTTCTCCAGTTTTACCTACATTTATTTGTGTCCGTATGCTTAATTCTGTATAATTTTATCAGCTGTAGAGATTCACACACCACTATCATGGTCAAGATTCTGGAGTTCCATCACCACAGGGATCTCTCATAACATAACCGCACTCACTGAACCCCCTCCCCCATCATCTGTAACCCCTGGCAACCTCTCATTGGTTCTTCATGTCCATAATTGTGTTATTTCAAGACAAAATACTTGTAGTCCTACAATACATAACCTTTTAGGATTGTCTTTTTTTCTTTTTTTTTTTTTTTTTGATGTAATGTTCCATGATTCATTATTTGCTTATAACACCCAGGGCACCATGCAATACGTGCCTTCCTTAATACCCATCACTGGCCTATCCCGATCCCCCACTCCCCTCCTTTTTTTCATTCAGCTTAATTCCCTGGTTAAGGAAATTGTTGTGTGTATTAATTATTTGTTTCTTGTATCACTGAGCAGTATTCCCTGGCATGGATGTACCACATTTGTTTAAAAGTTATCTCGGTAGTTTCCATTAGGGGGCTATTACAAATAAAACTAAACATGCATTGTGTCAGATTGCCAGGCTACTGTACCAAAGTACCACACACTGAATGGCCTAACCAACAGAAATGTATTTTCTTACAATTCTAACAGAAGTTAGAGATTGGGGTGTTGGTGGGTTTGGTTTCTTCTGAGGTCTCTCTCCTTGGCTTATAGATGGCCACCAGCATCCTGTGTCATCACACGGTCTTCCCTGTGTGTGTCTGTGTCCAAATTTCTCTTCTTATAAGAACATCAGTCATATTAGATGGAGTCCACCCCAATGACCTCATTGAACCTTAATTACCTCTCTACAGACACTGTCTCCAAATATAGTCACATACTAAGATATTGGAGGTTACAACCTCAACATAGGAGTTTGGAGGTGGGCAGAACTCAGTTCAGCCCATAACATTCATGTATGGTTTTTCTGTGAATATCAGTTTTTTATTTTGCTGAGATAAATGCCCAAGACTAGAATTGCTGGGCTATATGGTATTTGCATGTTTAGTTTTAACTAGTTGTTGTTTTTAACCACCAAGCAGTGATACAGAGTGACTGAACTTGTTTACATTCCCACCAGCAATGTATGAGTGATCTAGTTTCTCTGCATTCTCAGCAGTGTTTGCTATTGTCACTAGCTTTTATTTTAGTCATTGTGATAAACGTGTAATGATATCTCATTGCAGTTTTAACTTGCATTTCTCTTCTGGTAAATGATGTTGAACTTCTTTTCATGTACTTATTTGCCATATGTATATCCTCTTTGGAGAAAAGTCTGTTCATGTCTTTTGCCCATTTTTGAATTGGAGATTGTTTTCTTGCTGTTGACTTTGGAGAGTTCTTTATATACTCCAGATATGAATTCCTATTCAAAGATGTGGTTTGCAAGTCACAGATGTGTAGCTTGTCTTTTCATCCTCTTAAACAAGGTCTTTCACAGCAGATACTTAAATTTTGATGAAGTTCAGTTTATCAGTTTTTTCTATGTGATTGTGCTTTTGGTTCAAGCCTAAGAGCTCTGCCTAGCCTTAGATCCCAAAGATTTTCTTCTATGTTTTTTAAATTAAACTTTTACAGTTTTGTTTTTCACATGTACCTCTGTGGTCCATATTGACTTAACTTTTGGTATAAGATGTGAGATTTAGGTTGAGGTTAATTAAATCTGCCTATGGATGCCTATGGATGTCCAGGTGTTCCAGTACCATTTGTTGAAAAGGCTGTTCTTCCTCCATCAAAGTGCTTTTTATACCATTGTCAAGTATCTATTGCACATATTTTTATGTCTGTTTCTGAGTTTTGTAGTCTGTTCCATTGATCAATGTGTCTATTCTTCTGCTAGTATGAAACTGTCCCGATTACTGTTAACAGTATAGTAAGTCTTGATAAGGTGTAGTGTGATTCCTTCTATTATGTTACCTTTTTCCCCAGGATTGTTTTAACTATGGTTAGAGCCTGTGGCTTTTTGTATAATTTTAGAATAAGCTTTTTATGTCTACAAAAAAATAAAACCCTCACTGAGATTTTGATAGTAATTGTATCAGATCAATTTGGGGAGAATTGACATCTTTACTATGTTGATTATTCCAACCCATGAAAATGATACGTTTCTCCATTTGCTTAGCTCTTCTTTGATTTCTTTCATCACCACTTTATAGTTTTCAGCAAAAAAAAAAAAATCACATATATGTTTTCTTAAGTGCATATCTAAGTGTTTCATTTATTCTGGAAAGATTATAAATTGTATTCTATTTTTAATTTTGGTTACTACATGCTTTTTGTTAGTACGTAGGTATTAAAATTGATATTTATGTGTTGATCTTATGCTTGCAATTTTGCTGAATTCATTTATTATTTCCAAGAGATTTTTTTTTTTTTGTAGTTTCCTTGGGAATTTCTGCATAGTAAATCATGTCATACACAAATTTGGATAGTTTTATTTCTTCCTTTCAATCCAAATTTATTTCCTTTTCTTGTCATATTTTGCTGGCTAGAACTTCAAAAATTGTGTTGAATAAAAGTGGTGAGAGTGGACCGCCTTGACTTCTTCCTGATCTTAGGAGGACTTTCACTTTTAAGCATATTTGCTATAGGTTTTTTGTACATACTTATTGTCAAGTTATGGAAGTGCCTCTTTGCTCATAACTTGCTGAGAATTTTTAATCATGAATGGGTATTGGACTTTGTCAAATGCCTTTTTTTTTTCACGTCAATCAGTATAGTTTTCTTCTTTAGCCTGTATATGTAGTGGATTACATTGATTTTTCAAATGTTGAATCAGCTTTGCATACTTGGAATAAATTCAACTTTGTCATGGTGTGAATTCTTTTACACACTGTTGGATTCAATTTGCCAGCATCTTGTTGAGGATTTTTGTAATTATATTTATGAGAGATATTGGTCTGTAGTTTTGGGGGTTTTCTTTGTTTTTGTTTTGGTACTGTCTTTGGTTTTGGTATAAGGTAAGACTGGTTTTTTAAAATGAGCTAGGAAGTGTTCTTTTCTGTTTTCTGGAGGAGTTTATATAAAATTGGTGTTAATTCTTTAAATGTTTGATAGAATTCTCCAGTGAAACCATCTGGGCCTGATGATTCCTTTTTGGGAGGTCTTTTCATTATGAATTAAACCCTTAAATAGTTATAGGACCATTCAAATAATCTCTTTCATGTTGGGTAAGTTGTGGTGGTTTGTGGTTTTTGGAAACTGGGTCCATTTCATGTAGGACTCCTTCTTTTATGACTTCATGACTTTCTTTATATAAAGAACCTCCTTTAGCTATTCTTTAAGGGTAGATCTTTTAGTAATTAATTGTTTTAATTTTCCTTCGTGTGAGAATATCTATTAATCTTTCATTCCGGAAGGAAAGTTTTTCTGGATAAAGAATTTGCTGTTGACGGTTCTTTTCTTTCAGCACTTGAAAACCTTGTACCATTTCCTTCTGGCCTCCCTGGTTTCAGATGAATAAAACTGAATTGTTATTTCCTTATAGGTAATCTATTGTTTCTCTCTGGTTGCTTTCGAGATTTTTCTTTGTATTTAGTTTTGAGAAATTTATGATATGTTTTGGTGAGAATTTCTTTGTGTTTACCCTGTTTGGAATTCATCAGCTTCTTTGATTCTGTAGATCCCAAATGTGGGATGTTGTCAGTCATTATTCTTCCAATACTCTTTCAGCCCACTCTCTTTCTCCTTTCCTTCTGGGACTCCAAAAGTTATGATTGTTGGATCTTTTCTTATTGTCCCACAGGTGCCTGAGGTTCTGTTAATTTTTTTTCAGATTACTTTCTCTGTGTTACGACTGGGTAGATTTTATTGTTCTGTCCTCAAGTTCACTGTTTCTTTTCTCTGTCATCCCACTTTATTAGTCAGCCCAACCATTGAGTTTTCTATTTCTGTTATTACATTTTTTCAGTTCTATTTTTTCATTTCTTTTAAAGAAAATGTGTAATTGCTAGCTGAAGCATTTTTATCATGACTGCTTTATAATACTTGACAGATAATTCCGACATATTATTTATCTCAACGTTCACGCCAGTTGGTTGTATTTTCTCAAATCAGGTTGTAATTTTCCCGATTCTTGGAATGATGAGTGATTTTCAATTGTATTTTGGATGTTTTCGCTATTTTGTTAGAATTCTCTGAATTCTATTTAAATATTTTATTTTGGAAGGCAATCATGCTTTTTGGGTTTAGTACACAGATCCTGGCCTACTTTTGTGGGCTCTGTTCCAATGGTAATTTAATTCTTAAGCATGCTTGGTGTATCTAGTGCCACTGGGACTCCCACTGGTCCCTGCTGGTGCTGCCTGAGGGGGTGGAAATTGCTTACTCAGATCAAGCCGCTTTGTGCCTCTAGATGGAGGAAGAGTGTCTCTGGTTCATGGAAACAGTGATGCTTCCTCTGCCTGGCTGTTTGTTGTGTTGAGATCCCTTTTACTGGTGCTTCCCAGATGCGCAGTGTCTCTCAGTGGGGGAGGGAGTCTCCAGCCCATGGGAACAAAGTAGCTTTTCATGGCAGATGACTTAAGTAGTGGATCCTCTGCCTGTGGAGATGCAGAGTACTTCCTAGGCTGGATATTGTAGTGGGGGCATCTCTGTTGTCCATGCTGCCTGCCCCCCTGTGCCACTAGGTGGAGAGGGGAATCTTAGGTCCTCAGGGGACAAAGATGCTTTCCAGGCACCTTCTGTAGTAGAATCACTCTTGTTGGAGGTGCCCCCCCTTCTCCTCATGTTTCTCAATGGAGGTGACTGGGAGAAGAATGCTCCCACTGGCCATTTAGTGTCAGCTGTGGTCTCTATCAGTCCCCCTTGCCTGGCTCACATGGTGTTGTCAACAGGACTCCCTTGTGATTCAGGGGAGAATGAATCTACACGGGCCGCCCTCTGGTGCTAGATTGAGAATCAGGAAATGCCAGGTCTGGGTTGCCGTCTGCTTTTGGGTGGGAGATCCTAAGGCACCCTGCTGCTCTGTTTTTCCTTCAGTAGGGTCCCTAATCATCCACCTTCCTTTGTACACCTTTCAGCATTCTGCTTTGGGTGACCCTTGCTTTATTTCCAGGGTTCATTACCAGTAACATATTGCAAAGCAAAACAGCTTGGAAAAGAGGGTGGAAGGGAAGGGGAGCGAGGGAGGGAAGATAAAGAAAAGGAATTAAGTTGGTCAAATAGAATTTTTTTTCCTTTTTTAATTCTTGGGAATTATGAAGTCCTTGCTGGCATAGCTCATATTTAATGGGGGAGGGGCAAGGAGAAATGAGTCTATGCCATCTTGTCCAGACTCATATATTTTTTGTTTAACTTTCCTTTCCTTTCTGTTTTTCCCTCCTTTTCCTTGAAAAGCTCTGAAAGCAATCCTGCAGTCAAGCAGTATCCTCTTGTTCTTGGGTACAAATGTGTGGAGCCTGGCTGTATCTGACCAAGGTGACAACTCCAGTAGACTGAATTTATTCTGCTGGTGTAGAGTCATTTCATTCTAAAAATATAAAAACAAAAGTGTAAGTCCACATGCATTAGGAATAAAGGAGAGGGAGGTCTGCTGCCCCTCTGTAGGGATGATGGGCTAGGTTGGCACTGCCCTTTCCTCTCTGGCACCATGCTTGTGGTCAGTGCTTGTCCTGGCTGAAGGGGAGTGTTGTGGCCATCTGGTCTCCCAGTTTCAATCACTTGAAGCAGTGCCCAGTAGCCCTCTGTCAAGGGGACTATCTTTAGATTATTTCTAGGTAATTCTTATACTTTGGGCACTGAAAAGGAATGGAAAAAGTATAGAAATCACTTTAATATTAGTGGAAATTAGCACAGGAGCGATGAGCTCTCTTCCTGATGGCCGTTTTTCCTGTAAAAAGGGGCACATACATTGCCTTCTGCTTGGAAAGATAAACCAGTATCAAATTTGTCTTGTTAGGCAAGATGTGCTCCATTAGTAAGATTGATTTCATTACATACTTTATTGCAAAGGAAGGGATTTTATTTCCACTCTTTATCTTGGATCTTCTTTCTAATGCTGAGATGAGAAGGTGAGAGATGCCTTGGTTGCCTTTGGGTCATAGCACAATTTGGTCAAACAAGGCAATTTTGGATCAATTTTGTTTTTTACCCCAAATCAGAATGTTGTGCTTAATTATTCCAACACAAGAAGCTGTTGACCATCCTTAACTTTGCAGAAGTCAGTGGGATTGAAGTTTCCTTAGGAAGAGAATTTGAAATACATTGTTTCTGGCTCTACTCATTTAATGGTGAAACAGTTGATGAATTCTGGGTTAAGGTCCTGTATTTTCTGTTTTATGTAAGACTGATATTTTTATTGAATAAATGAAAAGGAGTTTGATGCTAATGTGCATAAACATAAAATCATTTAAAATATTTTAAGAACTAACAGTTGATTGTCCTTCAGGAAGAAATACTGGTTGTAGTCTACTTTTAAGCTATTTACACATTTATGAAATATTTAGTACTATGTTTTCTAAATCCTAATGGCCATCTGGGCGGCTTTGTGGGACTCCGTTTCTCTGTGGAGGGCTCGTCCTTCCCACACCGAGGACCTCTCACACTGGTAAGGGCAGGTATACTTTGCTGTTAAGGACCCAGATCTGAGTCCATGGCATGGCATGACATGGCATTGAATCCTGGCTCAACTCTTTACAAATTTCAGGCCTTGGGCAAGTTACCTCACCTCCGGTTCCTCAGTATTCTCATATTTACACTGCGGAAATATAGAGGTGTTATGAGCATGAAATGGAACAATGTAAGCAAAGCACTTAGAACACTATCTTGCTAATAGCAAACACATACTAGTTGTTTTTCTTGCAGTGCATGGTTATTGGTATTATGAAACCAAAAGAAAGTAGGTACAATTGTGGGAATTAAAGCAAAGATAAAGCCAGCTTGGCATTGTTATTCATCACCAAGATCTCGATACTCTGGGTGAGTTATACAAATGCTGCATACTAATATTTCTCTTGATGCCGCGTTGCCCTGCTTGAGTTGACAGTGCCTTGCTCTGGTTGCTGTCTTTCCCACATTGGATACCCTGCCTTCCCCTGTCCTTCCGAGGGTAGACCATCTCAGATTCTCATTATTATGTTCTTCCTAACAGTTAAGTTGGAGACAAGCTGTTGAAAACACAAATCCCTATCTAATGTGTTTCTGAAAGGTATGGTTTAAACATAGTGGGCATTTATGACAGCAAATTCCATTGTACTTTGTTATTCAGAGAAGATGATGTTAATGCCGAATGAGTAATAAAAAATCAATTAAATTCATTTAGGGAAATTAAAGTGCTGACAAGTTCATAATGGCTTTTCTGGTTGTTAAATGAGATTGACATGGATTAACAATTGGCAGTGGACAGAAATTTGCTGAATTTACTGAAGTATATTCCCATTAAAATGACAGCTGTGTATAAGAGCCGTCGCCAGGGCATTTAGTTATGGGGCCCAAGAGTGTGAAGGAGAGAGCTAATCGAATAAGGCAAGGTGTACTTAATTTTAATTAGGTAAATTCCCCTTCACGTTTTAATCCCATAAACTCAGTCATGGATGGTGTAGAAGCTCGCGCCCAGCCATCTTATTGTCTAATGCTGGTTTCTTTTTTTAAGTTATTAAAAAAAAATGTAGAATTAACTTTTGTGCTTGATTATGCATTCTGAATTAACCTCTTTAATGAAAATAGTTTGTCTTAGTCATCTTTTCAATATTCGGAATTTTGTTAAGAAATCCCCACAAATCTTTACAAAAATGTACTGAAAATTTTATAGTACGATTTACAATGCAAAATGAAATCTGACGCAAGGGATTTATACCAGTGAAATTGTTTAGTAGCTGAAATAACAACAGTGTATTCTAGAATATGATTTCTGTAGACCCTTTGAGCTGTTTTAGTTTTATGTATGCTGTTTATTGTTCATTTGTTTGTCGTTGCAGTGTGGGTGTAAATGGGATTCTGAGCTTCGTTAGTTTATTAGATCCTTGTTTTACTAGGATATTGGGGGCCAGGAGGTAGCAGACAATCAAGATTTTGGTATACTTGTGGGATATACCTGATGCTGTAGACATAACTGATGTTATAGTGTTTATAGTCATGAAATTTTCTTTAACTTAAATGTACAACATGTATAGCATATGAATATTTCTTGGTTGATGTACACAGAAGCATAATTTATGAATTTTGCAGCAGCCTGAGATTTAATAAACATTTTGTATGTATTACTGTCTTTGAATTGCTGTGTTAAACACAAGGAAGATACAAAGATGTATTTTTCTTTTTTTTTAAGCACTGCTTCTAAGCTCTCTATAATGGAAGAGGCAGACAGATTAACAATAGTACAAAGCACTAGGAGATTAGTTCGAGACAGAGATAAAATGATTTCAGTGGAAAAATCTGAGAAGTGCAGAAACTTGACATCTGAGCTTGACCTGAAATAAGGATTTCGATGCATAGAAAATAAGTGGAAATATCCTTCCAGGCTGAGAGCCCAGGGTGAGCAAACGCGGGTGTGTGTGCTGAATTTAGGGAGCAGCAGAACTTGGGTATAATACAGGGTGTATGAGAGGGAGCTTTAGTAGGAGCTGAGTCTGGAACCCAGGCTTGGTCACTGCAACACCTCTCAGCACCTACTGGGGGCTGGGTGTGTACTGGCTGCATGGGCCGTGGTGCTGGTCACAGTGGACGCAGCCCCGGCTCTCTGGGGAGCTGAGTCTGGAGGAGCACAGGGTCTGGAGGGAGGCAGCCCCTGCTCTCTGGGGAGCTGAGTCTGGAGGAGCACAGGGTCTGGAGGGAGGCAGCCCCTGCTCTCTGGGGAGCTGAGTCTGGAGGAGCACAGGGTCTGGAGGGAGGCAGCCCCTGCTCTCTGGGGAGCTGAGTCTGGAGGAGCACAGGGTCTGGAGGGAGGCAGCCCCTGCTCTCTGGGGAGCTGAGTCTGGAGGAGCACAGGGTCTGGAGGGAGGCAGCCCCTGCTCTCTGGGGAGCTGAGTCTGGAGGAGCACAGGGTCTGGAGGGAGGCAGCCCCTGCTCTCTGGGGAGCTGAGTCTGGAGGAGCACAGGGTCTGGAGGGAGGCAGCCCCTGCTCTCTGGGGAGCTGAGTCTGGAGAGGCACAGGGTCTGGAGGGAGGCAGCCCCTGCTCTCTGGGGAGCTGAGTCTGGAGGAGCACAGGGTCTGGAGGGAGGCAGCCCCTGCTCTCTGGGGAGCTGAGTCTGGAGAGGCACAGGGTCTGGAAGGAGGCAGCCCCTGCTCTCTGGGGAGCTGAGTCTGGAGAGTCACAGGGTCTGGAGGGAGGCAGCCCCTGCTCTCTGGGGAGCTGAGTCTGGAGGAGCACAGGGTCTGGAGGGAGGCTGTGTAAGGATTAGGGAGCCATCACGTGCTTTTGAGGATGAGAGTTTCATGATCTGACTAGGGCTTCATGAAGAAAGGTCTGGTGAGCTGGGCAGGGGAAAGTTGGATGGAGGAGGAGGAGGGAGACGCAGGGAGAACAGAGCAAGAAGCCTGAGGTGAGGGGATTAGGGGGCAGAGCAGGGAGTGGAGGGGAGAGAGCATAATCCCAGATGGTGCTGAGATTTGGAAGATTAACTTTGTACTATTGTTAATCCGTCATGAGCTATCTCTTTTTTATATGAGAACATTTTCAGGAAAAAAATGTTTGTGAGCTGTGGTCTTCAGTTTTCCCTTCTTCAGAATAACTTTTTTTTTAGTCTGATGTAGTAGAAGTAGATACGTTTGTAACAAATTATCTATTAAAGAGAAGATTGTCTTTGAGAAAACTGGTATTGTGTTTTATCCACTCAGATGTGGCTGTCTGGGCATGACCGAACAGCAGCAGCATTGATTTTCTTATCATTTGTCCTGTAGCTAGACTGAGGGCCTTCCCTGGAAGCTGGGTGGGATCCACGGGTTGCTTACCCCGGGGGTGACTTGGGAACATGGAGAATATTGTGTGGTGAGGTGGAGCCCTGCATGCCTTGCTCTCTCCTTTTGGGGCTGGGAATGAAAGCCAGTCATGAGCTTCCATAGCACTTCTGTGTCATTACTGGGCAGATTTAGAGTTTGGGGTCCTTCTGTTTTGGTATGAACTGAAGGTAAGTATGGAAGAAGTCAGTGTATAGGGAAATGATTGTTGACGAAGAACATAATACGTATCTAAGGGATTTTTTTTTTTTAAACCTCTTGGGGGCACTGATAGGTTTGAATAAGACCAGTGATTTTTAGTTTAGTTCAATCATTGATTTTTGACTATCTGCCTTGTTCCCTGAGTAGAATTCTACCTGGATCGTGAACTGGAGTAGAGCAGACTCGGAGCATTTTTAATTGGTTGGGTACAGTTAATGGTGGTTAGTATTAATGCCAGCACACGTGAGGGATGGCACACTTATCGATGATCATGAGGCATCTATGGGATTGTGGATGGAGGACGGCAATGGGCCATAGCTGGCTGAAAAAAGTATGCAGGTAATTGCAACAGCTCCTGTTAGTGAGATTGAGAATCACTGCCTTTCTAGAGCCGGTTTTCCTAGAAGCATTGTAACTATCAGGTAGGCAGACCTGGAGTCTGGGGGACCAGTGTCCTGCTTTAACTGGCTGCTCTATGACTTTGGACAAGGTGATTGCAGTAGACGGGATAACCAAGCCCACTGTTTCACCTGCTGTTGCTGCATTATACTTTTGGACCTTGGCCGCGTGTTGTTGGAGCATGGTCCTCCATAGTCCTTGACCTTGGGCACGGCCAACATGACTTGCCTTGGCTAATGAAATATTAGCAAGTGGGACACAGGTAGAGGCTTGAATGTGCTTGTGTGCTTGGGCTCTTGTTCAGGTGATGTGTGCTGAGAAGAACGGGGTGTGGGATGAGAAACGCAGCGGACCCCACCCTCCCGGAACCTGGAGCCCCTCAGGCTAGGGGAGCCGCTGCAGCCATGGATGCATGTGTGAGAAAATAAATGCGGGTCCTAAGCCACTGAGATCTGGGGACTTAGGCTGTAGTATCACAGTGACAATCGAGAGCTAACACTCGGTGCTTGTGCGCGCGTCTGTAAAACAGGAATAGAGTTGCCTGCCTTTCACGCTGTTGTTCTGTGCCCAAAATAAAACAGTCTTGTCAGTACAGTGCTCACCTCCTAGTAAGCAGGCAATAAATACATTGCAGCTGTTTTTAATAATTAAAACCTGAGATACGCATGCAAAATAAGGGCACACTTTCAGCACAGTGGGGAATGAACCCAGTGAAGAGGTAGAAGGGAAAGGCTCTAACATTGTCTTGTTTTTATACTGCAAACTCGCTTTGGTTCTGGGTGCTTTATGTTCATTCAGTGTGTGTATTGGTCAGGGTCCTCCAGAGACACAGAGCCAATGAGAGATACAGGTATCGCCCCTTTCTCTCGCTCATGATTGATTGGTTTACTTGTTTTAGAAAATTGGCTCCAGACAATGGGGACTGGCAAATCTGCAGTCTGTAGGGCCGAGTTTCTCTTGCAGTCTGGAGTGGAATTCCTGCCTTGATGGGAAACCTGTCTTTGCCCTTAAGGCCTTCAGCTGATGAAGCCCACCCACATTATGGGTAAGGGGCTTTCCTTAACATCAACTGATTGTAGATGTTAACCATATCTAAACAATTCCTTCACAGCTACAGCTAGACTGGTGTTTAACCCAACAACTCGGTGCCATAGCCTAGTGGGTTGATGCGCAAAATTAACCATCGTGACATGCATTTGTTGGCTTTCTGCTGTTGTGACTGGGGGGGGGGGCACACAGAGGTGAAGCAAGACAGACCTGGTGCCTGGGGCATGGAGTTTAGAGTCCTGAGACTGCTACCTTCTTTCATTTTTATGGTCACTCTGTAAAGATGTGCCTCATTTCCCACCATTTAGCAAATGAGAAAACCAAGATTCAGGGTAATAAGTCATCTAGCTGAGGCCACACATTTGTCTGATCCAGAGATCTTTTTACTATCTCTGCTCCCCTGCGCCTCCAGGGAGACGTTTCCCAGATGATAGGGACCACCGTTCTGTGAGATGCAGCTTGTATGGGCCTCTCTGGCAGAAATTGACTCATGATGCCTGACTTCATGCCTGGATAGCTGTTCGTCAATTAGAGTAATGAAATGGGAAATTATTGATATAAATTTTAAATGCAACAAATGTTGAAGGCTTTTATGTGGATGCATTTTATATTATCAGATGACATTTCCCAGGAGTGGAGTTAACATAACTAGACCACATTCTTCTACCACATACCATAATTAAGTTAAGGTTCTTGCCAGAAAATGAAATAAATCTATTACACATGCCTGTAAACAATAGATTAATTGTGTGCTGTAGTACAAAAGTCAGCCTAATGTACATAATGGAGATACATCGATTGCTAAAAGTTTATCCCCACCATTGCATCCTGTTTTCACATGTTCCCTCCTTCTTGCATCCTCATTAACTGGTTTTATATGTTCATGTTCTTGTCTGTTTTTTGGTTTGTATTTCTAGAGAGAAGGGCGCTTTCTGATTCACTCACCATCATACCATAAGGACACAGGTACTGTTTAATGTTGCTGAAAGCAGGCCATCTTTGTGGTGACTGTGTCATGTGATTTGCATTTTTAAAGGTTTGCTTTTGTATTGAGTCTTAAAATTAACATAGGATTAAAAAAAAACGATAAAGGCACAGAACTTGAAGGAATGGCACAGTGAATTTTTACATATGCATAAATCTGTTAATTAGTATCCGCATCAGGATATAGAATATTTCCACACTCCAGCAGCTCCCCGACGCCCCCACCCATTCTGTCCCTGCTTCCAGGTGACCACTTTTCTCTGGCCATAGAACAGTTTCCCCCGTGCTTGAACTTCGTACAAGTGGAATCTTAGAGTATACGCTCTTACGTGTCTGGCTTCTTTTGCTGAACATTGTGTCGGCAGCATATGGCATTTGTTTTTTCCTCATTACTGTGAAGTACGAATAGTCTGCACTTTATCCGTTCTGCTGTTGAGGGACATTTGGACTGGTTCCAGTTTTTTGGCTGTTTTGCATAACTCAATTATAAACAATTTTGTACACATTTTTTTGGGAACGTAAGTACTAACATGTCTTTGTATACACTCAGGAGTGAGATTGCTTCGTCGAAGGGTGCACATATGTTTAGTTTTAGGAGATACAAACAGGTTTTGAAAGTGGTTATTCCAATTTATAGCCTCGTCAGCAGTGTATGATAGTTCTAGTAGTTCTGCGTCTCCCCAACGCTTGTTTTTGATTTGGTTTAAAAATTTTATAGAGAAGTTCTCTCGAAGACATTTATGGAGTTGTAGAAGTTATCTACTGACAGCAATCATTATCACATGCTGTCCCTTTATGATTAGGTTCTTGACTTCTATGCTGTCCCTGGCAAGCCCTTTCCTTAAATTTCCACAGATTGTTTTCTGACGATCTTCTCTTGTAATGTTCTAGATGTTTGGATGCTGAGGTGGAGTGAATGTGCTTATAATTGCACTTGCTTGCTTTCTGGGAAATGCCCCAAGACCAGACTTGATTTTTTAGGCCAGATTTTGTATTAGGGAAATAAAGAGAGCTCCTCGGAGTTGACCTTACCTCCCACTGTGTTCCTTTCCAGCCCCTAAGGAGATTTTGCGGGATGCGCAGATGCTCACAGGCTCTGTGATGTCAGTGGGGAAGTAGGTGGAGCGCACTGGCGTTCTGCCACCTTTACCAGCCCCAGCCCCTCTAACGAGCCTGAAAGTCAGCTTGGTTTGTAACTTGTTTTCCTTTTACAGTTGTAATGCAGGTCTCCCTGGGCTGCATATTTTACTTGGAGATAAAAATGATTTCTCTAACTTTTGTCCTGACCTAGTTTTTGCCTCCAATTGTGCCTATTACCCTGAGTCTCTAGGGATGTCTGTGGCTCACAGCTAAGGAGGCAGCGCTGCGGACTTTTCCGTTCCTCATGTACCTGGGCCTTCTGGTTAACTCATCTGCTGGAGGCCTGGAGCGCCCAGCCACTCTAGGGAAGAGTGGGAAGGGTGTAGAGCCCCTTCCTCAGGAACCAGGTTATCTTCTCCCTCCTGGGTTCCCCTCCAACTCTCTCAGCACAGAGACTCTCTCCTGTCTTGCAGCATTGGTGGAAGGAGTGTGTGGTTGTGGTAAACTACTCTCTTCCTCAGCAGGTGTTCTCTTGTGTCACCTGAGGCTTTGCAAACCCGAAGGCCAAGAATTCACTAAGCTGTCTCTGTTTTCTTCTGAGATATTGATCCTGGGGAGATGGTGCAGAATGCCTGGATGCTTGAGTGGCATCTTGTGCTGGAGGAAGTGTGGGTAGGGGAGGGCAAGGGGAGCTCGTTAATGTTTTCTAGTGTTATTTGAGTTCACTTTCTTGGTAGTTCCGCTTTGTTCCTATGTGCTATAAGAATATGACATGACATTCTATGTATGATGCAGGTTTTTTTCTCCTTAAGGAAGCTGTTATGGTAGTGGAAGGAATAATTTGAATCGAAGGAGAATTGAAGGGAGCTGTTTCTTGTGGTTTTAGATCAGAAAAACTAAGGGGGCTACCCAGGAGAAGAAAGTCATCTGATAGACTCCCTAGCTCTCCCATCACTGACATCATCTTGGCATCAAGCCAAATTGTCCAGATGGTTTGGGCCAGTGAAGGTGGACCCTTGTGTCCCCTGGGAGCATGGCCTAGAGTGAGCTTGGGTGCACGAGGCAATTGCTTTCCCTGTGGCTGAAGGATACGGTTTCTGAGTCAGGGGCAGTGGAGGCTGCTGTGACCAGGGATGCCAGTACTTGGGACTGCTAATTTCTGGGATCAAAGGGAGGGGCTTGGAATATGTTTTGAGGAGAAGATGCCAAGTTGGGATAGACTAGGGGCGTCAGCCACCTGAATCCTTTTACAAGAAGGGCAACTTTTGTAGATAGCCAACCACTGACCCAAATCTCCCTGTTTTTCCAATGGTTCTATATGCCCAGGAATAAAGATGTTTCCCTAATCCAACCCCTTGGGCATGGAAGCCACTAAAAATAGGAAAATTAAAGTTTAATTTGTTGTTAAACATGACTGAATTCATTAAAAATGCATTTGTGTTTTCCTAAAGGATTTAGCAAGAGAAGGATTTCCTGTTCTTTTGATTATTATGATACGAGAGCAGTGAGAATGTTTTCTTGACCTCTTTATCACAAATAGGGTTAGAGTTTACAGGGGCTGTAGTGTGGAAGAAACAAAAGCATTAAAATTTTTATATTAAAAATAGTTTTTCCTTATTTTTTTTCTTACTAGCATATGTAGTATAGAGAGTCTCCCAAACATTGTATATGGGATCTTCAGCTCTAGAAATAGAAAGGGACTTATTATTGGGGAAATTGAGGTGCAGAGAGCCACAAGAAGGCCAAGTGTTTTTGTTTAACTGTACCAGTCACCTATGTCACTGGAGACTAAGCCAATAGGTTAAGTGCTTTGGGCTACTAGAACTTTCCATTTTGGACACTGAAAGGCATGTGAAATAATTTTATTTACTATGGGAATCCTAAAAGTGAACACATAGTTTAATGCTGTGCTTGTCAAATTAACTCTTCACTTCTTTCAATAATGTAGGTATACAGTAATAAGAGAGAAAGCATGAAATCCAATTTCTACACTTGTGATTTTTTTCCTTCTATTTGACATTTCTAGACTCATGAGGAATTAACCAAAGTCATCTGGTACAGCTCTTATCCATCTCTCTGTTCTTTGTTGAGCCAGTCTGTTTCTGTATTTTCATTTTGTCTTCCTCTCAACCCTTATAGTGTCTCACCCTGTACGTTTGGCTTTCCCATCTCTAAACCTACTCTTCTCAGCTGGGCTGAGAGTCTGGGTTGCTCGTGTCCAGCTGCTGTTCTGTGTGTTATCACTTCACTTCTTTTCTGTCAAATGTTTAATTTTTAAATGTCAATATCTTATAGCCACTGTCATATTTTTTTCATGTGGGAGCAACAGATAGTGGGAAATTGCTTCTTTGTTTTGTTTTTACTTTCTTTTTTTCATTTGTTTCAAGTTTTTATTTAAATTCTAGTTAGTTAACATATAGTGTACTATTGGTTTCGGGAATAGAGTTTAGTGATTCATCACTTACATGTAACACCCAGTGCTTGTCACAAGTGCCCTCCTTAATCTCCATCACCTATTTAACCCATCGCCCCATCGAACTCCCTCCAGCAACCCTCAGTTTGTTCTCTGTAGTTATGAGTCTCTAATGATTTGCTTCCCTCTCTTTTTTTCCCCCTTCTCCTATGTTCTTCTGGGCTTTTTTAACTTGAGAGAAATAAAGTGAAATACTCAAGAATATCTTTTTTTTGGGTAAAAGGGAATTTTCATATTTTAATTCATATAGCATATGTCTCTGGGTCTGAGTTGCTTTTTACACTACTAATTGTTTCTGTATTTAGGCCTAAGAAAAGTTTAGATAGTCCTTAAAAAGCATCAATAAAGCAGTTTCCAAATGTTTATCAAATTATTTAAAATTGAGTATTTGTTTTATGTTCCAAAGAATGTGCCTTCCTATTAATGACTAGTTGAAGATCAATTTTTTATATTATAACTGTTCAAAATAGGATTTAAATTTGATTTATACTTCTATCAGTGGCAGACTCATTTGCTGCAAACTAATTAACCTGCTGAGAACTAGAAAAGCTAAAACAATATAGGCCAAATCTAAACCTATGTTTGTACATGCATGTTCATAGTGCTATTAACAGTAGCCAAAAAGTACAAACAATTCAAATGTCCATCAGTGCATGAATGGATAAACAAATTGTGATATACACACATACACATGTGTATATATATGTATACACATGCATACACATGCACATACACAGACCCACACAATATGGAATATTATTAAGCCACGAAAAAGAATGAAGTATTGATACATACTACAGTGTGGATGAACCTCAAAAACATTGCGCTGAGTGAAAGAAGCCAGACGCATAGGAGGTCACATGTTGTGTGATTTCATTTATACGAAAGAGTCAGAATAGGCAAATCCATAGACACAGCAGATTGGTGGTTGTCAGGAGCTGAGGAGGGGGCAATAAGGAGTAATTGTTTAACTATGAGGTTTCCTTTTGCAGTGATAGAAATATTTTAGAACTAGGTAGAAGTGGTAGTTTTACAACATTATGAATGTACTAAATGTGACTAAGTTGTTTACTTTAAAATGGTTCATTTTATTGAATTTTACCTCAGTAATAATTTAAAGAAATGATTTTTGAAGTGCAGTGGAGAGCTAGCTGTGCAATAGGGCTGTGGAGTCAAGATCCCAGAGGAGCGAGCCTGACTACTGGCACCATGTTTCCCTTGAGGAATATTCCTTTTAAACTCAGTAAAGCTTCTAGAAGACTCATGGGTAGCAGAGCACAAAAATGCAGTTCAGAGCCCACCAAAAATGAAAGGTTCTGATAAATACATGGTTTTATTTGGGACACCTAAAAGAATATAATCTAGAAATATGGGCAAGCAAGAAATAGGCCAACACTTGCAAGGACAGAAGCCTAGCACAATCCCTTATTCAATCGGGCAATGTTCCCTACCCTAACTGCCTGCCAGAAGCAAAAGTAAATTCCACTCTGGAGAAAGAGAACAGTTTCTCAGAGTCTCAAATTACCTTCAACAGTTTTCATGCAAAGTTTCTAGCCTTCAATAAAAAAATAAGTATGGAAAACATAAGAACTGACTTGAGAGTTGAGAGATAGAATAGGTAAAAGAAACAGACCCTATTCTGGGGTTACACTGTTGTTGGTGTTATCAAATCCAGGGTTTAACTATGATTACCATATTCAGGCAATTAAATAAGATGGAAAATTGGACTAGAACTAGGACTATCAGAGAATAGAACTGGAAATTGAAAATATAAAGATCTGGCTCTAAAAAATTAAGTGAAATTAAGAATTCTACAGTGGGCTTAAGTACAGGTTAGATACAGGTGAAGAGAGAAATGATACATTGGAAAATAGATTAAAATAATGTCAGGCTAAAGCATAGAGATGAAAAAGAATTAGGAAAAAAATTGCCAAACAGGAAAGAGCATAAGAAACATGCAGAACATGGTAAAAAGATCTCTTGTAGGTGTATCTATAGTCCCAGAAAATGAAGGTGAGGGGGAGAGAGAAAGAGAGAGGTGTAATGTTTAAACAATAATATTTTTCAAATATTGACACTTTTCATCACCAGCAGTCTCATCAGAAAATACTGGACCACATTAAAATGAGGAAACTCCATCTATCAGAGAAAGATCATTGAGTTTGAAATGGCAAGCCACAAGGAGAAGGTATTTGTAATACATGCAACTGACAAAGATAAAATATCCACAATATTTAAAAAAAAAAAACACCTTTCATAACACCAACAACTCAATAGAAGTGTAGGCAAAAGGCTTGACACACACTTCACAAAATAGGATATCCCAATGACCAATAAAGAAAGAAAAGATGCTCAACTTCATTAGTCATCAGGAAAATGCAACAAAACCACAATGAGATACTAACACGTGCCCACACACCCCAGAATTATTAGAATTAAAAAGATGAAAACATCAATGCTGATAGCATGGGAGAAAATATTAGAATTCTTATTCTTTGCTGGTGGGAGTGTAGATTGGTACACTACTATGTAAAACTGTTAGAAGCTGAATATTTGAATGCCCTATGGTCCAGCAATTCCATCCTCAGGAATATAGCCAACAGAAATGTGTCATATACGGCATCCCCTTCCCCTTATCCATGGAGGATATATTCCAGAGCCTCAGTGGATGCCTGAACCCGCAGATAGTACTGAACCCCATGTATGCGATGTTTTTCTTATACATACATACCTATGATAAAGTTTAATTCATAAATTAGGCACAGTAAGAGATTCACAACAATAATAAAATAGGACAATTATAATAATATACTGTAATAAAAGTTATGTGAATGTGGTCTTTCACAATATCTTTTCATACCATGCTCACCCTTTCTGTGATGATGTGAGATGTCTATGTGATGAGATGAGGTGAGGTGAATGACACAGGCATCATAACCTAGTGTTAGGTTACTCCTGGCCCTCTGACCATATGTCAGAAGGAGGACCATCTGCTTCCAGACTGACCAAGAGAAACTGAAAATGTGGAAAGTGAAACTACGTGTAAGGGGGGACTACTGTTTTTGCATCAAAAGACATATACACGAATGTTCATGGCACCATTACTCCTAACAGCTCCAAACTGGAAACAACTCAGATGTACTTCAGTAAGAGAATAAACCAGCAGCAATCTGTGGGATATTCTTACAGTGGAATTTTGTAGCAATCAGAACTATTGTTAGATACAATGATGTGGATACATCTCAACAGGAGTGTTGAGTGAATAAAGCCAGGCACACGAGAGACATTAATGTATGATTTCACTGTTTATCAAGGTCAAAAATAGACAAAACTAACAACATTGTGTAACATGTCAGAGTAGTGGTTACTTGTAGGCAAGACAGTGTAAGAGTGGGGGAAGAGCATGGGAAGGCACATAATGAGACTTCTAGAGTGCTGGGAATATTTGATTTTCTGGGTAGTTGCATTGGGATGTTCACTTTGGGTTGATTTAATTTTTCATTTTTTCTGTATGTATGTTATACTTTAATAAAATACTTTATGTGAAGATACATTAATAGGGAAGAAGCATAATTTAGAAAGTTACCGTATGCATGTCACGAAAACTTGCAAAGATAGTTAAACATGATACCCACATTCTTTTGGCATATTGTTTAGAATCCCTTCCCAAACATTTACTAGCTGTATGATCTGGGACAAGTTGCTTGTCTTAGCTTGGGCTGTTACAACAAAATACCATAGACTAGGTGGCCTAAACAATAAACATTTATTTTCCCACAGTCTGGAGGTTGAGAAGTCTAAGATTAACGTGCCTGGAGTTTTAGTTTCCTGGTGAGGGCTCTCTTCTTGGAGAGGGCCACCTTCTTACTTGCATGCCTGGCATTGGTCTAGTGATGGGAACACAGAGATAAATAAGACAAAGTCACTGAACTACTGAAGACCTCAGTCTAAATGTATGTGCTGTCCAGTGTGGGAGCCACTATCCACATATGGCAATTCAAATTCAAATTAAATTAAAAGTTCAGTTTCTCATTTGTGCTAGCTACATTTCAAGTGCTTCATAGCCACATATGGTTAGTGGCTGCCATATTAGACAGCACAGATAGGAGCATTTCCATCATTGCAGAAAGTTCTTCTGAATGGTGTTGGACAGGGCAGGTTAGCATATGGTGATAGAGGTGGGTATTGACAGGTGTTCTGGTAGAGGTGAGATGAGTTGTCTTATTTTTTTAGAGAGGGAGAGAGAGAATCTTAAGGAGGCTCCCTGCTGAGGATGGAGCTCAACTCGGGGCTACAGTCTCATGTTCCTGAGATCATGACCTGAGCTGAAATCAAGAATTGGACGTTCAACCGACTCAGCCATACAGGTGCCCCAAGATGAGCTGTTTTGAAAGATGATTTTTAGATGCAAGAATGGGAAGATGGCCACTCCGTCCAGTGAAAGCACAAAGACAGAGCTTTGAGAGACCTTTGACTGACCTGGAACCCATATGTAGTTCAGTGTGTCAGGAACACAGAATGCGGGGGTTGGAGGCTAGGGATGTGACAAGAAGGGAAGGTGGAGCTTGAGTTCTGAAGGGTGGGGGATGCCCAGTTAAGGAGCTTTTTTCTACAGGACACATCAGAGTGCTTTTTATTCATTACTTTGCTTACCTGTTGAGGGTTAATGCTTTTTGTTTTTTTAATCAATCTACCTGACAAAAATAAAACTGTCCTTTTTAATAAAGGCATTTTTCCTAGTCTTTTCTTGAATTTTTAAAAAACACGTGGTGGTGAATTTTTATGGAGGCAGGTCTGTGCTGCTTTCTCTCTGTAGTTTCTAAGCAAAGAAGTGTCACCTCTAGAAGCTGAGATATTTTTAATTGTGTTTTGTTTTTGTTTTCCTATGGTTTTATTTTTATGGTTTTAAATATGAGATGGTGTCAAATTAATTTTTGTATATCTGGAATGGGATGCCTGAATTTTATACACACACACACACACACACACACACACACACACACACACACCCATGCATGCTAGCTAGTACTCCCTAAACCATTTATTAAACAATGTTTCCCTTCCTGGTGATGGATTCTTTGTCATGTATTACATTTTTATATATATTGAGGTTTATTTCTGAGTTATTCTGTTCTATTACTCTTTCTTGTGTCAATGTAACATTGTTTATGCCACAGAATTTATTAAGTATCTGTGTGTATAAATGAAAAATCATGATTATTTTGTTTCTCTTTGTTTAAAAATTGAAACTTATCTCAAATGCATTAAAGACTTGAATGTAAGAACTGAAACCATAAAACTCTTAGAAGGAAACATAGGTAGTAAGCTTCTTGACATTGGTTTTAGCGGTATTTTTTGAACCAGTCTCCCAGGCAAAGGCAACAAAAGCACAAACAAATGGCACTACATCAAATTAAAGAGCTTTTGCACAGCAAAGGAAACCATCAATAAAACGAAAAGGCAACCTACTGAATGGGAGAAAATATTTGCAAATCATATATCTGATACGGGACTAATATTCAAAAGATATAAAGGGCTCATACAAGTCAATAGCAAAACAACAAACAATCCAATTAAAAAATGGGCACAAGATCTGAATAGACATTTTTCCAGAGAAGACATACAACAGACACATGAAAAGGTGTTCAGCATTAATAGTCATCAGGGAGGGGCACCTGGGTGGCTCAGATGGTTAAGTGTCTGCCGTCAGCTCAGGTCGTGATCTCCTGGTCCTGGAATCAAGCCCCACGTCGAGCCCCACAGCGGGGAGTCTGCTTTTCCCTCTGCCTCTCCCCTCTGCTTGTGCTCTCTCTCTGTGTCTCTCTTAAATGAATTAATAAAATCTTTAAAAAATAATGATCAGGGAAATGCAAATCAAAACTATGATGAGATATCACCTCACTCCTGTCAGGACGGCTAAAATAAAAAACACAAGAATTAAATGTTGGTGAGGATGTGGAGAAAAAGGAACCATTGTGCACTGTTAGTGGGAATGTAAATTAGTGCAGCTACTGTGGAAAACAGTATGAAAGTTCCTCAAAAAATTAAAAATAGGACTACTCTATGACCAGAAATTCCACTTCTCGGTATTTATCTGAAGAAAACAAAAACTCTAACTTGCAAAGATATATGTACCCCCATGTTTATTACATTATTTACAGTCTTCTACAAGTTAAGTAACTTAAGTGACCATTGATAGGTGAACGGATAACATAGGCGTGGTATGTATATATTTTATCTATAGACACAATGGAATATTCCTCAGCCATTAAAAAATGAACTCTTGCCATTTGTGACAACATGGATGGACCTTGAGACTATTTTGCTAAGTGAAATAGATTGTAGAAAGACAAATACCAGATTATTTCACTCATGTGGAACCTAAAAAGCAAAAGAACTAAACAAAACAAAACCAGACTCATAGACCCAGGGAACAGATTGATGATAGGAGAGGGAGGATGAAGGGGTGGGCGAAATGGGTAAAGGGTATCAAGAGGCACAAACTTTCAGTTACGTAAATAAGTCATGGGGGTGTAATGCACAGCATGGAGAATATAGACAGATACTAACTTTGTATGGCAACAGATGGTAACTAGACGTATGGTGCTCATTTCGTAATGTGTATGAATGTCGAATCACTGTGTTGGACACCTGAAACGATTATTGTATGTCAATTATACTTCAATAAAAATAAAAGGAAATTGAAACTCACGATTACATAGTCCTGTGAGTGGTCTGAGCTGGCTAAATCCTATAGCTTCTCACTGAAATCCAGGTATTTACTATAAACTGCATCCACTTACGATAGCTCTATCTTTAAAAAAAATGTATGTGCTGGTCTTGTAGTAAAAGCCACCTGTACCTCATGGATGGTGATTCATTCACTAGGGTATTTATTTAGTGAAAGTGAAAGGGATCTTCTGTAGCAGATAGTTTAATATTGCCATGTTGATCTGAAGAAACTGCTACACAGAAAAAGTTTTATTATTGACATTTTATCGATTGGAAGACTCACTGAAAACTAACTGGCAGGTGGAGGGTACTTTACACTAACTAACCTAGCTAGTGTTGCCAGTGGTGCTTTTAGTTTCCCTGGCATTCATGTGTGTGTGCGTGTGCGGACGTGTGCACGTGTGTGTGTAGGTATGCACACACAAGCACACACTAAGGAGTGGCATTCACGGGTGCAGAGGAATAGGAGTTTTGTGATCTGTGGAAATCACAAATGTAATTCTTTAGTAGATCATAAGGATGTCCTGGCCCGGGTCTTGAGGGAGATTGCTCGATCAGTATTTTAAGCATACCTTAAATATGGCCAATAGCAGCATCTGTCGTGTATCACGTGTCTGTGGTTTGCCTTTGAGCAGATTATTTATATAACTAGAAACTGTTTTTGTGTTTTGGAGGTTGCTATTAAGAATAATTAGCTATTTTCTCAATTAGAAATTCAGATATTATCACTTAGTTTAAATGGAATGGCATTTACAGAAATTAGTCAACTGTTTTTAATTGTTGCCCTTCATTCGTTTGACATGAACTATTCCCATGGGGAAATTGCTCTCACTCATAGAGAGCTTTAGCATTCTCAGAGCACCTTTCTCATCTCTTATCCCATTTGATGCTTACAACATACCTGTGAGGTAAGTATTAAAATTAACTACATTTTACAAATGAGGAAACGCAGGTTTACAAAGGGTAAGAAGCATCTCCCATCAAGAGTGATTTCCCTTTCTCACCTACCATGTGTCTCAGATTTGTCAGAGTTCTCCCAGAGCTATTCCTCAGGGTTTTCTAGAAAATGAAAGCAAACAGAATCACTGTAATTATAATGGTGATCCATCTGTCCGTATTATTCCTGCTTATAAAAATTGGTGACTTAACTGTATTTAAAATTGCTGCTTTGAGGACCATATTTATTTTAATTATTATTATAAATGCATTACAAATACACAACTGTAGTGAAGACTACTTTGGACATTTTATTCATATAGGTGATCTTTCCCTTAGGTTCTATCCTGGGGCCAGCCTATGAGTTTTGCCGTATGTGTTTTTCCTATTGCTGTCTGCCCATGGGTTAGGTTATCCGTTATTACAGATGGCCATGGAAAAGGAATCCTGTGCCCATTTGAATGAGTTGCACTAAAGGGAACACATGATTTTATAGATCAGGCTGCTCCGTTTTCCACCTTTAGAAGATTTCAGGCTCTCACCACTTAATATTAATTTCTCTTTAGAGGGCCTGCATTCACCATGTGGCTTGCACGACTGCTTCTCTTTGTGCCTGAATATCTGCTTTGATGCCCTTGTGTTGTGTAATGGTGGGATTTGCTTTTGGACTTTGCAAAGTAGGTCTCAAATTGAGATCTCTCAAAGTCCATGAATGTGGACACATTTCTTTCATATCTTTGGTAAATATTGGTTAAATGGTTTAGATAATGCTTAAAGTTAACTTAAAATACACATGCATACAACTGTGAAGGAAAATGCACGGCGAAGGGAAAGAATCAAAACACATGGTAAAATCTCTCTTAGAAGGAAATCCTTTTTTTCTTACTAGCATCTTCTGTTGGGCATAAGTTAGTTCAGTCTCATTGTGACAAGTGGGAAACAAAGCAAGCTAATAAATACACAGTAAGCATGCCCCCTTCCCCAGTGCGGCAGAACTGCCCCACCCCAGTTAAATAGCTCTGTGGTGAAAAATCTTGTTGATATTCAAGCCTGTCATTTTACCCTTAGCCTAATTTAACTTTTTTTTTTTTCCCAAGCAAGACCTAGAAAATACTTCTGCCTTCCCAAATAATGGCTCCTCATCTAGCACCAGCTGGAATCAGTAATTCTGTGATCTTTTTGTCTTAACTTTTTGCTTTCTGTACATGACAGACATTTCATTCCATCACTGCATTCTGAGATAATGAAATGCCTCCACAATGCCCAAGCTCATTCAGACCACTTACCTGATGGAAGTAGCTGGATTGCTCACATTCAATGTCTGTGCCTGGATGGTTGGGTTGAGTTGGGATGATAGGTTAACACTGGGTGAACTCAAAATTTTAGAAGGATTTGTGGAACAAGATAGTCTCTAAAAGAAACTACATCAAAGAATTATCTATATGTATTTTCACTTAAAGACTGTGGCAAGATCTTGCCAAGTTCAGTATCCTTTCCTAAGTAAAAAGAAACACCTGAGTGCGGTGTGGGCCTTGTGAATTCATATTCCCAGCAAGTTTCCAGCTCATGCTGGTGTTACACTGCGGGGGATGGAACCCTGAGAACTTCTGAACTGGGCAACCTCCCTAAGCTCTCAGTCTGCCTGTGTCAGCTTTGTCGGGCATGCACACAATTTCCCACCTCAAAAGGAAGTTTTGTTACAATTTGGAGATAAAGTGTCAGGCATGAGGATGCAATAAGAGTAGCTGATGCTATTGTTTCTGTAATAATTTTTAACACTTCCACTCAATGCCAATCATGTCAGAAAATATATAAGCAACTACTGTGTGCCTCTGCTAGGGGCCTACTGTGCTTAATGAAATGTAAGATGAATTCGATATCCCTGCCCTCAAGGGGCTTATAATTTAGTGAATAAATAAAGCACAGGATATGGTAATCAGGATCATAGAGATACAAGACTATAGAGGGATTATTTTTAGCTGGGGGATTGGGAAAGCTTCGTGGAGGAACTGTATTGATGCCAGACATTAAGGAGCGAGTAGGATTTGGATTTGGACATGGAGCTAGGGGAGCAGCACATTTCTAATGGAGATAGGGGCTGGAGAGATCTGTGGGTCTACTCAGACTGCTTGGGTACAGAGGTTTGCCTTCAACTGGAGCATAGGACGTAGAGCTAAGATTAGGAAGATGGGCTGGACTCAGATCATCCGAATCTGTTGGATTCTTTCATTTGCTTTTTTAGCCCTGTGAACATTTCTAATTAAGTTTTGAAAAGCTCACAAGTATTATTAGACTTTCTCAACAGACTCTCACTTTATTTCCTGAGCATTATTAGTATGGGGGATTGGGATAGCATTCTCAGCAAGGTTTCCACAAGATTACAGAATGTGTTTTAAATGTTAATAACATGTTTTGCTGAGAGGTAAGGTTGCTTTACCATTCTGATTTGCACTGACCCTGTGGGATGACCTAAGGACTCTGGTCAGTGGCAACTAGGGACAATCATCCCATGGTCTACAGCAAGGGTAGGTGAACTAGGGCTCACAAGCCAGTCTGGCTCATCACTGGTTTCCGTGTGGCCTGTTAACTCAGAATGGTTTTACATTTTGAAATGATTGAAAAAAAATCCAAAGCAGTATTTCATGACAAGTGAAAATTATGTACAATTCAAGTTTCACTGTCCATAAGTAAAGTTTTATTGGAACACATCCAAGGTCAACAACCACATCATTCAGTATTAAATTTACTATCTGGTGGGTCACAGAAAGTTCGTCCCTTGTCTAAAGCAATGGTTCTTAAAAACCTTCTAGTACACCAGAGTCACCTGGAGAGTTTGTCAGAATACCAACTGCTGGTGTTTTCTCCCCAGAGGTTTTAATTCAGTAGGGTGGGGCTCAAGAATTTGCATTTCTAGCAATTCCGAGGTTCTGCTGCTGCTGGTCCTGGGACCACCCTCTGAGACCTGGTCCACAGCAGGTGCTGCTTAAACTTGAACATGCTTGGGAACCACTTGGTGATCTTATTAAAATGCAGATTTTGATTCATCAAGTCTGGGGTGGAGGGTAAGAGTCTGCATTTCTAATAGGCTCCTGGGTAGAGTCTTGCATCAAGTGTGCACATCTGAGATACCCTTGGGCAAGCGTGGCTCACTTGGTGCTTTTTGCCTGGAATGTTAGTACAGCCCAAGGAGCAGACTCCTTTGAAGAGGGAGCGAAATGTGTGTGAGTAGGTCGTGAGCAACTGTTTGGGGAAATAAAATTAATTGGAGGCTATAGGATGATAAGTGAAGAAATATGCTGGGGCTGTTTTATCCATTTATGGAGAATTTTAATTGCCTTTGATGCCACGTATATACATCTCTGAATCAACAATAATTAAAATACTTATGTAAATATGTTTCTTTATTGTGATTGAGTTCACTCTCATTAGCATGACTTACATACAGCTTAACATTACTTTATATGAGCATTCTAATGTGAGCCTTGAATTTGTTAATTAAAATTTCGTCGAAATTTAATGTTTTGGGTAGTAAGCCATGCAGCTGAAAGGAGTGTCTACTTCTTGAAAGCAGGGGGTGCTTTGAAGGCCTGTTCTGCTCCTGGGTGCCAAGTGATGGTTACATCACCTGGAAAGGAATTAAAGATGGGGGCTGGACTGTCGCTTTGGAATGCACTGTAGCCAGTGTTGATTTTATAGAAAGGTACTGCTGAGAAAAAAAATTGTATGGATGTAATTTCAGAATTTTATTTTGATAAAGCACCAAAAAGTACACATCCAACATGTTTGTGAATGGTTTAGTCATTTAAAAAAGAAATCTCCAAAGTAGCCACCAAAATTATATGCGATCTTTCAGCTTTTGCCAAAAAAAAAAAAAAAAAAAAAAAAATTTGTAACGATTATTGGATTCAAGTGACAAGGGAGCTCTTGTTGTGGCCCAAAGCAGTTCTTGAGTCAAAAGCAGTTTTTGAAGTACACACTTAGTGTGTAAGGAGCCCAGTGCCATAGCACTTGTATCATCACCACTTCCATCCTGGCCGTGCTCATTAATGGACATTGACAATGTGATATTTAAGGAGCACATGAGAAGTACATTTTTTGTTTAATTTTCCTTTTCATGTCTGTCTTTTTTTTTCTTCATTTTTATTTATTTTTTCTACCATTTATTTATGTATTTTTTTATTATGTTCCGTTAGCCAATATATAGTACATCCTTAGTTTTTGATGTAGTGTTCAACGATTCATTAGTTGTGTATAACTTTTCATATCTTTCATCAGAAAGGAAAACAATAAGTAATTGTATGCCACTCTTTCTTTGAGAAAGGATTAGGTAGGGGACTTTTTAAATCTTTTTTTTTTTAAATAGGAAGGAATTGGTTACATGGTGAAATTTTTACACAGGATTTAAAGACACCTTCCTAATGTTAATTTGTTGGGGATAGTGGGGGAAAGAAGCAATTTATTATTCTTGGCAGTTGTACATTTCAGTGAGTCGGTTGAGTTTATGACTTGTTCTAAGTATATTGTTTATACCTTGAGGGAAATTTTCTTTAGAAATTCAAACCGAGGGATACCCGGGGGGGGGGGGGCGGGGGTTCAGTCAGTTAAGCATCTTCCTTGGCTCAGGTCTTGATCCCAGGGTCCTGGGATCGAGCTCCACATCGGGCTCCCTGCTCAGCAGTGAGTCTGTTTCTTCCTCTCTCTCTGTCCCTGCTCGTGTTCTCTCTCTCAAAAAATAAATAAAATCTTAAAAAAAGAAAGAAATTCAAACCAAATGTACAGGCCATCTTTTTCTTGTTCAAAGATAACGGTTCATTTTCACAGCCTGTGAAAAGGCTAATGCAGTCAAAATGCAGTCAAAATTATTGAGCATGATATTAACTCCTTTTCATTAGCAAACTAATTTCACTGTACTGTGACCTCCTTCAGAGCGGGAACTTGGGGCCCAGGTACTTCACTAGAAGACTGTTTACTGGTTTGTGTGACTTACACATAACCTCCACGCAAATGATGTTACCTTATTGTGGATAGGAATGTTTTCAAATGATTCTAAATAACCTAAATCATTTTTTAAAATCTCTCTATTTTAAGAAGATAATGCTCAGATCAAGAGGTAGAAGTGAAAGGGAAGCAATTTTTGTTTTTGTATAGGAGGGAACTTTATAACTCTTCAGGGCTGTTCAAAAATAGAAAGGGCTGTCTTGTTAGATAGTGACATTCCCTTCAATTAGAAGTGTTCAAGCAGACGGCAGGCGTCTACCTGCCAGAGATTCTGTGGGTGGGATTCACTATTAGGTAGGAAATTAGTCTTGTTGGCTTCTAAGACTTTTTTCCTCGTTTAAATATTGCTTATTTCTATAAATCTCATAAAATTGCTGCTTCCAATCTGTTTAAATGTCAGAAGAGGCTTTATGACTGTTGGCAATGTATTTTAGAGCGTGGTGGTGGACATGTAACACATAGCTTTCATTATGATAATGTCAGCTGTTGCTCGTTTCACAGGTGTTGGGGAAGGAAAGGAACCAACTTTTCCTGGGCCCACATACAGCTCTCTCTATTGTAACAGATGTCCACACTGCCCTAGCTGGAGCTTTTGTATAATAATCTCAGTGCAGATCCCAAGTACGGACTGGGGCTGCTCCCCGCTACTCTGTTGGGCTACTAACTGGGAAATCTTAGAAGCTGCTTAACATCTCTGAACTTCAGTTTTCTTTTACCTTACAGTGTGTGTGTGTGTGTGTGTGTGTGTATTTTATAGGCTATAAAAAAGCACAGATATAGGTGGTAGGATATATATGTTTAAAACATTTTTTTTAATTATGAGAACAACTTGTATGTGTATATATATACATATAATCATATACACATTAGGTGTTCTTTGGCTTATTTTTTTCTGTTTCCACTTACTTTCCCTCCATCACCCTAGGTAACCTTGTTAACTACCTGGTATGTATCCTCCTGTGCTCTCCTCTATGCTCAGATAACCACATATGAACATAAAACCATATAAATATCTGAGGATTTGGGAATAATTTCCTTTATTAACTGGTATCATATTTGGCATACTTTTCTGTATCTTCATTTTCTTATTTAGCAAAACCTCATAGAAGTACCTCCAATTTAACTAGTATAGCTCTAATTCATTCTTTTATGGCTGTATAATATTCCATGGTACAGACCCAAAATTACTTATTTAACTATTACCCTATTAATAATCATTCATTTTGTTTCCTTCTTTTGGCATTAGGAATCATGGTGCAGTAAACATTATTTGTATCTATTCTTTTGTACTGTTTTTATTTTTAAGAAAATGTTACAGTAGTTGGAATCTCATCAAAGTGTATTTTTAGCGATAGATGCTGCCAGATTGCTTTGAAGATTTCTGTAACAATTTATACTGCCACCAGCAATTTAGGAGAGTGTCCTTTCCTTGACATTTCTGTTAGCAGTAGGTGTTAAATCTTCCTTGTAATTTTTGCTGGTCTGGGTGGAAGAGTCTGAGTAGCATTCCATATATTTGTTCTTTTGGATCTTTGCTTCTCTGCAAATTGCCTATTCATATCTTTTTGCACATTTTTCTATTGGATTATTTTCTTTTTTGTACTGTTTCTAGGAGGGCTTTATATATTATTGATATTAGCATTTTAAAATGTTTATTGCAAATATTTTTTTCCCAAATCTATTGTTTGTATCTAGACCTTGCTTATGATAACTTTTGCTTCACAGGAGTTTTAAATTTTCATGCAGTAAAATATATCTCTTGTTTTATATTTCATTATTTTCTTAATTAAAAGATCTCCACGCATCTTTAGGTCATACATACAGTCTCCTAGATTTTCTTTTAAGAGTGTATTGCTTCATTTTTGGCATCTAGCCTTTACTTTATCTGTAATTTATTTTTACATGTGGTGTAAGAAATTTATTTTGTTCCAAATAGACAGTTGGAAGTGCCAGCACCATTTATTAAAGTCCAAAAAAAAAAAAAATACTGAAAGGAAAGTTGAGACTTCTCTTATCAGACATTAAAACGTACTATAAAGGCTATTATAATAAAATCAATATGATAGACAAATCTATTGGTGGGACAGAATGGAGACTCCTGAGATATCCCAGTATAAATAAAATTTTAATATTTGACAAAGTGATATTTAAACTCTATTGATAGAGAGTGTTACATTTAAGTTTTACCTATTATCTTAAAATTTCAGGGAAAAAAAGTGTTTTCAGAGTACATTCATTTTTACTAATTATGCAGATAAATGTTTATGTCATTTGCCAATAAGTTCCACAGAAAAATATAGAATCTTTACTCAAGAAATTCTCAGTGGCTTAAGTGTATTTCGGGGAATTCGATAGTGAAAATCAGCTTGTTTTCTGGCCTCACACCATGAGTGCTGACAAGTCTGAGTTAAGATCCCAGCGTGTCATTTCTTAATTTCAAAGCGTTGCGGATGATACAGACTGCTCAAGTTTCCTGTGCTAAAAACAAAACAAAATTGTCAGTTTCCATTAATTTCTCCACCTGTTATTCCATACTCCCAGAGCCTTTGGTAGTATATTCTAAGTGAGCACAACTGGACTGAATTCGGAGAGAGGAATTATTCATTCATTTATTAATGTACTTCTAGTGACCATTCTGGAGGGTGTGATCACTTCTGAGAGTGGCTGGGCTGTTAGGGTATCATGGTGGGCATCTCCTCGAAGACTGCAGATCTCATTTGAGTGGGGCCATGCAGTATAGGTCTGATTTTGAACAGGTAATTATTTGGGGCGTGGGGGAAGGCACCCATCCAGGAACATGAGTGATGGAAGCAGATGTGTCTGTGGGATTGGTGGGTGTATTAGATGCATGAAGAGAAGAAGGAAGTGATCAGGTTAGGAAGAAGTGGTCAGAGCTGGGGACCCATCCACGAGGCTGGGTTTGTTCCTGAAAGCTCACCTTGAGGGTGGTTGGACTCTGTTGACAGTTATCTAAAACAGTTATTCACTGAGCAATGCCAGGTGCCAGAATTCATTAAGGCATTTTATCTACAAAAGTGCTGGAAAGTCCATGAATAGGGCCCGGTTTTACATGTGAGGAAACAGAGATTTGAGAGACTGATTTTCCCAATGTCATGTTTATTTGCAGAGGTAGGATTCAGACTCTGGTCTGCTCAGGTCCAAAGGCTGTGCCCTCCATGCCCTACCACACCATCGCCTACACGTGTGTTTTATCCGCATGCTGGCCACCTACTTGGCTTTGAATGGTTTTCGTGAAGTTTCCCATAGTGCAGCTTACCTCATGGATAATGCAGCCCGTGAACAATTAAATTGACTTAAAAACGTACATACACACTAAAGGCAGGTTTAGAAGTATCTAGAGTAGGCTTTTGGTAGCGTGGCATTTAAGGAAAGCCTGTATCTTGTTAGCATTACACTACAGGGACAGGGCCAGCCAGATAGGAATGTGATGGCCCACTTAGGCTATCTTTAATTGCTCACTATAAATAGCTTAATGATGCTGCCATAAAAAGATCTGATGTAACTGAGGAGCTGAGTGACCCATATTTATGATGGTTTTCTAGGAGTCCCTGTCTGGGAAAACTGATGCTTATGTAGGAGAGGGTTGTCACTGCCGAAAAGAAGGCTTAATTTCCAAGCCAGTCATTTCTTACCCACACCTCCCTTCAGATTCCACTGTCTCCATCATTCCTTTTGCCTTCACGTGTGCTGAGGTCGTAGCTGCCACTCTCTCTCACATCTCGATTCCAGCACCCACTTGACCTGGCCCGGGGAGAGAAGTGTCTGCCAGAGCCCAGTCTGATGTGTGTGAGAGGATTCCTGCAGGCTTTTATGACATGCTCCCTCTCTGCTCTGGCAGTCATGGGAATCTTGGACACCGTGCTTTGTTCTAGACATTGATGACTTTTTAAAAAATTCAAATATAATTAACAGACAGAGTTATATTAGTTTCAGGTGTATGATACAATGATTCAACAATTCTATACATTTCCCAGTGCTCACCAAGATAAGTGTACTTTTCATCCCCCTATCTATTTCACCCATCCCCCCGCTCCTCTCCCCTCTGGTAACCACCAGTTCTCTGTACTTTAGAGTCTGGTTTTTTTGTTTGTCCTTTTTTCTTTGTTTGCTTTGTTTCTTAAGTTCCCACATGAGTGAAACCATATGATATTTGTCTTTTTCTAACTGACTCATTTCACTCAGCATTATATCCCTCTAGGTCTATCCATGTTGTTGCAAATGGCAAGATCTCATTCTTTTTTATGGCCGAGTCATATTCCATTATATGTATATATCATACCTTCTTAATCTCTTCATCTATCAATGGCACTTGGGTTGCTTCCATATCTTGCCTATTCTAAATGATGCTACAATAAACACAGGGGTATATATATATATCTCCAAATTAGTGTTTTCATTTTCTTTGGGTAAATATCCAATAGTAGAATTACTGGATCATATGGTAATTCTGTTTTTAATTTTTTGAGGAACCTCCATACTGTTTTCCACAGTGACTGCACCAATTTGTATTACCACTAACAGAGCACAAGTTCCTTTTTCTCCACAGCCTTGCTAACACTTGTTATTTCTTGTGTTTGATTTTAGCCATTCTGACAGGTGTAAAGTGATATCTCATTGCGGTTTTAGTTTGCATTGCCCTGATGATTGTGATGTTGACCATCTTTTCATGTGTCTCTTGGCCATCTGTATGTCTTCTTTTGAAAGATCCCCCTTTTTTAATTGTACTATTTTTGTGTATGAGTTAAGTTCTTTATGTATTTTGGATACAAACCCTTTATTGGATATATGCTTTTCAAATACCTCCTTCCATTCAGTAGGTTGCCTTATTTGTTTTGTTGATGGTTGCTTTCACTGTGCAAAAACTTTTTATTTTGGTGTAGTCCCAATACTTTAATTTTGCTTTTGTTTCCCTTGCCAGAGGACATATATCTAGAAAAATGTTTCTACAATGATGTCAGAGAAATTACTGTCTATGTTTTCTTCTCGGAATTTTCTGGTTTCAGGTCTCACATTTAGGTTTCTAGTCTGTTTTGAGTTTATTTTTGTGTATGGTGTAGAAAAGCGGTTCAGTTTCATTCTTTTGCATATAGCTGTTCAGTTTTCCCAACACCGTTTGTTGAGGAGACTGTCTTCTTCCCATTGTACATTCTTGCCTCTTTTGTTATAGATTGATTGACCATAAAAGTGTGAGTTTATTTCTGGACTCTCTGCTCTGTTGATCTGTGTGTCTGTTTTTGTGCTAGTACCATACTGTTTTGATTAGTATAGCTTCGAAATCTGGGATTGTAATACCTCCAGCTTTGTTCTTTTTCAAGATTACTTTGGCTATTTCGGGTCTTTTGTGGTTCCATATGATTTTTAGGACTTTTCTAGTTTTGTGAAAAATGTTTTTGGTACTTTGATAAGGATTGCATTAAATCTGTAGATTGCTTTGGGTAGTATGGACATTTAAACAATATTGGTTCTTCCAATCCATGAGCATGGAATATCTGTCCATTTGTTCATTTCATCTTCAATTTCTTCCATCAGTGTGTTATAGTTTTCAGAGAACAGGTCTTTTTCCTCCTTGGTTAAGTTTATTCCTAGGTATTTTATTCTTTTTTGGTGCAGTTATACATAAGATTTCCTAATTTCTGGGGTGCCTGGGTGGCTCAGTCAGTTAAGCTTCTGCCTTTGGCTCAGGTGATGATCCCAGGGTCCTGGGATCGAGCCTCACGTCGGGCTCCCTGCTCAGAGGGGAGCCTGCTTCTCCCTCTTCCTCTGCCTGCTGTTCTCCGTGCTTGGGCTGTCTCTCTCTCTCTCTCTGTCAAATAAACAAATCTTAAAAAAAGGTTTCTTAATTTCTTTTTCTGCTACTTCATTATTAGTATATAGAAATGCAACAGATTTCTGTACATTGTTTTCGTATCTGCAGCTTTACTGAGTTTATCAGCTCTAGTAATTTTTTGGTGAAATCTGTAGGGTATTCTATATGTATAGTGTCGTGTCACCTGCAAATAGTGGAAGTTTTACTTCTTCCTTACCAATTTCGATGCTTTTTATTTCTTTTTCTTGTCTGATTTCTGCAACTAGGGCTTCCAGTGCTGTGTTGAATAAAAGTGGTGAGAGCGGACATCCTTTTCTTGTTTCTAATCTTAGAGGAAAAGCTCTCATTTTTTTTTTTTTTACCATTGAGTATGATGTTAGCTGTGGGTTTATCATATGTGGCCTTTATCATATTGAGGTATATTCCCTCTAAATCTACTTTGTTGAGAGTGTTTATCATGAATGGATTTTTTTTCACATACTAGCTGCCCAAGGTGAAATTTACCAGTTTCCAATTCTTTTTTTTTTTTAGATTTTTTTAAAAAATTTATTTATTTGACAGAGAGAGACAGCCAGCGAGAGAGGGAACACAAGCAGGGGGAGTGGGGGAGGAAGAAGGAGGCTCCCAGCGGAGAAGCCTGATGTGGGTCTCGATCCCAGAATGCCGGGATCATGCCCTGAGCTGAAGGCAGATGCTTAACGACTGCGCCACCCAGGCGCCCCATGAATGGATGTTTTATTTGTCAAATACTTTTTTGGCATGTCTTGAGGTGATCATGGATTTTATCTTTTTATTTGTTAATAGACATTGATGAATTTTCTTGATTTAATCACTAGATCATCTCTGATATAGTTCTTGCCAACCTCTGCCCACTCTTATCCTCAGCTCCCAGGCAGTAATTTCCCGTGAGGTTCCTCTCTCTGCACAGGTTAGTAGTCCTTATGCATTAGCTCAGATTGGTCGCAGCAACCCAGTGCTCCTTCTGGTTTTCTCCCTACCGCACCCCTGCTCTGTGTTGGTTTTCCACCTTTGGTGGAACGTCCCACCAGGACTTGGCAGGTCTTTCCATCAAAGTCTCTTTTCAAAGAAAATGGGATCTAGTAGAATTGGAGATTTGAAAGGCAGGATCATTGCCCTGAAAGGAGTGGGACTAGTCGGTAGAAAGCAGATAGAATAAAGACCCAAACTCTAGGAAGAGTATGCATGGCTAGAAAAAAATACCACCACCAACATACCAGACGCAGTAAGTTGGAAGATTAAAGGGCAAGAGAGGGAATGAGTGACAGAGTGTGGGAGACAGTCATGGGAAACTGGATAGATGAACTGGTGGGAAGAAGGCCATCTTAGAAAAGATGTGATGATTTCCATGATCTGGAGCTTTGCATCTGCCTTTCCATGTGTGCCAAAAGATGGCACCACATTGCACAAAGAACTCTGGATTTGGAAACTCTGAGTTGACTCTTAACTAGACCAAAAATCATCTCAGTACTTAGGTCCACAGATGCCAGTAACTTGGGTATAGCTTCTGGTATCTTTCCTTTTATAGAGTATTTTTCTTATATATAAAAATCAATAACAGTAGTGGTATTTGCCATTTATTGAATATCCATGTCACTTTTGCATGGTGGCTTTTCTCTTCAGAGTTCACCAGAACGTAGTAAAACTGGGGCATTTTCCTTAACTTAGATACCTTGCGAAGGCTATATAGGTGAATGTTGACCTCTGACTTTAACCCTCGAGCTCTTTCTTTGGGACCAGGTATTCTCTTCCAGGAGCGTGGGTGGGCACAGGGCCTGCAGTCTGATGCCAGGAACTGATTCTGTGTGTCATGGAACTCAGAAACATAGTGTTCTGTATTTTGATATGCATGTAGTGCAAGGCATGAGGCTAAACCCTACCATCAGCCTTTAACCAGTTGTTTGCCTTGGCATCCTGAAGAAACGTGCCTCTGGGACATGTTTTCTGAGCAGAGCACATTTCTGGAAACTAACAAGCCCTCTGACCCGCTGTGCTGGAATTGTCAGCTTTGGTTATGCTCCAACAGTAATAAAGGAAACACAAAAATGTCCAAGTGCTTATTAGGTATCCACATATGACTTATTCCTCCTGCTCAATTAGCAGAGTAGCTTAGAATCCTCAGTTCCCAGTTTTCTGTGCTCTAGGCTGCCTGCCCACAGTGGTGGCACCAGGAGAACCTTTCCTCAGCAGTCCGTAGTTGGCCTGGGTCTCCCGGTTTTCCAAGACTTACTGCTTGATGGTCTGATCTCGGTGAAGGTGACCTGAATCTATACATACAGTAGTACTTTGTGTTGAAATCATTTATTGTCTGACTTCAGTTCACTGGGGTATAATGAGGTAGCTATGGATAAACCAGAAGGACATCAGAGGAGCCCAAATAGATGTTGGGAAATTTGTGTATGAGGGGGAGAGTCTGGTATTCTTCGTCTGTTTACTATTGTTTAAAAATATCTCTAAAAGATTTGACTGTCTGGTTTCTCAGCCTGCACACTGTTAGAAGTAGCAGATTAAAAGGTGTGGGGATTCTCTGGAGGCAGTCACACTGACAAGAGCGAGAAATAGAAAAAGGAACAGGCAATCACAGGAACTTCCAGATTTGGGTTGACAGGTCCTATTTAATGTGACAGAAAAGTGCTTAATGCGCAGTAAACTTAAAGTGGGTCTTGGGGAATAAATATATGGCTGTGGATATTTGTGTTGTTGAGCTTTGTCAGGAAGGTTAAATTAATTTGAGTGGCCTGTATTACAGAAGGATAAGGGAACGTACAGTTCACTTAAAAGCTATTTCTATATTTAAGATTTAACCCCCATTTTTTTTTTTTTAAATTTGGGTTTAAAAAGATAGGCTGGAACTTTTAAAAGACTTCTGTGTCTGGGAAAATGGCACAGGCATACTTTTCCATATTCTTCCCAAATACAACTAAAAACTGCTTTAAATAAAAAAATCACAGGAGAAGGGTATCAAAGGTGGAGAGAAAGCAGCAGGCCAGCTATGGACGTTGAGGAATGAGACAGTGGTGAGTTTCCTGGATTTTCTTAATTTCTTAATTGACTCCTATATCCCAGACTTGGAGCAGAAGAAGCCAGCAACCCAGCATGGTCAGTGGACACGGATTGAAAAGCCCCAACAAAAGCCTGCTTTCTCTTGCCAAAGGGCCAGGAAAGGAGCACATCAGCAAGATCGAAAACCATGAAACAAAAACCAATGTACTCAAGTCAGCCACCACAGAGAAAAGTGTGTCCTCACCCCCACCCACACCAGCAAGGACCCAGTGGGGAGCCTAGACCTTCACTCTTGGGAGGCTGTAATGGTGTTCCCCAATACCTCTGCCCAGGGCGGTGTCAGAGAAGACTCCGTAAGGAGCCTGGACTTCCACCCTACCTGGCAGTAATAAGTCTCCCTTTGCTTCCTGACTATGGTGGAGTGCGTGGAGGCCTAGTGGATAGTCAGGACTTTACCACCTTCCACTGGTAATGAAGCCACACATCCTTCCATGCTTTTTTGGAGGCCACATGGGAAGCCTGACTTGCAGCCTAACCTGTCAGTAAAGTAACGAGGACGTATCCCAGCACCCCATCCCCGCCCCTGTCACTTTCTTCTGCCAGAGCACTGTCAGAAGGTTTAAATAAGAGTTTCTCATAACCTAATACCCTGAATGTCCAGGTTTCAATAAAAAGCTTTTGTCATATCAAGAACTAGGAAGAGCTCAAACTGAGAGAAAAAAGAATCAATAGATGCCACTATCGAGTTGACAGAGATGTTAGAAAATACCTCAACAACACATGAAAAGATGTTCAATACTATTAGGGGAAGATAAATCAAAACTGCAGTGAGATACCCCTTCATACCCATTGAGATGGCTGCAATCAAAAAGACAGTAAGAAATCTTGGCAAGGATGTAAAGAAATTAGAACCCTCATGCATTGCTAGTGGGAATGTAAAATGGTGCAGCCACTTTGGAAAGCAGTTTGGCAGTTCTTCAAAAAGTGAAACAGTTACCATATGACCTGGTAATTCTGCTCATAGGTATGTACCCAAGAGAACTGAGAACATAATGTCCACACATAAAATATTACTCAGCTATCAAAAAGAACGATTTCTCAACATGTGCTGCAACATGGACGGCACTGGAGGAGATAATGCTAAGTGAAATAAGTCAAGCAGAGAAAGACAATTATCATATGGTTTCTCTCATCTATGGAACATGAGAACTAGGAAGATCGGTAGGAGAAGAAAGGGATAAAGAAAGGGGGGTAATCAGAAGGGGGAATGAAGCATGAGAGACTATGGACTCTGAGAAACAAACTGAGGGCTTCAGAGGGGAGGGGGGTGGGGGAATGGGATAAGCTGGTGATGGGTAGTAAGGAGGGCACGTATTGCATGGTGCACTGGGTGTTATACGCAACTAATGAATCATCGAACTTTACATAAAAAATCAGGGATGTACTGTATGGTGACTAACGTAATATAATAAAAAATATTATAATAAAAAAATAAAGGGATCAGTGATGCAAAAAAAAAATTGTACGTGGGTATTCATAGCAGCATTATTCGTAATAGCCCAAAATTAGAAATGATATGAATGGATAAACAGTGTCATATGTCCATATAATAGAATGTTATTCAGCCACAGAAAGGCAAAAAGTACTGATACATGCTACAACATGGGTGAACTTTGAAAACATTAAGCTAAGTGAAAGAAACCAGTCCCAAAAGCCACATGTTGTTTGATTCCACTTATATGAAATGTATAGAATAGGCAAATCGGTAGAGACAGAAAGTAGATTCATGATTTCTGGAGATAAGAGAGAAAGGGGAAAGAGAAATGGTTGCTAATGGGTATGAAGTTTCATTTTGGAGTGATGCAAATGTTCTGGAATTAAGTGGTGGTGATGGTTGCACAACTTTGTGAACATAGTAAAACTACTGATTTTTCTACTTTAAAAGGGTGAATGTTATGGTATGTGAATTATATCTCAATAAACACAATGTTTCAAACAAACATACTTAAATGAAAAAAAATAGAAAAAATAGAAAAAAACCCCAAAGAAACAGAAGATATAAAGAAGAAATAAATGGAGATTTTAAAACCGAAAAATATACCTGAAGTAAAAACAAAACAAAACAAAACTCAATGGATGGGCTCAACAGATAGACTGGAGGTGACAGAAGGAAAAAAAAAACCAGTGAATTTGGAAGATAGAATAATAGGAATTACCCAGTCTAATCAACAGAGAGAAAACAGATAAATTAGCCGAGGCTCAGGGATCTGTGGGACTCCTAACAAAAGATGTAATATTCATGTCACTGGAGTCCCAAAAAGAGAGGAGAAGAAAGAACGGGCTGGAAAAGCACTTAAAGAAATAATGGCTGAAAACTTCCTGAGTTTGTCAAAAGACATAAATGTACAGATTCAAGAAGCTGAGTGAATCCTAAATAAGATCAACCCAAAGAAACCCAGCCTTGTTTACTATAGGTGTGATGTCCTACCCCGCATCTCTAGAGTTTATTCACCTTGCTTTACTGAAACTTTTTCTCTTCACTTTCAGTGTTTGAACTTACTGATTAAATGTTAAGCTCAGAGATTCTTTCCTCAGCTGTGTCCAGTCTACTAATGAGCCCATCAAAGGCATTCTTCATTTCTGTTCCAGTGTTTTTGATCTCTAGCATTTCTTTTTGTTTTTTCCTTCGGATTTCCATCTCTCGGCTTACATTGCCCATCTGTTCTTGCTCGCTGCAGCCTTATCCATTAGAGCCCCTAGCATATTAATCATAGTTGTTTCAAAAGCCTGGCGTGATAATTCCAACATCCCTGCCATGTCTGGTTCTGATACTTGCTCTGTCTCTTCAAACTGTGTTTTTTGCCTTTTGGTGTGCCTTGTGATTTTTTCTTGATAGCTGAACGTGATGTACCGGGTATAAAATGCTGCAGAGGCCTCTGGTGCTGTGGTGGTGAGGTGTTGGGGAGGGGGAGCATTCTGTCATCCTGTCCTTAGGTCCCAGTCTTGTAGTGAGCCTGTGCCTCTGCACTGTGAGCTTTACAAGTATTTCTTAGTTATTTTTACCCTCTTAGGTGGGACGGGTTGGCTGGGGTTGGGTACTTCCTTCCCCCAGGTCACTTAACTCTCAGAATGCCACAGCAGATTATGCTCTGGTTAACTAGTTTCCCCTGAGGACAAGTCTTCTTAAGAGCTGAGTGCTCAGGCTTTTCCCCTCCCCCTGCCAGAAACAAGAGGGGATTTTTTCTGATATCTTCTGTGGAACCTGGTCGAGCTGCTGGAGGTAAATCTCACAGTATTTTGGGAGTCCCCTAAGACTGGGTCCTCCTGTAGTCTTTAACTCTTGGAATTGTCTCCATTGAGCCTCCAGTAGCCATCAACTACAGTTCAGGTTTTCCTACCTCAGGTTCCTGAGGTGGTTTCTGCTCTTGAATCCCTGCTCAAGAAAGTGGTTTTTGCCTGACCGTCTCTCCAATCTTAGTTTCTGCTCTTGAGTCCCTACTCAGGGAAGTGGTATTTGCCTGCCTGTCTTCAGGTTTTCCTTGGGTCCTCTCCAGTCCTATGGATCCAAGAAGAGTTGTAGATGTTTCAGTCAGTTCAGTTTTACTTGTTGTTGGGATAGAGTGGGGACTTCTAAGCTCCTTACTTGTAGAACCAGAAACTGAAGTCCTTGACTGAAATTTTGTACCCATTGATTAAAAACTCCCTACTTCCTATTCCCCCCTGACCCTGGCTATCACAATTCTTCTCTCTGCTTCTGTGAGTTTGTCTATTTTTTAAATATCTGCTATAAATGAAATCACATAGTATTTATCTTTCTGTGGCTGGCTTATTTCACTTAGCAATATGTCCTTAAGGTTCATCTGTGTTGTCACATTCGGCAGGATTTCCTTTCTTTTAAAGGCTGAATACAATTTCATTGTATGTATATACCACATGTTCTTTATCCATCCAACCATTGATGGACATTTAGGTTGCTTCTACATCTTGGCTATTCTGAATAGTCATGCAGTTGACATTGGAGAACAGATATCTCTGTGAGATTCTGCTTCCTGTTCTTTTGGTAAATACCAAGAAGTGGGCTCGTTGGCTCATACGGAAGTTCTGTTTTGAATCTTTTGAAGAGCCTGTATACTGTTTTCCATGGAGGTTGCACGATTTTACAATCTTACCAATATTGTACAAAGGTTCTAATTTTGCCACATCCTTGCCAATACTTCTCTCTCTCTCTCTTTTTTCTTTTCTTCTTCTTTTTTTTTTTTTGATACTATCCATCTTAACAGGTATGAGGTGATATCTCACTGTGGTTTTGATTTGCATTTCCCTGATGATTAGTGATGTTGAGCATCTTTTTACCTATCTATTGGCCTTTTGTTTGTCTTTGGAGAAACGTCCTTGAACCTGCCAGTCTTGTCTCGGTCACTGTTGAGGCTACAGCATCTAAGCAGTTCTTGGCGTCTAGGAGGTACTCAAATCGTTTTCAAATGAATTATAAAGGATAGTGACTGCAGGTATGTCTACAGAGTTACAGTTGATACTGAAGAGAAATAATTCTGTCGCCACTTTCTGTGCATTGCTTTCGGGGGGCCTCAAGTGAATAAGGTTAGTATGCTAGGCTGTCTGAGCTTTAGTCATGTACAGGAAGACTAACATAGCGTAATAAAAATTTTTTTTAAAAGAGGAAGATTTTGTGTGTTTTTAACACCTGTTTTGGGATTTGAAGAACCCAAGTGCTGGAAGTCCCATACCTCATAGCAATGGCTGGCTTTTCTTGATTGTATGTATCAGAACAGAATCACTCTATCCCCAAGCTCAAACCCACTTCATCTTGGCAGGGTCTCATGCTGTGCATGTATATCTGAGAGTCCCATATGTTCTCTCAGTTTTGATGTGGCTCCCATTTTAGAAACATGTGGTCTGTGTGTGATTGCTCCCTTTAGCTGATGAGCAGCAAAGTAATTACAGTCACCCTATGGCATCCGTGTGTCACTTGCCATTTTAGAAACAAAGTGGAAGAGTCTCTTGTGATAACCACATCATTGTAATGAGGCTCAAGGGGTGGTTGTGATTTATTTTCTGTATTCTTCTAGCACTTCCTGTCAATGCTACACTTCCTTAGAGTTTACAAAGTTCTTTTTGTAAACCTGATCTTATTTAGAGCCTCTAGAGGTAGACAGGAGTGGTAGCAGGTGCCCCATTCAGTACACGAGGAAACTGTGATGTGGCAGTGAAATCATTTGTTCATGTTTTATCATTTGTGATCAATGTGCTTAGATTTTGAGTTTCCATGTTTGGACTTTAAAGTGAGTTTTGGCTCCTGTCCACCTGTCTTAGGTGTGCAGTGATTGCCATCTGAGGTACGTAATGGGTCATAACATTGGTTATGAAAGAGGACACTTGGAAGCCTCTTTGCTCTGAATGTCCACAATTCATTGCCTCTGTGATTGGTTGTATTAGTGGGGTTTTCCAGAAAAACAGAATCAATAGGATGTGTGTGTGAATGTATATATATGTATATGTGTGTATGTGTCTGTGTAGATATATATATTCCCCTCTATTCTGTGGGGGGTGATTGGCTCATCTTCATAGGTGAACAAGTCTGAAATCCACAGGCAGGCCAGCAGGCTGGAGATGCAAGGAAGAGTTAATGTTGCAGCTTGAATCTGAAGGCAGACTGCAGACATAATTCTGTCTTCCTTGCGGAGCCTCGGTCTTTTCCCTGAAGGCCTTCAACTGATTGGATGGGGCTCACCACATTATGGAGGATAATCTGCTTTATTCAACATCCACTGATTTCAGTATTAATCTCATCTAAAGATATCTTTATAGCATCTAGACTAGTATTTGACCAAATCTGGGCACCATGACTCAGCCTAGTTGACACACAAAATTAACCATTACACTGGCTAACCAGATAGTGCACAAAGCTGATATCATTACAAAGAGAATTCTAGTATGTCTGATAAAAACAAAATGTGTATCCTTATCCTAGCATTGTTAATCAAATAATAATAAATAAAGTAATAGTTAAAAGCAAGAGCCTTTAATCATTTAGTTATATTTATGATAGCCTACAAATAGTACTTAGTCAATTAAAAAGATGACCTCATCCAAAATAGCAAAAAGTTATTAATTCCTAGAAAATTCTGTAGCTGCTTAGAAGAGTGGATTCTAATGGTCACAACCTCTTATTTTAGAGGCTTGCTTGAAGATGTTCAGTTTACTTGCACATCTTTAATTTGGAAATTACTAGATTAAAAAAAACTTTTTAGATAATTTGCTTTTGGTGTTTTAATTAATTCTTTGTTTTGTTTTTGCTTATAGATTTTTTTTTTAAGATTTTATTTATTTATGTGACAGAGAGACAGCCAGCGAGAGAGGGAACACAGCAGGGGGAGCGGGAGAGGAAGAAGCAGGCTCCCAGCGGAGGAGCCTGACATGGGACTCGATCCCGGCACGCCGGGATCACGCCCTGAGCCGAAGGCAGACGCTTTAACGACTGCGCTACCCAGGCGCCCCTCATAGATTTTTTTTTTAATTGCAGCTGGCAGACAACTATACATAGTGTTCTGGACCTTGCTATTATTATTATTATTTTTTATTTTAAATTTATTTCTTTATTTTTTTAAAGTTCCATGATTTATTACTTGCATATAACACCCAGTGCACCATGCAATATGTGCCCTCCTTAATACCCATCACCAGCATATCCCATTTCCGCCCCCCCCCAAGCCCTCAGTTTGTTTCCCAAAGTCATAGTCTCTCATGGTTCCTTCCCCCTTCTGTTTACCCCCCTTTTCTTCCTCCCCTTCTTCTCCTACAGATCTTCCTACTTCTTATGTTCCATAAATGAGTGAAACCATATGATAATTGCCTTTCTCTGCTTAACTTATTTCGCTTAGCATTATCTCCTCTATTAATTCTTAAGAGTTGATTACCCTGTTTTAAACATTTCCCAAACTCAGAAGTTGCTCAGTGCTTGGCATTACAAACCTGCACCTATACCCTGTGGAAATAACATCCATTCTGAAATACTTTAGAGGTTTACAGATTATGCAGTGTTTCTTGATGTGGGGGATAATCTTCCTCAGGGGAAACCTAAACAAGCTGAATTTATTGTGAACAGTGGCAAAATTCCCCCTGATTAGATGTGGTAAATTTGAGTCAATCCTGAATGCTTATTACCATGCGCTGGCAGCAGTAGCATTGAATAGCAGTTCCATATGCTAGAAATCATTAACCGCATCATGAAACTCCATATAAGACATACCAGGCACTATATTTACAATGTGTGGATAATAATAGTCCGGTAAGTTGCTACTGCATTAAGCCTATCATGGGCAGGAATCAGTAGTGTCATTGGTCATTGAGATGATTGTCATGCACACAAGTTTAGCTTCTTTTGCTTTCAACCTGTAACACACCCTGTGCCTGATGACTGTATTAATATCACATCTTCAACATGCTCCGGTTTAGAATGGGGCGGGGGGAGGGCATTGGCTGAAATTGCCTATTCATAGTCAGAAACTTTCCAGGAAGGTTAAAGTAACGTGTTGAGTAATTATGGTTTATTGAATAAACCACTGTGTGTACTCTACCCCACTTTTATCTTTGTAGTCCTGCCGGTCTATTAAGAAACTCTTGATTTTACCCAATAGAAGGCGGTCTGGAGGAATTAAAGCATCACTGTTTATGTCATCCTTGTCATCATCACTGTCATGATCATGAAAAAGCTTCTTTCGTGTTTTGAGTGACATCCTAGCTATTCTTCACCAAAAGCACTACCATGGCTAGTTGGCTCATAGCATTGAAAATTGGTGAAAATGGAGGTAAGATCTTACGTTAGAACCCTGAGGCCATTTTCATTTTCCTTTGCCCAAGCTACCCACTTCATGCACATCTTTCCTTGACACCCAGATGACATGGTCTGTGCAAAACTTTAATCATCCCTGGAAAGAGTATCTCAGCACATGTTCCAGGAATCAGGAAGTCTGCATATATGGAGAGAGCAATTTGTTTCAAAGGAAGTACAGTTGATCCTTGAACAACACAGGTTTGAACTACTCATGTTTGCTTGTACATGGAAAATTTTCGATAAATACAATATAGTACTATAAATATATTTTCTCTTCTTATGATTTTCTTAATAGCATTTTCTTTTCTCTAGCTTACTTTATTGTAAGAATGCAACATCATGTAAAACATGTATGAACATGATAATGTTGAAGGCTTGGGAAGAACTAAACTTTGTTATTTATTTTAATAACATTTATTGCTTTTTTTTGGTTATCTAAATAATGGATTATTGTTTACCCAAATGGAATATGTGGTAAATAAAAATGAACCATGATACCACCACAGAAAAATATCCCTTCTAACATTAAGGCATAATTAATTCCAGTCTCGTCTTCTTGTGGCATAGTTACGTGTAAAGTAGTTACAGTGTGATTCTTAGCATGTTTAGCTAACATTGCATCTCAAATACCTTTCTCCACAAAAAATGGTATTCAAAAATTAATTTTTAATGTTTATATATTTTTCATTATTTGGATGAACCAAAGTATATTTTATACCATGAGGCTGGGGCAAAGTACAAATGGAGACTTCATGTCATATACTTAGGTATTTAAAAATTTAGGTAACAACCTGTTAAATAAAATGTTTTATTGGCTTACTTTGACAAATATGTTGTTTCAATGACAAAATAAAAATGTGTAACATTATTATTTTTATATGAATGAATATCAGAAAAATACCAAATTTGACTTTTATTATTTTGTGTTATTACTATTACATGAAGAATAATGGGCAGTGATCAAATTAAATCTTGATTTAATAAAGAACATAAAGTTCCTGAGATTTCATCTTACCAGTTCAGAACTCAGACTTTAAATTTTCATTAAATAAAGAATTTGTAATGTTCTGTTCTTTGAATTTTATGTGAGTAATGTACTTCTAGAAGCCAAGTCACTATGTTTTAACATTTAAAAATTTTAAACAGATTGCTTCTTTGAAGATTTTTAATTTTTTAATCTTTTTCTCCTCTGAATTCCACTTTCACAATTTGTTTCTAAAACAGTCTTCATTTGTGCCCATTGCCAATCACCTAAAGGATTAAAAAATAAAATGTAATTGTATCCAAAGCATGGGAAATGTAAATAAATTTCATCAAAGGGTAAATAAAAGGCAGTCCTACGGGGAAAGACAGAGCCATCCAAGCCTCACTGAGGAGAGTAGAGAAATCTAAAATGCAGTTTTTATATTCTCACCTCAAGAAGCTGGAGCAGGAACAGAAGAACAGGCCTAACCCATGCACGAGAAAGCAGATGATCAAGATTAGAGCAGAGATCAATGAATTAGAAACCAGGAGCACAGTAGAGCAGATCAACAGAACTAGAAGCTGGTTCTTTGAAAGAATAAATAAGATCGATAAGCCACTGGCCAGACTTATTCAAAAGAATAGAGAAAGGACCCAAATTAATAAAATTATGAGTGAAAAGGGAGAGGTCACAACCAACACCACTGAAATAGGAAGGATCATTAGAAACTTTTATCAACAGCTTTATGCCAATAAATTAAACAACCTGGAAGAAATGGATGCCTTCCTGGAAACCTATAAACTACCAAGACTGAAACAGGAAGAAATTGATTTTTTAAACAGACCGATTAATTATGAAGAGATTGAAGCAGTGATCAAAAACCTCCCGAAAAACAAGAGCCCAGGGCCTGACGGATTCCCTGGGGAATTCTACCAAACATTCAAAGAAGAAATAATACTTATTCTCCTGAAGCTGTTTCAAAAAATAGAAACAGAAGGAAAACTACCAAACTCATTCTATGAGGCCAGTATTACCTTGATCCCCAAACCAGGCAAAGACCCCATCAAAAAGGAGAATTACAGACCTATATCCCTGATGAATATGGACGCCAAAATCCTCAACAAGATCCTAGCTAATAGGATCCAACAGTACATTAAAAGGATTATCCATCATGACCAAGTGGGATTCATCCCTGGGATGCAAGAGTGGTTCAACATTCGCAAATCGATCAGTGTGATAGGTCATATCAACAAGAAAAGAGTCAAGAACCATATGATCCTCTCAATAGATGCAGAAAAAGCATTTGACAAAATACAGCATCCTTTCCTGATTAAAACACTTCAGAGTGTAGGGATGATAGAGGGTACATTCCTCAATTTCATAAAAACCATCTATGAAAAGCCTACAGCGAATATCATTCTCAATGGGGAAAAGCTGAAAGCCTTTCCTTTAAGATCAGGAACACAACAAGGATGCCCACTCTCGCCATTATTATTCAACATAGTACTAGAAGTCCTTGCAACAGCAATCAGACAACAAAAAGGGATAAAAGGTATCCAAATCGGCAAAGAAGAAGTCAAACTGTCTCTCTTTGCAGATGAAATGATACTGTATATGCAAAACCCAAAAGAATCCACTCCCAAACTACTAGAAGTTATAGAGCAATTCAGTAATGCGGGAGGATACAAAATCAATGCTCAGAAATCAGTTGCATTTCTATACATGAACAATGAGACTGAAGAAAGAGAAATTAGGGAATTCATCCCATTTACAAGAGCACCAAAAATCATATGTTATCTCGGAATTAACCAGAGACGTAAAAAAAATTCTAGAAACTACAAATCACTCTTGAAAGACATTGAAGAAGACACAAAAAAGATGGAAAAATATTCCATGCTCATGGATCAGAAGAATTAATATAGTTAAAATGTCTATGCTACCCAGAGCAATCTACACTTTCAGTGTCATCCCAATCAAAATACCAATGACATTTTTCAAAGAACTGGAACAAACAGCCCTTAAATTTGTGTGGAACCAGAAAAGGCCCCGAATCGCCAAGGAATTGTCGAAAAGGAAAAATAAAGCTGGGGGCATCACGTTGCCAGATTTCAAGCTGTACTACAAAACTGTGATCACAAAGACAGCATGGTACTGGCACAAAAACAGACACATAGACCAATGGAACAGAATAGAGAACCCAGAAATGGACCCCTGGCTCTTTGGGCACCTAATCTTTAACAAAGCAGGAAAAAACATCCAGTGGAAAAAAGACAGTCTCTTCAATAAATAGTGCTGGGAAAATTGGACAGCTACATGCAAAAGAATGAAACTCGACCACTCTCGTACACCATACACAAAGATAAACTCCAAATGGATGAAAGACCTCGATGTGAGATAGGAATCCATCAAAATCCTAGAGGAGAACATAGGCAGCAACCTCTTTGACATCGGCCACAGCAACTTTTTTTCATGACACATCTCCAAAGGCAAGAGAAACAAAAGAAAAAATGAACTTGTGGGACTTCATCAAGATAAAAAGCTTCTGCACAGCCAAGGAAACAGTCAAAAAAACTAAGAGACAGCCCACGGAATGGGAGAATATATTTGCAAATGATACTACAGATAAAAGACTGGGATCCAAGATCTACAAAGAACTTCTCAAACTCAATACACAAGAAACAAATAAACAAATCAAAAAATGGGCAGAAGATATGAACACTTTTCCAATGAAGACATACAAATGGCTAACAGACACATGAAAAAATGTTCAAAATCATTAGCCATCAGGGAAATTCAAATCAAAACCACACCTTACGCCAGTTAGGATGGCAAAAATTGACAAGGCAGGAAACAACAAATGTTGGAGAGGATGTGGAGAAAGGGGATCCCTCCTACATTGTTGGTGGGAATGCAAGTTGGTACAGCCACTTTGGAAAACAGTATGGAGGTCCCTTAAAAAGTTAAAAATTGAGCTACCCTATGACCCAGCCATTGCACTACTGGGTATTTACCCCAAAGATACAGACGTAGTGAAGAGAAGGGCCATATGCACCCCAATGTTCATAGCAGCATTGTCCACAATAGCTAAATCGTGGAAGGAGCCGAGATGGCCTTCAACAGATGACTGGATTAAGAAGATGTGGTCCATATATACAATGGAATACTACTCAGCCATCAAAAAGAACGATTTCTCAACATTTGCTGCAACATGGACAGCAGTGGAGGAGATAATGCTAAGTGAAATAAGTCAAGCAGAGAAAGACAATTATCATATGGTTTCACTCATTTATGGAACATAAGAAGTAGGAAGATCGGTAGGAGAAGAAAGGGAAGAAGGGGGGGGTAAACTGAAGGGGGAATGAACCATGAGAGACTATGGACTCTGGGAAACAAACTGAGGGCTTCAGAGGGAAGGGGAGTAGGGGAGTGGGATTGGCTGGTGATGGGTATTAAGGAGGGCACGTATTGCATGGTGCACAGGGTGTTATATGCAAGTAATGAATCATGGAACTTTACATAAAAAAATAAAAAAATAAATAAAATAGAACACTCTAAAACAAACAAACAAAAAACACAAAAGGTAAATAAAAGTAAATATAAAAAATTTTATATAAAAATATTTAAATTAGCTTCTCTTCTAAAAGATTCAAATTATGCAGTAAAATTGAAAATCACAAGCAGGAAAAAACAAAAAGAGACAATTGGGATTACATCAAACTAAAAACTTCTACATAGCAAGAAAAACAAAATGAAAAGGCAAGTACAGAATGGGAGAAAATATTTGCAAACCATATATCTGAGAAAGGATTAATATCCAAAATATATAAGGGATATCTGTAAAATAATCATAATAGTAATTCAATTATAAATGGGCAATCTAAATAGACATTTTTCCAAAGAAGATATACAGATGGCCAATAGGTACATGCAAAAATGCTCAAGGTCATTGAGATGCAAATCAAAAGTACAGTGAGATAGCACACTTGTTTGAATGGCTCTTACCAAAAAAGACAAGAGAAACCAAGTGTTGAAGAAAATGTATAGAAAAGAAACCCTTGTGCACTGTTGGTGGGAATGAAAATTGGTGCAGCCCTGTGGAAAACAGTATGGAATTTCCTCAAAAGATTAAAAATAGAAATGCTATATGATCCAGCAGTCCCACTTCTGAGAATACATCTAAAGAAAATGAAATCACGGGACTCCTGGGTGGATCAGTTGGTTAGGCGTCTGCCTTTGGCTCAGGTCATGATCCGAGGGTCCTGGGATTGAGCACCCACGTCTGGCTCTCTGCTCAACAGGGAGCCTGCTTCTCCCTCTCCCTTTGCCTGCCACTACCCCTCCTTGTACTCTCTCTCTCTGTCAAATAAATAAATAAAATCTTAAAAAATAATAAAGGAAATGAAATCACTATCTCAAGGAGATATCTGCACCCCCTGTTCATTGCAACATTATTCACTGTAGCTGAGACATGAAAGCTACCTAAGTTTTCATTGGCGGATGAATGGATCAGAAAAGTGTGGTGCGCATGAATATTATTCAGCCATGAGGAGGAAGGAAATCTTGTATTTGTGACAACATGGGTGGACCTTGAGGACATTATACTAACTGAAATAGTGGGACAAAGACAGATACTGTATGATCTCACTTATATGTGGAATCTATAAAGGCCAAACTTATAGAAACAGAGTTAAGTGGTGGTTGCCAGGGGTTGGGGTTGGGCTGAGGGAAATGGGGAGATGTTGGTCAAAGGGTACATGCTTTTAGTTCTAGGATGAGCAAGTTTTGGGGGATCTAATGTACAGCCGGGTGGTTATAGTTAATATTGCATTATGTACCTGGAAGTTGCTGAGAGAGTAGATCTTACATGTTCTTAACTACACACACACACACACACACACACGCACGCACACACAGAGGTAATGAGGTAACCGTGAGGTGGTGTTCATGTTAACCTTAATGTAATTGTTTCCCAGTACACTGGTGTATCAAATCATCTTGTTGTACACCTTAAACTTACACAACGTTATGTGCCAATTATCTTTCAGTAAAGCTGGAAGTGGGGGAAATAGCATTGGAGAGTGCCAAGAAAGCAAAAAGGGCAAAATACAGATTACAGTTCATGATATCAAATTTGTCAATAAAATTATTATTCAGTAAGGCAGCAGAGTAGACATGGCAGAGACTGTGTGGCCTGCAAAGCCTACAATACTTACTCTAAGTAAATATATTTATGATAAAATATTACTATACTATCCATACTTTGCTGGATAGTTTTCCTGTCTCTGCTTCAGAACAATGAATTAGAACATGAGGAGACACAAGACAATGGAGGCTGGACCCCACTGGGAATTCTTTTCTTCATGGAATGATTCTATTTGGGTACCTGAGAGGAAGGATTTGAAAACAGAGTCTTTCCTCTACCTCAGTGTCCCTGCCTTGGAAGTGTCCCTGCTCTTTGACGTAGCACCCACCCCCCATGGGGGCAGCATATCCCCCAAACCCGCACTGCATCCTGGCGCTTTTATTTGAGGCCATGAGACCAGAGGTGTGCGCACGCATTTCTCTGGGGCCTGACCGGGGTTAGTGACCAGGAGATGCTGCAGTTATAGGTCCCACTGTGCTTACGCTGAAGGCAGAACCCAGAGTGACAGCACCTGTGTGGCGTTTTATCATGCGGATCTGTGATTTGCAAGGGTAAAAGGGTGTAAGAACAGTACTCAGTAATTACTTTGTTAAATCCCTGGTGTTTTAATCTGGACTTTGCTCCCAAATCAGTATTGTATATTCCTTACCAATGCCCCCCACCCCACCAAAAAGTAGAGATTAGTGTTGGATTTGGAATTTAAAAAATGCTTTGGGAGAAATTTATTTCAGTCATTTGAAAATATTTTAAAGATATCTGAATTTAGAGTGTTTTTTTTTTTAAACAGTAAGAACATTTTACTGACGATCTCTAGTCTTTTTTCTTTAGTATTAGTGAATTGAGGTCAGACACATGGCCCAGGGCCACTGAAACACAGTAGAATAATTCCTGTTTCTCAAGGAAAACAAATCCCATGATTTTGGCATCGAACTCCATGCATTGTCTTTGATGACCAGGGGCTTAGAAACATGCAAAGGAATCCTTAGGGTTTTGTTTTAAGAAATAAACTGAGTGCACATTCTCGCAAGCTGAAAAAGACATTTTAATAAATTCAAATTAATAGTGGAGAGAAATGTTAAACCCATTAGGATTTTAACAAGAGGAGCTTTAGAAAAATTGAATGAGCCATTATGTGCAAATATAGAAATAGCAATCTCAGAAGTTTATTTGCATTATATAACAGGGTACAGACATTACATATATTGCTATTACCACTAATAACAGCACCACCTTATGTTTTTATAATGCTTTCTATTTTCCCCAGAACTTCCCACACACTTAGGCTCATTTAAGTCTCATTAAACATGCAAGAAAGTGTAGACAAAGAAACTGGGGTCTTAAACAGTGAAGGGACTGCCCAAGGTCAGAAAGCCTCCATGCGGCCAAAACGGGACATGCATTTAGGTGTTCTTACCCTATTTGTCAGGTTCTTTTTGTGATACCAAAGCGTCCTTTGTAAATAAAGTCATGGATGAAATTCGTGTGCCGCACACCAGCAGCTATGCTAGACAGTTCATGGTAATGCTGATTCCAAGTGTTAACAGCCACGGTGAAGTCCAGGATATGAATTGTGACTTCAATGTTAATGAGAACTTACAAATTTCAGAAGATATAGATAGGGTTGAGTCTGGGGGCGGGGTGTTAAGACTTTACATATAGACTGACTAATGAGGAGGAAGAAATCGTTGCTTAGATCAAGCCGATTTTGAATAATGCTCAGCATCTCAGAGCTGCACGAACAAAGCTAAATTCGGAGGGCGTCAGAATGTTGTCCACAGATGAGGATGTGCAGGGAGATGCCCGCCCTTGGGATCGCAGCAATCACAGGTACAGTAATGAATGGCTTCTCCAACGAGGTGACCCTCCACCACAGAAGACAGTCAGCATTATTAATCTACAAAGTAATTGGTTCCCACAAAGTCCTTCTCCATTATTTTAGCAGGTGGCCTTGCGAGGAGTCAGCTAAAATCATGCCTATTCAGCACCAGGCAGCATTTCAACCACCAAAGCTTCAGAATAAGCAGCATGCATTTAGGAGTAGAACACTTTAATGTTCAAGACTCCCAAATGACCTTAGGTTAGCAGAGGGTCTAATTGTAAATAATTGTGAAAGCACAGCTACTTTGGTTAGTTATTCCTTCTAGTTCATGATGTAGTTAAGACCTAAATCTTAAAGTCAGAACCTTTTATCAATGCCCCAAATTTTGAGAGCTGCAGTGTGTTAGAGGATGACCTTCTCATCCTTTGAGGTTTGTTTCCTGTCTTATGGGAAGCATATGTACCTTGAAAAGGTAATTCTTTAAAAAATATTTTTAAATTTTATTTTATGAAGATTTTTTTATAGTAATATTTTTTTATTATACTATGTCAGTCACCATACAGTACATCCCTGGTTTTTGATGTAAAGTTCGATGATTCATTAGTTGCGTGTAACACCCAGTGCACCATGCAATATGTGCCCTCCTTACTACCCATCACCAGCCTATGAAGATTTTTAAACACATGAACATACAGACAACGATTCCTCTTGTAGGCGCACTCAAATTTAAGAGCTTCTGGATTTTTGTTGTGTTGGTAGCATCAGCTGAAGGATTTAAAAGAAATGTTTCAGATACAGCTATAGTCTCAAATTCTTATCTTAATCCCTTCCCTACACCCCTCTCCACACAAAAACTGCTATTCAGAAGTAGGTATGAATCCTTTCCACACACAGTTTTATCCTTTTACTAATACGCACGTATCCAAAGAAATAGTTCTCTTTTTTGCGTTTAAAGTCAACCTGCACTCTGCATATGTAATTTGCTTTATTTTTTCAGACAAAAACCTAATAGTAATTTGAAGCTTTATCAAAGTAGATACCTGGATGTAGTTTATTCGTTTCCACTGCTCTATGATATGAACATGATATGAATATGGAATTTTATTTTTCCTATCTGCTCTGATGAACATTGAGATTAATTTTTACTTTTAGCAAAAGTAATATAACAGAATTTCTGATAGATGTAAGATTTCCACGGACACATACGATAGGTAGCCTAGAGGCCAGTCTTTTTCAAACTATCATATATTAAGGGGTCATGAAATCAATGGAATGGATTACAACCAACATTGAATAGTAATAACAATAAAGGTTAGTTATAAATTATACATTACATAAAATAAAATTTCACTATATATTACTATAAGGGTAAGGTTTCTTATTAAACTTTTACTCAGGTGTGTATGTGTGCAGGTGCACTGGGTTATGATGTCAATTGTATTTCTTACTGCTGGGGACAATAGCAAAAGAAGATTGAAACCCACCATTCTAGGGCATGCGCAAGTCCACTGCTGGGTTGTGGGGTATATGTATTTTCAACTTTACCAATTGTTGCCAAATTACTCTTGAAAGTGACTGTATCTTATTTTTAGTATTCCTTCCTGTTTTACCACATTCTATCCCTGGATTTTTGTGACAGGGTTTCTAATTGTAATTTTAGCCTGCTTTTCCTGATTACCAGTGAGACTGAGAGTGAGTCATTTCTAAGTGTTGGAAGTGAATAGGGAGCAGGTATATATTTTTTATTTTAGCAAGTATTGGATAGCCATGGAAAAATAATTAGGGCAAGTGCAAAGTGGAGGTTAGGGTCCTTACTAGTTTGATAGGGAAAAAGGAAGGTGAGAAATATCTAATATTTTTTTAAGCTGTATTTAGCAAATATTTTTTTTATTAGGTATGTGCTCACTATGTAACTATGGTGAAATATCTAATATTTTATCCGATGTGGCAGACTTTAGTCTTAGAAAGGGACTAGAATTATAGTGCTCTCTGCTGTCTAGCACGTGACGGGACTGGTATTATTTCCACCGGTTACCCTTGGTGAAAATAGATGCCCTCAGTAGGCCACAGTTTTGTATAACTGAGGAAAGTGTGCTGGGTGTGTTTGTACACATTACACGTAGGACAGTTCTTCACTGATGGAAAGTGAATTGATTCAGTTTCCTTGAGTCAGACTGCCCTCTCAGTCTGTCCTTTATATCCACTTGTGATACCTGTGTGACTGCAGAGAACTAAGGGGGCTGGTAAATGGTGGCTGACAGGTTTCCTGACTGAGCGGTGATGGGTGTGGTGGGTTCTAGAGAGGGCAGGGCTGACCTAAAGGGACAGTTGTGACTCCGTTGTAGGGGAATTTTGTTTTGTGGCAACGTGAGCCCGGTGTTGCTAGATCTTTTCATGTGTTTTCCAATAGAAAGTGGAAATATTTTTAAAAATTAATTTTGTGAAGCCTCTTGATTTTGTTTTTGAAATACTGACCCACATGTTTTTATTTTGTTTTGGTTTGGTTTTAGAGAGAAAGAGAGAGAGTATGGGGGGGGCAGAGGGAGAGAATCTTCAGCCGACTCTGTGTTGAGTGAGGAGCCCAACTTCGGGCTCGATCTCACGATCTTGAGATCGTGACCTGAGCTGAAACCAAGAGTTGGATGCTTCACTGACTGAGTCCCCCAGGGACCCCTACTGACCCATGTTTTAAAAAATTGGCCAAGCAGACTATATCTGAATTTAGTCCGTGGGCTACTGATTTGCAGTTTCTGTGTTAGGTGAACAGAACTGGGAAATGGCTTAAAAATTTTAGAAATCATGTCAAGGAAGGTTGATTGCTTATGACCTAAATTGTCATTTTCCTTGTTTCTAGTTGGATAAATGGGTGTTGAAAGATGTGTGAAAGACTGAATGATATTCATCTTTGTTCTTTAGCAGCTGACACAGTCTTGTTGTATGGTAGGTTCGTAATGAATGTTTGTTGAATGGATGAATAAATGAATAATGAAAACATACAGCTCCTATGTTCTCTTAGAACTGACGGTCTTAAAGTTAAAAGAAGAGGCAGTCACTGTTTGTCAGTTTTGTGTCATTTTCTGAGGTCTTACAGCAAAAGGAAATTTCTGCTACACAAGTCTCTCCACATGTCATACCCTGACAGTTTTACTGTTCGCCACAATGCCACACAGCTAATTCATGATTTATAAAGAAAGCTCAGCACATTAACAGATTAGATAGTCGGTAGAATGAATAATAAATGGCAAAGCTATGTATACAAAGAAAATATGCATAGCCCTTGGAAAATCGTATAACGGGGGTTGGCCCATCTGGAGCGTCTGCTTCCCTAGGGGAAATGAGAGGCCTGAGTGATAATCCTTCAGTCATAAAAGAAGAAAATGAAGTTCCATGTGGGGCATTTGATCAAGCCCAGGAAATTGCAGTGCTGAGGAAATTCTAGAACAATTAACACTCTTCCGCACTTAACTCAGTAGGCAGCCCAACTGGATTGGTGGCAGCAGGATGTCACTGAAATTGTTAGTGTTGAGTTTGGAGTTTTTGCCACAGCCCTTTCCAACCCTAGCAGTGAGAGCCACCAAAATATAACATGTGAGTGTCCTGATTCTAAAACAAATTCAGAGCTGTTTTTAGTTCTTTTTCCTCCCCATTCCCCGGTCCCTCCTCCCCCTGCCCATCCCCAGGACCTGACCCTCCTCTGAGGCAGCCTCCAGCTGCTCCTCTTGTTAACTCAGTTCCCTGCTGGTCTGGGTGGCAGAGGCACCCATGTGGCCAGCGGGACCCTTGCCATCACTGTTCAGCCATCCTGTCGGTCTCCTCCTGCCTCCTTCCCGACGCTCCACGGTGACTTCTAAAGACATTCCCTCAGCAGGAGTTTCCAGCCAAGTGCCCAGCACCATGGCCATCCCTGCAGGGTTGCCTTTAAGCTGGGAAAATTCTTCAGAGACCATGGTCACAGTTTGGCTAACTAACCCGAAGGTCTTTTTCCAATCATCCTTCTTGACACCGTAACAACATCTGTCGAGTGCTTTCAGCACGCCAGGGACTGTTCCCAAATAGTTGATGCATACTACTTTATTTAATCTTTATCACATCTCTGTGTGGAAAATGTCGTTATCACCAATTGTTGGAGTGAGAAAACTGAAGCTCAGCAGTATCTTGACCACTTCTGCCATTTTGAAACTCAACTTCTCTCTTGTTTCCCTACCAGCTCATTGCAGTAAACATTTCAGTGCCTGTTGCTGTTCAGTGATAAGATGCAGGGTTCCTTCCTTCCCTCATTGGACAGTGGAAGGAAAGGTAGTTGGGTAGTGATTTCACTGTGACATCACACAGCAGAAGACTGAGGAAGGTGCAGGCAGCTATGGAAGCTCATGGGCCATTCTGAGCGTTCAGAGACGTCTTCCTGGGAAGGTGGTGCTAGTGCTGTCTTGAAGGTTCATGAGATAAGATGGGAGCTTGTTCCAGGATGAGGGCACAGCATGGGCAAAGGCAGAGAAGTGTGAAGTAATCTAATGTTGGATGTTGTATGTATCAAAAACAGTTTGGTGTTACTAAGTTGATATGACTACGGTGGGTGGGACACGGGAGAGGCCTTGTGTAATGTGCTGGTTAGCTTGGTCTTCCTGGAGTATGTTGAAGAATCTTAAGCTTGGGACAGAAATGGACAGCACTGTGTTCAGTAGCTTGTAGTTCATTTTGGAGTTGGAATGGTGGCTGGGGAAGGTAAGAATCAAGGGGCATCAGTGACATGGTTGTTGTGGTAGTGAGGGGCAGGGGATTGGTGAGGCACAGAATAAAGTCAGTGGAAATATATATAGTAAAATGATACAAGAAAGAGTGGATGTGAGAAACATTTAGAAATTAAAGTCTGCAGGGCATATTAATAATGCCAGCAGATTATTGGAAATAATCTGAATGACTACTGGTGAATGAGTGATTAGATTATGTTACATATCCACAGTGGTTTACATCTACAAATGGTTTGCATTTCTTTACAAAGAAAAAGGCAGCTTTACATGGACTAGGACAGACCAGCTTCTAAGGTAGTGGAGGAGAGGAGAAAGGTGTGGAAACTATTTGCATACTATGTTGATCCTGATTGTGTAAAAAGAGTATGCATAGACTAGCTCTGGAAGGAAGTAACTGCCTCTTTCAGGGCAAGTGTGTGGTTTGGGGAAGGAAAGGAGGAGGGGGACTGGGATTTCATCAATGCCTGGTGGATCCTTCCATGTTTTAAATTTTGTGCTATGGGTATAGATTTCTTTTTCTTTTCTTTTCTTTTCTTTTTTTTTAAGATTGTATTTATTTGAGAGAGAGAGCACAAGCAGGGTTGGGGCAGAGGGAGAGGAAGAGGGAGAAGCAGACTCCTCACAGAACAGGGAGACCAAGCGGGGCTCCATCCCAGGACCCTGAGATCATGGCCTGAGCCAAAGGCAGAAGCTTAACCAACTGAGCCACCCAGGTGCCCCTAGATTTCCTATTCTTAACAAGTCTCTGGTTGTGGATGGGGTCTGAGATGTGAGAGAGAGGAAGAAGCCAAATGTGACCCCAGGTTCCTGAATGCAGGTGAGGAACCAGGTTTATCAGGTTGGGTTGTGGGTGGAGGAGGGGTGAGGAGACAACGAGTCACCTACTAAGTTTAAGAAATTTATGATAAAAAAGATCTCATTACTGTGTCTTTTTCATTTAAAATCATGCATTGTACTGTTTTCAGATATTTCAACCCAAGAAGTTGACCTTGATTCACATCAGTTTTATGAGAGTAGGAGTTTTAGCTTAGTGAGGTTCCTTTTTCTGCAGGACAGAAGACAGCTAGGAGGGCTGCTCTTTTAACTGCAGTAACAGAACCAGCACCCACCCCTCCCCCACCCGGCCCCCTTGTAAACTCCAGAATTAAAAGCTCCTCTCCCCATCTTCCCTCTTTCTCCCCCTCCTTTCAGGTGTTCTGTGCCTCCTTGTTGGCTCTTGTGAAAACTGTGAAAGTTCTTACCTGGTCTGTGAGTTCACAGGTGGAGAGGGGTTGTAGCTGTGAGAAACAGTGCTTCCTCAGAAGGGCTGATGTTGGGGTGACCTGAGGCAGTGGCAGCCTACTACTGTGGGGGTTCTGAGTTCAAAACATCTAATTGTAGATGGCTTAGATGTTTTTATTTTTTGTTGCTTATACTTCCTGGAATTCCATAAATTAGATAATCCTTTGGGTTAATAATAAACATTTTAAAAATGCAATTGTCTTTGGATAGATTATGAATCGATTATGCATGCTTACATTGGTATGGGTTACTTCTGGGGGAGTAAGTTTTGGGGAAAGATTGGATCAGAGGTTCTCTAGGTCCCTCCAGCTCCAGGGTTCTGTGAGTCAGGTTCCTGAGGTTGGGATCAAGAAGTTTGAGAAATGGGCCATTTAGCACATGGACCAGTTTAGGGAAGATGGATTGCCATGGGTGGGAGGGCCGCCCTGGGTGGTGGAGGACAACGCCAGGAATAGAGGGTGGGGAGGTACACTTTAAAGTGAGCTCAGAGGAAAGCAAAGACACTTGATGTGTTTCTAAAAATTCTGCCCTAGGTTAACACTCTTTTTAGGAGAAGGGAAGGAAAATCTTAATGACCAGAACTCAAGCAGTTATTATAATCAATCAGCTATTAATGAGTTAAATTGACTCTGGGTCTTTAACCTAGAAACTGAAACACCATCTATTCTGTTTTTTATGGGAGACCATTTTCTTAGTTCCTAACATTTATCTAGACTTTTAAAGTATAACCTATTTGGCAAGATGACAACTATCTTTACTTGCTTTCTGTTAAGTGGTTACTTGACAGAACAGATTTTGTGAGTAATAGATATATACAGACTGTTCATAGGTTCACATGAACATCATTCATCATAATGTTATTTTGCTATATTATCAGGTGGAGATGAAAACCTTTACTATAATCAAAATGATAAATTCCCTTCACTGGATTGCAGACAGAGAAGAAGATCATTAAAACAGTTACTTTGCTGATTCAGTTGTTGAGTGGGTGAAGTTCAGGATTTATTAATTTTTTTATTAACGGTAAATTCAAACATTACACATCCAGAAAGTTATTATCTTTGCCTGTTTACTATTTTTAGTTTACAAATACTAATTTATATACCTAACCTCTCAGCATCACACTTTAATGCCTGTTGTAATGTGTCTGCTACCTCTTTCCCGGGCTACTATGACCCCTGTGAGAGATTCATGGGTGAACAGTAGTTGTGATGGTAGGAAGATGACTTCTAAATCACAACACTGCACAAAGCATGGTGATGTTCTTTCATAACGTAGAATTTCTTTGCCAAATTCAAGAACTGTATTTTCTCTACTGCATTTCTCTTGCCACATCTGGTCTCTCTTTCTTTAAGCATTCTTACTGCACTTGACATTCATTAGAGTATATTAAGAACATAGAAAGTTTAGTGAAATAGGCAAATGTCTTAGCTAATGTACTAGTGAAAACTCTCCCCATAGTTTATAGGTCATACATCAAGATGACTTTCCTAGTTCCACAAAATAGTTTGGACAGAGATGAATTAGACTGAGCCCTGACCCCTCACTTTGTAGACACAGTTTGATTAATAACAAAATAGCAAGAAAGCAGATTTAAGAATACAAGTTTTGACTATTGTATTAAGTAACTTAAAACAAAGAGGTTAATATTATTTGCAGGAAGAAATAATGGGAAGGGGAGCATAGTTTATACCTTTGTTTCCTTCTTAAGATGTAGAAATAATACACCTGGGCTTGTATGAATCCTTATGGCATTCTTGTCTGCTTTCAGCCGGCATGGCTTTCTTACTTTGGAACTTGATGGAGAATTATCGCTCTCGCCTATTGGAAATTACTGTGATAGGAAGGTTGTGATTACAGACTGTTTTAACATGGAAACTCAGATGTATTGTAGGAATCTATGTCCTGTTGCGTGTAATTACTCATAATAATATCCTTTTGTTGTAAGACAGCAGCACATCCTCTGGCCCCAGTGACCTAATGGGCTCCATTCCTGGTTTTCCAGCCTTGTTTACGAATCCCCCCCCCCCCCCCGCCATGACTGGCCACATGGACTCTGTCCATCTGCAGAGGTCTTTGCCAGGGACACTAGCAAAGGCTGTTAGGCTCTGACAGCTGAGATCACTGGAGGCCAGCCAACCAGGGTGGCACCATTCCTGGGATCTACCACCTCAATATGACCTTTCTAGTGTGACCACTTCTCCTTTGAGCTGTGGAAAGCAACCTGCTCATTACTCCATGAATCATTCAGAAAGGTAGCAAGTCCCTTCTTCCCTTACTCCCCAGAGCTTCTGTAGATGCTGGATCAGACATTGCCAAGAGCACCAGTGGGCATTTAGGATGACTCCAGATCCCAGGAACTGAGGTTAGAGATGTTATATGCAACTAATGAATCGTTGAACACTACGTCAAAAGCTAATGATGTACTCTATGTTGGCTAATTGAACATGAAGAAGAAGGGGAGGAGGGGAAAGCTTAATTGAGAGAGACTTTTTTAGGTAGGTAGCATGACCAACCATAGTTGAGGACTTAAAACCTTTGTTAAGTACTCTCAATTGAGAGGTATGACTTCTGTGGCCAACTTGTTATTGGCTTATATTTATTTTTATAAATTCAACCAGAATATTGCCTAATTAGAGCTGCCATATCCTTTTCCAAAAATCACTATTATAAGCAAAAATTATCATTGAAAATTAATAGTGCCTTTTCATCCTGAAAACATCTGGCCCTTTCCAATTTAAAGAATAAACTATGAAAATTAAATAATACACTGGAGTTTTAAATGTATTCTGATTTTTCTAAGAAAACAATCACGTGTTGCATGGTGCACTGGGTGTTATACGCAACTAACGAAGCATCGAGCTTTACATCGGAAACCAGGGATGTACTGTATGGTGACTAACATAATATAATAAAAAAACACTAAAAAAATAATGTGCTATAGTTTTTCAAATGGATATTAAAATAAATGTATGAATATTAAAAAAACAATCCTTTTTATTTTTTTAAACATAAAATTTAGTTCTATTATCTTGAGGACAAGATTTAGAAATAAAATTTGGAAGTTAATAGAAGAGTCTAATGGTAAAACATGTAGTCACCATCAATTTTGTTTTTTATGGTGATCTTGGGGTCAGCCCTGTTGGGTCCAAAGTAATCCCTGCGTTCAAAATGGAAAAGGAATCTGGAAGAGTAGCAGGCTTGGATAAGGCTCTGAGTTTAGTGCCTTGGAAAATGCCCAATTTCTCAAGATCCCCTGTAGCATAACTGCTCAAAGGATGAGAGGCCTGGACACAATGATGGCTTCCAGTGGCCTTGTTAGTAGGTGGGTTTTGAACTGGGGGCTTTGATTTTGGCTTCAGCTTTGCAATTCCTGTCTTGATTCCCTTGACCTTATTTTATTGTAGGTAGTTGTGGTGACTTATCTTTTGGCATTCATTTCTGTCCCATAACTACTGTCTTGACCAGTTGACTTGGTTTAGCTTGGTTTGTGAAGTCTCTTCCCCTTCTTGAATTCTCTCTGCTGAGCTGGAGTCACCTGTAGAGTTGCCAGATGGTTTTAGCAAAATACTGGACATTTGAAAAAAGTATAAACTGTGTATACGTGTGCGCATGTATGTCTATACCCATTTATATATGGTTGACACATGTATATATATCACACACACATTTAGAGTGCATTAGTGACAATCTATGTCCCTCCTTCTATTATTCATTATATTTATAGGTTTTCCTCACATTTTCATTTCAAAAAATTCTTTGTGGGAAGTAGAATGGCCCCTCAGAGGGCGTCTGTGAATATGTTGTGTTACATGGCAAAAGGGACTTTGCAGATGTGATTATGTACCTTCAATTAGGGAGATTATCAAGGTTGGCCCAGGCCCATCACATAAGCCCTTAAAAGCAGAACACATCCTGTGGGTGGCGTCAGAGATGCAGAAGGAGGAGAAATAAGAGATTTAATGCAAGCAAGGGACTGACCTGCCACATGGAAAGGATGAGGCGTATGAGCATCCTGTAGGAGCAGAAACCAACCCCCTGCTGAGAGCCAGCAAGGAAACAGGACCTCAGTTCAACAACTGCAAGGAATTTAATTTGGCCGTTAATCAAGAGGATGAGCTTGGAAGCTGATCCTTCTCCAGGGTTTCCATAAAGGAACTCAGCCCTTGATTTAGGCTTTGTGAGATTCTAAGCAGAGGACCCCTTTGGGCCAGGATATACCTCAACTTTAGCCAGTACACAGTCCTACAGAACTGTGAGATAGTAAACGTGTGTGTGTGTGTGTTCTTAAGTTGCTAAGTTTGTGGGGGTTTTTTGTTGTTGTTGTTAAAATAGTCATAGAAAATTAATACATTCATGGTTTGTACCCAAACTACTAACTCCTGTCTTGACCAGTTGACTTGGTTTAGCTTGGTTTGTGAAGTCTCTTCCCCTTCTTGAATTCTCTCTGCTGAGCTGGAGTATACTTAAAAATTAGTTTTGGTCTTATCAAATATTAAGCCATCTATTGTGCTCATCACTTCACAGAACATTCACAATGCTAGAAATTGTTTGCATGATAACATTTAATGCACAAACTGAAATAAATAAAGGAAATGTTTTTAAGTTTGGAGCAACTTGTTGAGGAGCTTTACATTGATTCCACTTATCAAGAAACATTGTTCCCTCAAAAGAAATGAACATGGCATCCAGAAGAAAATTAGGGAGGCACACTCTTTCTTTTGGGGGTACATGTTTAAATTTCAAGCATATATCATCAGAAGGAACTTTCTTGTGCTTAGCTGAACTACATGATGGATTTTGAAAAGGAAGTAATTTTTTAGATTATTTAAGGCCTTTGGGGTACATTCAGGGTTTAACAGGTTGACTTATTGATTTTGTGAATTTTGAATATGCATTGATTATAACAAGCAGTCCAGACCATCAAACTTAGTTCTTTTCCCAAGGGACATTCTACCCTCTGTTGGTTTTTTTTTTTCTGCTTTTTTCCTTTTAATTATTTGAACCAGCACTATACTTAGATTATTGAAAATATTTAAAGAGATACTAGACTTACTGCTATCTGCATCCTGTCCTTGTGTTCCATCCTATAGATCGTTGGGTCAGTGTCTATCTGTATATGCTCCCAGTATCTTTGGGGGGATTTCTTTGAGTGTATGCAAATAAATGAAAATATGTATTTCCTACCCTCCTCTTTACACAAAAGCTAGCACACTATACACAGTGTTCTTCCTTGTTTTCCTCATGTAAGGGTATATTCTAGAGCTCTTCCCATATCAGAACAGAGAGGGTTTCTGAATTTTGTATAGTAATTCTTTTGGGGTAGGGGGTAGATTTGCCATAGTTAATGTGACCAGCTTTCTATGGATGGCTACTTGGATTGTTTCTCATGTTTTTCATTACACTACTATAATATTGCATGTGCATCTGTAGGATAAAATCTCAGACATGTGATTGTTGGGCTGAAGGTAAATGTATTTGTAATTTTGACAGTTGTATTTTGATAGACCATAACATTGTTATTTAAATTTAAATTTTTTTTCTTTTAGTCTCTCACCAGGAATGTCTGAGGGAAATTATTTTCCTATGGCAAGTGTGGCCATGTAGCTTATCGTCCAAACTTTTAAGAGTGAAAGTGACTCTATTAATAATCGCACTGGGGCAACAGGCATGAGCCAGGACTTCTCTGGCAACCTGGGACATATCTTGACTTACTCATAGTGTTACCAACAGAATGTGCTGTGAAACTTTCACATTTTTCTCCAGGGACCTTGAATGGAATTAAAGTTCAAAAATAATCATTTAATGAGACCAGCATTTGAAAGTACCAGTGATGGCTGGGCAACAGTGTGAATGTGCTTAATGCCATCAAACGGTGCACTTAAATGTGGTTAAAATGGTAAGTTGTATGGTACGTATATTTTACTGCAATAAAACAAGACAAATTAAAAGCCACGTGGGTCAATCTCGAGCAGTTATGCATAATGAAAGAAGGCAGTTTCAAAAGGCTACCTGTCATATGATTCATAAGATATTCTGGAAAATGTGAAACACTAGAAACAGAAAATAGATCAGTGGTTTCCAGGAGCTGGGGGCATAAGGAGGGTTGACTGTAAAGGAGCAGAGGTAAATCTTGGAAGGTGACGGAACTATTCTATATCTTGACTGTAGTATGTATGCTGTATTACATGTGTGCTGTGTATGTGTTTGTCAAAACCGCTCAACTGTACGCTCAAAGGGGTACGTTTTACTGTCCTCAAATTATACCTTCATAAAAACAAATAAAAAAAGAAATGGAATTTAAAAAGCAAAGCTACTCAGTGTTGTGTCCCTTGAGCTTTGTCAAAGATGTCATGCCCGATTTGGCATTCTGTTCTGGGCAAGGGTAGCATGACCCGAGTGGCATTTGTCACTGGGCCTCCTGCCCAGTGGCCACTTGTGTTACTTGCATTTTTCTGCTTGGTGGTGGTCCTGCTGCCTCAAGAAAGCCTGGCTCTGTGCGGATTTGTCTGGCCTGCTCAAGGATCTCACAGATGCCAGTGTTGGGAGTGAGTCTAGGGCTGGCCTGGCCTGTGAGTGTGCGTTTGCAAGGCTCACGTGGGTACTAACAGATCTCATTCTCTGCTCTACCTGGAAGGAATGAGGAAGTCAGAGGAGCGCTTTCCAGGGCTCAGCCTTTTTTTTTTTTTTTTTTTTTTTTTTGCATGATCTGGGGATTCTATCTCATTTCTTCTTGGGGTCGGGAAAGGATTCTTGTGCAGTGAATCAGTCTAGGTTGTGACGGAGGATGCTTGTTGATGGTCAGGGTGGAAGGGGGGAATGAAGAGTTAGTATGTAGTGAGGACAGAGTCTCAGCTTGGGAAGATGAGAAACTTCTGAAGATGGATTTTGGTGATGGTTGCGTAACAACGTGAGTGTACTCAATGCCAGTGAGTTGTACACTTAAAAAATGCTTAAGATGGGGACGCCTGGGTGGCTCAGTCATTAAGTGTCTGTCGTCGGCTCATGGGGTGATCCCAGGGTCCTGGGATCGAGCCCCACATCGGGCTCCCTGCTCCGCTGGGAGCCTGCTTCTTCCTCTCCCATTCCCCGTGCTTGTGTTCCCTCTCTCGCTGGCTGTCTCTCTCTCTGTCAAATAAATAAATAAAATCTTAAAAAAAATGCTTAACATGGTAAGTTCTATGTTATGTATATCTTCCCACAAGGAGAATCTGAAAAAACAAGGCCTAGGGGAGTAAGCTGAAGCAGGTGGGCCTGCAGCTTCCTTCAGCCTTCACGAGGAGGCCAGCAGTTCCACACCTATGCAGATCGTCTCTCACTTCTTGTTCATAGACGGTCTAGGCTACCAAAGGCAAATGCACTGCAGCTCTGTGAAGCTGCGTGTTCTTAGGATCACCCGTGCTGACCTAGGAGTGAAGGTAAAGCCAGTGTGCTGAGAGACCTGGAGCCTGAGAACGGGCCCAGCGGTCAGTGTCTGCTGGTAGATCTGTCCTTTTCCATTTCTCTAAAGAGCCATGAGTTGGTACTTGGTCCTTCTCAAACCCTCCTAATCGTGCCCCCCTCCCAGAGGGAGGGTCTTGTGAATTACAGATAGTACAGGGGGCTTTCCCGCTCCTGCTCAGTCAGGTCCTGGCTGACAGCAGCATGGGTCCTGCCACTAACGGACTTTCTCTGGTCTGAGGCTGGAGGTGCGGGTGAAGAGTCCCAGGCCCACCCTACAGCTGTCTAGTGCAGGACATCCACCTTGACTTTCTCAGGATGGAGGAGGCAGCGGCGAGTGGGTTGGGCCTTTCTTGGCTACATGGATTACCTCGAGGGGCTTCCTTGAGCTCCTGCTGCTGTATTTAACCAAGCCCCTGTTTTAGGGTATACTCATCCTCTAGCATAATGCTCTTTTCCCCTAGGACTTAGGCAGAGGCCACGACTGGGCTAGAGAACACTCTGAGCTGTAGACTTCATGAGGACCCAGGGTGTCCCCTCCTGTCTCACTGAGCAAAGGGTAGGGGTGAGGGGCCCCACTCTTGTGTCCTTTAAGACCTGTTTTCCCAGGACATCCTGTCCACCTCTCCAGCCCTTCTAGATGTCTAACTTCCCTCGCACATCAGGTGACTGTCACTTGGACTTAAGCTCACCCCCCTGCTGTGTCCAGTGTTATTCACAGACGGTATCCATCTTCTATGCTGTCCAGTACCTCTAGCCAGAAGTCACATGTGGTTGTCGAGTACTTTAAAGGTGGCGAGTCCAAAGGAGACTTGCTGCACATATAAAACACATACCAGATTTTGAAGACTTAGTATGAAAAAAAGCATGTAAAATGCCTCCTTTATTATTTTGTATTGATATGTTGAAGTGATAACATGTTGGGTGTATTGGGTGAAGTAAAATACACTATTAAAATTTATTTCACTTGTTGGATTTTACTCTTCCAAATGTGGCTGCTGGAAAATCTAAAATTATATGTATGGCTCACGTTGTCATTCTGTTGGTCAGCACTTTTCTAGGGCAGCAGTAGCACCTGGAAGTGTATGAGAAAGACAGATTCTTTGGCCCCATGCCAGGCCCAGGGAATCAAACTATGGGGTGGGGCCCAGGGAGCTGAGCCTCACTTCTCAGCTGATTCTGGTGCGTGCTCAAGTTTGAGATCTATGGTTCTAAACTCACACTCTCTCAGTGCGTTCCTAAATCACTAGTTACTTTACTGAAAGCATTCACGATGGAAGGAAACGAAGAAGAAGGAAGAGCCAACTGGTGTCAGTGAATGGATGTGGGGGTGTTTGTGGAACTCCTCCTGTAAGGGAGTGACCGTTTTATCAGCGCTGCTGAACATTGACCTTGAAATCACAGCTTGTTCCAGGGTGGTCTGTACAACCACCCCCTGGAATGTCAGCTGTGGTTTGGACTCTTGCTTTGCTATGGGCTCTCTCCATCTCTCTCTGGTCTTTTACCCATCTGGCCTCTGACCCCCTTTGTTTCTTTTCTGTGTCCAGCCTCATGTTCAGGGGAACTTGACGACAGAGTTTGGCTTTCCCCTTCCTTTGCTCCCTGACACAAAGCCGTCTGCTCATCCTGGGCTCTTCCTGCTACTTGATGCACTTGAGTTGATGATTGTTGAGGAATCATGTGAATTTGCTAGATTCTGAATGGTGCCTTCATTCTGCTCAGACAGAAATGAAGAGAAGATGTTCAGAGACATTAGGGGAAGGGTGAGAGTTTGCGGTGATTTTTGAAATCTTACATAGTTGAATCTCTTGGGGAAAATCAGGACCCCCCCCCAAAATGTTCCTCCCTCCCTTCATTTCTAGTGGGGAAAATTTGGTTTCTTCCTAATAAAAGGGGTCTTTATGAGAGTTCTGCATCTAGTTTTGATGAGAACACATGTATTTGAGCAAATCAGTTACCGTTTCCATGCTTCTAACTCCCAGTCTACCAAACAGATGCAGTGGTTCCGGTGCTGCATACCACTTGCAGCTCGCTTCCGGATTCCGCGTAGAAGTGCATCATACGTATGCCACACTCGTTAAGAATGCCCGTACTGCCTTTGCCCTCTAATGAAGCTATATTGGGTTCTTTTTGAACCTTGGGGATGCCATTTGTAAAATGGGGATAATGTAGGTCCTTACTACTTTCTATAAAACCCTTGGGGCCAAATATGTGCAGGAATGCACTTTTTCAGATTTCTGGATTGTGTTTCTGCTATATAGAACACGACATTCCAGTAGGGCCTCGGGCAACATCCTGCATCAGATGCACTAACAGTTCTGAAATAAAACATATGGACATCTTCGCTAAGTGGGATTGAAAAAAAGACTATATATAGCTTCATATCAGTTTAGGTAATGTTTTGCCATCAAATGATTTATAAAAACAACTGTTTAGTTTTCAGATCTCTTGGTATTCAGGATTGTGGATAAGGGGTTGTGGACTTTGGTAGTGACTGTGTTGTCTGAAATAACGGAATATACTCAGATTAGCAAATGCACAGCTTTGGTTTATTTTGGAATGGTTGAGGAATGCTCTGGATTGGGAGGGGATTCCAAAGAGCTGAGGCATATGTCAACCTTTAGTGGCTGATACTGATGCCAGCAACCTAAGAATACTGTACTGTAGTGTGCAGAAGGATATATGGACATTCCCAGATATCGGTGACTAATGTTGTGGTTTCCATTTTTAGACAGAAAAAAAATCATTTGAATGCATCCTTGAATCTGGCTACACATGTGTGCTATGCAAAGTTTTACTTCTATGAAAATGTAACCCAAAGTTATTACAAAAACACACAACAATATTATAGGTTTGCTGTGATGATTGACTATGTGCCGTGTGTAAAGTGGATAGCACAGTGTGTGGTCCTTAGTAACTCAGTAAATGGTAACTGTGTATTATTTCGTTTTTATAATAATGGATGTTCATAATAAGTTACACTGCTTATTCTTACGCCAAATCAGATTATTTTTTTAATCAGAACTTGATTCCTATGTTTTAAAATACTTTTAGCAAGGAGGAAATTATATTCTTGTATTTCTTAAAGCCTATCTTAGATTTTCCATGGATTTTAACTCCGTGACCTTGGTAATTTCATGTGTCAGCATAAATGATGGTTAATTTTGTGTGCCAACTTGGCTAAGCCATGGTGCCCAAGTACTTGGTCATACGTTATTCTGGACATTTCTGTGCGGATGTCTTTTGGATGAGATTAACATTTAAATTAGTGGACTTAGAGCCAAGCAGATTGCTTTCCCTAATGTGGGTGGGCCACATCCAGTCAGCTGAAGACCTGGATAGAACAAAAGACTGCTCTGCCCCATCCCCACCCCATCCTCACCCTCCATCCCCCAATCCTCCTAGCCCTAGCAAGATGGAATTCTGCCAGCAGATGGCTTTTGGACTTATGTTGCAACATTGGCTCTTCCTTGGGTCTCCACATGCTGGCCTAACCTGCAGATTTTGGACTTAACCAGCCTCCACCAATGCATGAACCAATTCCTTAAAATCAGTCCATAATCTCTCTTGCTGTCCTTCTCCACCTACCTCCCTCTGCACAAGCATACACACACACGCACACACACTCCATTATCCTATTGGTTCTGTTTCTCAAGAAAACCCTGATGAATACACCCTTTCTTAACCTCAGTGGTTTCTTAATTTATATAATAAAAAGATAGAAGATGATGTTCAAGGTTTCCTTTAAGAGTGTGAGAAGATATTTGGATCTAAAGCAGCTGGATTTGGTGTTCGGAAGGTGTCCAAGATGGCTCAGGCCATTACTTGGGAGGGAGGATGGGCAGGAGGGGGAGTGGGCCTTGGCCGGGGATGGAGATTCTGAGCTCAGTTTAGAGCTAGTGATAGCCTGAGCGGAATCCACAAGGAGGCATCCAGAGGGCACTTGGATTGTGGTTATCACAGGATGATGATGAGTCACAGAGAGATGTTGATTGACACAGTACATAGAGCCTTACCGTACTGCACAGAGCATAGTGCCTGTTGCATTCTTCAGGTAGGAGGAGCCAGGTTGCCAGCCTCAGGCCCCAGAGTGGAGCCCAGCAGCTGGGGCCTCCACCGATGGATTGTAGTGAAGATGCCATCCCAAGTGTCCTGGAGACTGTGGGCACAGGCCTGCCTCCTTCCAGATGGGCATAACTGGGACAAAACAATTCCTGCATGTTCACCGTGGCCCCCAAGGAATGCTGGTCTCTTACATGAGCATAGGCTCCTCAAACAGGACCGGCCTCCAGTGGCCTGAGGTGTGTTCCTGCAGAGGCTGCCACTCAGCTGGGAGGTGTCTGAGCTGGAGAGGTTTATTAACATCTTTCCCTTTGTTAATAGTGGCAGTAATAACAGCTATGTTTACTGATGCCTCTTTAGTGTTCGTCACTACGGAGCTGCACTGTCCAATAGAGAACCACTGGCCCCAGGGAACGACTAAATTTAAAACTAATTAATGTTACATAAAATTAAAACTTTAATTTCTCAGTGACACTGTCCACATTTCAAGGGTTCAGTAGCCACATGTAGCAAGTGGCTTCCATGTTGGACAACACAGATAGGGAACATTTCCACCATCACAGAAAGTTCTGTTGGACAGTCATGTTCTACTCTGGAGCTTTGTACACATTCTTTCAGGGGTCTTGGTGTGGGAATTATTATCCCCATTTTTTTTTTTGATGGGGCTTGAGCTGAATAACTGGTCCAAGCTGACAGCTCATTAGTGACAGAGCTAAGAACTCACACTGGTCTCCAGCCTCTCCTAGAGCCCCAAAGGAATCCACTGTGTTTGGACTTGTCAGCCTATGGGTTGTGGTGAACTATGAACATTCAGGGAGTCTTCCCTTGCTATGGGCCAAGGATGGAAGCCTGGAAGAAATGGTAGAGAAGGGGGAGAGAGAGGAGGAGGACATAGGAGTTCGAGAAGGATGCAGGATCTGAGACTGTCCAGTGCTGCACAGGGAATTAGGGTCGATAGCGGTGTCCCAGGGATTTGGTGGTGTGAGGTCATTGATCTTTGCCAGGACGGGCTCAGTGCGGTGGAAGGGAAACAAGTTGGATCTCAGGGCTCTGAGGGATGAGTGGGGGATAAGGGAGAGTGGAGAAAGAGACAGGGGTAGCTAGAGAGAGACATGGGATCGAAAAACACTGGGCATTTTTAGGGCTGAGGAGGCCTGACCCTATTGTTAGACCGATGTAAAGCTTATCTGTGTTAGCCAGGCTAGGAGTAACTTCAGGGGGGCAATGGCAATGCTAGCAACCCCGAGACTCATGCCCTGCCTGAAGGGGCAGCAGTCACACTATCCCAGGTGGCTATTGCTGGGAGGCCATATTAACTTTCTCCTACCAGATTCCAAACATCTGGATTTTTATGTGAAGTGTCCCTCATTATAAGCACATAAAAATGTGATAATGATTTTTTTCCATAAAAAAACATACATCTCATTACTGAGAAATGTGAATGTACTTAAGGACCCAGAACTGTATAAGTAAAATTGGTTAAAACGGTAAATCTTATGTTCTATGTATTTTACACCACCCCCCACCCACATCCCTAGGCCATTTTGACACATAGACTGGAGTTTGTGACTTTTGGGCTAGGGGGATAGGTCAGCGGACAGCAGTGGCTCTGTATCTTGGCTGAGCAGTGGAATCCTAAAGCCCAGGCCATGCCCTGGGACAGCCCATGGTCTGGGGCTGGGACCCGGGCATCAGCCTTGTTTCAAACGACAGGTGGTTTCTGTGTATAACCAGCATTGAGAACCTCTGGCATTGAAGATGAAATAATTGGAGGATAAAGACCCTGAAGAGACAGGAAGGGATAGCCTAAGAGCCCAGATAGAGGGGACCCTCAGCTTCTGGGACTATAGGGACAAAAGTGAGGATGTGTGTACATTATGTGTAAAGACTAACAGCCATAGACTCTTGCTGTCAGAGCACAGAGACTTCCATTCTGTCCAGAATGGGAGTTGAGCTCTTGCTTCACTTCTCCAGATGTGAAGTGGGACCTGCCCAGCCACATCATCCTATGTCGTCGTGTTCCTGCGAGTCCGTCTGCTACCTCAGAAATTGCCTTTGGGCAAATGTGTTGTAAAGCCAAAGTGTCACAGCTCTGCGGGCCGACCTTTTAGGAGTCCCTTTACTTTTCAGGGTCTCTTGGCTCCACCAACGAAGCTACACATTCATTTTGGAGAAAATAGAAAATTAGAGAAAAGGATTTGTGAGCAAAGAGATGAATCAGGAAAAAGATTAGAGTCTAAACATAGCCACGAACAGAGCGCTTAGCGAATGGAACAAGTCCAAAATATTTACTGAATTTGGACAGTTATTTCAAAAAAACATAATTATCACTTTAAGTACAAAATCATTAAATGTCCCTTAATGATCAAACATTCAAAGAGGTGCATTAGGAGTAGACAAATACCGAGGTGTTCGTCAGAGAAAGCATTTTTATTAAAGGGGAGTATATTTATGTATACTAAAAATTAGAGAAGGTTTTGGATAATTCGGGGGGGTGGAGTTGCATTTTTCCCCTGAATGGGATGTAGTTTTGATGTAAGCTCATGCCTAAAATACTAGTTAAATATGAGACACAAGTCCCTTGACAGCATGAAGACTTTGCTCGTTCAGCTTGCCTTGTAATCAAAAGCCATTGTTTGTGGAACAGCTTTGCAGTACTTTGATTCAATTGGTTTTGGACCAGATTCTAATCAAGGGATGCAAATGCTTTCTTGTCAACAGTTTCATCGGTTTAGACGTGTCTGTGAGGGAGATTTATATTGATTCCCTGTAATTTAAGATGCTTTGTCAGGCACGCGTTATAAAATTCGTGAGGCCTGGAGAGTATGGGGAGCGGGGATTCTGAGGGCTGGGTTGGCTGCTGGTTTGAGAAGGAGTCCGGGAATCTTGGCAGTGCAGGAAAAGCCTTGCTTGACAATCAGGGCCTCTGGGGATAGATTCTCATCTTGCCCCAGACCTAACCAGTGAAAGAAGCTTGTGGAAATGAGGCCAAGGTAGTGACATATTTTTAGAGAAGGGATAAATGTAGGAGGAAATTTAGGAAAACACACGCAGTTCAGATATCCAGCTAAGAAATTAAAAAAAAAAATGGCCTCATTAACAGAGTCCATCTCCAGCTTCCCACACCCAGGAACCCCCCCACCCCCCCGCCCCCAAGCAAGCTCTAAGATGTGGATGAGCCTTAGATTTGGCGGTTGGTGATGAGAATGGAGGAAGTCAGTGAATTGGAGTCATCACATGACAAGGGTTGGGTCGCCTGCTCCAGAGGCATGTATGTGGGTGCCCACAGGGGCCAGACGGGGTCCATGTGCAGGAGTCTGACTAGGAGGATGAGGACGGGCTGTTGCTATCTTGCCCCTTTTGTTGAGGGGACAGTGTGAGGGTGAGGATGGGTGGGCTGGGAGTGATTCCGCTCCTGAAGAGGGCCGCTCTGCAGGATCACCGGGTCGTCTGTGCCCCGTTGCCTCATTTCCAATATAAGTCAGGACTCTAGATGATTTATGGAGAATTCCCTGACTTACGCTTGTTGATAATGAGTTTATATCATTACATTGTGAGAGTCAAATAAAACACCTCTGTAGGACAGAATCGACCCACGGTCTGCACCCTCTGCCCCTGCGCTGCTTCTTAACCAGGGGCTTGTGTGGAAGGAGGACACCAGAACCTTTTGCCCACAAGGCACTGTGAACTCACTGGGAGATGTCTGGTGGTTTGGGGTTTCGTTGAGCGATTCATTCATTTGACATTTATTGACTAACCGTTCTGTGCCAGGCACAAGGTGGGTTGGGGGCATGGGGATTCCAGGCAAGGAGATGATAGAGTTCTAGGGCTTTGGAAGGAGCTGGTATGTTCATAGAGTGATATGTTTCTATGTGATTAGAGAAAATCCATATGGGAGAATGGAGGTAGGGAGGAGAGGCATGATTTTGGCAAGGTAAATCATGGCTTGAGAGGGAAGGGCTTTCTGGCTTGGGTTGTGCTGTATGGGCAAGGGGAACGCTCTGCAGAAAAGTGACATGATCACGTTCCTGTATTTAAAAGAAGTCTCTGGCTGGTCCTGAGCAGAGGAGCAGGATGCAACACGAGGCCTGGTTAGCAGTCAGCAGGTGGGCTGGTGCATGCTCAGTTTCAGGGTTCCTCTTAAAAATTGGATTTTGGTTCATGTAAGACTGCAACTATGTTAACATGTGCAGTTGGGTTCTGGGGGGCTGTTGGTCATGCAGGAGAGGATGTCGTGAATATGGCAGAGCCCCGTGCGTGAGCCAGACTTGCCTGTGCTGTCCAGCACAAGCCAGGCAAGTGTTTTACTTGACTTCTCAGTGTGTTTTCTCTGGTTTATGTCCTTGCAGGTCGTATACCAGTTATGAAACTCAGCTGTGCCTCTTCATTTTCTGTGATTTTGTTTTGACTCTGAGCATGTTTCTTGCTCTGCCTGGCCGGAGATTCAATCTTAGCTCATTTTTTACATTTGCTTCCCTCCTTTCTCTTTGTGCAGATGTCTTGGGATTGGAGGCAGCACCCAGGCAGGAGGGACATCCCTGTCGTCATGGGTCTTGGGTCCGCAGCAGTCACCTCCGAGGTGATGCAGAGTCTCTGGGGGTTAGCCACCTGCTCTTCGTCTTCTGCCCTGGGAACCTGTCAGCCTGCAAGCCCAGCTTCAGCCCCGCCTAAGCCCTTCCTTCCCAGGCTCTGCTGGCTTTGGAGCAAGGCCAGCACAGAGCCCAACCTCTTCTAGGAACCCATCCCTCTCTCCTTCTCAGGCCTGAGAAATTTACTTTGGGGAAATTGTTCAGTCACCCACCCTTCTTGGCTCTAGTTCTTACTGGGGGCTTCTCCTCTGCCTGAAACCTTCTTGCCTCCATGGGTTTAGGATTTGGAAACAGAAGCCAGGAAGGGAAGTGTCTTACAGGTAGCACCTGCTCTCCTCCTTCCGAGTCCCAGACCTCTCCTGAGATAGGGAAGCACAGACCCAGTGACCTACCCAGGGGAGGCAGGCAGAGAAAGGGAAAATGGAGGAAAGACATGCTTATTTCGACAGTTGTGTTTTCTGTGACACATGGATGTAACACATTTGGCTTCAGATACAAAAGGGTGCAGATATGAGGACTGTGGGAAAGGAGGGAGAGGAAGAGGAAGAGGGGGATTCAGGACCTGCCTGGCTGAGCAGCCTTTGCCAGCAGGTGGGAGGGGAGGAGGTGGGCAGAGGGGAAAAGAGATGGTTTCCACTCGCTACTCAGGGACAGGAATGGGGAGAAGATTTGGCCTTGGACATGGTTGCTCATTAGGAGCATGGGTGTCCTGGGCTGCCTGCCCCAGTAAGGAGATTTCTACTCATTACCAGCTCCCCCCGCCAGGACTTATGGGAGGGGGATGTCCTTATGGGAGGGGGATGTCCAGCTCTGAAGGACAGTGTTCATAGCTGTGCGTGCTGCCCTGCTCTTTCCTTGAGGGTGAGAACAGGTTGTGAGCTCCCATGGGAGGCAGAAGAGGAATGCAGGCCTTGGCACAGCCTCTGCAGGGAGCGGTGAGAACTGGATGTTAGCGGCATTGAAAGCTGTAAACAGATTCCATGCCTGTCACATTTCCAGGAAGGTGCTAATGGATATTTCTTTCGTATTTGTATTTTCGGTAGTTTGTAGCCATTCCCATAGCTTGACTTATGCCTGGATGGTTCCAGGACTCTGTCTGGCTGTCAGCCCCCCATCCACCCATGCCCCTCTGGGCCTTTGGAAGACTAGTCCTGGCTGCTTTTATCACACTCCTGCTGCCCCAGCAGAGCACTTACCACACTGTGTGTGGCGTGTCAGCATTACTTGGTTAAGTGGCCTCTACTCCCCTTAACAGCCGGAAGCTCCTTGAAAGTGGAGGAGGCGCATCTTGCTTTCCATTTTATACCTCGTGCCTTGCTCAGAGATGGGTGAGCTCTTTCACAGTGTCGGGGAATGGCTTTCTGACAAGGTGGCACTTGGGTAGAGGCCTGAAGGTGACTTTGCCTGCCCGTGTTCTGAGTCCCCTCTTCTCTACTCTCCTCAGAGACCTCACACATGGATGATCTCCTGTTTTTCTCCTTGATAGTTTCCTCCCATCAGAATTTAATCATGAGTAGCATCGCCATCTCAGAAGCAAGTGAGGAGGAAAGGAAGGAAAGAAAGAAGATGGAGGAAGTGAAAACCTCCTTGGACTGTCCCCCCCCCCCCATCCCTCCCCGTTCTTCCCTGACGCTGTCTGGTGCCTCCTCTCTCCTCCAGGCCATGCCTGGTACATAAGTTCTCCTTTCTTGCTTTCTTCCCTTCTCTTTCTATTCCATGCAGTCTGGCTTGAACTCTGTGAAACTGCTTTTGTCAGGGTCTCTAACAACGTCCTTGATGTTAAACCCAAAGGACCATTTTCAGGACGTTTTTACTGAGCTCGTGGGCAGTATGTGACCCTGGGAAATGCTCCTCTTACAAATGCGGATTTTCTTTATATACAGCCTCCAACACCAGATTCTACTGTTTCCCCATAATCCTCCAGCTGTTCTTTCTCAGTCTCCTTTGTGGACTTCTCTTCCCCTTTAAGAGTCAGTCCTGAGCCCTCTTTTTGTTTCCTTCTAGAGGCTCATCCTGGGTGGTTTTATCTATTTCCATATTTAAATAACCTGCTGCAAACCGAAGACTTCCAAATACACATTTCCAGCCAGTATTTCTTATCACCAGATTCCATATGGTCATTTACCTCCCAGCATCTTGACTTGAATATCTCCCACACTCGGTCTCCTCATGTTATACGCAATCAGCCCTGCTGCTGAGTTTCCCATCAGGCTGATGAGCACTGCCATCTTGGATACCCATTCAGTCATGTCAAGACCCACAGGTCATCCCTGACCTCAGATCTGTGCATCACCAGTATTTGACCTTTGACCTCCTCAATGGCCACAAATCTGCCCTTGCCCCCTTTTCTCTGTCATTGCTGTTCTTCTGCATGCTCCCCCCAAAGCCTCCTTCCTCCTTGCCCTGTTCATTGCGTCCTATCTCAGCCTACAACCAGAGCTGCCTTCCCAAATTGCAGACCTGGGTGTGCCACGGCTCTGCTGAACACCCATCACCAGTTTCCCATGACCCTTAGTGTAGAGTCAGGCCTATTGTGGGGACCAGACCCTACCCAGATGCACACATTCATCTCTCATTTCCTATCTCATCTTTGCTCAGGGCACTGCACTGTGTTCAATTCCTGGAAAACTGTGCTTTCTCACCTCTAAGCCTTTGCCCATGCTTTTCTTTCTTCCTGGGATACTTGTCATAAGGCCTTTGGCTTTTACTCTGAGTGGGATGAAGAGCCATTGGAGGGGTTCGAAGAGAGGGATGACATGACCTAATTTGTATTTTAAAAGTCTCTCTCTGCTTGCGGGGTTGAGATTAGACTGGATTTGAGAGACCTTAAGGGAGGCTGTTCCAGGGATCTCACTGAGAGAAGGTGGTGGCCATGGAGGTGGGGAGAGGTGGTCAGATGCTGGAGCTGTTTTTGAAAGGATACTTACAGAGCTTGATGATGCAAGTGTCTTCAAGTTATCTGTCCTAAGCCAACTGGATGAATGAATTTGCTGTCAAAAAAATGCAGGCAGACTGTGAATGGAGCAGATGTGGGCAGAGGTGGTGGGGTCGGATGGAGCAGCAGTTTAGCTTTGTGTGTGCTGAATTTGGGATGTGTTCGACACCTCTCTGGGTGTGGCAGGGAGAATAATGGCCCCAGGGATGCCTATGTCAAAAGGTGCTTTGCAGATGTGATTAAGTCAAGAATGTTGAGGTGGAAAGGCTATCCTGGGTGATCAGGTGAGCCCAGCGTCATCACTGGAATCGGTATGGGAGGGAGGCAGACATGCTAGAGTCAAGGAAGGAGCTGTGATGACCAAAGCAGAGGTTGGATGAAGTGCTTTGAAGGTGGAGGAAGGCACCACAAGCCAAGTGATGTGGGTAACCATTGTGCATTTCCTGAAATCCATTTTCCCAGCTTATAGCTGGAGAAGGCAAGGAAGTAGAGTCTCTCCTGGAGTCTCCAGAAGGAGCGCAGCTCTGCTGACACTTTGATTTTAGTCTGTAAGAACCTGACCTCTAGAACTGCAAGGTAATAAATTTGTGTTGCTTTAAGCCATTAAGTTATGGTCCTTTGTTTCAGAAGCAATATGAAACTAATACAGTAGAGATGTGGAGTAGGTAGCCTTCAATACGAATCTGGGGCTTGAGGATGCTTGCCTTCCCTACTTTCAGCCATCACTCATCACTAGTCAAACCCACGTGCCCTTTTTGGCATCCTCAGCTGTCCTGAACAGTAAAAATCCAGCAGCAGTTTTTAGCGAATAGGCTGGATAGACTCCACACAATTTACAGTGTGAGTTTCCTGCCTATCATTGGAGTCTCATGCCCACACCAGTGTCAATGGACAGTGGACCCATCTTGCTTTATACATAACTTTAATATCTATTGCAATGTGGTTGCAGATTGTAGAAAACTAGGAAAAGTTACATTCTGAGGCAGGAATAGAAAGAGCTGCAAGACACAATTTTAAGTCATAGCAGGGAAAGACGCAGAAAAAATTAAAATAAAAGAGACAGTGGTATTTGGGATAATAGTTTAGGGGCAAACAGATCTTTAAACTATAGTGGTTAATCCTTAACACCATCGCTATAATACAGCATTGGCCCCATACCTGATGTTCATTTAAGATGATCAACTGAAGTCCACATGGAGATACTACATTACTTTTGATGCGCTACTGTAAGAAAGTAGGAAATTATACCATATATTTTATAAGCTGTTAACATCATCCAAACTTTTATGTGCATTGGCTCTTAGATGTGCTTCAATTGCTAGAAAATTAACTTATGTGGAACGCCTAAGTTCCCCAGTGATGCCGAGTAATAAGTGTCACTGAACTTTGGCTCTGGATAAATTGACAAATGGTAATATGAATAAGTGAGATATTTAAAGATTAGGTTCTAAATTGTGCATAGACCCTGCTGTGAAAGCCTTTCCCTACAGAATTTCAAATAACTAAAAGTAGAGTGAAGTTAGCCCAAGAGCAACAACATGCTAGAAGTTCACTCCGCAGATTAAACCCAAAGCAACAGCTTTGCTATAGCAGTTGGGTGAAAGAGGTTTTTTTTTCCTTTAAATTTCTTCAACAAACAATCCTACTCTTCTTACTGGGTACCTGGCATTTTTTAAAGTCCTTTGCATATATTTGCTAATTTAATTCTTCGAACAGCAACTCTGAGTTAGGTACTATCATTGTTCCCATTTTACAGTTGGCCAAACCGAGGCACAGAGAGATTAAGTAACTCGGGTTCACCCAGCTGGTCAGTCTAGCTTCAAATCCAGAGAGTCTGGTTCCAGAGTTCCTGCTCTTAACCTTGCTTTGGGCTGGCCTTACTGGACCTTTTCAGCTAGTTTTTGGATTGCCTGTTGCATATGCTTCTGCCCCTCTTCCATGAAGTTCGTGCAGAAGGTGTTCATGGGATTCGTCTTTAACCCCTTTTGTCCCAGTTCAAGCCCCCATCCTTTGCCTGGTCTGGGCCAACTGTTTATTCTGCCCCTCTTGTTTCCAGTATCCAGTCCAGTTTCTGTGGGACTGCCTAACTTGATTTCATTCTTCTTGTTTAAAGTTATGCCAGTTTCCCCTCTCCTACAGAATAAAGGGCCAAACCGCTCAGCATGATATTTGTATCATTCTCGATTCTTGGTTATGAGCAAGAGAAACCTGGTGACTTTGAGCAGCAAAGGAAGAGTATGGGTGAAGTCTGGGTGGGACGGGCAGGGGCAGCGGGAGCAGGCAAGGCGGGGTGCTCCCTCTACCCCTGATGTTGCCCCAGGCACCACCACTGCTCCTGCAGCTGCTGCTCATGGGGCTGTCTCCCATCTGATCCCACAGTCATCTGTCTTTGTGTATTGTGCTGAGATGCAGAGTCCCAAGTGAGAGTGTCCATTTGACCAGGCTGGCTCACTTTCCTGGAGGAAGGGCGATGGGGAGTTCCCTCCTTTTACCTCTTGAATGCGATGGAGATTCCCTGCCTCCACCAAGAGTGACAGCACCGAGAATTATCCAAAAATAGGAAGTTGGTTTGGTGCCCAGCAGGCAGAAACAATGACAAATATCCCTACAACAGCATTGCTCAAACAGTGTTGTCTGCAACCCAGAAAGGATATGCATGCACACACACATACATTTCAGTCTTAACTGAAAAAGTATCCAGGAAACAATACTTACCCATGGCTCTTACATTCTCATGTTTTCAAATGTGGGTCATGACTTACTAAATTGATTCCACTTTGAAAATCTTGCCCTACAGTGTTTTCTGTGCAGCATGTTCAAAATAATCCCAGTGAGAAGCTTTATGCACAAAATGCTTACTTATGTACTAGACCTTTTTTTACAATTCTGGTCTTTAAATGACTGTCAAGTAGATCCTGGAAGAATAGCACTTAGTACCTTGACACATAAATAGGCAAAAAAGAAGAAAGTATGAATCTGTTGTGTAATAAAAAAGGAACACTTTGTGGTTTACAAACAGAATATCCAATTGTATCATCAGAAAATACCCAATATAATAGTTCAGAATGTTTGTTTATATAGCTTTCCAGGAAAGTTTAAATCCAGGACAGTTGCTAGAAAGTAGCAGGGTTTTAATTTCTCATGCCTATTGAACAGGAATATTCATTTCAGCAAATACGCCTGGGAGCCCGCCCTGGATGAGGCCATTTGCCTGGTGTGTGAAGGAGACAGAGATAAATTGGGCAGGGCTCCTGGTCTCAAGGAGGAGAAGAAAAGACAAGGATGTAGAAAATAGCTGTGCTAAGTAGAAAGCGATCGGATCATGAGAAAGGAGTAAAGAAAATGCTTAGGGATTCAGAGGAACATGGGTGTCTGGTTCCTGACAGAGGTTCTAAGGCACAAAGGAGTTGGGGTTCAGAGTGTGGGAGAGGGATTTCCCTGCCAATGGTGTGTACCCTGGTGCGGCTGAGGAGATCATGGGGGCAGCACAGACTTACAGAGTGGGAGGGGGAAGGGCCTTCCTGCAGTGAGGATTCCTTTCTTTGCCCGTTCCTAGCACCTGTGTGGGCCCAGAGGGATGTGGGAGTTGGGGAGCGCCAGGCAACCAGGGTGGGGCTAACAATTCACAAACAGGGCCTGGAGGGGCAGTGGTTGCCCATCCCTCTATATGACGACTAACATAACATAGAAAAAAAATTAAAAAACAAAACAAAACCCCAAAACAAAACAAAAAAAGAAATCACAAGTTTTATGTGTGATTCAGGAAAGTTTGATTGAGTGCCTATTACTCAAAAGGTCTGGTAAAGGGGTTTCGGGATGCTGAAAGGCGAGGACCCACCCTACCGAGCAACCAGGTTTAGAGAACAAAGCCGAGTGGGGAGGTGTGGGAGGTGGGGCACACCCAGAAATACCTATGCACGATCAGGACAGAAAGGGTAAGTCCTGTGAGCAAGGCACAGCCACAAAGTGTAGGCCCTTGGTCTCTGGCCACAACCAAGTGGGGATTGGCAGGGACGGGACGCACAGGGCGTATCATGGTCTCAATGTTAGAGTTGCCGCCCTGCTTCTTCCTAACCAAAATTAACCTAGTACTTAGTACGTACTGGTCATCAGAGTGCTTGCGGGTACTACTGAGACTGCTAAGCACAGAATCAGCTCTCTAGGAATGTGCGCCATGGAGATAATGTTGAAAAGGAATGGTATTGTGAATTCTGTTCTTTCGAAATGGAATGATTTCTCTATCCTGGCAGGTGGCCCAGGGTGCCAAATCTTATCTTATCTGATTATAGCCAATCATTTCAAAGATGGGATTCTGCCTAAGGGTCGCTTTCACCAGTGCAAGTCTCTGGAATGGAAACTAAATGTTCATCCTGTGTTGATGGGCTGTGTAAATTCTAGAGCGCTGGTGGGGGGGGGGGGCGGGGGGCAGAGTGACAACACAGCCAGAGGGTAGGTGGAGGTGGGAGCCGCCCTAGAGCTGGTGTTGAGAATGGGCAGAGGGAGGGGAGAGCAAGGGGGAAAGGGGAGGGTGCTCAGAGCTGCTGCAGAAGTCGGGTGTGAACCCAGGGCACTCTGCCCAGATGCTGATAGGAGCAAGCAAGAGCACACAGCACCCAAACTTGTTCTGTACCTGTGGGCGTTACCTTTTCTGTTGCCTAGTCAACCGTGTCGCAGGGAGGCTGTACGTATTTTTTTCATGCAGTGCAGTAATTGCATCGTTTATTTAATCCCCACCACATGTGTTACATGTCTTACTTCAGTCTCCCGAGAACCTGCTACTCCTCACTGCTATTTTAGGCGACATTAAAATGCAGTTGAGGAAACGGGCTGAGATTGGCGAGCGATGACATAGCCAGAGGACAGCAGAAGCCGGTTCAAAGCACAGGGTGCCACATGCCAGAGGACCTTATTCCTTATTCTGGAGGACCTGAGTTATGTTTGTGGTGGTCACTTGGCATTCTGACAATAGGCAGGTATTTATTATCTTTCTAAGCAATGATACAGAGGGACTGTGTCTTCTAGGCAGCATGACGTCCGATGGAACATGCTGGTAATTCAGAAACATTCTGAGTTGCCACTCCACAGTCAGCTGGAAAATCTTAAAATTTGACTTAGATGTATCAAAATCTATGACTCTCTTCTGAGATTGTGACTTCCTTAAACAAGCTGAACATTCCTTCAAAATCTGCTTGCTGAGCTCAGGGACAGAAGGAATGCTGTCTCCATTCACCTGTTCAGGTCTCTAGTGAATCTAGGGTTTGCTGTTCTCTGAGCAAACCAGAATTTTGAGTGTGTTTCTTCCTGCTGACTCAGCTTCACCTTCAGCTGTCTTGTCCTTTCGCTAAGAACAGCCAGTCTGTTGGTTTCTGGGCATCCAATAGAGTGATTGCCTTAGATCGCTTAATTTTAAATTTAGATTAAAACTGAAAAGTCACTCTGTGGATCTTTTTAATGAGTGTATAACTTTAGTTCTTTATTAAAATGTTCTACATCTTCACGCTTTGCTTCCATTTTCTTTAAATATTCCATAAGGAATCTGTGGTTTAAATTTTTTTTAACTTTTATTATAGTGATAAAAAGCTTATAACAAGAAACGGCAGTTGTCTGCCCACCTTCTCTATTTCAAACCCTACTCCACAGAGGCAATGGATTTCACATCCTTTTGCGGTTTCTTCTGATCTCCAGCCCCACTGTTGTCCAAATATGCTCTACTTCTGGAAGTCTTTTGGGTATCATCCATTGGTTTCTCCTCACAGCACTGGGGCATTCAGCTCTCCTCCTGCAGACGCCCATGCTTTCCCTTCCCCAGCCTTCTAAAGTTTGGGTAAATCAACAGTAACGCTGTACATGATTACATGTAATTTACTCATGATCCTATTAGTGTATTGTGATGATTCCTTTATTTTCTCGTGTCACTTTAGCCCCCTCAAATTAATACCTGCCACATGGGGACTTTGCCAGGTGCTGTCCAACAACCATGTCCTCTTCCTCCTTGCTGGCCGGAGCCTGATTTTGTTCTGATGTCCACCCCTATGCACTTGACTCAGTCATTTCTGATATCACCAAGCCAGTCACCATGGCCTACTTCCCCTGCCCTGCAAGGGGGAGCCTGTAGGGGTTGTTCCTGGGGAAGTTTTCTTTGTTCTTAGACAAACAAAGAAGAAATGGCCAGCCCTGTCAGCTGGAGAAAAGAGTTCTAAGAACTTGCAGAACACTTAGTAAACATGGATTTCCAAACACAACAGGGCCACCAGTTGCTTTTTCTCATGTGGTCTGCCTCCCATACCCTCGTGTTCTTCTGTGCCAGTCTGAACTGGTTTATCTCTGGGCCTGGGTACCCTTGCCTTCTTGGGGCTTCCTTTTGGTCCCCCTCTCCTGGATCTCCTGTCTTCTTCACTTCCATATTCATTTTTCAGAAGCGTATTCTTTAGAGGTTTGGGAAATATATGTACTTGAACTATGGAATGTTTGAAAATGAATTTTTTCTGTACTCACACTTGATTTGATGGTTTAGCAGGATATAGAATTCTGAGTAAAATCGTTATTGCTTGGAGTGTTAACATCGCTCCCCTGACTTTAGATATTTGTTATTACTGTTTGGAAATCTGTTGCCAGTATGACTCCTTTAATCTGCAATCTAGTTTATCTCCTTGGAACTTCTCTTTATTCCTGGGCCACTAAAATTACATGATCTTGTGCCTTGCCACATGCCAATTTTTATTTTCTAGGCTGTTGGCAAGCCTTTCTAAACTCGCGTTCTTCGATGCCGAGAATTTTCTTATTCTGTTTCTTTAGTAATTTTCGCCTTGTGTATTCTCTGTTCTTTTTTCTTTCTTCCTGCATTTCTATTAGAACTTAGAGCTTCTACTTTGATGCACTAATTATTCTATCTTTGTTAGTTTTTCCTTTTTGGGTTGTAATTTCTGAAAGATTTCCTAGATTTTGTCTTTAAAGGCTTCTATTGACTTTTACATTGTAATTGCCTTTTTTTTTTTCATTTCTGTGGGCTCTTATTTGTTCTCTGTCCTTTTCTTGTTTTATAGACACTCATATCTCTAAGGGAATTAATTAGAACTTTGAGATGTTTTCTTCTGTTTTGCACCTGGTGAATGGATAAAAAAATTGTGGTACAGCCATGCAGTGGACTACCACTCAGCAATAAAGAGCAACAAACTACTGACACATGTAATAACGTGGATAGCTCTAGAACGCAGTATGCATTCTATATGAATATTAGTAATATTCATATAATCACAACAAGTTATATTAATAAAATACTGTTATTAATAATACAGTAATGATGCTATTATCTACACTTATCTATATTAAAAGTGAAAGAAGCCAGACTTCAAAGGTTACATGTTTTATGACTACATTTGTATAAGAGTTTGGAAAAGGTAAAACTACAGGGATGGAGAATACATCAGTATTGGTGGTGGAGAGGCTGAATACAGAGGGGAGACATGAGAGAATTTTGGGGCGATTCAACTGTAATGTATTTTAGTTGTGTTGGTGGCTACTCTGTGCAGGTGTCAAAACTCAGCTATACACCAAAAAGTGGATTTTGTTTATGTAAATTAAAACAAAATTTTAAAAGGTTTTCTTCTGTTTTTAGTATTTTTTAAATGCCTTGGCTTTTTTTATCGTGTGCTTTCTCACATATTTGGTAATTCTTAGCCGCTCATTCATCTTTAGGAATGAGATAGGCATCTGGAGCCATGCATGATGTTTTCTACGCCTTTGCTGTAGCACAAGGATGAAAAGCTATAAAATGTTTACAAATGTGAATGCACACACACACACACACACACACGGGATTCCAAGCAAAGAAGTAGTGAATCACTGCTCCCTAAGTTTTCATTTTCTACTTTAGTGTCCTTTGGGTTTTCCTTTTCTTTTCACTCCTTTTTTCTCCTCTGGCCTCCTTGGACTAAAAATCTGGCTTTTGGAGAATTTGTATCAGTTGTCCAGTATTACTTTGTTTTTTTCTCAATGAGAGGAACTGTCGCAGGGGGGTACCACTCTCCTTCCCTCTTTCCCGACAGGTTCTTAGGGTGCAAAGCTTTGCCTTCTCAGGTTAGTGCCACCCTAACTTCTTTCCCCTGGGGTCGGGCAGGTCACCACCATCAGCTCTCAGGAGCCCTGGGTCCAGCCTGTCTGCGTGGTCAGGAAGCTGCTGGGGAGAGGTTTTCTTCTGATTTGCTCACTGCATCATGACTCCTGTTGAGGTCAGAGAGTGCTCCGATGGAGAGCAGCATCAGACAGATTTCTTGTTTTCTCCTCTCCTTCAGAAATCTCTCCACACTTTACTTAGGAAGGGCCCCTACCAGTAAAGCTAGAACAGATTTCTCTGGTCAGGAGGAAACTAGTCCATGCATAGATGTGCTGGTCCTAGAAATCAGATGGAGGACTGTCTGGGTTGCTTCTGCAGTCTTGGAGAGCTGCCCGGGTCAGAGGAGAAGTGCCCAGGGTCATGGAGTCATGGGCCTTTCTGGAAGCTGTCGGGACCATGCATCAGGAGGGCATTTTAACACATTGTTCCCTTTTCCGTGCCACACAGATCATACATATAAGAGGATGTGATTGTGAATCAATAAGTAGCTTCTTGGCAGTTTTATTGGAAAGGTAAGCATGAGACTTATGGCATTTCTTTAAAGTCTTTGATTAAAAGAGATTTGGGGGTCTCTCATGTTATTTAACAGTGAATTTTTAAACTGTGACTTTAGATCTTTAAACCATGCCCGTTCAAATTCTGCTTATTCAGGTTTGTTCTTTCTGGGATTGTTTGATTTTTGTTGCTTATGAAATTTGTCTGTTTTGATCATTAGGATACATGAAGCCTGTGCCTTATCCCGGAAATGCTAGCAAGCCAGTTTTCTACCCTGGGCTTATAGGTTGGGCGCTATTCAAATTCACACTGACGTGTTACTCTTTAAGAAAGCAATCTTGAATTTTGTCGGGAATATAAGAATTATTATTATTTTTTTTACTAATTTTTTCAAGTGTTGGTGAAATGGGGGATTCCGACACATTAATGAAAGCAATATCATTCTTTTATCTCAGTTGTACAGGAAAACTACTCATTCTCCCCTGCATATATCATTTATTTCTCTTGCATGTTTCTAGGCCAAAATGGTTCCAAACTAAGTGATATATTCTTTCCTTTTATGTTTATCTTCATTTCCTTATCTCTTCTTTAAAGATAAAGACGTTCCAAGCATGGTGATCCAAAATGCCTTATTCATTGCATGGTGTAATTAATGAAAATACAGAGACGTTGAACAAAAAGCCCTGGGACATGAAAGTAAATACCTTTTCGTTCAGCTGGAGGTTTTTTGCAGTTCACAGTACAGTTGATTTATTTGCTTTCTGGTTGTTTGCAAACTTTAATTTTTTTTTTTTGCTTCAGTTGCATCAAGGTGTTAAATTTTTAGCTTCATCATTCTAGCTATCTATATGACAGAAGATAGGTTATGTGCTTCTGATGAAAGAAAAAAGAAATTCATTTTCCAGAAAGAAACTGATTTGAAAGAGCCCCATTTTTAGTGACCCGGTACAGGCTTTTGAGCTGGAGGTGATTCTCACTTTATCCCTGATGATGTTAGAAAGATTTCTTGCTTCCTTTCAGATAGCAGACAATCCAAGGTTTACAGCCTGCAGTCCTGCAGATAAATGAGGGTCATGTGCCATCGCCATCATGAATGCTGACGTCCATTCTCAGGGCCTAAACACATACACAGAAGAGAGCCAAGGATATACAGCTCAAGCGTGCTTACTGATTTGGAATAAACCCATTTTGAGAAGCTGGGTTGAATGGGTCCCAGCAAAGGAGTTTGAGGAAGTATCTCTACTGCCCTCTCAGCTTCCGTAAAGTCAACTCCCCTTCCCCCTGCCAGCCAGGAATCAGCCTCCCAACCCGCCTGCTCAGGGAGATTTAAGGATTCTCCTGTAACTGCTTGGCCCATCATCCACATTATCGAAGCAGATTGGGCCATAAGACTTAGTGGTAGGAAAGAAGGAAGGGAGTAGGTTTGTGGAGAATATTCACATAAGGTATTTGTGGTTAGAAATGAAGCAAGAAATATGTTAAGGAACATCACAGTGTTATATCAGTACTTGGACAGGTAAATAAGAAGTGATGCTCTAAGAGTAGGTCCTCAGTTGCCTTCCGGTGTCAGGCAGGTGGCATAGGCAGTGAAGCAGACCAGTGTGAGTTAACAGGCCCAGTAGGCACTGGAGAAGGAGAAAGTGCATGCCTTGCAAGCATACATTTGAACTCAATTTTTAAAACAGTCCTCCAACAAGACTATAACAAAAACCCTTGTCTGACTGAGCCCTTGGGATGCCAGGGGAAACGCCTTTATGTAAATACATTTCCATTTTCTTAAATCAAAAAATATTTGATTTCATCTAGATTTAACATCTCTGTTAAATCTTTTTAGTCTACTATTAATAAACACAAGCACCTAATAATGTTATTGCAAGAGTTTGGATCCTATCTAGTATTCTGTAGATAGAACATTAGTCTTCAGTGTATCAGCTTTTGTCAACGGTCTCAAAGAACAGTAGAGAATTCATGACCGACTCTTGATAGTCAGGTTCACTTGTGCTTGCTACCTTTTGAAACTGCCAGTTTTGTAAACTAGATGACAACATCTTCTTCCTACCAGAACAGATAAGTCCCAGTTTTTCTGGTAAGCAGATAGAAGTTCCATAGATAATCCCCCGGCCTCATTTCAGCTCTTGTTTTGTCCTCTTTCCTCATGAAATCCTTTCTGGAGCAAGCAGATTTGAGTTTTATAGAGCCTTCTTTTGCTTTTCTTTTTTTTTTTTAGACTCGGAATTCTTTTATTTTTATTTTATTTAAATTCAATTAATTAACATATAGAATATTACTAGTTTCAGGGATAGAAGTCAGTGATTCATCAGTTGCATGTAACACCCAGTACTCATCACATCACATGCCCTCCTTAATGTCAAATCACCCAGCTACCCCATCCCCCACCCCCCCTCCCCTCCAGCAACCCTTAGTTTTATTTCCTATGGTTAGGAGTCTCTTATGGTTTGTCTCCCCCTCTGATTTCATCTTATTTTATTTTTTCCCTCCCTTCCCCTATGATCTTCTGTTTTGTTTCTTTTTTTTTTTTTAAAGATTTTATTTATTTATTTGACAGAGATAGAGACAGCCAGCGAGAGAGGGAACACAAGCAGGGGGAGTGGGAGAGGAAGAAGCAGGCTCATAGCGGAGGAGCCTGACGTGGGGCTTGATCCCATAACGCCGGGATCACGCCCTGAGCCAAAGGCAGATGCTTAACCGCTGTGCCACCCAGGCGCTCCTCTGTTTTGTTTCTTAATTTCTACATATGAGTGAAATCGTATGATAATCGTCTTTCTCTAATTGACTTTATTTCACTTAGCATAATACCCTCTAGTTCCATCCACGTCATTGCAAATGGCGCTGTTTCATTTTTTTGATGGCTGAGTAATATTCTGTTGTATATATATACCACATCTTCTTTATCCATTCATCTGACAGTGGACATCTGGGCTCTTTCCATAGTTTGGCTATTGTGGACTTTGCTGCTCTAAACATTAGGGTGCAGGTGCCCTTTTGAATCGCTATGTTTGTATCCTTTGGATAAATACCTAGTAGTACAATTGCTAGGAGGCTTCTTTTTCTTAGTCCTTCACCACTAGGGGAAAACAGGTAAAGAGATGGTAAAGAACTGGGTCACGGGGAAAAGAGGGGGTCATGTGACCCCAGCATCACCTACAAATCCAAAACCCAGGCCTTGAATGCCATAACACTTCTGGTGTATGTGTGTATATGGTGATTGGCTGGAGTCTTTGTCCAACTACCTCTACGCACAGACACATACACACACACGCACACACAACACACATACACACATTCATAAATTGCAAGAAGGAACAAAGATCTAATTTTCCCCAGCCCCTCATTTTAATCTCTGCTTCCTTCTTGCTGTTACGTGGTGCTTGGAATTTGTCTTTGGCAGCGTATGTTATCACACCCTGCCTTTCTTTTAGGACCACAGTTACTAGCCGTGTAGACATTATATCCCCTTTCCCTCAGAAGGTTGTGGTTTCTCCGAGGATTGGGACTTTTCTTTTACTTTTATTTCCTGTTGTTCCCTGTCCTGTGTTTTTATCAGTCGACAATCAGTTGGATGTGTCTCAGAGCCCTTTGAATCCTTGTCCATGTTGCCTTTTTTCTCTCACCTTCCTCTCACCTGTTTCAGGGAGGCCGTGGTCTACAAAAGGGCGCCAGGCACTAGCCTAGACATGGGGAGCCCAGACCCACATGCCTGTGACAAGTCTCAGGTGGTGGACTTGGACTAAGTCTCTCTGGGCTGTGGTTGCCTCACGTAAAATGAGAGGCTTGAACTAATTAATGTCTCTGTGACTTTCTATCTCGAATACTCAGTGATATTCTGTGACGGATATATGCTTAGCAAGGCATTATTACTCAGAGAACTAAGTAAGTTAGGAAAGATTCCATTATGCTACCATATTAATTAACTCGACAATATTTATTGAGTGCCTACAGTGTGTTGGACAAGTGTCACACTGTCCTGGTCATTGGGGATCAGTGGTGAGCAGGGCGGATATGATCCTTATCCTCATGGAGCTTATGTCTTATTGGGAGAGGAAGACAATGAACAAATAAACACATAGAATAACTAAAGAAGGCTGTGGAAGAAGCAAGGACAATGGCTGGGGCAGAGGGCAAACCTCAAGGAATGCCTGTCTGGGGAAGGCACATTTAAGACCATCCTGATACATGAGAAGAGTCCAGCCATGTGGAGAGCCAGGCATGGAGTGTGCAAGCAGTGAAGAGCCATGCAAAGCCTTGTGGGCAGGCTGCAGGGCAGGAGTGGGGGGTGGAAGGAGGTTTCGCACAACCACGTAAGGCCGCCCAGGTCCAAGGGAGGACGCCATGGGAGGGTTTGTGGCAGTGAAATGACCATGCACATGCCAACATATCATTCTGGATGCCTTGTGAAGGGGAAATGGCTCATTAGAGAAGCAAGATTGGAAACCAGGAGATCTGGTCAGAGATTTGTAAATGGCTTATGTGGGAGATGACATGGTGGCAGAGAGGGAGAAAAGTGGATGGGTTGGTGATGACCTTGTAAGTCCATCCGACAGCCCTCGATGATGGGTGGGGTGTGAGTTAAAGGAAAGGGCCAAGGAAGCTTTTAGGTTTCCATCTTTGGTGATGTGGTAGATGATGGTACTAATAATTCAGAAAGGGGGGTTTGGGAGGGCTGGGAATGGGCATTGGGAGGCATGAGGTGGCCAGGAGGTCTTCTGTGTGGCCCTCATTCGCTGGAACAGGTCCTTAAACATGAATATCTCATTCTCTCTTCAGAGAGAATTTCCAGAATTCTGAATTCTGGAAAGACCTTGTTTCCCATGTTTGCTTTTAAAAATAATTTCACTTCAGGGCGCCTGGGTGGCTCAGTCAGTGAAGCGTCCAACTCTTGATCTCAGCTCAGGTCTTGATCCTCAGGGTCATGAGTTCGGGCCCCACGTTGGGCTCCATGCTGGGCATGGAGCCTACTTAAAAAACAATAATTTCACTGCAGAGATATGTACTATGAGAGAAGAAATGCAAATGGCATGTGAAATGTAACCTTCCCAGAGGTAAGGTAATAAAATAAAATAACAAGGCTTTTTTTAGCCTTTCAACTTCGAGAATTGATGACCCCACAGAAACTTGGCATGGTGGCTGAAGAGCATGGATGAGGCTTCAAATTCCAGTTCTTCCATTTACTTTCAGAAGCTATTTCACTTCTCTCTGCCTCAGTTTCTTCATTGGGAAAACGAGGTGATGATACCTAGCTGGAGGATTGTTATGGATTCAGTGCAACAAAGCACTGAGAACAGCGCCTGGAAACAGTAAATGCTATTCAAGTGTTGAAAATGTATTCCTCATGTTCAGCAAATGTTATCCAATTAAAAAATGCTTTTGAGTCCCTACTGGGTGCCAGCCACTGCTCTAGGCTTTAGAATAGAGTGGAGAACAGAGGAGCAGGTGCCTGCTTTCCCAGAGCTTATATGGGATGAAGGGAGGCAGATAATAAACAGGGAGATAAACGTAAGGATCGGGTAATCTTGGGTGGCAAGAAGGGTGTTCTCAGCAGGGTGACCAAGTGTCCAGCTTATAGTTGGCGTCATGGCATTCTGTCTGGTTTAACATGCTTGAACTCCCCAAAGTGGTCCAGTGACCTACAAACACGTGTACGTGAATGTTCTAGTATCTTTACTTGTAGTTGCCCAAACCTGGATATAACCCAGATGTCCCCCAGCTGGAGAATGGGTAAACACACTGTGATACATAGCGTGGAAACTTATTTAGCCATGAAAAGGAACACTGAGAGATGCAACACCGTGGTGAATCTCAGATGCATGGAAGAAGCTAGACACCAAGTCTGCACACTGTGTAGTTACGTTTAAATGACATTCTGGAAGAGGTGAAATCATAAGAACAGGAGCCAGATTATTGGTTGCCAGAGGCTGGGGATCACGGAATGGTTGACCTACAAAAGGGCTTGGGGGAGTTTTTAGAGCTCATGGAACTGTTCTGTGTTTTGATTGTGCTGGTGGTGGTCACAGGACGGTATACATTGGCAAAATTGCAGAACTATGCAGTAAAAAGAGTGAATTTTACTGTATATAAATGATACTTTAATTTTAAAAATTGGAAAAAATTCTTAAGCAAGATAAAATATCCCTATTTGAATGGTAAATGATCTGGTCATTGTAGTGACAAAGTTTTGAGAGAGAGGAGATGGAGCAAGAAATAGGAAGAGCGAGGGATAGAATGAAGACCGAGAATGTTTTTCTTGAGAGCAGTATGTATTCATTTCGTTTCAGGGCATCCATTATGTGCCAGGCCCTGGCATATAGTCTAGGCACAGGAGATGCACCTATAAACAGAACAACACCCCTCTTAGAGCTCAGAGTTGTGTATTAAAATGCAAATATGCATCCCTGTTTACACAGTGCTTCTACCTTTAGGAATAGAACCCAAGATAAGGAGGACATGCGATGTGCAGCTGATGAATTGTTGAGCACTACATCTGAAACTAATGATGTACTATGTGTTGGCTAATTGAATTTAAATAAATTAAAAAAGGGAATAGATCCTAAGAAAATAAGGAGTTCAATAAAATAAGCATTGAGCAATTTTCCATGAAAAATTATTTTAAAAAGGCAAAAACTGAAAACAACTTAGGGAGATTGGTGGGTATATCATGGTAAAAGTGACCATTTTTTTAAAATGATAAAGAATATTTGTTACATGTATTTATGTGAGGAGGTGTCCATGACAAGCAAAGTGAAAAATTGGAGTTATAGAACTCATTCCCTGAGTAAAAAAAAAATCTGGGGTACTAAATGTCAAACTCTGTTCTTTCACTGGAAGTGAGGGACTTTGGTATATTTTAACTTTTTTTTTTACAAGGTCCTTTTTTTTTTAATTGGCAATGTAAGTATTTCCATTTTGGAAAAAAAATCACTCAAGATAAAAACAAAACAAAATAATTATTAAGCATAATAGGCAAGAAATGAACACCCTGTATTTTCTGGGTGAAATTCTGTCCTGGAGGGGAAAGATACATTTTTTTTTAATAATGATTTTTTATTATGTTAGTCACCATACAGTACATCCCCGGTTTTCGATGTAAGGCTCGATGATTCATTAGTTGTGTATAACACCCAGTGCACCATGCAATATGTGCCCTCCTTACTACCCATCACCGGTCTATCCCATTCCCCCACCCCCCTCCCCTCTGTAGCCCTCAGTTTGTTTCTCATAGTCCATAGTCTCTCATGTTTCATTCCCCCTTCTGATTACCCCCCCTTTCTTTATCCCTTTCTTCCCCTACTGATCATTCTAGTTCTTATGTTCCATAGATGAGAGAAACCATATGATAGTTGTCTTTCTCTGCTTGACTTATTTCACTAAGCATGATCTCCTCCAGTGCCGTCCATGTTGTAGCAAATGTTGAGAACTCATTCTTTCTGATTGCTGAGTAATATTCCATTGTATATATGGACCACAACTTCTTAATCCAGTCATCTGTTGAAGGCCATCTCGGCTCCTTCCACGATTTAGCTATTGTGGACATTGCTGCTATGAACATTGGGGTGCATATGGCCCTTCTCTTCACTACGTCTGTATCTTTGGGGTAAACACCCAGTAGTGCAATGGCTGGATCATAGGGTAGCTCAATTTTTAACTTTTTAAGGGACCTCCACACGGTTTTCCAGAGTGGCTGTACCAACTTGCATTCCCACCAACAATGTAGGAGGGATCCCCTTTCTCCACATCCTCTCCAACAATTGTTGTTTCTTGCCTTGTCTATTTTTGTAAAGGAGAAAACAAATACTTTTTGTTGGTGGATGCAAATGAGGCTTATTGTAGAGAAACATGTAGTGTTTTTATTGGAGAAACTTAGAATATCAATTTAATGTTTTGCTTAAATGTAAGATTGATCTAACCTAGGAAAGTCAAGTTGTCCCTTGGCTCTCTATAAAGGGGCACATAGCAGCATTTCATTTATGTGTGTATTCTTCTTCGCTCTTTTTACTGAAGTAAAATAAAAATAAAATAGCCTCTGCTACCGGAAAAAAAAAATCTATTCTTTCTGAGCACAGTCTTGTTTCTATATTGGAATAAAATGTGATGTACTACTCATGTCATGTACATAGAGAAGGAGGGTAAAGCAGGCTCCAGAGAGCTATTGTATTTTTACATGATTCTGCATGCTTTCACAGAATTCAGCACCACAGATAGCTACAGCATCCCTGAACAATATTTACCATTCCTCAACCAGCAATTCAACTTTCAACCACATTGTAGTGAAACAACTTGTAATGCATTTGGTCTGTTGTGTGTCACCTTTCAGGATACCTATACTTATGCCTGTTGAAAATAAATGTAGCCTTATGATAGAACCAAGAACCTGGCTATTGTTATGTAATTGCAATTGCAGAAAATGCAGAGGAACGATTACCATGGAACTTTCTAATGCAGACGAACACATTGACTTGTAGGTAAATATTTGCAAGTAACTTCACATAAAATTAGCCTATTAAATGTGGTGGAACATTACAGACCCCAAATATATGGTCCATAAAAATGTCAACCGAAATTTGAAATTTGGGATTTTGACTTTTTTGCATTGTTGTTATATTTACTGATAAATACTGGGTTCCTATCTTATCTGCTTCCCTGTATCCTAAAGTTCTGAAGGATAATTTATCGCATGGTAGGAGTTGCAGCTGGAGCTTCTTTGGCAGATACATTTTATTAAGTTGGATGGAATTGCATTTATATTCAAAGGCACAGCGCTTGAACATTTATATGAAAATTCACACACTGGTAAAGCATTCCATGGCAGACCTGGCAGCTAAAGAAGGCTGTGCAGCATTGTTTTTCGGTCTTTTAAAACCCAGCCCCCTCTTTAAATAGCACGAAAAGCTTTATTTTAAAATTAAATATTATAGCAAATATAAATCAGATAATGATGATCAGAATGTATTTTTCTACATAATCTCCCTTGAATATTCTGGTACAGCCCTCCTGGGGTGAGGGTGACTAATCAGTTACTCAGCTGGGAAGGGTGGTTTTCGAATCTCTATCTTAGAAGACTGAAAAGAAAAAAAAATAGAGCCTGTGCTGTCCTGAAAGTGATTTCAACATTTGCCATTTTGAGCTCCAGTTGAGAAGAGATTGCTTCATCCTAAGTGCCTACTACGTGCAAAGTCCTGTCCCAGACACTGCGTAGGAAACAGATGAGTCTGAGCTGTTTGCCTCCAACCTAGTGAGCTTATAGTTTAATAAAGAAATGAGACATACATATGTAACCGTCATAAAAGTAAGACACATGTAACCAATAAAAAGGCACACTTAACTATAATAAAATAGGATATACAGAACGATAATTTAAAAAGCATAGTTTAATAGTGCTAAAAGGAAAGATCTGGGGATTCAGGGGATGGAGACACAATGTCTAGCCTCTTCACCTTTTTGGGAAGGGAAAGGGAAAATTTAGGAAAAGTCTTCACAGAGGAGGTGGCCCTTGAGCTCAGAAGGTGAAGCTGTTGGGTAGGGGGCGTAATTTTAAGTAGAAGAGTAAGAGGGATTAAGTGTGGAAGCATATATGGGCCCCGCATTCATCAGACCTTGAATGTCAGGCTGAGAAGTTTGTCATTCAGCCAGGTTCACTCCCGATCGTGTTAGGGGGTGGCACAGAGGTGGTGGGTCTGCTGAGTTTTTCTGTCTGAGAATGCCTTTCCTGCTGTGCTGGAGAGAACAAACACGCTAACAGGAAACAGCAGTGCAAGATGGATGAAGAGATTGCATATGAGCATGAAGATGTTATCAGTCCACTTAACGATTCAGACATGTATACGCATTCAACTGAAAGAGTTCTAGATGCGATTGTCAGACCCATCATTGGAGACTGTGAGCTGGGGAGAGCTAAAGCCATGCCTGCTTGATAAAGATGGGCAAAGACATTTTGTTTGTTGGCAAGGGGACGATGTAGTGCTCAAACTACATGCTGGCAAACCTGATGCTGAGCTCATGTTGGATTTTAAAAAGCATTGGCAATTGTTGAGTTATGAGTACCAAGAAAAATGAACAGAGGTCCCTAGGAAGAATGTTCGGTAATGTGTAGAACAGGAGGCAGCCGATTTCTGCACTTTCATTTACTCTCTTTCTCCATTGGAAGAGAGACAATGTTATAATTATTTCAGCAACACGTTTGATAAAATTTCTCCCCTTATAACATTCTCGTGGACAATGTGGAGACATGTAGTAACTGCAGGGCCCAGTGGGTGGAGGGGTGCCTGTGTGAACGTGCCCATAGAATGCTGATCAGCAGATGAGAACCATCATGGAGTGACTTCTCCCTGGTGCCAGGTGCTGCTGCTCTGTCCCCTGCCCCATTTTGCTGACACTGGTATCAGTGGAATAAATGATCATCAGGAAGGCACATGTACCTTTTGGAGATGGTATGAAAACAGAATGGATTGCACATACTTTGGCTGAAAAATTAAGGATTAGCCCAAAAAGTTTTAAATAGGATAGAACAATGGGCCTAGACCAACAAGATGAAATTCCAGAGGGACATTTTTATGGTCCTACCCATGGATGCGAAAAGCCAGTTATGGATTTCTAGGATTGAGTCTCTGTAGTTTTTTTCAGTGACTCATATAGTACTCCGGCATTTTAATTGATGATATGGAATTAACAGGGCGATCCATGTGGCCATGGGAAAGGCCACTCTTAGTTCACATGTTTAGAGGTGTAACTAAGTGAATGGAGGTCTTGCTTTCACAGGACCCTGGATGATGCCCCTAGAGCTAGAGTATTGTGTGCAGCCGAGCATATCCTGTTCAGGAGGGACTTCAGGCTCCCTGGGGTGTGTATTTAGATGGTGCGTGTTTCTTTTCCTTTTCTCTCTGGGTAAGGACATGAAAGCACAGAGAGGGTAACATTCCCAAGGTCAAGCAGCTAAGAAGTGGCAGAAAAAACAGTTGGGAGACTTTGAGTTCTTTAACAAAGAGAACAGGTTTGGAGGAGGAAGGGAACATAGTAGCTCTTTACCTATACCTGAAGGGTTGTTTCTGGTGGAAGAAGGATTGTGTTGTACTGCACTAGAGAGATGGGTCTCCACTCTGGGCTGGTTTGATGGTGGTTCTGCATGGAGGGCTGCTGGGCTGCCAAGAAAGCTGATGGATCTCCTGACACTGGGGTTTTCAGCCTAGCACTAGGGGTGATAGTTGGAAGGCTCTTAAGCCTCTTGTAGACTATGAGCCTATAAAATCTTTAAATTACTTTTGGAGTTAATTGATGGATTTTTTCCAAGATAAAATACCATTTACCTCTAAGGCCATCGTTTGTAACTTTTTATAGGGACAGATGTGAAGCACATGAAAATTGCATGCCTCAATCTGGGAATATGCACCTCATGGGGGGGCGGTTAGCACAGTTGGTTGACATATTTGTATTTCTTATTTAATCATACAGTCCTGAATTTGTAAGATCATGTTTTGTATTTTGGGAAAAAAAAATCTTTATCTTAGAAGGGTACCCTGGATTGAAGTCCAGATCCAGAAAAAAACAAAAACAAAAACTTGTTCATATTGACCCTGTGACTGACTTCTGGCCCTATGATGGAGCCCTAGGGGGAAGGTGTGAAGCCTGGGGAAGAAAGGAAAGAAACAGGAAACATTACCTCCTGTACATAATTTTTGCCTTCTATATCTGAAGAAGGTTTTTAAATGCTTTTCTTTTCTTGCATGAGCTCTCTCTCCTTTTTTGATTTCTGGTTTTGCTTTTCTGTTCTTGGTCTTTACGATAGTGTCATAGTACTATGTACTATGTACAATTTCACCAACAGACAGCTTTTCCTTTTAAAGCTTCCACTCTCTGCATGGATTTTACTTTCCTATTTCGGTCCCTGCGCTGCCACTTCTTAGCTGTGTGACCTTGGGAATGTTACCCTCTCTGTGCTTTCATGTGCTTTCCTTCCAGAGAGGAAGGAAAAAGCAGGGGATGTTAAGGTCTATCTCTGGAGGCCATTACAAATATTAAATAGCTTAACTCAAATTAAAATTAAAGACTAAACAAAATTATAATTTAAAATTTATATTAACATTTACAAATATGTGTTTGAACTGAGAATAATTCTCGGCCCCTAGGAGGTTCTAGCTTTCCATTCCCTTACCAATGAGTACCATTCATTGCTCACTGACAAAAAAGTACCTATTATGTAATTCTTTAAAAATTAAAATCAATTCTTTCTAGCAAGAGACGGATTTGACACTTGTTCGTCATCCTCTAGCAATCACGTTGTGGATTGCAGTGTACGATACTCTGGTTTTGTTCATCGTTGTTGAGAAGAACTCATTTCTTTCTTTCTCCCAGCCTTGATAATTCAAACCTGAGAGCCCTTGGTCTCATGCTTATAATTCTGCCCACAGAGAATTAGAGGCACTCCCTTTCTGTGGATGGCCCATATTTGTGGGATTTCTTGCTCTCTCTGGCTTTCTGGGATACCTGCTTTCTGATCCAGAGAACACAGTGTTCTTTTAAACTGCTGTCTTATTGATTTGCCTACATGCTTTTTATATCTTTGCCTAGAGGGTATGTGTATCTTCAAGGAAAACATTTTTTAGCTTGAATAAAGAAATAAAGATAGGTTCACTGAGAATCCCTTCTGTGTCAGGGAACTGAGGCTGGGATCAGACTATGAGCATCTTGGTTAGGCCTGAGGGCTGTATTGGGGTAAGGCTGGACCCAGGGCACCCCTGGCTTACTGAAGACAGACCTGGAAGAAGACAGAGAAGGAGAAGAGGAATGTGGGAGATAGGGATGAAAGCAGAGGATGGGGATGGGGACAGTGAGTGCCACAAGGAAGGAACAGAAGAGCAGGTTGGCAGGGAACGAAAGTGCCTGCCCCTGTGTGGGTGTGTGTATTTGGGTAGGATTAGATGCACGTGGGAAAGGAACAGGAAGACCCAGATCAGGATGTTAATGTGTCTTGGGGTAAGGGGAGAAGGGGCAAATAAAACACACAAAAACCCCAGCTTATAGGAAATTATCTCATTTATGTAAAATTGCATGCTTATATAATAGATGCAAAAGAAATGAAAGAAAAAAAGCCTTATCAGCCAAGGTTTTGGGGGATGCCAATGGTAGGGTGTCAAAAGAAAGATCAGGTTAGGAGAGGAGGGGGCTGGGCTGGAGAGGAGCATGGAGGTAGTTGCATATTATTGGTGATTTTTCAGTCCTTTGTTCTCGGGTGTACGTCATGTCATTTGCTGGGTCACATCTGTCCCTATGTGTGTGTGTGTATATACATGAATGTGTATGTCTGTAGGCACGCACACGTAGTCTTTGGAATAGATGAAGTTACATAGTAAACAGTGATGAAGGGAGAGAGGTGATCTGCCACGTAACGTACTTCGGCAGAAACGTAACATCCTCCCAGGTAGTGTGTACGTGTGTACTCATATGTATTTGTATGGATGAGGAGGAAGGTGGGCAAGACTTCAACTCTGAATCCCCACTGGGGGAATTGGGGATGGAGCAGAACCTTGTTACTTTTAAACTCTCCCATCCCCAGTGCCTAATAAAATGCTCTCACAGTAGTGGATAAACCAACGCTAGCCTTGAAATGAGTAATTTACTAATCATCTGTGAATTGACTTTGATCGAAATTTAAATACTGTATTAGATTTTAAGCTCTTTGAGGGCAGAAATAACATTGCTCTTCATCATTCATTCATGTATTCATTCACTCATGCTACAGATACATATTAAATACCTAATACATATGCTAGGTTTGAACATTATCTTCTTCAGTGTCTAGGGCATTTAAAAGGTGTTTTTAAGGTAAAAATATGGGATATTGTGACAGTTCATCATAGATGGACCTAATCTATTCTAGTGGGTCAGAAAGGCTTCTTGGAGGAAGAGGTATTCATACTGCAAACTTAAGACCACAAAGGAGTTAGGTAATGTTGGGAGAAGAGTCCACATTCCATGCAGATGGAAAAGTATGTGAAAAGGCCCCAAAGCAGGGAAAGAGGTGCCCAGTAATGTGAGGGATGAAGACTGTGTCTGCAGCCTGGCGAGTAGGAGCATGAGTAGTAGGAGGTGAGGCTGGAAAGGTATGTAGGGGCTGGATCATGCAGGCCCTGAAGGCTGGGATAGGATTTCCTGCAACTTATTTTGAAAATTTTCAAACCTATAGAACACTTACAGGTGTTGTAGAGTGGATCACCTAAGTTTGCAAATTATTATCTTTTGGCACAGTTCCATTTTCTTTTTATCTCTCTTTCTCTCTCTCTCTTTCACACACACACACACACACACACACACACACACACACACGTTTCTCTTTGCTGAGCCATTGGAGAGTAAGTTACCATGTGCCATGTCTAAAAGCATGTCATGTTTAAAAGCATGTGTCTTCCAAGAACAAAGAATATCTCTGATATATTCACAATATTATTATAAACCTGAGAAAGATAACATTGATAAAACACCTTACCTAATACACAATCCATATGAAATTTTGAATTGCCCCAATAATGTCCTTTGCTAGCCTTTTTTTTTTTTTTAAGAGAAAGAGAGAGAGTGGGGGTGGAGAGGGCAAAGGGAGCGGGAGAGAGAGAATCTTTTTTTTTTTAAAGATTTTATTTATTTTTCTGACATGGGGGGTGGGGGAGAGTAAGAACAAGCAGGGAGTGTGGCAGGCTGGGGAGAAGCAGCCTCACTGTTGATCAAGGAGCCCAATGTGGGGCTCAGTCCCAGGACCCTGGGATCAGAACCCGAGCTGAAGGCAGCCACTTAACCGACTGAGCCATCCAGGTGCCCTGGGAGAGCGAGAATCTTCAGCAGGTTCCACACTGAGTGTAGATCTCACCATGTTCAGGCAGGGCTTGATCTTACCACCTGAGATCATAACCTGAGCCAAAATCAAGAATTGGACACTTAACTGACTGAGCCACCCAGGTGCCCCTAACTTTTTTTTTTAAATCTAAGATCCTGGTCAAGGAGCACACATTGTATGTAGATATACATTGGCATTTTGGCGGTAGGTTTAGACCAGTTATTTTATAAAATGTTCACCAATTTTAATTTGCCTGATTATTTCCTCATGATTAAATTCAAGTTGAACGTTTATAGCAAGAATGCCACATAGGTGATGTGAGGCACTGAGAACTACCTAACATCAGGAGCACATGGGATCAGTTTCTGTTATGGGTGTTAAACCTAATCACTTGGTTAAGGTGGTATCTACCATATTTCTCTATTGTAAAGGTAAAATTTTCCTTTTGTAAGAAATAAAGTAATCTTGGGGTGCCTGGGTGGCTCAGTTGGTTGAGTGTCTGACTCTTGATTTTGGCTTAGGTCATGATCTCAGGGTCGTGAATTCGAGCCCTGCTTTGGGCTCCATGCTGAGCGTGGAGCCTGCTTAAGATTCTTTTTCTCCCTCTCCCTCTGCCCCTCCCTACCCCTGGCTAACGTGCACCTGCACTCACTCACTCTCTCTCTCTCTCTCTGTCTCTCAAAAAAAATAAGAAATTAAAAATAAAGTAATCTGGAGAATGGTACCTTAAGATTCTGTGAATATCCTATTCCCCAACAATCTTTCACCTGATGTTTTTAGCAACCATTGGTTGCAAGATAATTATTACTTTTGTGATGGCAAAATGGTGATTTTTTTCCTAACAGTGTGATTTTTCTTATGTTAGTTGGTGGTATTCTGTGAAGAAGAGCTTTTCCTTCTCCTCTAGCCTTTTAAATCAGTATCAGTATGAACCTGTGGATTTTTAAAATTTGAATTTAAGATTTAATATGTTTTATAATCCATTTCTAACATCATTTTTATGTTTAATTTCCTCATATTTGGCCAGTAGGCACCCTATTAGAAAGGATTTTGAGAAATTTATGGACTGAGTGAATGCAATAATAATATAAAAGTGATGAATAAATCTGTGTTTTCCATGCTTTTTTCTCCTGAGAATCTCTATTTGTCAGTGCCAACAACATGATTTTATTTTTATTTCTTTCTAGGTCTTATGGACTAATTGGCTCTCATTCAGCAGGAACCTAACAGATAAGTCTCCTGCTGTATGTCAAAACAATGCTTGGTTTTAAGACTGCTCCGAAAATGATTAAAGTAGTATTGCAACGTGACATTGTCAGGGGGCAACAAGCAGCTTGAGAATTTCCTATTACTCAAATAGCAGCTTGAAGGAAGCTCCTTTCCATTAAGTAGGACTGCATGGCCAGCAGCCCCCACTGAAGGGTAGAAAATGAGCATCCCAGTGGCTCCGAAGAAATCATGTTACACTCAGTTGCGGGACAACAGAAATGGAGTGAAAAATAATAATGAGAGTATCCTAGGTCTGGGAGATACAAATGCCAATCAAATCATGTTGGAGGTCAGTTCCTCTCATGATGAGTCTGAGACACGTGACCGGGCAGATGAAATTGGAAATGCAAATTCAAGTGAGCCAGAGAACAGTACCCATTTCAATAAGGAATTTCATCAACTTCAGGGCTTTGGGAGAGGATCGCAGGCTGGCCCCACCAGCCTGAAAGATTTTAAATTTTCTTCGACCGTCCATGGAGGACTAAATGAAGAGCACATGGTGGAGAGAGGCACAGATATCCTACAGACCCCTCGCAGTGTTCAGGGACCAAGTCTGTCAAGTTGGAGGAACATTATGGCAGAGGCCAGTCCAGAGGTTTTGGCTAAAAGGGATGCTGAACTTCCCCGGCATGCTCCTAAGGATAAGTTGGCAAAGACCCTTGACAATGAGGAATTGAGAAGGCATTCTTTGGAAAGGGCAGGCAGCTCTGCTGTTGTCATGGACATGCCCACGAGGGAGTGTGGCGGGAGCCTGACCTGGCAGCGTCTGCAGCCCATGCAGCTCGACTCCCATGAAGCCCCGCGTCAGGAGCCCAGTGGTGGGGAGGCGCCACAGAGGATATTGACCGCCCCCTCTCTAGGGGCAGCTCTTCCTCCGGCTGACAGTACCTCAGAGGGAAAGAGTGTGCATCATCCTAAACCATCTACCTCAGCAACCAAGGAGACCACCCCCTCAGAGACCCAGATGGAGGGGGGACATGGACCGAAAGTTAGCAATGAGAGCACCTCGCTTTCTGCCCATCCAGAGCCTGGGCTGGATTCACCTCCAGCACTGAAGGGAGTCCTGAGTAAGCCAGAAGCACAATTAGGTCAGGGAAAGGGAGAGCTCAAGCCAGAGCTGAAATTTGTCCCGCCCAAGGCTGTGCAGGAGTTTAAGTCAGTCCAGGCCGAAGGTCTGGGTTGCCCCAAGGAAGGTAGCATGGTACACCTCGAGAGAAAGGAGCCAGGTGGCAAAGCACAGCAGGAGGCCGCCACCGGTGCCCTTAGCCTGTCATCACACAGCAGTGGCCACCACCTTGGTGTGGGAAGAGGCAGGAGTGAGCAGGACAAGAGAGCAGTCTACCCAGGTGAGGAGGATTCTCTTCAGACCCCCCCCACACCAGGCCCTGCTTCCTTGGGAGCTGCCGAGAAGCAGCCCACTGGCAAAATTTCATCAAGTGCGGCTAGGAAGTTGGGCGAAATGGCATCCAACAGCATTTCAGCAGGTGATGGGCATGTTCCTTTTATTCCTTATGACCCACCTGACAGCAGGCCGTCAGATGTCAGTGAGGAGAGCGCACTGGACAATGGGAACATGGACAGTGCGGCGATTTGTACTTCAGATCCTTCCGTTGGAGACCGCAACACTGGGGTCCCTGAGCCCCTCGGCCCTCAGAGCAGTAGCTCAGAAGTAGGGGACAGCAAAGAGATCCCTATTTCTGTTGCAGAAGATAGGAAGCTCCTAGAAAGTGCAACTAAGACTGAAAGCACCCCAGGGGGAGCAGGTGCTCTTCTCAGTGGCCCGGCACCCCTCCATCCAGAGACAACTGTGAATGTGACCCACCAGCCTCCACCACCTAGTAGCAGTGTTCAGGACTTAGGCACGTTAGGTGCGGATGCCAGGGCACCCTCGGCTGCCGCACCCCCCACCGATAGTGCACGGTTGTTGAACACCCCCCCGAAAGTGCCTGACAAGAGCACCTGCCCCAGTGGGATCCCCGAGCCTGTGTTCCCACATTCTGAGGACACCCCTTCCTCACAGGAGGGAATGGAGAACCAGCAGGTTGAAAAAACAGAAGAAAGGACAGAACCCAAGCCCATCATTCTGCCCAAGCCCAAGCACGTGAGGCCCAAGATCATCACCTACATCAGGAGGAGTCCTCAGGCCCTGGGCCAGGTGGACACTTCGCTCCTTCCCGTGGGGCTTCCTTATGCCCCGCCCACGTGTACCATGCCTCTTCCCAAAGAGGAGAAGGCAGCAGGTGGTGAGCTGAAGCCATCTGCCAACCTCTATGAGAAGTACAAGCCGGACTTGCAAAAGCCCCGGGTCTTCAGTTCTGGGTTGATGGTGTCTGGGATCAAGCCGCCAGGACACCATTTCAGTCAAATGAGTGAGAAGTTTTTGCAGGAGGTAAGAGAATGTCATTGTGATATGATCTTTAAGTCAAACAGTGTAAAGTTTGTTACGTGTTTTCAGTGTAAACTGTGAAACCAGAATATCCTCTCTCAGCAAATGGCGGATTTTGATGGATGCACGTGTGTGGAAACGGATGTTCTTACCCAGAGGGGCTTCTAGACAAGTGGGCATTTTGGGCCAGAAGAGCTTGATGATCGTGCTGAGGTGTAGTTAACACCCAGGGAGACTCATTTAAATTCCACTCAGCATAATACGGGTGAGGTTGGATAAACATGCATTTAAATTGGCTTCCGTGTTTGAATAAGTCAGCTTAAGTCTTTTCTAAGCCAGATCAATGGGGGGAGAAGCCCAAAATAAATATATTGTTCAAATTGGTGTGACTTCATCCTCTCAGGGGGAGTATTTTCCTTACGGGAGGCTCTCATATTCATTCATGGGAAAACCACAGCAAATAGCACATCACGTGTCAGGCATGGGCTCTTTGTTTTGAGTCAAAATAATAATGACAACTCACATTTAGTTGAGCACCTACTCTGCCTTGAACCCACATGACATAACATTTCATCTTTATCAGTCTTCACTAGTTCTTATAGTGATTTTCTGGAGGTTGGGATTACAGTGTTTATCATTGTAGAGATGCAGAAGCGGCTTTGGAGGGATTTGAGTAGCTCAGTTAAAGCCACAGAACAAGGACAGTGCTGAGGTGCTCTTCTCCCTCCCAATTCTGTCACTGTGCTGCCCCTCTCATTTTTTTTAATAATAGTTTTTTATTATATTATGTTAGTCACCATACAGTACATCCCTGGTTTCTGATGTAAAGTTCCATGATTCATTAGTTGCGTATAACACCCAGTGCACCATGCAATACATGCCCTCCTTACTACCCATCACCGGTCTATCCCAATCCCCTACCCCCCTCCCCTCTGAGGCCCTCAGTTTGTTTCTCAGAGTCCATAGTCTCTCATGCTTCATTCCCCCTTCTGATCACCCCCCCTTTCTTTATCCCTTTCTTCCCCTACCGATCTTCCTAGTTCTTATGTTCCATAGATGAGAGAAATCATATGATGATTGTCTTTCTCTGCTTGACTTATTTCACTTAGCATTATCTCCTCCAGTGCCGTCCATGTTGCAGCAAATGTTGAGAAATCGTTCTTTTTGATAGCTGAGTAATATTCCATTGTATATATGGACCACATCTTCTTAACCCAGCCCCTCTCATTTCTTTCTGTTTTTCATTTTTTGTTTTGTTTTTTCCCCCCTCTGATGGGTCCCCAGAGTTTAGACCAATGCTTGACATATCTGTGTGGTCAGAAAATGTTGAATGGTGGCTGAATTATGAACTCACATATGTTGGATCCAAACAAAAGTCAACCAAAGCTTCTTTGAGATAAAAAGGCTAAGTCCAAAGTTGGACATTAGGTTGATTGAATGTACTGACATATTTACAGAATGTACTCCTCAGAGCGGAAGTTGTCAGCTCTGGCACAGCAAAAGAGGTGACTCTGTTCTAAACAGCAGATCTTGACCAAGGCTAGCACTGACCAGGTGCCCCAGCAGCTGACCATCTGTTCTGCCCTGGGGCAGGCTGTTAGCTCCGAGTCACACATCTCGCTCACTGTCTTCTGACTCTGGGCCTGCTGGAGAGGCTTCCCACCTCACATCCCTACAGAGAGAACACCAACTAGAGAGTCTAGGGGTCCAGTCTTTTCGGCAGAGGCTCATTTCGCTGTTCAGGGCTGTGTGCTGTCCTGTTTTAGGTGGGCTTCTCACACAGAGGTCAGCAGCGAGAGGATGTTCTGGCCAAAGGACTTGGAGAGTCTGGCCCCAGGCAGTGGCATCTCACTAACTGAGGACAGATTGCCACCCTGGTCTTATACATCAGTCTCTGAGCCTAGTTAATGTGAGTCTTTCTCAAATGTCTAAAACCTTATTCACCTGGGCCTCCAAGGCTCAGGATCAGGCTCTGACCTTAAGGTCTTTACTAAGACAGGGATGTTCCTTGTGAAGCCTCTAAAAGGTAGCCATCCGACCCTCCCCGGGGCTGCGGATACCAAAGCTGGTTAAATAACCAAAGACTCTTTTTTTCTCAATGAGTCACAGCAGAGGTAAGCAACTTGTACAAGATTGGATCCTCAAATCTGGCATAGCAGAGTATCTCTTTGACAAGCGCACCCTGGGAGACAGTGATGAGAGCTAACCCTTAGGCCGGCTTCTCCTTGGCCACTAAGATGACTCCCCTGGTCACCAAGCGTGTTGGGGTTACCTTTGCCTTTTCTATATGTCATACCAACATAACCACTTAAGTTCTTCATTTGTACCATTTCTTCAAATAAACTAATTTGGTTCCCCACCCACCCCCAAAAAAGATCCCCCAGATTTTTCTCTGCAAAAACACATACATGAGAGAAATTTTACGTGGAGAGGTTGGCAAACATCCTGTTACCGTCTGCAGTTCTTTTTCTGTGACCCTTACTGATTTTGGTTTTGTGTCTGTCTTTTCTGTATTGCTTCTCTTCCCTCCATAAAATATAAGAACTTCTAAATTATACGCACATTTTCTCCTAAAATATTTCCTATATCTTAATCCTCTAGAAGCCACCTGAGTCTCAAGGAAATGGGATAGCATGGGTGTTTGTGTGGTGTTAGTAGTTCTGAGGGGTTTGGAGAGGCCCCATTGGTGGGGGACAGCAGCACCACTGTGCACCAGCTCCTTTGTCTGGGGACTGTTTTCTGCCATAATTAGAGTGTCAGAGACCTAGGCCCTGTCTTCCAGCGACAAGACATAGCAGAGAAGACCCAGGTGTTGTACTGGGCTAATTTCTGCCCTAATCCTCTTTTAATCAATAGGCTGGCCCTTGCCTTTGCTCCTAGAGCTGCAACTTGACGAAATGCAGTGCGTCCCCTTCCTGTGTTCAGGCCTGGTGCAGGGAGGTCTCAAAGCCACCTCCCCTGCCAGTGAGCCCTGCTTCGCCCCAGGATGGCTTCAGCCAGTCTCCAGGGAAAGAACACATTTCTGACCAGTTGCAACAGAAGTATTTTTCAATTGTGGACGTCCTATATCTTTTTAATAAATGGGAAAGTCTTAACAGTACAAACCCAAATGGGAAAGTCTTAACAGTACAAACCCAAACAGGCTTCAGACTCTTTCATCATTATTGACAGATTCCTGCTGGTTAGCATTAGTAGAAACGAAGAAGTCAGAGGAAGGGCTCTTCTGAGAGAGGGCGTCCTTTCTCTGTTGACAGGAACAATACAGACATTTAGAGCTTCCGGAAGTGGCTTTGAAGATCATCTTGGACCTGCTTGTGGCAGGATGATAAAATATGCTTCCTGGTTTAGACTGTTTTCTGCTTGCACCTATCCTGAGGTCTCTGGGGTACTTCTTCCTACTGACGCCTTGGGGAATCCCTTTGCATTTTTGGTGTAAAGAGGTGGGAAGAGGGGAGCAGGAGTGAGAGGACAGGGGTGAGGTTGTGTACTTGCAACATACAGATGTCTGATTAGGGCTGGTCTCCCTTCTTACTCCCATTATACAAGGACGTATGTATGTGTGTATTATGGAAGTGTCTATCCAGACTTGAAGGAATTGGCTTGTACAATTGTGGAGGCTGGCAAGTCAAAAGTATGCAGGGTGGGCCAGCAGGCTGGAGACGTAGGGAAGAGGTGATGCTGCAGTTCAAGTCCAAAGGCCATCTGCTGGCAGATTTTCCTCTTCTTTAAGGGAGGTCAGTCTTTTTTCCATTAAGGCATTTGACTGATTAGGTGAGGCCCACCCACATAATAAAGAATAATTGGCTTTACTCAGGGTTTACTGATTTAAATGTTGATCTCATCTTTAAAACATAAACATCTAGAATAATCTTTGACCAAATATCTGGGCACAGTGACCTAGCCAGGTTGTGAAGATTAACCATCACAAGTTCTCTCCCAGTAGCCATCCCAGTGGCTTCTCAATGAAGCCTCCACATTTACCGTGTGTCTACCCAGCCCAGCCCAACCCACTGAAAACAGGACAGGGCAAATATGAAGAGGGGCAGTCTAGGAAGAACTTAACTTATTTGTATACCTTGATTGATTTTAGGAGTTCGAAGTCACAAGGATCTTTTAGTTTGCTTTCAAAATTATTTCTCTAAAAATACTCCGTTAGAGAAGGAGAGAAAAAAATCATTTGGGGTTAATCACTATGTGTTCATAGCTGTGCAGCGACACCTGTATTCTGTCGGTAAAGATGAAAGAACTGAGTGTCAAGTTTTTTGTAGATTCCCTTGTCTTCTCAAAAACACAAATTAGGCATACTTTTCACCTTCTTAAAGAATTTGTTACATCTTATCAGAGACAAACTACCCAACGAAGTGAGGGGCATTGAAGGGACTGAAATCATTAAGGTCGCTTCTGAGTGACAGCATGCTGGGTTTTGACTCCCCAGTTTCCAAGAACCGAGTAATTACTGAGATCAGCATATTGCAATCCTGAAAACCTGACATATGTAGGACAGAAATCATGTCTTCATGAGAGCACGTGCTGGAAGCAGTGAGCAGTGGCAACAGAATTTTAGAAACTACAATGAAAAAAAATAGAGGAACATAAATATAATAGAAAAGCCAAAGGTTGATAGTAAGAGGGTAAGTAGGGAATGGTCAAAAATTTATCAGAGAGCAGAACTAGAATGTCTTTCATAGGAATATAATTTTCCGTGGCCTGAATTCAGCCTATCTGCTAGAGCAATCATGCATATGTTACAATGTGATTATGACAAAACTTTAAAGGCCTGATCTTTTGTTTCAATAATGTCAGTTTAAGGAGAACCTTGTATCTGCTTCAACATTAAAAGAGCATCAAATTAAGAGTTTTTCTCTTCAACATCTTGAATCAAAGCTTTATAGCCCCTATTAAAGAATATTGCTAAATGCTTGTGATTCCTGAATAGATAAATGTTTGACACATAAAATGTATTGTGATTAAAAGTAGAGTTCACAGTTGTATCTATCGTTCATAGCCTCTGGCACTATTTTTTTTTAACTTAAAGGAAATAAAGATTATTTAGTTGTCTTATTTTTTTTCATTTTTAATATGAAGAAACACTGATAATATGAACAGACTCTGTGGGTATAGAATTACATATATAAAGGGCTGTGTTCTAGCCCAAACCGTTGACTATAGGGGAAAGTAACAGTATTGTTATTAAATTTAGGTAAAAATGGAGACATGATTCCTTTATTGAATAAATAGTTGTTGACTTTATGTGCTAGACACCATTCTAGGTCCTATACATTTAGCAGTCAACAAGATTCTGCCCTAGAACTTCCACTGTAGTGAAACTGACCAAACATTCATGGACACCCCACCTTACTAGGGAAGACAGTTGAGGTGAGTCACAGACGCTCATTTTTGATTATGTGAACAGAGTGTAGAGGCCTGAAAGCATATTTTTCCATCAACTGCTTTATTCTTCCAAACAGCCTTATCTCCCGCATTAACGATGCATATTTTATTTCCTAAGTAGCCCAGTAAAGACAACAGAAATTGGTAAAGTGGTTCACCTGCTTCTCCTAAGAGTAGGTTACCATAAACATTGTGCCTTTTCTCATTAGGAAGGATGAAACTTTCGTAATTCTACGAACATTTGCGAAACTCCTTCCCTGCTTCATTGAGATTATGTATTTATAGATTGGCTACTTGCAGAGATTCCAATGATTTTGTAGCAATCAGATTTAAAAATCTTGTGCAGTGAGTTGTTTTCCCAGTGAAATGTGCATTCATAGTGCGTTAGGACTGGAAGAGACCTGAGAGGTCCTCCAGTTGTGTTGTTAACTTAGAGATGAAGACCCCGGAGCCTGAGACGGTAAGTGGCCAGTGATGGAGCAGCTCAGTGGTGCCAGAGTGGCTGTTCCTGGAGACTTGATCTCCTGACTGCATTCCCTACTCATTCTATGACGTGTGCTTCTCTGATTAAGCTTCTGCTCATTTATCATAGGTTACAGAACGCCCCGGAAAAGAAGAATTTTGTTCTCCTTCCTATACTCATTATGAAGTTCCTCCAACTTTCTATCGATCGGCCATGCTCCTTAAGCCCCAGTTGGGATTGGGTGCAATGTCCCGTTTACCATCTGCAAAGAGCAGGATCCTGATCGCGAGTCAGAGGTCCTCAGCGAGTGCCATCCACCCACCAGGACCCATCACGGCAGCTGCTAGCCTCTACAGCTCCGATTCTGTGGGTAAGTGACCCAGCCATGACTACTTCTCCTGCTGCACTTGTAAATAGTAATTCTCGAAAATGGCAGTAACTGTCTACTGTGTTATACAAATGCCTCTCACCCTCTGAGAGGAGCCTTTTTCTGCTCTTCCATCTGACTGTCGATACGGATACTTGTTAACACTGCTCCGCCTGCACCAGTCATCTTCCACCTTACTTTCAAAAGGGTGGCCTTTGCAACCCCTTCCTCACTTCTTCTGATTTCTCCTTTCTCTGATACAGCCTGTGAACCAGGAGCCAGTGGAGTTTTTCTGTAAGGGGTCAGATAGTAAATATTTTAGGATTTCTGGGCCTTAATGGTCCATGTTGTAACTACTTAGCATGAAAGCAGCCGCAGACAGTACATCAGTGAACAAGTGAGGCTTAATTCACAGAAATAGAGAGAGGGCTGGGTTTGGCCTGAGGGCTGTAGTTTGCCAGAGAGATCTTCCTACAGCCCGGCATTGACCATAACACTCTTCATCTGTTCACAAATGTGGTTCACTGGACCACTCCATAGTTACTTACGGAAAGGCTCTGCTGCCTCTCTGTGCTCTCCTGCTCCACCATGGCTGGCCAGTCCCCTCCTGGAGTTCTCCGCACGACTTGTTTGCTGTCTCCATTCTTCTGTCCCCGTGGTTTCCCCTAGGCTTTATGTATTATTTTATTATAGACATAATACGTCCCCAGTGTAAAATAATTTGAATATAGAAAAATATGGAAAAGGAAGTAATAATGCTTAGAATATTTTTAGCACCCAGTGAGAGTTATTATTATGGAGTTTTTTTCTTCCAGTGTGATTTTTTTCTGTGCATTTTTCAATAGTTAAAATGATACTGAGTGTGAATTTTGTTTTTTTTCTATTAATACATGGTAAACATTTCCTAGGTCATCAGTGTTTCAGAAATATTTTAATGGCAGCATAATGTTTTGTTTTGTTCATTTATGCATTTATTCAACAAATTTTGGATGCTTATTATGTGCCAGAAGTTGTGAATTAAGGACTGCAGCAGCGAACAAATCAGAGAGCTTCTACCTTTATGCGTCTTACAGTCTAATGGATGAAATAGACCAAAAAACCAAAAAAATAAATACGTAATTGTAAATATGAAAGCAAGGAGCATAGCGTTTTAAGAAATTACAGCCAGAAGATTATATGGGGTGGAGACGCTTCAGGGGCAGCCTCTCTGAGGAAGTGGGAAGAATGGGAGAAGGTGGGGAATCGTGTCAGAGTTGATTGAGTCCTTGCCCAATTACTGGCAGTGAGTTCTGCTTACTCTACACTATTTTCAGTAATGTCGTGATTTGAATCTTTATGTATACTTACTTGTCTTCTTTCCTATTGTTTTCTTAGGCTCGATCATTTGAAGTGTAATGATTGTATAAAAGCATATCCAAACATTTTTTTAAGGCCAAGGAATTTTCTAGAAAACTTGTAACAATTATTTTCCCACTGGTGTTTCTTGGAAGTACTTCTTTCCATTCCCTTGCCAGTGCTGAGTATTACCACTCCTCCACCTCCTCCTCCTATTATTATTATTGCATTTCTTTTATTATCAGTGGAGGGGAACTTTTTAACCTAGTTTCCATTATATTACTTCATGAATTGCCATTTCCTGAGGTAAATATTGAGGAACAATATTTTTAAATATATTTTCTTAATAGTTTTTTTTTGACAAGCACTTCTATAAAAATCAAATTATTTTTGATGGTTCTCATGAGATATAGATAGATAGATAGATAGATAGATAGATAGATAGATATAGATATAGATATAGATATATAGATATATATATAATGGACCTACCTGTTATTATCAGACATGCTCCAAGGTAATTACGTGATTCAGTCCCTTATTCAAGAATTATTACTGAGGGACTGTTATATGTCAGTGCTGTTCCTGGTGTAGGGGATAAAGCAGTGAAAACAGACAAAAATCCTTGCCCCCATGGAGCTTGAATTTTAGTATGAGGCAGTCTTTTTTGTTTTTTAATAAGCAAATAAATTACATGGTGTGTTGGGAGAAATAACTAGTATTGAAGGAAATGAAACATAGGGAAGGGATATAGGAGGTTTGGGAAAGAAGAAGGGAGATTACAGTTTTCAATAGGGTGGTTGGGAAGTCACCATTAAACATTCCCCAGAGGAGATGACGGAGGGAACCACATGGATATCAGGGGTGGAGTGTCCAGGCAGAGGGAGGAACCAGGGTACAGCCCCTGAGGTGGCAGGAAGGCCAGGAGGCTGGAACGGAGAGAGCAGGGAAGATGGGAAGCAAGGAGGTTGGTGGCGTGTGTGTGTGTGTGTGTGTGTGTGTGTGTGTGTGTGTGTGTGTGGCGGGGGGCAGGAATTGCATAAGGCTTAGGAACCATTCTGAGGATTTGACTTTTCCTCTGAGTGAGAAAACCATTGGAGGCTTTGGAGCCAGGACCGCATGATCTGGCTTTTGTGGACACAGGATCCCTCTAAGTCTACGAGGACAGAGGATAAAACAGGGAGCAGGCAAGAGGTGATGCAGACAGTGAGGGGACACAGTGAGAAGGTAGAGCACATCGGGGCTCCTGACTGACTGCACGTGGGCTCTGAGAGAAAAGGTGCAGTAGAAGGCGACTCCCTGAGAATGCAGTTGCCACTCAGAGAGTGCGGGAGAAGCTGGTTTGGGAGCGGAGGATAGGAGCTCACTCAGGGTGTGTTGCGGTGGAAATGCCCTCAGCCATCTTAGAGGATAAAGCGTTGCATGTAGGATCCAGCGTTGAGAGGACAGGGCTGGCTGGAGATCTGAAAGTTAATTGTCAGCAGATGGCTGGTCTTTACAGCCATGATGCTCCCCTCCACTGGCCGCCATTCTCTCCAGCATGATTTCACCTTCACCAGTAACTTAGAAATTTGATGTGGAGTTGAATTACGAGCTTTGAAATAGCATGATGTAACAAATGTTAATAGTTTTACTTATGTACAGAATTTGGAAAAACTTAAAATTACTGAAGATAAACTTAGTTGAGATTTAGTTAATAGTAGTCAAGTTTTGGGTAATGAAAAGTCTTTAAGCATATACCACTTGCGTAAAAATACCACTACCCAGAAGAGGCAGGCAGTTTGAGCTCTTTCTGAGGATGACTTGTTTGTGTTCACACATTTGTGATGAGGCTGACACTTCTTTAGTGTTCAGCTCAGTCCCCAGAAATACACATATAAGGGACTCCTCCACCCCTGCTCCTTCAAGACTCCAACTCTTTTTCTTGGGCTCCTGGGTATCTTAATTTAGAGAGATATGTGTCCACATGACCTAACAAAGCCTTGTGACAATGATGGGCGTCACTCCTACAGGACACTGAAAAGGTGAAATCCTTTCTTAGTGCTGTTGGAAGGATCATGTGTCATAGGCTCTGAGACAGACAATGAGAAGTCCTTGCTCCAGAGACTGGAGAGCTTTGGTGCGATGACTGTGCTCCACTAGCCCTTGGTCTATGGAGCCAGGCCAGTGGCCCTTTGCTTGGCCTCCTTGGCTTATTCCAGGCAGTAGGCCCTTTCCCTTCTTAGGCAACTTTGCTAGAGTCCCCCAGGCTACCAGGACCTGCTCTGGCAATACGCCTGTCTTATTTATTTCTTTTCTTTCTGCAGAAATCCTTCCATTTTTCTTCATGATTTCTTAGGAGATACTCCCTTTCTCCTCAAACACTATCATTTTTTTTTATTTCATGAAGGTCCATTAAATGCAGAGCCAAAGTCATTATCTACCAAAAAACTACTAATGGCGTCTCTTAACTTGAGAGGTAGGAGGGCTTAACTTTCAGACTCTAGCAGGAAATGAAGGGAAATAGCTGCATAACATCCTTCTGGAATAAAAAGGACAAGAAAAAGCCAGACAGCTAGGATTCCATGTTAAAGCAGTCTGAAAGCTCACCTCCTGTCATGCCCTCCTGTTGACCACCTCTGTAAGGAGTCTCTCATTTTGTTCCTTCACTGCAAGAAATCTTCCAGCCAGGGAAGGAGGGCACATATTGCATGGTGCACTGGGTGTTATATGCAAGTAATGAATCATGGAACGTTGCATCAAAAACTGGGGATGTACGGAATGGTGACTAATATAACAATAAAAATTATAAAGAAAGAAAGAAAGAAAGAAAGAAAGAAAGAAAGAAAGAAAGAAAGAAAGAAAGAAAGAAAGAAAGAAAGAAAGAAAGAAAGAAAGAAAGAAAGAAAGAAAGAAAGAAAGAAAGAAAGAAAAGAAAAGAAAAGAAAAGAAAAGAAAAGAAAAGAAAAGAAAAGAAAAGAAAAGAAAAGAAAAGAGAAAAGAAAAGAAAAGAAAAAAGAAATCTTCCAGCCAGGGAGAATGTGGTTCACCCAAGGCTAGAATTCACAGAGCTGGAGGAAAAGGAAAACTCATTCCTTTGTTCAGTAATCCCTGATTGCACATTTACTGTGAGTTAGCCCAAATCACAAAAGTAAATGTGGACATATTTGGCTACATTAAAATTGACTTCTCTTTGTTTTGAAGCACTCAATTAAATCAGGAAGAAAAACAGCAGGATTCCAATAGACTGACCATGTAAGGCCATAAACAATGAGTTTAGGGGCACCTGGGTAGCTCGGTCAGTTAAGCCGCCAACTCTTGGTTTCAGCTCAGATCATGATCTCAGGGTCCTTGGATGGAGTCCTGAGTCAGGCTCTGTGCTCAGTGGGGCATCTGTTTCAGGAGTCTCTCTCCCTGTGCTGCCCCCACTTCCCGACTGGTCGTTCATGCTCTCTCTCTAAAATCAATCTTTAAAAAAAAAAAAAGAGTTTAAAAATAAGAAAATATAACTGATAAATACAAGTGTAAAGAGCCCAAATACGTAATTATGAAATTTAAAAGTCTATGAAAACAAAAGGTTTTCATTCATTCGATGGCACTGCTTAGCCATAACCATTGTGAATATTTGTATGTTCATTCATACTGCTTCGTGTATCTATGCATTTTGTTGCAGAAGTGTTAATGGGGTTAAGGGGTGCGCTGGAGGCTTATACAACACATGTTGTGCCTCCTTTGAGTTAGGTATGATTGTTAGTTTTGATTTAGAAGTGAAGGGAGGGAAACTTAGGGGAAATAACTTATGTCATGCAGCTCATGAACTATGGGGCAGAAGTTTGACTCAAGACTGTCTCCGTGTTCATGTTCTCAACCCCCACGCTAGACTACATCATTGAACTGCCTGTGTTAAATCTTACTACACTGCAGTATCTTTACTTTATAAAACAAGGATAAGACCAATGTCTGTGGATTTTCTGACAAACCATGGTCCTTGGGCTAGGCAACTGTTTTTGTAAATACATTTAAATGGAACACAGCCACACCCATTTGCTCTCCTTTTGCTTATGGCTGCTTTCAGAGTTGAGTCATTATAATAGAGACAAGAAATTGCCCAGAAGCCTAAAATATTTATTGTCTGGCCCTTTAAGAAAAAAGTTTCTCGACACCTGCCTTAGTATAATACCAGTTACCGTTTACAGCGATACCATTTAGGCTGAAGAGGTATATGAAAAAGTTAATAAGGTTTTGAAACTCTTTGCACAGTGGAAGTCTAGGTCTGGGAGGTATGGTGAATTTAAATTTTATCAATGCATTTTATCAAAATTAATCCATTTTCCAAGGACATCCATTGTTTTTTTTGTTTGCTTGTTTTTATCTCCCTGGAGAATTTAGCTTACCCGGCACTAAGCAACAGGGACTATGGTGGAGTACTGATGCTGGGGAGGCCCCAGGAAGGCACAGTGGGGGTTTCAGGGACTGTAAACTTTAGAATCTGAAGTTCATGCACCTCTGGAGAGCCACAGGATTAAAGGTGTGTAGATGTTAGTCTTACACATCCTTTGGGTGAGATGCTTGGCAAAGAATCTAATGAAGGAACCATTAGAGGAGTCTCTAGGGCTATTCTCCTATTTCTTTTATTTCTCTTTCTTTTTTTTTTTTTTCCTCCTATCTCTTTTCAACACCTCTAGTTTTCTTGAGATGACCTCAAATAAGATGGTGGAGTTAAGAAATTTGCCCATTTTCTTTTCTCACAAGTCTCCCCCCAAACAATAGGAGGAAAATGTAGATACTGTCTTTAACAAATCTAGAAACATCAGTGAATCCAAACCATAATAATTGAGGAGTGGCTGTCAAGTATGGAAAGCCCCAAAGAGGATGCCTTTAGTTGCAGGTGGGGACATGTCAGTGGAGCCCACAGAGCAGGGTCACACCTTGGGGAATCTGTGCTTGGAGTAGTGGTAGGGGTACATATGCAGGAGTCAGGAGTGTCTGTGGCCCCAGTTTTCACCACAGAACAGCAGGGAGGCAGGCCTAAATGAGAAAATAGACATCTTTACAATCAGTCTTTAAGGTTGGGTGGGTGTCATGAGACTCTAAAATACAAGCAACCAACCTTGTTAAAAGCTGCCAACCTTCTTTGTCTGGGGATAAACAGGTTAAAACAAGAGCCTGTGTTCACATGCACAACCTCAGAGAACTAGACAGGAAGAACTCACCTTATGAGAAGATGAGTGCACATTAAAATCCCCACCTGCCCCCACACCCCCTCCTCTCCTTACCACCACACACTGGACCTTGGCTATAGAGCCTGGATCCCTAGGGAACACAGAAAGTATTTTCTTTCTCTGTTTATCTCCCTTCCTCTTATTACATTATTACCGTTATTCCTCTTATTACCATAATTATGTACCAAATGCCACCTGTTCTGGTTCAAGAAAAGTGCAGAGCCTGGGTCTCTCCCTTAAGTAAGCCCTGGCCCCAGATGGACCAGTCTTGATACAGTCATTTAAAAAGCTAATTTCCATTACCAAGATAATAACAAGGCATTCTAGTCTATATCTGCTTCTTATTAAGGAAGTGATTCACTTCCTAACCACTTGAACAACCTCACTTCCCTTTCCTTTTCTCTCCTAGTCTCTCCTACTCTGCGACTTTGCTGGAGCTCCTCTCTTTCTCCCCAGCTCTCAGATATCTCCCAGAAATGCTTCCATTCTCCCCAGTGCCCACCTCAGTCATTGTCATCAGAATATTTTGAACTCCCCCTGCCGCATACGCAGCCTTAACACCACTGGACCCAGAGTAACTGCCAGGCCTTCCCTTCTGGTTGCATCCATGTCCTGGGGAAGCATGGGAAAGCTCTGGACTTTCTAACATTATTTCTTGAGAATCTTTGAATTTATGACATTTGTTTCTTTCTGGACTCTCTTTCATCCTTTCATGAGGTGCTGTCTTCCTGTCTAGCAGCTTGCATAAAAAGTTTGTTGCAAGCAGAAGAAACAGCATATACAAAGGCCCTGAGGTAGGAACAAGCTTGGCATGGTCAGAGAACAAGAATAAACTCAGCATGGCTAGAGTAAGTGGGAGGTGACTAGCAGGTGAGAAGTTGGGAGATAGATGATGATCAGATCGTCCAGGGTCTTAGAGGCCCTGGTAAGGAATTTGGGTTTGAACCCGAGTGTGATAAGTAGCCCCCAAAAGCTTTAAACATGATTTAACTTATGGCCTACAAAGATCATCTGGAGAGGCTCAGTAGAACAGAAAAGGTGAAACTGGTTAGGGAGGCCAGTTAAGAGCGGGTACACTGGTACACATGTGAGATCCTGGTAGCTGGCGGCATAGAAGGAGAGAGGGGTGGAATTGTTGGCATACATGTTGGAGATAGGGCCAGTAGTGCTGGGCAGTGAGCATGGGTGAGGGGCAAAAAGTGGAGCCAATGAGGACTTCTAGAATTTTGGCTGGAGCAACCGGGTAGATTATGATGCCATTTATTAAGAGAGATCGACTAGCCAGGGAGGGAGTACAAAGAGTTCTGTATTGGTGAAGCAGTCACAGAGGCAATTAGACATGTGAGTCAGAGTCTCCAGGAGAAGTCAGCGCTGAAGGTTAAAATTTGGAGTTCAGCAGTTTCCTCTCCCACTCCCCCTGCTTGTGTTCCCTCTCTCGCTGGCTGTCTCTATCAAATAAATAAATAAAATCTTAAAAAAAAAATTTGGAGTTCAGCAGATGCTACTAAAGTCAAGGGAGTCAAGCCCATATTTGAAAGTAACCAGGAGAGTGGCTCTTAAAAGTTCTCATCATAAGAAAAAAAATTTTAACTATGTATAGTAACAGATGGTAACTGGACTTACTGTGGTGACCATTTTGCAACACATATAAATACTGAATCATTACGTCATCTATCTGAAACTATTATAATGTTATGTCCATTATACCTCAAAGAAAAAAAAAAAAAGGAAAAAGTCAAGGGAGTGTAGCTAGATAGAAGGCAAAAGACATCCCGGAACGGGTCCCTATATTCCAGCATTTATAGAGTTCTAAGAAAGAAGAGTGGGAAGCAGCAGCCAGGGTAGAAAGTGGAAATCCAGGAGAATGTTTTGTCCTGAAAGCCAAGAGAACACAGTACATCAAAGAAGCAAGGAACGGTCAATAATTTTGATTGCCACCGAGGAACCAGGTAGTAAGAGGACAGAGAAGGGATGAGTGAATTTGACGACGTGGAAGTCATTGATTATCTTTACAAGAGCAATATAAATGGAATAATCGGGACAAAAGGCTGATTAGCCGGATAGACAAAAGGAAGTTGACCCTCAAGTGTAGCCAGCTCACGCTTATGGAATGTGAGAAGCAAATGGCAGAAATGCTGGATAACACTTGCAGTTATTTCATGATTTGAGGGAACAAGAGTGATTTTGTTTTTTCAGAGCTTCTGAAAAATACTTGTGATAATTTGGAATGAGTGTGCACTAATGGGCAGAATTTCCCATGAAAGTGCCTCTCTACTGCGTACGACCCAAACAGAGACAACACTGCCGACCTCAAATATGTAATGGGTCACACAAAAAAAAATCTGTTAACTTTGCAGGTAATTGATACTTGTATTGCTGTCAATATGCAAAATAGTATCTGGAGTCATTTTCTGAGGTTTGTTTCCTCAGCTTTAAGAAAATCAAAACAGCTGGAAAAGGAAGGCCTAGATAAGAAAGTTAAATGAAAATGGTCCAGGCAAATGGATAAAGCATCTGAATGCTGTTCTTCCACAACATTTCAGAAGGTAAATAAAAGTTAAGAAAGCGGGGCGCCTGGGTGGCTCGGTTAGTTAAGCATCTGCCTTTGGCTCAGGTCATGATCCCAGGGTCCTGAGATCAAGTCCTGCATCGGGTTCCTTGCTCAGAGGGGAGCCTGCTTCTCCCTCTGCCTTCTGCTCCCCCTGCTTGTGTGCCCTCTCTCTCTCTGACAAGTACATAAAAACATATCTTTTTAAAAAAAGTTAAGAAAGCTGTTGTCTGAACAGTGAGAGATGCCTGTTGCAAGGCTGTGGGGAGAAAAGTTACTGTGTCTTGCCTTAGTGAAAGGAATGGCCTGTTTTAAGGCCGAGCATGTATACAGAATTTTTTTTTTAAAGATTTTTTATTTATTTATTTGACAGAGACAGAGACAGCCAGTGAGAGAGGGAACACAAGCAGGGGGAGTGGGAGAGGAAGAAGCAGGCTCATAGCGGAGGAGCCTGATGTGGGGCTCGATCCCACAACGCCGGGATCACGCCCTGAGCCGAAGGCAGACGCTTAACCGCTGTGCCACCCAGGCGCCCCTGTATACAGAATTATTTTGACAACCTAAGTATAATGATGACAAAGATGATAATTACAACTGCAGAGTGATTATTATATAAAACAATATTTAATGTGCAAACAAACTTATGAGGTAGGTTTGGTGGTTTTTTTCTCATTTCTTTTTGTGTTGTACAGATAAGGCTCTGGTGATTAAGTAACATTCACAAGGTCAAAATCTAGTAATTCAGAGTACTAGTACCCAAATTGAGATCTGTGTGGTGAACAATTCACATTATTAATCCTCGGGATGACAGAGCCTTGCCATTCAGCTGCAACTAGAGAGCCCGTCTCACTCTTTCCCCTGGGCAAATGCCAGGATCCAGTTGTGGGAGGTTTGCATGTCAAAGTTAATATACCTTTATATACCTGTTACATACTTTTGTAACCATAGTGATGACACAAGAGTCTTGCCATACTCCCCGAAATTTCTTTTCTGCCCCTTACCTGATAATCCCCCCTCCTATTGCCCCACCTCACGCAAATACTGGCCTGCTCTCTGTCATTGTAAATTATGTTTTTAGACTTTCATGTAAGTGGAATTACACAGGATGTACTCTTTTTGTATCTGTCACTCCTATTTTTGAGATCAACCCATGATGTTGCCTTTATCCATAGTTCATTCCTTTCATTGCTGAGTATTGAATGGATGGATGTGCCACAATTTGATTATTCATTCACTTATTGATGGACTTTGTCAGTGATTTGGTTATAAGAAATGACAATACCATGAAAGTTCATATACAGATCTTTTTGTGGACAGTTTCATTACTCTTGAGCAAGTACCTAGAAGTGGAATTGCTGTTTTTTATAGTTTGTCTGATTTTAAATGAGAATGTCAAACTATTTTCCAAAGTAGTTTCCCTATCTTACATCGCCATGAGGAGTCTGTAAGAGTTCCAGTGCTTCATATCCTCACCAATATCTGGTATTGTTAGTCTTTTTAATATTTGCCATTCTAATGGGCATGCAGTTATAAAAAACTATTCAGTTTTAATTTGGATTTCACTGATAACTAATGATGTTGGCCATCTTTTTACATGTTTATTTACATTCATATATCTTTTTTGGTGAAGTGTTTGTTCAAATCCTTTGACCATTTAAAAAATCTGATTTTTTTTTCTCATTCGGTTGAAAAGGTCCTTATATATTCTGAATACAAAATATTCTTTTACGTATATCTTTTGAAAATATTTTCTTCTGCTGTTTGTCTTGGCTTTTAATTTTCTTCACACTCTTTCAAAACATAGGCTTTTTGTTTTGATAAATTCCAGTTTATAGATTTTTCTTTTATGATTTACGATTTTTGTTTCTTATTGAGGAAACTTTGCCTAACCCAAGGTCTCAAAGATTTTTTTTTCTGTATTTTATAGAAGTTTCATAGTTTTATTTCTTATTTTTAGGCCTGTGATCCATTTTGAGTTAACTTTAGATATGGTGTGAAGTAGGGATTAAGGTTAATTTTTTTTCATATAGATTTCAATTTTTCCAACATCATTTCTTAAAAGTATTATCCTTTTTCCATTGAAAAGTAAACTGACCATATAAATTTAAGTCTATTTCTAGACCCTACATTCTGTTCCATTGATCTACATACCTCTCCTTATGCCAATAGCACACTCTTCTAGATACTATGGATTTGTAATAAGTCTTGAAATCAGGTTGTATAAATCTCACAACTTGTTATTCCTTTTCATAATTGACTATTCTAGATCATCTAAGTTTCCATTCATATTTTAGAGTCAGCTTGTCAATTTCTAAAAAAATATACTTGCTGTGGTTTTGATTGAGACTGTGTTGGATCTAGAGATTAATTTGGGAAGAATTGAAATTTTTAACAACATTAAGATTTCCAATCCTTGAACATAGTGTATCTCTTAATTATTTGGACGTTCTTTAATTTCTCTCAGCATGACTTCTTAGTTTAGTGAACATTTTAGACATTTAAAAAATCCCTATGTATTCATAGCAGCATTATTCACAATATCCAAGAAGTGAAAGCAACCCAGTGTCCCTGTAACCATGTGTGAACAGATAAACAAAATGTGGTATATGCATACAATAGAATGTTATTCAACTTAAAAAGGAAGGAATTTTTGACATGCTACAACATGAATGAGGCTTGAAGATAATATATCAAGTGAAATAAGGCAATCATAAAAGAAAATTACTACATGATTCTATTTAAATGAGGTACCTAGAGTTGTCAAATTCCTAGAGACAGAAAGTAGAATGGTAGTTTCCAGGGGCTGGGGAGAAGGAGGAAATGGGAGGTTGTCGTTTATTGGGTATAGTGCTTCAGTTTTGCAAGTTTAAAAAGTTCTGGAGATTGGTTCCACAGCAATGTGAATATACTTAACACTATAAACTGTATACTTAAAAATGGTTAAGATGATAAATTTTATGTCATGTGCATCTTACTATAAGTAAAAATCTTCAATATATTTTATGTTCTTTTATATTATTACCAAGGTGTTTGTGTTTTTATAGTTTCAATTTTAGCTATACCCTATGGATTTGGAGTATTTATATTATCACTCAGTTAAAAAGATTTTCTAATTTCTCCTGACTTTTTTTGACTCTTGTGACTTTTTAGTTTGTGTTGCTAATTCCCCCCAAATTTAGGGATTTTTCAGATACCCCTTTATTGATTATTGGTTTAGTTCCATTGTGGTTAGGGGACATCCTTTGTTTGATCTGAGTTCTTATTAACTTATTGGGGTTACTTTGATGACCAAAAATAGGCTTATATTGTTATATTTTTCTATAAATGTTAAGAAGTTCTAGTTGATTGACAGTGTTATTTAAGACCTTTATATTTTTACTATATTTTATTCTATCAATTACTTAGGAGTGGTGAAATTAATAAAGGTAATTGTACATTTTGAAAATTCTTTGTTATGCTAATTTTTGCTTCATATTTTAAAGCTCTGCTATTATTTGTATAAACTCATGTGGGATTTTCATGACTTTTTATTGAACTTACCCCTTTTCATTATGCAATATACATCTTTATCCTTGATGATACTCCTTATTCTGAAGTCTATTTTTTCTGTTAATACTATAGCACTCCAGCTTTCTTTTGATTAGTATTTACCTGGTAAATCTTTTCCCATTACTTTACTTTTCATATACTTCTATTTTATATTTAAAGTGGGCTTTAAAAAAAAAATCCAGTGTTCTAATCTCTGCCCTTTAATTGGAGTGTTTAGGTCATTTACATTTAATGAAATTATCAATATGGTTGGGTTTAAATATACCATCTTGTTATTTGTTTTTTATTTGACCCGTATCTTCATCATTCAATTTTTCTTCTTTTATTACCTTCATTTAGACTGTTCTTTAGACTCCATTTTGTCTCCATTATTGGCTTATTAGACATAGTTCTGTCTTTTGTTTTCTTCTAGTGACTAGGCCATTGGCTGACATACTTTTTGATGGGTAAAATCCGGCTTGATACCTGTTTACCTGTTACCTTGTGACCTGTTTTTGGGCTTTATTTTCTGGTAAATAAAGATTTATTGGAACATAACCAAGCTTCTTCCTTTGCATGTTATCCATGGCTGCTTATATACAACAATGACAGATTTTAGTGGTTGCAACATAGATATTTGACTCATAAAGTCTAAAATATTTACTGTCTTGGGGCGCCTGGGTGGCACAGCGGTTAAGCGTCTGCCTTCGGCTCAGGGCGTGATCCCGGCGTTATGGGATCGAGCCCCACATCAGGCTCCTCTGCTATGAGCCTGCTTCTTCCTCTCCCACTCCCCCTGCTTGTGTTCCCTCTCTCGCTGGCTGTCTCTATCTCTGTCGAATGAATAAATAAAATCTTTAAAAAAATAAATAAATAAATAAATAAAATAAAATATTTACTGTCTTGCCATTTACAGAAAAAGTTTATCGATCTGTACTCTAAGAATTTGGTATACATCTTTAACTTACCATAGTCTACCTTTAAATAATATCATGCCATTTCACGTTTAGTGTAAGAATCCCAATACAGTATGCTTCTGTTTCCCCCTCCTGTTCTTTGTTACTATTTTTATACATTTTATTTCTACATATATTATAATCCCCAACATATTATTAATTTTGCTTTAAACAGTTATTATCTTTTTAAAAGATTTCAAAATATGAAAAATATTGCTTAACTACATATTTTACTATTTCTGTCGCTCTTCATTTCTTGGTTTGATCCATATTTCTATCGGTATCATTTTTGATCTACCTTAAGAGCTTCCTTTAACATTTCTAGTTGTGCAGGCTTCAACTGATTAGTTCTTCCGTTACTTATAAGTCTATAGAAGTGTTCCATCTTTTTTTAAACATTTTCACTAGGCTTTGAAATCTAGATTGAAAATGTTTTCTCAGCACTTTGAAGATTTTATTCTATTGTCTTTTGGTTTGCATAGTTTCAGACAAGAAGTCTTCTGCAGTTCTTTGTCTCTGGTTCTCTTTATCACTAGTTTCCAGCAGTTTGCTTATCATATGCAGTGGTCTAGTTTCTTTTGTTTATTCTGTTTGTTATTTATCAAGTTTCTTTGATATGTGTATTTCTAGTTATCAAATGTTGAAAATATAAAATATTATAAATTATATAAATATTATTACTATATATAACATGGATAAACTAACATCTATATAATGTAAACATTAAATATATATTATATATTTATACTGTTTCATATATTATATGGTATATTGTTATATTTAAATGTAGTTCTATATGTATCTATATGTATTTCTGTATATATATCTATATATACATACATGTATATATACATGTGTGTATATTTATATATACATATACAGAATGTATATATATGTCTATGTACATCTATGTATATATGTATTTTTGTATATTTATATATGTATGTATTTCTGAGTAGATATAGATAGATAGATAGATAGATAGATAGATAGATAGATAAATATATATGTTGGCTTGATAAATCACTGAGGCTCTGTTAAGTTATTGTCATTCTTTTTTCTCTCTGTGCTTCATTTTTGATAGTTTTTATTGCTACGTTTTCAAGTTTACTGACCTGTTCTCCAGTGCCTAATCTGCCTCTGATTTGTTCCAGTCTGTTGTTTCATTTCAGATATTTTTTATTTCTTCTCTAGACATTCCATTTAAGTCTTTTAAAAATAATTCATTTCTCTCCCTGTCATATTCAGGTTTTTATTTATCTCTTTGATCATATGAAGCCTGTTTTTAATAACTTTGCATGTCCTTTTCTAATATCCCATCATCTTTGTCTTTTTTTTTAGTCTGTTTCTGTTAGGTTCTTCTTATGTTGAGGGCTAACATTTCCTTCTTATTATTATTTCTAGTAATTTTATTCAATTCTGGACATTTGGATCCTACCTTATCTGATGCTGCATTTTCTATTTTCTTAGAGTATTGAACTTTTTTCTGGCAGGCAGTTTGGTTACTCACCGATTAGTTTGATCCCATAAGGCTTGTTTTAGGTTCTTTTGGGTGGCTATAAAGTCCTCTTTATTCTAGAGCTAGTTTCTGGAGTCTCTGTTGAGTACTCATGTTCAACAAGGTCTCTCCACTCTACCTGTAAGCAAGTGGAACAGTTTCCAGCCTGTGTAAATCCTGGGAATTGCTTTTCTTATAGCTCCACAGTAATTGTTCTTTCCTCAAAAGTTGTTCTTAGTCTTATGGGATTTTTGCTTTACACATGCACAGATTGGTATTTATCCAACAACTCAAGGGGAAGCTCCAATGCAGATTTTTGGAACATTTTATTTGCTTATCTCTCTCTGCACATTCTCACTGCCTTGGAGTTTCCAAACTTTGATCTCTGTGTCTTCAATCACTGTGGTGGACGGACTCTCTGAGTTTGTCCTTCCTGTGCTGTGGTGTGGAAGTGTTCCTAGGCAGCAAGGTCAGCAATGATGGGGCTCACCTCATTTGTTTTCCTTTTCTAAGGGATCACAGTCCTGTGCCAGCTGTTGTATAATTTCTGAAAACATTAGTTGCATATGTTTTGTTTTGTTTTCTAGTTGTTTATGGCAATTTCCATATCAATTAAAATTTCACGGGTGGAATTTTTTTTTACATATTCATCAAAGATTGTTAACGTCAGATAGTGTTTGTTGTATCTAATAAAAACTTTCTTTTCTTTTTGTGTTTACTCTTTCAGTTCCAGACTATTTATGTAATGGCTCTTTGGGGCTTTTACTCTTATTATTTTAAGAATACTTTAAAAATGTGTCTATATGTGGTTGTATTTTGTCTTTACCTGATATTACATATTCAACAGGTCAGGATTCTCTGTCATTCTTACTTTGGTTATTCTCGCATCTTTATTTCACATGGTCACTCACCATCACCCTGGCAAGTGAGAACTGGAGAAACTCAATACACAAGAAACAAATAATCAAATCAAAAAATGGGCAAAAGATATGAGCAGACACTTTTCCAATGAAGACATACAAATGGCTAACAGACACATGAAAAAATGTTCAAAATCATTAGCCATCAGGGAAATTCAAATCAAAACCACATTGAGATACCATCATATGCCAGTCAGAATGGCAAAAATGGACAAGGCAGGAAACAACAAATGTTGGAGAGGATGTGGAGAAAGGGGATCCCTCTTACACTGTTGGTGGGAATGCAAGTTGGTATAGCCACTTTGGAAAACAGTGTGGAGGTCCCTTAAAAAGTTAAAAATTGAGCTACCCTATGATCCAGCAATTGCACTACTGGGTATTTACCCCAAAGATACAGACGTAGTGAAGAGGAGGGCCATATGTACACCAATGTTCATAGCAGCATTGTCCACAATAGCTAAATTGTGGAAGGAGCCGATATGCCCTCAACAGATGACTGGATTAAGATGTGGTCCATATATACAATAGAATATTACTCAGCCATCAGAAAGAACGATTACCCAACATTTGCAGCAACATGGACGGTACTGGAGGAGATTATGCTAAGTGAAATAAGTCAAGCAGAGAAAGACAATTATGGTTTCACGCACTTATGGAACATAAGAAATAGCAGGGATATCGGTAGGAGAAGGAAGGGAAGAATGAAGGGGGGGAATCAGAAGGGGGAATGAACCATGAGAGACTATGGACTCTGGGAAACAAACTGAGGGTGTCAGAGGGGAGGGGGGTGGGGGACTGGGATAGGCCGGTGATGGGTATTAAGGAGGGCACTGGGTGTTATACGCAAATAATGAATCATGGAACAAAAACTAAGGATATACTGTATGGTGACTAACATAACATAATAAAAAATTATTATTAAAAAAATTGTAAAAAGACAAAATTCTGAAACAAACCAACAAAAAGAAATAGCCCTAATGCTGCACTGTTTAATTTAGCATTTGTACTGTTCCAACATCAAGTGATTTCCCTTATTCTGAATTCTAAGACCTGGTTTGATACAGGAATTGCATATATTACATTTATTCAGTTCTCTGTTAAGAAAACTCTTAGGTATTTAACGGGCAAGTAAGCTGTTACTTAGATTTTGGGAAGAATTCCTGATATTTCCACTCCTGTATTGGCTCTTTGGGTACCATCAGGTGCATCATGGCTTTTCAGTGGCCCAAGAACTGGGACATGCAATAAGTACATAATATCCCCTACTACAGATTCTTCCAGAGTTTCAGTGTCATAAGTTATTGCCATTTCCTAGGACCCTTAAGTCTTACAGATCTTGATGTTACTCTTGTCTGTGGAAGGATAGATGAACCTGAGCACTTCCTTACTTCTTAGTCATTTCTGTGTTTTTATATGCGGTGCTTTCTGACTTCACAGTCATGCATAAAGACTATGAAGTTTTACAGTCATCAGGCCTGGCTATGAAGCAGAAGATACTGTTTTAGTGCTCAAAGTACAGCAGGACTCTTATCTCCCTTTAGGTGGACATAAAATCTGTGTTGGTAAAACCTAAGATCATATATAAAAACAATTTGTTATTAGATCCCTCACTTCCAAGCACTAACAGGGCAGTACTTTCCTGCACTGCCTTTTTAGTAGACCTATATATTTTACGTTCTTTCCTTAGAAAAACGTATCTTATGACCTAAAACATTATGTAAAATATGTTAACCTATACAATGTACAGCATGTCAGGGTGTAATTTGTACTCATGGAAATAAATACACCCAGTGTTGCTGAGAGCATGACATTTTTTGTGTTATTCCATTCTATAAATAACCAGAGGAGTTCAGTCAGATAAGAGAACTTGGGACAAGTTTTCTCAACTTACATACAGTTTTGTTATGAATGCTGCTTATTAAAATAAATTTTATTTTAGAATTTAACATACTTTGTAAGCTTTCCTCTTTAATTTTTTTTTTTTAAAAGGCAGGATGAATCATACCAAATTTTAAAAGCAGATAATGAAGCTAATGTAACAAATCTTAAAGAGCAAGTAAACTTGATCAGGGCAGTTAAAAACACAAGCACAGTTAATATTTGTTGAAGAGTCTGTATTGTCATGTAATGTCAGTTATTTAGCAAAATTTAGGCTTAGGCTCAGTATGTCGAAGATAAGAATTCTAAGGTGATGACATTATTTTTCCTTTATGATTTTTGTCTTTTTGGTGCCAAAACATATAATAATCCTTAGTCTTCTTATTTGTGTTAGAAGACTAGTTTGAATTTTTAATGAATTTAGCATCTGTGAAGGATTTAATAATCCACACTAATGTGTGAAGTCCTTTGGGTACCCCAGAGCGCAGCAGAACCTTCTGTGCCTCTTCTCATTCTAGCAGTTAGTAATAAAAAGAATGAGGCCTGGTGAAGCATGAATTCATTCAGCAAACATGTTCCAGTATTATTAGCACTCCAGCACTAATAGAAGTAGAATGTTGATAGTCACTATTTTAAGCTTTGTAGGCCATACAGTCTCTGTTAGAACTACTGAATTCTGCCTTTGTAATGCAAAAGCAGCCACAGACAATATGTGAATGAATGAGCATAGCTGTGTTCCAAATAAATTCTTTACAAAAACAAATGACTAGTCTGTGATAGCAGTAGTAGAAGGCTAGTTTGCTGACCAGCAGACAGCTGTTTTAGAGAACTGTCAGTCTTTGAGGTGATCAGATTCATTCCTTTATTCACTATATTATTCACTCAATTATTCAACTATTCAAAGATTTTTCTGAGGACCTCTTATGGACTGTGGACTGCTGGTCTGTGTGTATCAGGATGCACAGATTAAGTGTATAGTCCATGACTTTGTGGGGATACAGAGAAATGAATTTGAAATTATAATAGGAGGTAAGGAGTGCTTGATGGAGACATACAGAATGCACATGAGGAGAGGTACCCAACTCTGCTCATGCAGATAGGGGCTCTGGAAAGATTTTCTAATGATGCGAGTTGAACTGAATTTTGAAGGAAAATAGGAGTTTGCCAGGCTGAGGGGTAAAAGTAGTGTGTATACCCATTCTAGATTATCAGTTTGGGTGATTCAGATCCCTTATAGGGACCAATTACTCAGTAAGGAGCACTAGGGGATATCTCTTAGAATGAGAAGTGGTGATGGACAATTAGTTATCTGACATATGCAGAGTTTGAGGTTCCTAGGGGACATTTAGGTAGAAAATTACAAAAGGCATAAATTGAGACTGGAGAGACATCTGAAGCAAAGATAAATGTGAGGGGTCATTACCCCTAGATATGAGTTGAAGCTATGACAATGGATGAGTAGATTCAGGGAAAGAGAGAGGGAGAGTAGAATGAAGAAAAGGTCAAGAGGGGACTTTCCACCCACATTTGAAGGGTAACTGAAGAAAGAAACCTACAAAAGACAGAACACTGTGGGGAGTGTGGAAGGGGCTCCAGGTGCATGTAGTGTTTGAATCTAAGGAAGAGGGAATTTCCAAAAGAGAAAATGGTCAAAACTGTCTCCCATAAGAAGGCTAAGTAAAAATGCAAAGAGGCTGTTGGGATTGGAAATTAGGAAGCAGTTGGTGACCTAGTTTTGAATGAGCAGTTTTAGTAAAATATGGGGGTGGAAGTCACCTATTCATAGGCTGAGAAGTGAATGAAAACTGAGGATGTGGAATCAATGAGAATAGACTCTGCTGTTTCTAAAAATGTGCTGATAGAGAACAGAACCATGGGTGCTAGCTGGAGGGGGAAGCCTGGGAGGGTTTTGTTTTGTTTTTTAGAGTGTGGTGGACAAGATTGGAACTAATTTGAAATGCAAGAGTGTGGCCTACGGAGAGAAGTTGGAGAGAGGTGATAACTGTTAGAACAGGATCCCCAGAAGGCGGCAAATAATGAGATCAAGGTCTCATGCATACGGGTAAACCTTGGAAGAGAAGTAGGACATTGATTCTTCCAAGACAGGAGAGGAATAGGTGAAGAACAGAGTGGGCGAAGTGTTGATTTCCATGTTAAGAATGAGAAAAGTTTATCAACATCATCTAAGTGCCACTTCACTATTTTTAGTACTCTTTTACTTAATTTCATGAGAACAATATCATTTACCAAGGAAGGTTTATATCAGATGGGAAAAAATCCCCACAAGCCAAACTGGTGAATTACTGAGATGGTAAAAGTGAACGTGTCCTAAATATAGTTCCTTCGGTGTCTCAGTGACACTGGATGACTCTGGGATTTATCTTGGAGACTGAAGAAGAACCACTCAGTTTGTTCTGTTGTTTGTCTTCATATGTCTCTCACCATTAGACACTTCTACCTGCTATCGAAATGGACATTGACAATGGCTGTATTTTCATTGTGCATTCAGCGAACAAAACTGTCCTAGCTTTGGCTAACTTTGATTGCAACTGAGCATGCCTAAGAATGCCCTGGAAACATTTATTCAAAATTCAAGTTTCCTTGGCCAAGACATAGAAAGTCAATTTCAGTGGCTCTGGGTTGGAGCATAACAACTGTTTTTTTTCTATTTATTTGGACAAACACCGTTTGTATATTTAATAAACATTTATTGTGGACTTACTGTGTGTCAGGATTTTTTAGGCTCTGAGGATGCAACCCTGAACAAGACAGAAGAGATCCCACAGGCAGTTCTGATACAGTGTGAATGAATGCTGATGATGGCAGTCTTCTGAGCTCAGAACACAGGAAGGGAATCTAACTCTGAATGGGTCCAAGAAAGTTTCTCAGATATAATAGTAAGGTATGAAGGGTGAAGGATTTGAGGTGTGGAGTGAGGGATGCAGTGGCAATGGTGGGAGTGGAAGAGAGGATATTTGAGGCAGAGGGAATGGTACATGTGAAGATGGGTGTGACTGGAATGCAGAGTGTCAGGGAAAGATGAGAAAAAAGATGTTGGTGCAGACCTGGCAAGTTGTGTTAAGGAATTTGCCTTTTTAAATAATTTTTTAAATTTTTATTTTTTAATTTTTAAAAAGACTTGTTTATTTATTTGAGAGAGAGAGAGAGCACACACTAGCAGGGGAAGGGGAGAGGAAGAAAGAGAGAGGGAGAAGGAGAGAGAGAGAGAGAGAGAGAATCCTTAAGCAGACTCCCTGCTGAGCGCAGAGCTTGAAGCAGGGCTGGATCCCATGACTCTGAGATCATGACCTGAGCTGAAACCAAGAATCAGATGCTTAGCTGACTGAGCCACCCAAGAGCCCCTTTTATTTTTTATTTTTAATTAATTAATTAATTAATTAATTTTAGAGGGAGAAAGAGAATCTTAAGCAGGCTTCATGCTGGGTGTGGAGCCAGATGCAGGGCTTGATCTCACAACCCTTCACTACCCTGAGATCATGACCCGAGCAGAAATCGAGTCAGATGCTTAAATAAGACACCTAGGCGGCCCAGTGAATTCACCTTCTATCCTAAGAGCAAGATCGTGCCATAAAGAGTATTAACCAACGCCTTGATATGATCCTATTTCATTTTTTAAAATATCCGTTAGACTGAGGTTTGGAGAATGGATTGAGGAACAGGAATGGGGTGGAGTGGGTTAAGAGGAATTAGAGATAGAGACTGTTTGAGGAGGCTATCACACCAGAAACGGTAGCCCATATCAGGTGGTGGTAGGTGGGGGGATGGAGAGAAGTAGATGGGTTTTAGGAGGTGGATTTGACTAACTCACCGACCTGTGAGTTAATTTCATACCAGAATAGACTGGGAGGGGAAATAATTAAAGAACAAAAAGCAAGAAGAGTATGCCAGCCCTACCTCACCTCTACAGGAAAAAATCCATAACTGATTCTAATGAAACTCAGTTGAAGGGTATGGCCCTTGTGATTACCTGATCCATCTGTTTGCTCTTTAAAATGACAGTGAAGATGAGGATGCATAATCTAGATTTTATGGTTCTGCTATCTTTGACCTCTGTTGATGTGGAATCTCAAGACATGTGTCTGATTTATCATTTTGTATGAGCTCCCAGCAAAAAGCTTGTCTTCCTAGGGGCGCCTGGGTGGCTCAGTCATTAAGCATCTGCCTTCGGCTCAGGGCCTGATCCCAGAGTCCTGGGATCGAGCCCCACATCAGGCTTCTTGCTCCGCTGGGAGCCTGCTTCTCCCTCTCCCACTCCCCCGCTTGTGTTCCCTCTCTCGCTGGCTGTCTCTATCTCTGTCAAATAAATAAATAAAATCTTTAAAAGAAAGAAAGAAAGAAACAAACAAACAAACCAAAGCTTGTCTTGCTAGATTTTGTATAGTATGGCAAGGGGCTATGTCCTCATCTTTATACGTTCTTCTCTTTAATCCAAACCCATATGAAAACATGACTTCAAAGAACAGATTCAGAAGTTGGAGAGGATTGAGTGGTATGGGTCAGTAGAATCTCAAAATGGAGTGAGGGAAGCAATCATGCAATAAATATTTTCTGGACACCCACTGCATCCTGGGCTTTCTGTTTCAGAATGTCTTTTTCTGTTTCTCCCGGTCTCCCCCTCTGGGACTTTCAGTCCTGCAGCTCTGTTGGCCCTCTCAGCTGATATTTTTCTTCTGGAACTTCCTGTCACTTTTGCTTTTCCTTGGATGGATGCATGTGCTCCACCTCTTTGGCTTCCCTGTTTGTTTGGCTGGAACACATCCTCAGTGATTCCTAAGAGAGAGTTGAAGGAAAGCAAACTAGCTGAGTTTTTGCATTTCTGTGAAACCAGCTTTAGTTTGCATTTACTAGATTAAAAATCATTTTCTAGGTTGAAAATGATTTTCTTTCAAAATGTCAAGACTTCCAGTGCTACTCAAAAGAAACCTAATGCCACTCTGAGAAATACTCTTTTGTACGAGGCCTGATTTTTTATTTTTCCTCTCTGAAAGCTTTAGCATCTTCTCTTGTCCTCGGTGTTTTAGAAATTTCCATGTGTGCGCTCACACCCGTGTTCACATGTGTGCACGTGTGCGTCTACCAGAGAGAAGGAAGAAGGGAGGGAGCGAGACAGAGATAGAGACAGATGGAAAGACTGGGGCAGAGAAAAGGAGGGAGCGAAGGAGGGATTGATTGATTAATCTTGCAAAGCACTTAAACTGTCAGTTTGAAGATTTGTATTTCCCTTCAGCTTTGGGCAGCCACCTTGTGCTGTTGATTTCTACTGCCCTGTTTTCTCTTTCTTCTTGGACTTTCCACTCCTTGGCCTCCTTGGTTTGGGGATCTCCCAACGTGGTAACTTGCGTCTGCTTTTCCTGACCTGTTTTCTCTTACCTCATGCTTTCCTCCTTCATTTTAGACAACCTTTCTGGATAACTTTTCTAACCCTGCTATTGAACTGTTCTGGTATTTTTAATTTCCAAGAATGTTTTCATAGTTTCTGATTGCTACTGTCATAGCATATTGTTCTTTGTTTTATTGTTGTAATATCTTCCCAGATTTCTCTGAGGATACTAATTAGATCTTTCTTAAGAGATAGATTTTGTTGCTTGAATTCTTTCTATCCTTAGGGCCATTTTTTTCTGTTTTGTTAATTTTTGTGGTTTGTTTTATGCTGGAAGGTGTCCTGAAATTCTTTGTGATCATTCACTCTTATGGAGTTGGATGAACTTGAAGTTCATTTGCTCAAACTCTTTAGAAGTGTTTTTCCTCTTTCTCTGGGGCTTGGCAGGGGCGATGGGCAGTTGGGGTCTAAGTACCTGGGTCCTGGACACTGCATGCCTGCCCCCCCCGGAGGCAGCTCCCTTGCTCTCTGCTCTCTGTCCACGGTCTTCCCCCTGGTTCCCCCCCCCACACCCTGTCCCGGGATCTGCATCTAGCAGGTCAGCAGGCTGCTTCCTCCACTGCAGCACTGCTCTCACATCTGCTGCAGGCCGTCCTTCTCCTCCTCGGCCGGCAGCCGGGGGCCTCCAGCTGTGCTCTGGGTCCCAGAATGGTTGATATAACTGGTTTAGTAAGTACCTCTTTTCTCTCTCTTTCATGCTAGGTTAAAATATGTAAAGTGCTTAGTAGAAAGAACTCAGTAAATGTTGGCCGTGCTCATTATTGTACCTCTTAAAATTGAGTTACTCTCATCTTAAGGCATCTTTGATTAAAGGGGGTAAACATCCCTGTGCTCTACCACCTCGAGCTGGCAGTCTCCTTAAATCTAGTCAGTGTGGGTGCGCTGCGTCTCTTAGGGTGCCGTTCAGGACTGTGAAACGAATCTGTTTTCGTCAGTATTGTAAAAGCATTATGAGAACTGTGTTTTTAAACAAACTCCATGGAAAAGACATGTTATGTCATCACATTATAATTTTCTAAGTTTTTTTCCTTAGCAAATAGAGCAAGTGCTTTAATTTTTCCTCTATTTTGAAATGCTAAAGCCTTTCATCAGGAAACAGATGATTCAACTGCTTTTGCTTATAAAAATATTGTTCCTTTCAATTAGCTTTGCGCCTCTGCTGATTTCCCTGAGAATCACTAATAGACACAGGATCCAAGGACATTATCAATCCACATTTATAATCCAGCAGTTGAGTAGCATTAGATTTAGAATCAGTTAAAAATAATGAACTCTTCTACATCTGTAAGATGTGCTGGTACAAGGTCACCTGTATTTGACCTCTCTTTTCAAACAGCATCTATTTATAAGCAGATCTGTCTAGCAACAAAAGTACGACATGACATTCGACATTCGTAGTATTTACATCACTGTCCCTTCTGCTGATTTCCTTCCTGTTTGTAGCGCTCTTTTGTGCCTGTTCCTGACCCCACCCCTTTCCAAGTCCCTTTTCCTATGCAGAGGCTCTGATTCATTTTTACACCCACCAAACGTGTATGTAGGTGAACTCTCCCTAGTCGTTGTCTTAGTCTAATACAACGGAAATACGTCACTGGATGTCTGTGAATCTCTTAAGTGCAGTCACTTAAGGTGACTGAACAACATCTAGACAAATGCCAATGCAGATACTCAGATCCTGGTTATCTTAACAATGCAAAAATTCTTAGTCCCAGTTTTTTAGATTATTTTAAGAAATTAAATACTGAAATTTGGGCTTCAATCAAAGACACACAGCATAACTAGGATAGATCATTTGGTTTTGCAGATTATTTATTGCTCATTTAGCACAATGTTCTGTTTTTACCTTCGACCAATCTCTTCATAGCTTCCAAACACAGGAACCCACCCAGACCAAGCAGCTTGGCGTCCTTGCACTTTCTTCCCTGTGTAACAAATAGAGCCAATGAGTCACCACTAGCAGTTACATTTTTCTTCTCACCATTCCCAGATCACGGACACATCTGTAACGAGGTTAGCAAAAGCCCTTCTTCTGCTTTTGCCCTTTACGTCTGGCTGGACAGGGTTCTTGTGTAAAGTGTAAGGTCTGAGCACCCCCCTCCATCTGTCCGCATCCTTAACTCTTCAGGCATCATGTGTTCACCCTGTTCTTCGTTATGCGCATTGCTGGGGTTTGCTTTGCTGAGCACAGACAGTAACCTCATGGGCTGTCCAACCAGTCTGTACGAGAGCCTTCCTTTGGACTCTTCTGGCCAAAGCTTTTTGAAGTGAGAAGGATTTTCCTAAAGTTCCTACAAATTGTTGTATTTTCAGGTGTACATGATCTCAGTGGGGCGTGGCTTCACTACTATGGGGTTCCCTTCGAGATCTTGCATGTATGTAGGTCTTTTCTTGTTCCTGTAACAAAAAGGACCATTTTCTCCTCACCTTCCCCATGGCCCCCCAACTAAGCTATCACCAAGCCCCGCTGGGTTTGTAACTTGAATATATCCCCTCTACTCCCTTCCTGCTCTCAGAATGTCAAGACTTCTTACTTACTGCCACCCAGCTGAGCTCCTATATCCGGTCTTGCCCATGTCCTGCCCATCCTCCATACAGCAAATCCAACCCATTCTCCTTCCTTTAAAATTCTTTACTGTCTTTCCATTGCTCAGCATTGGTCAGGAGAAGGACCAAGCCCCAAACACCTTAATGTCAGTCAAGTTGCTCCAGCCTCCCTCTCCACCATCAGACCTGGCTCTTCCAACAGCCCAGTCTTGGTGGACTCAGGCAGAGCTCAGGACTTCGTCCCCTTTGTGCTCCCACAGCTCAGGGCTCTTGCCTCTGTCGTTCCACTGAGCATATTTCATTGGGATTTTCTGCATATGAGTCTTGTGCCAGTGTTAATGGGGACTAGGCCTTATTTATTTTTATTTTGCGAGAGCTAGCAGGACACGTGGTATATGTTCAGTGGGTGTTTCTTGAGCTCAGCTGAACTCAATGAAGCCAGAGGCTGCACAGCTCTCCTGTCTTTCTCTTCCTTCTCCTACTTCTCCAGTTTTACCCTCTTTGAGGCAATTTTCATTCCCGGGCCCTTCCTGCTGGTGTCAGGTGTCTCCGCTGCTGGGTGATGCTGCAAATGCCTCGACATTACTCATCTCTCCTTTGGGTTGCGATGGTCTGATCTAGTCATCCATCTTCTGCCTCATTTCCTGTATCTTTTTTCTTGCCTCTTTATTCTCCTTTCCAGAAGCTAGTTAACTAGCTGGCTACCTCTTTTGCTGTCTGTCTCTGTCTCTCTGTGTTTCTCTTGATAACAACTTAGGTAACAGCTTTATTGCAATATAATTCACATACCATACAGTTCACCCATTTAAATTGTAAATTCAGGGTTTTAAGTCTGTTCACAGAGTTGTGCAACCACCACTGCAATCAATTTTAGAACATTTTCATGACTCTAAAAAGAAAGAAACCCTATACTCACTATCAGATCCTTCTCACTTTTCCTAAACCCCAGCCCCTCGCAACCGTCAATCTGCCTTCTGTCTGTAGATCTGCCTATTCTGGACATTTCAAATAATGGAGTCTATACTATGTGGCCTTTTGTTGTCTGGTTTCTTTCACTTGCCCTAATGTTTTCAAGGTTCATCCAGTTTGTAGCGTTTGTAAGTACTTGGGAGTCCTGTACTGGTCTGCTTCAGCTGTCATAATAGGATATCACAGACTGGGGGACTTAAACAGCAGAAATTTATTTTCTCACAGTTTTGGAGGCTGGAAGTCCAAGACTAGGGTGTCAGCAGTATTAGTTTCCAGTGAGGTCTCTCTTCTTGGTTTGCAGATGGCTGCCTTCTCTGTCTGTCCTTACAGGGTCTTTACTCTCTGCATATGTACAGAGATATCCCTGGTGTCTCTTCCTCTTCGTGTAAGGACACCAGCCCTATTGGATTAGGACCCCATCCCTATGACCTTATTTAACCTTAATTACCTCCTTAAAGGCCCATCTCCAAATACAGTCACACTGAGCATTAGGGCTTCGATGTAGACATTTTGGGGGAACATAATTCAGTTCATAACAATTCCTCTTTATTGCTGAATGATATTTCATTGTATGGATAGGTCACAATTTATTTGTAAACTCATTAGCTGATGGATATTTGGGTTCTTTTAGCCACTTTTGGCTATTATTAATAATGCCACTGTAACATGTGTATACAAGTTTTTGTGTAGGTATTTGTCTTTTCTTCTCTTGGGTGCATACCTAAGAGTAGGATTGCTGAGATATTGTAAGTGACTCCACACTCAACATTTTGAGGGACCTCCAGACTGTTTTCCAAAGCTGTTGTACCAATAGCTGTTTACATTCCCACCGTCGGTGCCTGAATCTGATTTCTCTACAGCATCTCCTACATTTGTTATCTTAAGCTTTTTAAATTGTAACTCTCCTCTTGATGTGGAGTATATCTTGTTGCAGTTTTGATTTACATTTCCCTAATGACTAATGATACTGAGCATGGGATTATGTGCTTGTTGGAAAATTCACATACATATTGGCTATTTATGTATCTTCTTTGACGAATTGTCGGCTTAGACCCTTTGCCCATTTTTAAATTGGGTTGAGTTTCAGGAGTTCTTTGTATATTTTCAATACAAGTCCCTTCTTATATATATGATTTGCAAAAATTTTCCCCATTCTGTGGGTGTCTTTTGACTTTCCTGATTGAATCCTTTGAATTAAAAAAGTGTTCGGGGCGCCTGGGTGGCACAGCAGTTAAGCGTCTGCCTTCGGCTCAGGGCGTGATCATGGCGTTATGGGATCAAGCCCCACATCGGGCTCCTCCGCTGGGAGCCTGCTTCTTCCTCTCCCACTCCCCCTGCTTGTGTTCCCTCTCTCGCTGGCTGTCTCTATCTCTGTCAAATAAATAAATAAAATCTTAAAAATAAATAAATAAATAAATAAATAAATAAATAAATAAATAAATAAGTGTTCAACCTTGATAATGTCCAGTTTCTCTATTTTTTCCTTTTGTTGTTTATGCCTTTGCTATTATATCTAAGAAAGCTCTGCCTAACTCAAGTTCATGAGGATTTATGTCAGTGTTTCCTTCTGAGAGTTTTATAGTTTGTCTCTTAAGTTTAGATCAGTCAGCCATTTAGAGTTCAGTTTTGTGTATGGTGGGAGGTGAGGGTCCAGGTACATCCCTTTGTATGTGGCTCATAAGTTTTCCCAGCACTGGAACTTTTCTTTTCAGTGTTAATGATTTGGTTTTGCTGAGATGATGAGATCATCATCAGAGTAGAGAATTTACCCTCCCTTCTGGCTGGCAGCTGATTCCATATCATTCTTATTGGCATATCTCCCTTATTTTCATCATTCTTCACACTCTGGGATTCCACTTATATCCCAATTCACAGCTGTGCTATGAATGTTGAAGTTACTACTTAAGCCTGGGAGCTATAAATCTAGGGCAATCAGCCATCCTGGTCTGCCTGGTGGTGCTCAGGGGTTTCCCAAGATGTGGGACTTTTACAGCTAAAACTGGGACCGTTCCTATGTAAAGCTGAGGCATCACTGAGCTGGTAGAGAGAATGCCCCATTGAATTGAGCCTTGTCCTCAAATCCAGAGACTCAGATGTCAGCTAATCTGTTGGAGGCTAGAGGACCCGTTTCCAAGGTGGCTCACTCACACAGCTGGAAAGTTGGTACTAGCTGCTAGCAGACCTCAGTTCCCTCCATGTGGGTCTCTACATAAGGCTGCTTGAGGGTTACGACATGGTGGTCAGCTCCCCCCCCCCCCCCACCCAGGTGAGCAGCCCAAGAGAGCTACAGTATCTTTCACAGTATAGCCCAAGAGATTTCACACCCTCAGTGTTCTCTGAGATACACAAGTCAGTAGGAGGGGACTCACTGTGGAAGGGGACTATGAAAGGGTAGGTACACTAAGAGATGAAGATCATTGCAGGGGAGGGCCGTCTTGAGAGGCTCAGAGTTTGAGTCTGGCCTGAGATTATACATTTGATGGGCAATTGTATGAAACCCAGATCCTGAGTACAGTTCCGAAATATGCCATTTCCCTTGCTTGGTTTAATGGTGTCCTTCTTTTCTCCTGTGAGAAAGTTGCAGCCTTCATACTAAAGAGTTTTGTTTACAGTTTCCCTGTGTGAAGGAAACTTGGTAAAAGCTGCTGTTGTGCATGGTCCCGGGCAAGGGGAGAAAGGAGTTATTTCTCAGATGTCTGAACAAAGCAAACCACCTCTCTACAGAAGAACTGTGAAAGAAGAGCCTGTTTATCAGAGCAACTAGGAAGATCTAGTAAAGTCTAAAAAAAACAGTTTGGTTCAAATAATACCTTGCCCTGGGTATAGAAACATGCCAGAGGGGCGCCTGGGTGGCACAGCGGTTAAGCGTCTGCCTTCGGCTCAGGGCGTGATCCCGGCGTTGTGGGATCGAGCCCCACATCAGGCTCTTCTTTTATGAGCCTGCTTCTTCCTCTCCCACTCTCCCTGCTTGTGTTCCCTCTCTCCCTGGCTGTCTCTATCTCTGTTGAATAAATAAATAAAATCTTAAAAAAAAAAAAAAGAAACATGCCAGAAAACCCCCACCTCTCCCACATAAAAATTGTATGGAGGAAGTGGGTCTTAAAGAAAAACTCTGAATCGTTCTACCTGATTCTACCTTCATTTAGTTCTTTTATTTTATAGAGCTAGGTCCCACCTCTCTTCTAGCCTTGCTCCCCTTTCTCTCAGGCTGTGGTGATTTGTGAACGAGGGCCTCTGTTTTGCTAGGTTATAAGCCCCGCTTGGGGAGCACTCCTTCTCTGTTTCTGAATTTCCCAGAGCACCTCGTGAAGTGCTTGCTTATGGTAAGTGTGTGTGAATGCATATCGAATTGGATTAATATGTGTTTACTTTTTTAAAGTCTGTTTTACTGACTGGGATATCAAGAATGTTGGACAATGATGGATGGACCTTTATCAATATAATATTGAACTTTAAAGCACTATAATCTGGTTCTAGCTGATTAAGATATTGCTAGCAGAGATATTTATTTAAACATATACTCAAAGGAGAATCAATACACAAAGGAAAAAGGTAAGAACAAATCTAGTTCTTCAGTTTTCATTGAAATGTGAAGATTTGCATTCTTCAAAAGATTTGTCTTTCAAGAGGAAACAGTATTACTTTGAAAGAACAACACAACATTTAAACATTCTGTAGCAGCAAAATCTCTGTTGTTGTTCAAACAGGAATTTTTATGTTTTTTCTTGAAAAATGTTGCAAGAATACAAAGCCTTGATAAACCTAAGTGAATATACCTCAGCTTCTGTGCATGGGATTTGAATATTCAATCCTAGAAGGGAATTTTAGATGTTTATTAACTTTGAAGTTATTTTATTTCTCAGTTACCATTATATCCATTTGGAAGGGTCTTTGATCTGCTCTGCCAAATATGTCATTCACTTGCCTGTTTTTCTAGGGAGGACTCACAATGATAGACCAAATTCTGTGTCTGATACAGGCCCTTTGACAGTGAAGATACCGATAGAGATTGAAACAATAGCCATTGCTCCACCTTAGCGTAAGAATACGACTGAACCAAAGACAAGTATTCTCCATTCTTTTTTCAAAACTTCTGTTTTGATGTAACCGCTTTATTGAGATATACTCATATGCTACATAGAATTCACCCTTTTAAAAGGATACAATTCAATGGTTTTTGGTATATCCAGAGAAATGTGGAACCCTGTACCCATCATCAGGCACTCCTCATTTTCCCAAACCCCAGCCCCTGAACCACTAATCTTTATAGATCTGCCTATTCTGGACATTTCATGTAATAGAATCATACAATATGTGGCCTTTTGTATCTGCTGATTTCACTTGCATTAATGTTTTCATTATATGTATCGGTACTTAATTCCTTTCATTTTTTTTATTATAATAATATTTTTTTATTATATTATGTTAGTCACCATACAGTACATCCCTAGTTTTTTTTTTTTTTTAAGATTTTATTTATTTATTCGACAGAGATAGAGACAGCCAGCGAGAGAGGGAACACAAGCAGGGGGAGTGGGAGAGGAAGAAGCAGGCTCATAGCGGAGGAGCCTGATGTGGGGCTCAATCCCATAACACCAGGATCACTCCCTGAGCCGAAGGCAGACGCTCAACTGCTGTGCCACCCAGGCGCCCCGTACATCCCTAGTTTTTGATGTGAAGTTCGATGATTCATTAGTTGCGTATAACACCCAGTGCACCATGCAATACGTGTCCTCCTTACTACCCACCACCGGTCTATCCCATTCCCCCACCCCCTTCCCCTCTGAAGCCCTTGGTTTGTTTCCCAGAGTCCATAGTCTCTCGTGGTTCATTCCCCCTTCTGTTTACCCCCCCCCCTTTCTTCTTCCCTTTCTTCTCCTACCGATCTTCCTACTTCTTATGTTCCGTAAATGAGTGAAACCATATGATAATTGTCTTTCTCTGCTTGAATTATTTCGCTTAGCATTATCTCCTCCAGTCCCATCCATGTTGCAGCAAATGTTGAGAAATCGTTCTTTTTGATGGCTGAGTAAGATTCCATTGTATATATGGACCACATCTTCTTAATCCAGTCATCTGTTGAAGGGCATCTCGGCCCTTTTAATGGCAAAAAAAATATTCTAGTGTATTGGCATTGGCATTCCACATTTTGGTTATCCATTCATTAGTTGATGCACATTTTCATTTTTCTACCTTTTGTTTGTTTTGCACAGTGCCACTATGAAATATTTACGTGCAAGTTTTTGCAGGGCCTATGTTTTCATTTCTCTGAGGGACATACCTAGAGGTAGAATTGTTCCATCATATGCTACCTGTATGTTTAACTTTTTGAGGAGCTGCTCAATTGTTTTCCAAAGTGGCGGCACCATTTTACATTCCTACCATCCACGTATGAGGTCCCACTCCGTATTCTTGCCAACACTTGCTAATGTCTGTCTTTTTAAATTATAGTTATTCTAGCGAGTACGAGGTGGTTTCTCATTCTGGCTTTGATTTGCATTTTCCTGATGGCTGAGGATGTTATGCATCTTGCCATAGGCTTAGTGGCACTGCATTTTTTTTTTTTTTGGAGTACTATCTACTCAAATGATTGGCTCATTTTAAAATTTGGTAATTTTTCTTTTTGTTTTCTTTTTTAAAAATATTTTTTATTATATTATGTTAGTCACCATATAGTACATCTCTAGTTTTTGATGTAAAATTCCATGATTCATTACTTTATTTTTCTTTTCATGGTTGGGTTATATGGTTATTCATGTATTTTGGATACTAGAAAGCCATCAGATATATCTTTTGCAAATATTTTCTCCCATTCTTAGGATGTCCTCCCCCCCTCCACTTTCTCGATAGTGTCTTTCGAATATAAAAGCTTTCACATTTTTTCTCAGTTTTACTGAGAATTGGCATACATCACTGTATAGCTTTGATGCATACAGCATGATAGTGTGATTTACATATATTGTGAAATGATTGCCAAAGGGGGTTCAGATAACATCCATCTTCTCATATAGACACAGTAAAAAGGAAAGAAAGAAGGATAAAGGCAAATATTACCTCCTTGTGATGAGAATTGTCAGGATCTACTTTCTTGACAACTTCTCTGTATATCACATAGCAACGTTAGCTGTGTTAGGTGTAGTCCTTATGGTGTACATTACATCCCCTTAGTACTTATTAATCGTGCAACTGGAAGTGTGTACCTTTTGACCATCTTTCTCCAGTTCCCCCTCTGCCAGCCTCCTGCTTCCGGTAACCACAAGTCTGATGTCTCTTTCTGAGTTCATTTTGTTTTGTTGTTGTTGTTGTTGTTTTCTTTTGAGATTCCCTGTGTAAGTGAGATCGTATAGTATTTGTCTTTGACTTATCTTACTTAGCATAATGCCTTCAAATGCCATCCATGTTGTTGCAACTTTTTCATTTTTTAATGGCCGGATAATATTCCAGTTTGTGTGTGTCTCTATAAAATAATCTCTTTACCCATTCATCTCTTGATAGATATTTAGGTTGTTTCCATGTCGTGGCTGTTGTAAATTATGCTGCTATGAACGTGGGGGTGCAGATATCTTTTTTATGTTCTTTGCCTTTGGGTATATTCCCAGAAGTGGAATTGCTGGATCATTTTAATATTTTGAGAGTTCTCCATACTGTTTGCTGTAGTTGCTGTACCAATTTCCCCAAACCCAGGAACAATGAACAAGTGTTTCTTCTTCTCCACTTCCACACCAGTATTTGTCTCTTATCTTTTTTTTTTTTTAAGATTCTATTTATTTGACACAGAGAGAGAGAGAGAGTGCACAAGCAGGGGGAGCAGCAGAGGGAGAGGGAGAAGCAGGCTCCCCGCTGAGCAGGGAGCCTGATGCGGCTCGATCCCGGGACCCCGGGATCATGACCTGAGCCGAAGGCAGACACTTAACCGACTGAGCCACCCAGGCGCCTTGTCTCTTATCTTTTTGATAATGGCCATTCTGACAGGCATGAGATGTTGTCTCATGGTGATTTTAATTTTGAAAGCTTTTACTTTGGTTGAAATTCAGTTTATTTTTTTCTTTTGTTGCTTATGCTTTTTGTGTCACGTATAAGAAATTATTGCCTAATTTGAGGTCATGTGAATGTATAACTATGTTTTCTTCTAAGAGCTCTATAATTTTAGCATCTATATTGAATTCTCTAATCCATTTCTGAGATTTTTTTTTTGATATGACAGGATGTAGTGGTCTAACATCCTTCTTACACGTATGTATACCCAGTTGTCCCAGCACCATTTGTTAACAAACCATTTCTTTCCCCCATTGAATGGACTTGTCAGCCTTGTTGAAATTCAATTGACCATAAATGTTGGATTATGTCTGGAAACTCAGTTCTCTTATATTAAGCTGTGGCTATCCTTATGCTAGTACCATGCAGCCTTGATTACTCTAGCTTTGCACTGAGTTTTGAAAATTAGACGTATGAGCCCTCTAACTATGTGTTTATTTTTCAAGATTATTTGAACTATTCTGTGTTTTTTTGAATTTCCACATGAATTTTAGCATCAGCTCGTCAGTTTCCGCAAAGAAGCCAGCTAGAATTTTGATAGGGATTGCATTGATCTTTAGATCAATTTGGGGAGTAGTGCCATTTGAACAACAGTGAGTTGTTCCATGAACATAGAATGTTTTCCACTTTTTTGTGTATTCTCTAATTTATTTTAACAATGTTTTCCAGTTTTTAGAGAATAAGTTTTATACTTTGTTAAGTTTATTCCTGGCATAGCCACCTTGAAAATATAGATGAACCCCAAATTTGTTCAGATTCCTGTTTAGTATTAGGAAAATATTCAGGTAATTTGGATTTATAATAAAGCAAAATGAAATATTACAGAGTAGCCTTTTCATGAAATAGCTTTATAGTCGAGAAGCAGTGCATTTCATACTTTCAAGCACTCTGGTATGAGTAAAATTCGTACAAAGCAAAACCCCAAAAACCCGTACCTTGGTTCTCACACACAGTTGACCCTTGAACAGTGTGGGGGTTAGGAGTGCCAATCCCCGTGTGTGGTCAGAAATCTGTGTGTAACTTTTGTCTCCCCAAATACTTTACTAGTGATGTTAACCTGAAGACTTACTGCTGACCAGAAGCCAACATACAGTTGATTAACACGTATTTTATGTTATATGTATTATGTACTGTAATCTTAGAATAAGCTAGAGAAAAGGAAATGTTATTAAGAAAATCATAAAGAAGAGAAAATACTCTTACAACACTGTACTGTATTTATTGGAAAAAAAGAAAACAGGTGTAAGTGGACCCATACGGTTCAAACCTCTGTTGTTTAAAGGTCAACTGTAATTGGAACCTTAACAGTGGGGTGATGCGTAGCTACCTTAGACAATGAGATGGAAAGCCCTCATTTGCTTCTCTTTCCTATGGAGATTGATATTGCCACAAACATACCTCAAGAGGGTGTAAAAAGCCTTATTATCTACATATTTCATGTTTCTGGGGAGAGCAGAGCAGGTCTTCCAGGGAGGTCCGAATGGCTTGAATGAGAGCAAGGAAAGGAGATTCATTTGGAGTTTTTTTGTGGTTAGGGAGTGGGGCACAGTGAGTGTTCCGTACTCAGACAGGTGTTTGAGTGGTTTGGTTTTCCCACAGGTGCCAAGAGGGGAACACCACACTTGCTTATGAGCTCTTTCAGATGCGAGGAGCCGGAGAGCTCTGATATTTGATGACTAAAATGTACTATATTTAATTGAATTTGAACTTGTTTTGTAAGCCATTATAGTGCTCTATGAAGCTTGCAGCCTAAGGTCATTAAGGAAGGTAAAATTTCCATTGAATGTCTTGTTCAAGAGCCCAGTGTTATGTATTCTGAGAAGCAAAATGATTGCTTTGTTCACTATCAGTAATGTTTAGAACTCCAAAAGTAGATAAGGACTGTCATGGTAAGAGCTTGTAGTGTGGCTGTAGGGAGTGTAGAAACATGTGTGACCTTAATTTTATTGTTTGGGTCTCTGTAGCACAAAAAGATTCTCAGACTTTTTATTTATTTTTTTAACCTTAAAGAGCACAACCCAGAAGAAGGAATTGTTACTGCCCCTGGCTGGACCAGACAGCCAGGCCAATGGCAATGGCCCAAGAGTGTAAAAACGTGCAGATGGGACTGACTGGGACCACAGCATCCGGTATTAGATGACGATTTGAAGTTTGTCTAATTGTGGGACGCTTGGGTTGCATCCTTTTCAGGAACGTCTCTGTTACGGGTTGAAAAGCAGGGGCTCTCCACAAGCTCTGTCATGTGTGACGGCTATGGATCCATCTGTGAAGTACACGGATTCCCACTGCTGTTCATCAGGTGATCCTAAAGGGCTCCACAAGTAGCCAGTGTGTCTGGGAGAAGAGCGATGTCCTCTAGTACTGTGACATCAGAGAAGGGACTGAGGACAGGGAGGCCACCCCTTTCTGCAGGTGGGCTATGCCATAGGGCCCAGGTTTGGTCCATCCTGTAGCAAGAAGTGCAGGCTACCTATGCTGAGTTTGTGGAATGCTACTTTCATAACCAGCCTAAGGCATATGGGGGGCCTTGGTATGGAGGGTCACAGGTTCAGGGCAGAAAAGAGCTTTACTTTTCAGGGGAGATCAGTATGTGCCGAGTCATTGCCACTCTAATATTGTATATTGCAGGGCCAGGGAGGTCAGTTTCTTAGACCAGAAACCCATGAGCAACTTAAAATCATCGTTGGTGGTCTAGAAACTCCAGAAGGCCTGAGAAAGGTTGCTAAAGCCTCTGCAGTTAAGAGTGTCTCTGAGGGCGCTAATGGAAGTATGTATTGATTGCAAGTTGGGACAGATTCTAGAGTCTTTTGTTGGAGGGGATCCCATGAAAGGTGAGCCACTTTGCAAGTAACAGCATAAATGGGCTTAAGTAAAATTTGCAGAGGAAGAATACTTTGCCTCCCAAACCCAAAGGAGTTAAAAGACCCCCGGCTTCTTTTAATATTTTGGATGTTGAGAGAATCGCTAGCTGTTTCTTGACAGTATCAGGGATGGAGTACCCCACACTTTATCAAATAATTTGTAGGAATTTAATTAAGGTGGCAGGGCCTTGCACACAGTGCTAGGCAGTGGCCCATCCCTTTTTTATGAGTGTCTTTGTATTTATATGTCCTGAATGAGTGTGTGATATAAACGTCCTCAGAGGAAGATGTCGTCATTGTAACGTCAGACCTGTGCTCCTGGAGAAAGGTGGATCCAGGTAAGATCTAGCCTACAAGGACTGTGTGCGATGGCAAGGCTGTGGACGTACTCCAGGGGCAGCTGCTCTGTAAAGGTGTGTTGCATCCCTTCAGAAGTGAAGGAAAACTGTGACTGAAGGACTAAGAATGGACCAGCGTGGCTTGTTAAATAAGCAGCAGGGGTCTCTTGTAATGGGTTTCAGTTGTTGCAGGCCTTGCTTTAATTTACAGTGAGTCCTATTAACTGCTCTCACTGGCATTACCGTCTATAGGGTCCCATTTTGTCAAGCCAAGGTTTTTATGTGTCAAAACTGGAATTTTCTCTAAACTTATTAATCACAGAGTGTTTGTGCCTACTATAGTATATTTTAGGGTAATGGATGCTCTGACTCTGGGAAATTGAGACAAAACAATAATTCTCATGGCTAAGATGAAGCATATCTATATTTCCTTTATTTCTCATTCAGTGACTCCCTTAAGATTATAGAATATTACAAGGGATATATTATCTAAATTTAATGAGATCCCCAGGCATAGCTATAGTTTGAGCCCCAGTATTGATTAAAGTCATAAAGGTTTGCCAATTAGTACATTTAAGGAGATGTTAAGATTAATTCAGAATCTACGTTATAGAGGTACCAAAGCCAGTGCCCTTGTATCTTTTGGTGTATAAATTCTTTTAGTGAATTTTTGATTTCCAATTGGGTCCAACTGTAGACCTCTGTTTCAGTTTTTTGTTTATTCTGCCAAATTCGGGCTTCTTCCCTTCTCCTTCCTCCACCCCCGTATTCCTTTTTTTCCCTTGTTGTTTTTACTGAGAGTTCTCTCTACTCCCCTTATGTGTGTAGATTTCCCCCGGAGAGCTTCCCATCAGTATCATCAGGGTTGAGGGCCTCTCCCATGACAGTATTACTTTAACAAACTTAAGGACCCCAGGCTTAAGGAGGATTTGCGTTAACCCCTTTTGCTGTGCTACAGAGATGCCATGGGTGTTTTTCTCTCTAACCCTGAGAATCAGGATTTTTGTGGGGACAGAGGCATAGGCAGCAGCAGCAACAGAGGTATTTAAGGGGCCTGCGGAGTCATTCGCTTTTAGGACTGCAGACCTCAGCACTTCACATACTGCTTTTTCTCTTTTTTTGTATGTGCTTTTTCCTCTGATGACAGCTTCTTCATGACTGATCACCCAGTGGGCCTGTATGCGGCAAGAGGTAGTCTTTCCCCTGAGCCTGGCATCAGTTACAGCTGCATTCTAAGACATGCAGATAGGTGCAGGCTAAGATACAAGACCCAAAGCCACACTAAAGACTCCACCCCAGTCGCATTCCCGTCTCCAGCGTGGGTCAGGCTAATCTGACAGAGGCTCCGTAGGACTCACGAATGCAAAGCAGAGCGGCACAGCTCAAAGCATGAGCTGGCCACCAAGCAGCAGCTCCAAGTGCGTGCTTTCTTGCTTTCCTGTTTTTTGTTTTTTGTTTTTTTAAGATTTATTTATCTATTTTAGAGAGAGAGAAAGAGCACAGGAGCAGGAGGGGCAGAGAGAGAGGGAAAGAGAAACTCAAGCAGATTCTGTACACAGCCCAGAACCCAACATGGAACTCCATCTCATGACCCTGAGATCACGACCTGAGCCAATACCAGGAGTTGGATGCTTAACCAGTTGCGCCACCCAGGTGCCCCAGTGTGTGTTTTCTATCAGGTAGCAGAGTCAGCTAGCAAGCAAAACATGAAGATAGGCTCTCGGTGGTAGGGGTCCCTGTCTCAGCATCCTGGTCATACCACCTGTTGTTGTGGTCACCTGAAGAGATAGGGTGGCCCTCCACCCAAAGTTTGGTTTGGATGTCAGTACCGATGATACCATATACAAAGCAGTTTATGAGGGAGTTTATTACTCACATGACTGAAGTGTCTGGGGGGAGCAGAGCCGGCCTCTCAAACAGGTCTGAAATGACTTGAGAGAGCAAGGGAAGGACACTGACTCAACTTACTTTATTGTTGTCGGGGTGGGGGGTGGGGGTTGGAATTCCCGCAGACCTGAGAAGGGGCTTGTGTAGTTTGACTTGCCTGCCGGCACCAAAGGAGGCAGTACTGGGCTTTCTTACCAGTTTTCCCAGATCTGGGGCAGAACAGGGGTGGGCAGTATAAAAAGGGGTGTGGGGTTTGAAACCTGATAGCTGTTAGTAGTCAAACATAAACACAAAAAGGGAGTCCAACCCCTTACTACAGTTCCTAAATATTTTATTTTGTTGATGCTACTGTAAATGAAATTTTATTAATTTCATTTTTGGTTTAGTTATTGCAAGTATATAGAAATACAATTGATTTTTGTGTATTGAACTCATTTATTGTTAAGTTTTTAGTAGATTTCATAGGGTTTTCTATATACAAGATTGTGTGATCTACAGATAAAGTTTTGCTTCTTGTTTCCAATCTGTGTGCCTTTTAATTTTCTTACCCAATTGTCCTGACTAGAACCTTCCATAAAATATCGCGTAGAAGTGATGAGAGCAGACATCCTTGCCTTGTTCTTGATCTATGGGGGAAACATTCAGTCTTTTTCCAGTGAGTATGATGTTAGCTATGGATTTTTTTCCCCAATCCCCTTATCAAGTCGAGGACATTTTTCTATTATTCCTAGTTTGTTAAGTGTTTTATCATGAAATGCTCTTGGAAGTTGTCAAGTGATTTTTCTGCATCTATTGAGATGGTCATGTGGTTTTTCTTTGTTCTATTCATATGGCATAGTACATTGATTTCCATGTTAAACCAATCTTTCATTCCAGGGGTAAATCTCACTTGGTTATGGTATGTAATACTTTTTATATGTGGCTGATTTCAGTTTGCTATATGTTGATGAGAACTTTGCATCTGTAAGAGTTTTCTTTTTTTCGTGATATTTTTTGTCTGGTTTGGTTATCAAGTAACACTAGCCTCATAGAATGAGTTTGAAAGTGTTTCTCTCCCCCCCGCCCCCCCCCCCCCCCCCCCCGGGCAACTCCCCAACCCTTCCTGGAATGGTTTGTGAAGAACTGGTATAAATTCTTTAAATGCTTGTTAGAATTCTCTATTGACCTATTGACGACATTTGGGTCTGGGCTTTTCTTTGTAGGAAGGTTTTGGATTACCAATTCAATTTCTTTTAAGTATATTCAGATTTTCTATTTCTTTCTTGTTTTTCCTTCGTGTTTTTCAGGAACATGTTCATTTCACTAGGTTATCTGTAATACTCCCTTACGATTCTTTTTAGTTTTGTAAGATTAGTAGTGATGCCCTCTCTTTCATTCCTCATTTAACAAATTGAGTCTTATTTCCTTTTTTCTTGGGCAGTGTAACTAAAGGTTTGTCAACTTTGTTGCTCTTTCTAAAAACCAAATTTGACTTGTTGACTTTCTCTTTTACTTTTCCATTTTGTATATATTTATTACCATTCTAGTATTTATTATTTCCTTCCTTCTACTTATGTTTAGTTTGTTGTTCTTTCTTCAGTATCTTTAGATGGAAGATTACTTTATTGATGTGACAGCTTTCTTCTTTTTTAAGAAGAGTGCCTCAGTGATTTTTGTTCTTATGGCCTATCTCTACCTTTGGGCAAATCTCTTAGTTATGACTCTGCTGGGGGGTGTGGCAGGGACAGTGGTCTGCTCCTTTAGGAGTGGTAATCCTGATTTACAGGTGGCTGCTAGGCAGGGGAGTAGTGTCTGTTCTTCTCCGTTTACCTCTTCTGATATTGAACTTCTAGCCTACAAGTTAGCCAGGGAAACAGTGATTAGGGCCCCAGTATTTTTGGCCTGCTGTGCCTAGGGTACAGCCTTGGTCCTCTTGCTTGGGGCTGGGCAAAGGAAGGGTCCCCTGACCTCTTGGCCTCTTGCTTGCATGTAATTTAGTCCCTACAACGTGGACTTGGGGGGAGGGCATAGGGATGGGAAATGGTGGTGGCCTGCCTCTCCCAGTGGGATATGGTAGTTCTGGACCAGTGGGAGAGGAATCCTGTTGCCTTGGTCCCAGCCACCCTGAGTAGAGCTTTCATCATGCTGAGATGGACAGGGTTGCAGAGGAGGAAAGGAGTGGGTCAGGCTCAAGTGCCATCCAGTCTGACTGTTCTTACTGGGATATAGTAGATTTTCATATATAAAGATTTCTTTATTTGCTGTATGCTCTTAGAACAATTTCTAGAAACTTTAAATGATTGTTGTTTTTTAAAATAATTTTTACTAATTATGGTTGTTTCACTGGAGAAGGTGTCCATGAAGCTCCTTGTGCCACTATCATGGACGATGTCTCTCTTATGTGCCCGTTCAGTTTTGTTTAATGTCATTGTTTGTTTATTGAGGACTTATTGTGCACTTTGATATGTTATTTCCATCAAAGTCTGTATTCTTGAATAGTCCAAGGACACTACGTACTTTAAAAAATATATTCTTCTGACATGCTGCACTTGAGAAATAGTAAAGAGTGCACATTTTTATAAATAAATTCCTTTTATGAGAAACGAAGATTAAATTAAGGCACATTCAGTCAAAGCGGCTGAATGTAATGCTGAAGAGCGCCTTTCCCAGGCTGATATGGCATGTTCTGTTGATGCTTTCACCCCATAGTATGCTCCCTGCACTATCTGAATGAGAATCACGGAGGTGCTTGTTTAGAAAGCAGAGTTTAGAACCCCATTACAACCCAGTTCTCATGCAGGAGAAACCAGTGGAGGTATTCAACTCACACAGCAGGCTCTGTTAATGTTGTGCAAGCTTGGCTGCTGCAGACTTCAGCTAACCCTGAGTGAATAATTTGTCAAAACCACTGTGCCAGGCACTGATGGTTTCCAAAGAATGAGACCTGTTCTTCCAAACTCTGAAGGTATGTGAACTGTTTGTGAGATGTATTTGGTAGAAGGGGAGACCACTGGGTAGTAACTTGATGTATGGATTACATTAAATTTAGAAAAGTTATGTATACAGAGAGTTGGGGTAAGACATACTCCTACAAGTAGCCTACACACACGCACACACACATACTCTCACAATATGTGCCTTTATTAAAAGGGAAAGATGGACTAAGGGAAAGTGAAAGCCCAGAACTCACTTAGAGACCTATGTCATGTCTACTTGGGATCCTGTGTTGTTGAGTTCCCTCTCTGCATGTTCACACTACCTTTCTACTGAAGACATGAACAATCATTAAATATAGGTAAGGGTAGAATATGATAAATTCCTCTTTGAACATTTTCAGTGCCTTTATTGTCTTATGTCATGATTTAATAAACTTAGTTTTCATTTTTTAAGATATTTATTTGTTTTAGAGAGAGAGAGTGCATGCGTGCAAGTGCCTGAGCGGGGGGAGGGGTAGAGGGAGAGGGAAATAATCTTAAGCAGATTTCACATTGAGGATGGGGCCCTATGCAGAGCTTGATCCCATGACCTGATCATGACCTGAGCCAAAATCAAGAGTTGGACGGTCAACTGACTGAGCCACCTAGGAGTGTCTAGTTTTCATTCTTAAATGAATATTAAATGTTTATTACATGCTAAGGTGTTCTGTTAGGAATTCTGACCTTTTCTTCATTCTGAAATATGGGTTTGTTTTCTAGAAAAAAACATTTATTCATATTCTTCTCACTTGATTTTGTCCAATCTTAAATCACTTATTGATTAACTGGGTTGGGAAAGAGGTTATACTCTGTCTATAACTGAAATTAGTATCAAAACATGATGGGTTTAATGTATACTTATTATTGAAATTATATCTGATTTTTTAGCAACTGTCTTACTGTTTTACAGACATTATCCAAAATTGTGTTGGTGTAAATTTATTGTGAAAATTTATCTGATCTATGGGGACACTTTCATTTTTCTGGGGATATCATCTCCGAGTATTCAAAATGATAGAACAGCAATTGAAGGCATTGACCTGACATTTAGTTGCTGATACAGAAGGGCCGTTACTACTTATTAAACAGTGACTATTTCTCATGATATTTGAACATTTTTTCCCAAGCAGAAGGACAGAACTGAATTGGGAATATTGCAGCCCCAGACGCCCGTTCTCTCTTCCCCCTGCACTCACCTGATTCCTACTCCTCCTAGTCCTGACCCAGAAATCAGGAAACCGTAGTTGTGCATATTCTGCTTTCATCTGATGTACAATTGGCTACAGCCTCACTCGGAGGGGAGCTCCTAGTAGAGGAAGAGGCACCATTGGACCAGATTGGCATCTATTGGTTCTCCACAGATTTCCATACTTAGATTTATTTCTAGTGTAGATTCTCCATTGATTTTTAGACATCAGTTTCTTTAAATAAATGTTCATTAGTCTACAACCTGGTTAATCTTTCAGTAGATAATAAAGAGTGAGAAACTTTGCTGAAGGATCTGTATATAAGCACTCACAGTAAATATGGCAGGTGAAAGTTGATAAATGGCTTGACTAGGGATTATACAGAACATTAGGACGTTTGGCCTTTTCTCCTTTTAAGGAATATTCAAGAGCATTTGTGCATGATAACATCCTGATTCTATCTGGTATCGAAAGACTTATAGTGTGGAGGTGATCACTGCAGTGGCCATGAACAGAGCCTGGTTCACAATATCATCATGCTGAGATGGTAGATTTATAGCATGATGTTTTATTATTTCAAAATTAGCTGGCTTTGTATATATCTGGAAACTAATTTTGAAGTTTAGTTTATTTTTTGAATTTTAGTTTAACATAAAACCAGATCATGGAGAAAGAAAAAAAAAACCCTAGTGTTAATTGGAGCATCTATAAAGTTCTGTTACAAGCAATAATATTTATATTAAACCTTTGAGGCCAGTTTTATCAGCCCCAGTCCTTCCATGGGAGGAAACTGTGGTTCTAAAGTGTCGGGTCAAGTGCCCGAGGTTACATAGCTAGTAAATGACAGAGACTGGATTTCAACCTGGCCAGCTCCACAGTTTGTGCTCACCTCATTCCTACCACCAACAGAATGTTAGCAAACGGTTCTTTGTACATGCTCCCACGAATTACCACATACCATTTAAAATTGCTGATGAATATTTGCCACAAGCGCTCTTTGCATGTCAGATTTTAAGGTGAATGTAATTTCACAATTCTAGGGCAACGTGCAACAGTAAGTGTTCCTTCCATTCAGCTTCCTAAGCCCTCTTTACCTTTATTTATGGTCATGTAATAGGGCTAGTTTGTCCGTTCTTGTCTCATCTGCCTGCTGCCTCTCCTATTTGCGTTCTCTGAAGCTCCCAGGCCTCAGCGAGGGGCTTTTCTCATAAAGATGTGTTTATGCTACAGCACACCCCGCAAGATTAACTGTGGCCTGTTTATGAGAGAGCTAGGCTGATATTCGAGTATTCTCTATCTTGTTGTCAACCGATTTTTTTTTTTTTTTGGTTTGGTTTTTGTTCATCATAGCAGATTTAAAGAAAGCCTCGGGTTCAAATGCTGCAAAATCCAATCTACCAAAATCTGGACTTCGTCCTCCCGGATACTCGCGTCTCCCGGCAGCCAAGCTGGCGGCCTTTGGCTTCGTGCGGAGCTCCAGCGTGTCCTCGGTCTCCAGCACCCAGTCCGCGGACAGCGCGCAGCCCGAGCAGAGCCGGCTGGCCAACCGTAAGTGGGCGGGGCCGGCGCGCGCAGCTCCCCGCGGGATGCGCCCCTCGGGCCACGCTGGGGCGGGTGGATCAGCATGCGTGTGTAATCGGTTCATTTCTTTGTGTATGAAAGATTTGATTTGACTACGTTAATCTACCATTGTTAGGACTTTAGATAAGAGTCTACTGAGGAAAAAAAGGCTGTTTGGCCCTATCATTTTTCAGTTATGAGGAGTTAAGGTGCCAGAAAAAGACTTTAAAATATAGGAAATGACTTATCCAGGGACTGATTCCAGGAGCCCTTTGCTCCATGGATTCTATGTAAGAAGTCAAAGAAAGATCCAAAACAGGTGTTACCTGAAACATGTATTAAATAGTGGTGGTGAGAAACCTTTTAGTCACCTGGGATTACCTGTAATGCCTTCATTTTCGTGGAACACTTGGCTGGATTTCTAAAAGTTAACCAAATGATGTTGAAAATATAAAAAAAGCACAGCTGAACCTCTTCAGCTCTGTGCCCAGAAAGGTCCCCATTAGCTGAATGATGCTACTTGTAGGGCCGGTTCGTGAGACTGGTGTTGTCAGCTATATTTTATAAAGTCTGAATTAACAGTCTCAGAGTAAGTCACAACTAGCCATTGTTCCTAAAGAAGATCTGGAGGCTGCCCTATTCAGCTGAGCCTTTGATGACCAAGGCCTGTCAACTCAGCCATCTCAGCCTGTCAACTTCAAAGTCATTGTTATTGGATCCGAAGCCATGACATCTCAGATGTTGGTTAGCAAGAACTTGCCTGAAGGCCAGGAAAGTCTTAGAGGTTCTTATGTATTCTTATGAGGGTTGTTTGGGGGGGACTATAGTAGTTGAATCAGGCTGAAGTAGTAAGGGAAAGAGACAGAGAGCAAGGTGGGGTGGGGGGTGGAGTTTGAGAATGAGATTGATTCATATTATTTTTTAAAATTTCCTTTCTCTGAGCTTGCTCTTGGTCCTTTCAGGGGTTTATGGAGTCGATGTGCGGCGCATTTGCGCTTTTACAGTTCTAAATGCTGGTCTACCTAGTTATTCTTAAAGTCGTACATGACATTTTCCTTCATCTTGATGTGTTTGTAAGCAGTTTCTGAGAGATTTTTGCTCACTTAGTTTCCTAAAGGTGCTGCATCTCTGAACTGCTTTCACACAGGATTCATATTAGGAATACCATTGTCATTATGGAGTCCATCATGGCACAGTAAATGTCTCAAAGTCTGAAATGTGAATATAATAAAGAACTATTTGCAAATGTGGAACTCCTATTTGTAGATATGTGTGTGCATATTGACAGTGTGAAGATTTTTAAATATAGGAGCAACTATTTGTCATCGCTTTTAGTAGTAAAATTCCCAGTGGCATGTTTCTCTTTCAGAGGGAGCATGAGTGATAAGAAATCTCACATGGTATGTATCTTTCCAAGGAAGATGCTAAAGCCTTGATTTCTTAAAAAAAAAAAAAATTACAAGATGACTTGAGCTTTGTTCCCATGGCAGCAGCTTTTACTGAAGGAGAGCTGACAGGTGTGGACAGAATCATTCCAGGGGTGCTTAGGGTATTTCTTCTCACCTCTGCTTCAAAGGACACTAGAGAGGGACACCCTGAGCACCCAGAGAGACAATAGCTATAATATGCCAGGGAAAATAACTCCTACTATAAAGAATTCATATTAAAAGTAATATGTATTCACACCAAAAACTATAAGATACCTAGGAGCCAACCTAACCAAAGAGGTAAAAGGTCTGTACTCTGAAAACTATAGAACACTTATGAAAGAAATTGGAGAGGACATAAAGAAATGGAAAAAGCATTCCATGCTCAGGGATTGGAAGAGCAAACATTGTTAAAATGTCTATACTACCCAAAGCAATCTACACTTTTAACACAATCCCTATCAAAATACTACCAGAATATTTCACAGAGCTAGAAAAACAATCCTAAAATTTGTATGAACCACAAAAGACCCCAAATAGCCAAAGCAATCTTGAGAAAGAAAAGCAGGGGTGCTTGGGTGGCTCAGTCAGTTAATTTTGGCTCAGTTTTAGTTGATTTCGGCTCAGGTCATCATCTCAGGCTTGTGGGATCGAGGCCCATGTCGGGCTCTGTGTTCAGTGCAGGGTCTGTTTCTCTCCTTCTCTCTCTGCCCCTCCCCCTGCTCATGCTCTCTCTCTCTCAAATAAATAAATCTTAAAAAAAAAAAAAAAAAGGCAAGGCTGGAGGCATCACGATTCCAGACTTCAAGCAACATTACAAAGCAGTACTTATCAAGATGGTATGGTACTGGCACAAAAATAGACACAGAGATCAATGGAACAGAATAGAAAACCCAGAAATAGACCCACACCTATATGGTCAACTAATCTTTGACAAAGCAGAAAAGAATATCCAATGGAAAAAAAAAAAGACAGTCTCTTCAACAAATGGTGTTGGGAAAACTGGACAGCTACATGTAGAAGCATGAAACTGGACCACTTTCTTACACCATACACAAAAATAAATTCAAAATGGTTAAAAGACTTAACTGTGAGACAGGACTCCATCAAAATCCTAGAGGAGGCAACAACCTTTTCGACCTCGGCCATAACAAGTTCTTACTAGACATGTCTCTGGAGGCAAGAGAAACAAAAGCAAAAATGAAGTGTTGGGACTTCATCAAGAAAAAAAGCTTCTTCACAGCAAAGGAAACAATCAACAAAACTAAAAGGCAACCTACAGAATGAGAGAAAATATTTGCAAATGACATATCTGATAAAGGGCTAGTATCCAAAATCTATAAAGTAAACTTATCAAACTCAACACCCAAAAAACAAATAATCCAGTTAAGAAATGGGCAGAAGACATGAATAGACAGTTTTTCAAAGAAAACATCCAGATGGCTAACAGACACATGAAAAGATGCTCAACATCACTTACCATCAGGAAAATACAAATCAAAACCACAACGAGATACCACCACACACCTGTAAGAATGGCTAAAATTAGGAATGTAAGAAATAACAGGTGTTGGTGAGGATGTGGAGAAAAGGGAGCCCTCTTGCACTGTTGGTGGGAATGAAAACTGGTGCAGCCCCTCTGGAGAACAGTATGGAGGTTCCCCAAAAAGTTAAAAATAGTTACCCTATGACCCAGAAATTGCACTACTAGGTATTTACCCAAAGGATACAGAAATACAGATTTGAAGGGATGAATGCACCTTGATGTTTATGACAGCATTAGCAACAATAACCAAACAATGGAGAGAGCCCAAATGTCTATCAATTGATGAATGGATAAAGAAGATGTGGTATACTCGTGCACATGTGCGCACACACACACACACACACACACACACACACGGATATTAGCCATCAAAAGAATGAAATCTTGCCATTTGCAAAACATGGATGGAGCTAGTGTGTATTACGTGAAGTGAAGTAAGTCAGTCAGAGAAAGACAAACACCATACGCTTTCATTCATATGTGGAATTTAAGAAACAAAATGGATGAACATATGGGAGGGGGGAAAAGGGAGAGAGGGAAACAAACTGAGGGTCCCTGGAGGGAGGTGGGGGATGGGCATTAAGGAGGGCCCTTGTGATGAGCACTGAGTGTTGTATGTAAGTGATGAATTACTGAATTCTACTCCAGAAACCAGTATTGCACTATATGTTAACTAACTAGAATTTAAATAAAAATTTGAAAAGAAAAAAAATAAAGGGTAATATGTATTCAGAATTCTGTTCTATTTTTTTAAAAAGCAATATTTCGAATTGACTTGAAATTATTTGCCACCTAACTATATGTAAAATTTGTACTTCACCAGTAGACCGTGGAAAACCTTCTCACTTATTTGAATTGTTACCATTAACACTTTGCTTATACTTGTTATTAGATTTAATGTCAAAAACATTTTTATTTCTGTTCTTTAGTGGAGGGATAATGCTTTGATGACAAGGATTAAGTAAAATATGAAGCCTTTGAAAGGGCTAAAAGTCCTTAGATCAAACCCTAGGAGCAAAGCTTTGTTGGTTTAGCTCATCAAAACAGCTAGCATGATACCAGAGTTGGTTCCTTTTTCCTTCTTGGAACATGGCCTTTCTTCAAGCAGTGCATGCACATAGGATTCAGTTTAGGAACACCACCCTAATTAGGAATTACAATGTGGCACAGTAGATGTCTCAAAATTTGAAGCATGAGTATAATAAGGAACTCTTTGGAAGTGTGCAGCTCATATTTTTAGGTACTCGTGTACCTATAAATAGTCCAAACAGTGTCCACAGTGACCAAACCATGCTATATTTAGGATGCTTTTCAGTGATTCATTAGGAACTTGGTTTTTCCTGGGTGACTTTGGCTTAACTACAACTCTCTCTGGTTTTCCTGGGTCTTGAGGGGCAGGTGACATTGAGCATGGAGAGGGGAGACCTCTGGGCCCCCCTGAACCTGGGTCTTGGCTGTTGGGTGTAGAATCGGCCCTCCACCTTGGGTGAAGGAAGGTAGTAGAGTGATTGGGGAAGTAGGGATGCAGCTGGGGAGGTGGACGGAGAGGCTGATGTTGTATAAATGATCAAGGCACAAGGGTGTATGTGCCCACAGCCTTAAAAATGATACAAAGCTGGATAGACATTCCTGGGTTGAGGTGGAGGGTTAATTTCTGATTAGGGTGATTGGGGAGTTTCTCAGAGGGGCTGTATTTGGGGAAGCGGAGATGGGCTCTGAGAGATCTTTTGTAGGGGAGCTGTTGGTGCATCCAGAAAACCTCCTGATTTGAGGGCTTGCCATTTCTGGTGCAGCCTGCCAGTCCATCTTCTGTATGCTGAGACCAACATGTTGGAGCTACCCAAGGTTTGTTCTCAAGATGTGTCTCTTCCAGTTCTTCAGGCTTCCCCTTGCTCATCTTATCAATACTTTCGGCTCTCGGTGCTTTGGACACACTACCAACTCCATATCTGCAGCCCCAACCTCTCTCTAGAACTACTCACCCCCACTTCACATGACGTCAGACATCTCCAGCAGGCAGACCCAAGTTGCCTCAAACTGAACATTTCCCCCAAATGAATCTTTGTTATCTTTTACAAACCAGCACCTCCTCTCACTGTTACTCTGTTAATAATATCTGTGATCTGGCTACTGAGGCTGGAAATTTTAGGATCAGCATTGTCTCTCACCTTCTTTTTGCCTTCCTTTCCATTCAGTGATCAAATCTGGTCAGTTCTCACTCTCTCATGAGTCTGTCCTCATTCTTCTCCTCATCTTAGCTTAAATCTGTAGCATCTCTCACCTAACCATTCCTCATACATCATCATGCTGTAATTTGTAAGACACTTGGTCCTAGATCATTTTCCCTTTCAGCCTGTTTTGATCGCTCCATGGTGCCCCTGTGCTTGCTTCTGTTCCTTGTTAGATGTTCCAGGTACTCTGCATGACCTGCTCTGTTCCCTTCTCACCTCTCCCACATACCATCCCCTCATACCCTTAACTGGCCAACCAGAATTATTCACTTTTTTCTCTGAGGGCCTTGTGCTTTCCTGCCATTGTGGTCTTAGTGTAAACCATCTCCCGAATGCTCTCCCTCTTCCCCCAACCAAATTTCTCTATAGATTCTGCCATTTTCAAGTGCAATTCAAATGCCACGTCCTCTAAAAAAATCTTCCTTCATCTGTGAACCCAAAGCGGTCTTTTCTCCTGGGAACTCCTAGGGTTCCTTGCTTGCATCCCTTCTGTGGATTATCACATGCTGTTTCATTGTACTTACTTGTTTCTCTGCCCTGTCTCTCCTATGGATTGTAAGCTCTTCGAGGATAAGGCTATGTCTTTTAATAATTTTAGTATCTCTCATGCTACCTGGCCTTTACAGTAAGAGAGTTTCAAGAGAAATTCTTTCCCAATAGAAATTTTCTTACATTTTTCTCTTATATAGGTGTATGGTAAAAGAGAGAGCCCTGAGAGTAACTTGAGCAGCTTTCAGAAGTATTTTGTAGTAGGAACTTATTTTCACTTTTTCAAGACTTCCACAGGTCTTGATAGTTGGTGGAGTTCATCATCATTGTGGTTTTCTTAGTTTTCTAGAATCTCTAAAATGTTGCTTCTCTTGACTGTGGTATACCTATAGGTATTTTGTACGACTCAAAGACTAGAAAAGATAATAGGTCATTTAAAGTATGATTATATTCAGAGATAAATCATCATGTAGACTGACCTGATAGTCTCACAGATATCTAATAACATGTGTATCTCCTTGCATGTAATTAGCCACTTTCAAAGAATTGGCCTAAAATCCTACCATTGAGGCTTTTCATGAGAGAATTTCAGAATCTTCAAAATTAGATCTCTCAATTGGAGAGATTAGCCATTTTCATTAAGTTCTAGAGTTTTATTTCTAATTTTAATACTTAAAAAAGTAGATGTTCCTTTAATTATCTAATAGGGTTTGCGTTCTGGGGATAATAATCTGAAATGGAAAATCACTAGCCCTTTTAGAAGGTTAATCAATGAAAATAAGGGTTAATATGAAAGCTTTTTGTAATGTTAACTTCAGCATTCATGCTCATGAATACCATAAAATACATTTACATAAATAATACATTTGATTTTCTGTATCTGACATGAATTTAAGTAAGTTCACAGTTGCCAAGAAGTATTATTAATAACTCTTACCAAAACACCCGTTAATCTATCTCATGTTCCATTGGCAAAGAGGGAGTCATTTTTTATTCATGGAAAAAGGAACCTAAAGGGACCTGTGAGGTCAGATTTGAGAGAAGCTCTTGTGTATTTGAGATTAAGCCTTATTGACATTGTACATTCCATTTCAAAACACTCTGGATAATGATCATGTCCACCCAGAGATGGGATTAGAATGTGAATGTCTCTTGGTGTTTGTTTGTTTGTTTTGTTTGTTTTGGTTTGGTTTTTTTAGTTGACCATTTTTGGTTGAAAGTAAGATAAACTGAAATTTGGGGGATGATAGGTAGGTAGGATTATGGTAGGGGGATTATGGTAGAAACAATGTCTTGTTGAACTGCCTCATTTTTCTTTGCTGTCTGGTTTCGTGACTATCAGACTGTCCACTTCCTCTCCCCAGTCCAGCCGTCTTTCAGCATCTGTTGTGGGGTAAGCACAGAGCTCAATGCTGCAGCTATTGTGATCAGGACACCGAGCTCTCACTCTTGCAAAGTTAGAATCCAGTGGGGAGACAGGAGTGTGAAAATAAATCCATGTAGGGAACTGTGAGTCTGGGTATGGCTGAAGATTGCACAACATTTGGTAGGTGGGGAAGGGAAGGAGATATATGAAGAGGGGAGCACCTGACCCTCCTGAGTTGGGGGTGAGGAAAGTCCTCACATCCTTCAGATCCTGAAGATCCTGGCTGTCTCAGCACCACTGCGTTGTATCTTCAGACCTAATTATTCCACATTTTAAGTAACAACGGTGTTCTGGCTTTGCTGCAAAATAATCAGACACTGCCTCCTACCCCCAAAAAAGATGAAAAAAATAAGTAAATTTTTTATGATCCTTGAAGCTGGATGATGGAACTAAGAGGGTTTATTGTACTATTTACTTTACTTTTTTTTGTATGTTTGAAAATTTCCATAAAAGATGATTAAAATCCCATCTTCCCTCAGTATTGGCTTTCATTTCTTAAGAGACCATATAGCATCGTGATGAAGGATGTGGTCTCTGGAGGTAGGTTGCCTGGGTTTTCATCCTGCCTCTGCCATTTGCTAGCTCTGTGACTTTGGGCAAGTTACTTAATCTCTCTGTGGCTCTGTTTTCTCATTGTAAAATAAGAATAAATAAAAATAAGTGTAACAAAACACTGTAGGGTTGGGAATATTAAATGGAATTAATGAATGCAAAGTGCTCAGAAAAGAACCTGGCATAATCAAAGTGACAGTGGTTCAACGCCATTTCCATTCATTGGCCATGTGCATAAAGTTCTATGTGGAGAAGGATTTTAAAAGCTCAGTTGGAAAAATGACTGTGTCTGGCATGGGGTAAGGAAAGTGGTAATGATAATATATAAGTCAGGGAGATGATGTCTATTTCATTTCTAAATTTTTATACTCCCCTCTGTCAGGTATGGTGAATATCTCTCTGAACACTAAGATGAAACATCTATCATTTATGCAACATGAAGGTGGCAGTTCTAGAAGCTGGTTTTCATGGGGTCTCTTTTGGGCTATAAGCTTCAGGCTGTTTGGAAATTTATAAAATATAGGCAAGGAAAGTCATGTTTTGTTTTCTTTATGTAAAAGGGTTCTGCCATGCCCTTAGCATGTTATCGTTTGAGGAAATACCTTCAGTTGGGTTCCCTTTAAGTGAAGCATACTTATGCAAGGTGACTAAGACACAGCACATTAATCGAAGCTGATGGCATTTAGAACCTCTGCTCGAAATAGAAACTGAGAGTTGGATCTGATTTTATTTCTGTGCCTTTCTAATGTCTGTAAGAAAAAGTGGGAGCATTCGATTTTGTAGTGTGTAAAGAGCTCCATGCAGCTTCAGCTTCTCATTTTGCTAGAGTCTAATTTCCATTGTGCTAAGGTTTTACTTTGTCAGATATCTCAATCCGGTGTAGGTGGGTGGGCAAGAGAGAAGAGTGAGAACAAAAACCAAAATAAGCTTCTGATTTTCTCTGGAAATGAGGAAGTCAAACACATGTCACTGATGGATTTAAATATCTATTTCCCTGGAATCTGTAATTATGTAATTTAAAGTATTCTTATAAGGAAAAAATAGAATCATTTTCACTGAATCTTGCTGTTAATTTTCCAGATTCTTCCCACACATTCAGTTCTTTTTATTCTTTTTTTTGCTTCCTTTGCACTCATTTACACAGGAGGACATAGCTCTGAGTTCTATGCAACATTGCCTGTAAGTGAAAATATTTTCTTTACTGCTTAAGTAGCACCTAGTTTTACCACCTAGACTCAGATATGTGGGTAACCCTGTTAGAAATGACATTGTCCCTCAAAAGTTTATAAGTGCCATCGTCTAGCATGTTCTAGTTTATTCAAGATATTTAATGAAAAATGGATACTTTGAACTATGGAAAAGGGGTCAAGATAAATATGCCACACTTGCATGCATAATATACACCAAAAATCAGCACTTATGGTAATAGAATAATTTGGGGGGGGGCCAGTTAACCTCAGTGGACCCAGATTTTTATTATAAAGTTGGAAGAGATTGAATTAAACGAATTGACCACTTTTGGCTCTCAACAGCTAGGATCCTATGACTTCATTCTGTTAAAGTTATGGAACCATTTACGATTCTTAAGTGATGAATAATCAGAAGTGTATTTGAGAACAATTACTATGATAATTGTGAGCCAAGTCATTTGACAAGGGAGACTGGGGATGAGTGATCTTAGCACTGCCAAAATTAGGGATGCTTGCCTTCTGGCCAGACCTTACTCTTGTTATTTTTTCCTTCATATGAGATAGAAATTTCAAACCACTAACAAACAGCAGCTCAAAAGTTTTACTGCCCTGCTTTTTATCTATAAAATGCAGAGCTGTGAGGTTCTTGGAAGTCCCCTTCTTGCCCCTGCACTCTGCCTGTTGCTGGGCCTCTTGGTCAAGGGCTACAAGAGATGAGAAGAGTGGGGGCAGGTGTTTTCATACCTTTGATTGCTTTTAGCTTTCGCAGAAACGATTAAGTGAGAGGTAACATTCCATCACAACTTCACTAGGGACAGTGACAGAGAAGAAATAGTAAAAAGCAATCGAGCATAACTTTTAGACTCATATTTGCTTCTTACAGAAACTTTGCCAACAGTACACACTTTCTTATATTGCCGTAACACGCACAGGCTGTCTTCTGGAAAGGTTCGTAAAGATCCTTGTAATAATATCTTCCTCAAGGCGGTAGACAGGGGTCACAGATGGGTAAGTCCTTCTGTTTTCAGTGAGAAAGAGAATAAATTTCATGGTGTCAGTGGGTTCTCTGCTCCCATAACAGGCAGCAGTCGGGAGGAGAGTTAGTGGCAGCCTGAAACAGGGGTCAGCAGCAGGGATGGAAAGAAAGAGTCGAATGTGAGAGAGTCAGAACTGACAGGTCAAGAGCACCTGTGAGGGAAGGGTGGCTGGAAGGATGAGGATGAGGACACCACTTGCCGAATTGTGAGCTCTGGAGCGGGGTCTGAGGGGCTCTAGTCATGTCGAGGTCCCAGAAAAGCATTCATGTAAATTCATCCAGATTTAGAGACATATTGGACTGACATTAAGGACAGCAGCCCTGGAAAATAAGTAATACTGGGAGCCATGACCGTCCTCACTGGGGAGTGCGGTTAGGACAAGATAGGAAGAGGGAGGGATGTGACACGTGGAGCATGTGACCGTCCAGATCAGGAGCAAGAAACAGAAGCAGAGAAAGCATGGTCAGCGAGGAGGGAGGAACATCAGGAGAGCCCAGGGAGGAGAGACATTCATGGGGAGGAGATGGTCAGTCAGTGCAGTCTGTGATGCACAGATGGACCATCTCAACATGGAAAAGAGTAAGAACACAGATTTAGTGATTAAGAGTCACTGGGATCTTTGATGTTAGTTTGAATAAGACATATGAAGGCAGGAATCAGGTTACAAGGGGGAAAGACAGGCGAGGATGGAGAAAACAAGTGAATGTGAGGATGTTTGGTGGAGAAAAATGAAGACTCCGTAGAGGAGCAGAGAAAGTTGTTTTGTGTTTGGTTTCACCCCGCCCCCTTTTTTTCTAAAGCACAGATAAGAATGTTTATGATCCAAGGGGAAGGTTCTAGTGATGAAGAAGCCATTAAAGATAAAAGCAAGTGAGGATGATAGATGGAGCAATTCCTGGAGCAAACAGGAGGGAATAACATCAAATACAAGTTCAGAAAGATAGCCGTGAAGAGAGGAAGAAAGGGGTGAAGGATGAATGCAGAGAAATACTGGACAGGAGGAAAGAGCCCCGGGGAGTTCACATTAGGCAGCTTCATTTGTCTCAGGTAATTACAAAGTAGGGTTTTTGCAAAGAGCAAAAACATGGTGGACTTGGGATTTCATAAATTAGAAAGGCATGTAATGGTTACCAGGAGCAATAGAGTAGAACCAATAAGAAGTGGAGGGAGAATTGCGGGGCTGCATAAAGTCCAGCTGGAGGTTAGAGAACATGATTGTATACTGGAAACAATCTACAAGATTTTAGAACTGTCTACAGTGATGTGGTGGATCATACTTCTCTCCAATGTGTTGTCCCTGTTATTCTATAGGTTAGAGCAGTTCAAATTTGAGAGTGACTATATAATGATTCTCAGGAACTCTGAGTCATAGACTGATATTTAAATACAACTCCTTGGAAACAGAGATGCTGGTTGACAAGGGTTGTAGGGGGCCTCAAGCCCTCCCTGCGTCTCCCTTTCCCTGTCCAGTCTTGCTGTACCAACCCCTAAGAGATTCCATGGATGATGATCAGAAAGCACTGGTTTTATGGCAGATATGTGCAGTTGACTCAAGAACCAGAGACAAAATCCACTACCATGGTCAAAAGGGTACAGATTTCATCTAAAATTTAAAATCTTAATTATTATTGCCAAGAAAGGCATTTTCTTACTTGCACATTTGTAATAGGGTCCTCATATGTCTCTAGAACATCGCTGCCTAGTAGAACTTTCTATGATGATGACATGCTCAGTATCTGTGCTCCTTGTACAGTAGCTGCTTGTCATATGGGACTACTGTGCCATTGAAATATGGCTAATGTAACTGAGGAACTGACTTCTAAATTTTTTTAAATTTTAATGACTTTAAATAGCCATGTGGCTAGTGGCTATCCTATTGGACAGCACATCTCTATATTGTATATTCACTTTGGATTTTCTAAAAGATATAATAATATTTCTGATCCTGACATCTTTGAGATTTGTAATGACTAAAGAAGATCTCCTACTTGATCCCTTTAGTCTTGTATAGAAGTTAGGGCTGAGGAGACTTTTCTAAAACCGTGGATGCTACCTGTACCCCTGACTAATTGTTTCATAAATTCATACCACTGATCATAAGACTAGGTCATAGAAAATGGAATAAATCATACATAGTGATGGGGCTCAGAGTCATTATCTTAATGTACACAAATATCAGAGTATGTATAATTTAATATTTTGTATAAAATACCTTCATGGAATGTAAATGTATTAACTTAATCCCACTATATCTAGAAAGAGTTGGATAGGATCCAAACTAGAAGGAAAAAGGGGGGAGGGAAGATAAACATATTAGGTTAAAGGAAAACTGGAGGTGGAGGGGAAGGAAGGAAGGTGAGGAGAATGAGGTACAGATGGTAATATATCTGTGGTGGGGAGTAACCAAGAAGGGGGTACGGAGCTGTCAGTGCTCCATCAGCCTCTTCCTGGTTTTCCTGAAGACTTCTGCTTCCACCGCTCTTCCGCCCGGCCTCCCCCCCACGAGGTGGGGACACAGTGAGAGCTAACGCAAAGCTCAAGGTTTAGGCAGTGTTTTGGATCTCTTGAGATGCAGAAATTTGTATTTTCAAGTCAGGGAGATGCTGGACTAGTAATGAAATACTGTTCAGCTGGTCAGAAAAAATTCTTAAGTGGGTGCTTAAAGATAAAAAGAGAACTTCATTCCTATGAAATGCAGCTCTTACCCTGTGGAATTTTCTGGGCAGATAATAAGAACTATTAAATCACGTCAGGCACCTTGCATTGTACATTCTCCAACAAGAGCAGGCTGAATTGAAAATAAGACAAAATGCGAGAGAAACACGCAGTATAAATGAAGTATAGATTTTTATCTGCTAGCAAGTACCGAAAGCTAAAATGGAATATTGTAGACATTATTAAGAGTGTCTAGAGCCCATTAATGCTATTACTGCTGTTATTATGTGTCTGTTCAACCAGTAGACATCAAAATTTCTATCTGGTGGCTGCGATAACTTTTGGGTGCTAAGCTGTCATACTTTTTGAATGTTCTTACACAGTTGAATGTACATAGGTTTTATATGAGGCCGTTTTGGTTCCTTTGGTGATTTCAGTAAAATAGATTCACCAGCCGGGGTTTGAATGTTATTCCCCAGTGTATGCACTTGTGAATTTCACATCGGCATTGAAAGTTCCTTTCTGACTGTGTTATGTAAGGATGATTTTGACCAGGCTGCATGCCTACCAGCCACACGCTTCAGGGTAACCAATAACCAGAGCCATAAGACCACATATTGTTCTTTGTTTTCTTATCAAAAATCACACACACACACACACACACACACACACACACACATGCACGAAATGCAAACTGGTTGGAATGTTGGAAAGATTGTTTGTATACACTGAAGATGATGTATCTTCGGTGCCTTTTTATCTAATCTATCTTTCATAAATACATATGAAAATTTATTTCATTGTGGTTTTCTCGTCCCCTTTAATTAGCGAGATAGTGACATGCACAGAGACCCGAATGGGTAGCTGGGGACATGGGGCCCTAACCTCAGCTCTCTTACTAAGTAACTGTGTGGCCTTACAAGCCACTTCACTTGTTTGGGCCTCAGATTCTTCAATAAAATGAGGCATTTGTGCTTGGTCATACTTAACAGTCTCTCCAAATGATTCTAAAAAAAAAAGAAAAATGTCTCATAATGTTAAGCTGAACAACAGGATGTGTGTATTTATTCTCCTGAATGGTTGTGGGGCCATAACAGAATATGATACCAACCAGATCAAGCAAGCTTCATACCGTTGTTACGGAGTCATTACTGGTTTAATATATAGGTATCTGGGAATAACGTGCTCTTTCGACTTGGAGTACATCAAGGCATAAATAACATGTGAGCCAGCCTCCCATGAGTCTGCTTCCACACTTGGCTGGCTGACCCCCAGCATCTCTGCTGTGTGGGGTTTAGTTCAGATATTCACTTTTTAAGCAGTTCAACATTTTGGGCGGGTAACAGGGATATGTTGAGAATAATTAAATGCCCAAGATAGGATTAGATGCATTTACTATGTATTCTTTTTACACTAAATATATGCAATAAATTTAGATTATATGTGGTAGGTTTTGATATAAATGTCTAATTCTTCCTCCCTAAGGAACTGGTGAGAACCCTCTCCCAGTATAGCTAAGACATTGCAATGTTGGTTTCTTATATCAATGCCCCTAGTCTATGGTTTACTTACGTACATACTCAAAGTTGACTCAAAGCGAAGTGTTCTGTTGCAGTATTGTGACGGAGGGTTACTTCTCCAGTAAGTTCTGAAAAACCCCCTCTTCTTTTCCACATGAAAACATTTCTTTACTGTGTCCATGACATTTTCTCTAATTTGAGTGTTTTTTTCTTTTTCTGTGTATTAGAGTTTCTGTGGGCAAAGAATGAAATACTTTACAATCTTTTTCTTATGTAGCTTCTTAATATGGGTCTGAGGTAAAGATGGATGGATTTCTCTGACCGAAACGTGGATTCTGTGGCCACAGCATTTTGCATCTCCCTGCTGCCACTCAGGGGGACTTCTGGTTAAGCATGCTCTTCCCTGGCCTGAGCAGGCACAGGGCCCCGTCACTCCAGCCACCTGTGTGTGACAGTGGAGGGCCACCAGCAGCTCCAAGAGCAGAGGGGAGAGTCGCCCTGCTCTCCTCCACATCTGCGGGAAGCTGCCCTGGTGGTGTGCTGAGGAGACGGGGGCTAAGTATTAGCAGATGCTGGTGCCCCTCCCCTACACACTTTCCCGGTTTTTAGGATTGGCTACAAAAAATGTGACAGCACTAATACAGGGATCCTCACTCATATTCTTGTATGTGTAGTTATATCGGTGTGTTTGCAAATGGACATAACTGTGTATGCTTACACCCTCACTACGGGTTTGCCAAAATCCCCAGCGAAGGCTCCCCACCCTTGCCTCTTGCCCTGGCCACATGTAAGTCTGACAGGAAAACGACTACCCCAGAATCTCTACCACAGCCACTGTGACAGAAATCTGAGGCTCAAATCTTTTTTCTAGCACTCTTTATTAGAAACCGTGTGTGGCAGGGAGTTGACACCACAGACAGCCTCAGCTGTCAACTGCCAACACCTATTTACTTTGACCCCTTTGATTAGAAAATGAAAAATGCCAGCACGTCTTGGGTGCTGGCGGCCCCAAGGTGGGCCTCTAAAGTTGGTGCTGACACAGGAGACTTCTGTTGCGACCAGTAAGTTTTGTTATTGAAGGGAAATGAGCCTGGATGGAGCCTGTCAGAAGGGTTTCACTGAATAGATATGCTAATTAAGCCAGAGGTCAAGGAGCAGTGTATCAAGCAGTTGCTATTAGGTTGTGTCTAACAGTGGCTCTGAAAGCACATGAGAAATATTCCATCTCTATTTTTTATTACAGTCGAGGAAAGATGTGCTCAGTGGCTAGAGACTGGTTACTTTTGCAGGAAATGTATGTTCCTGTTGGATAGTCCTTCATATCCTTTGGGCACCTTTGTACACAGCAGCACCAGCTCCCTTCCCAGCATGTCCTCTGCTGCCTCTTCCTTGTTTACCATCACAGAAGCCCAGAATGTCCACACTAGCACTTTAGGTATCATCCAGGTGATCACAGTCACTCCTCAGAGGAGGAGATGGATGTTGGGAGAAGAGAGATGACTTTTATCACCATCCCAGGGTGAGTTAGTCATGGGCCCAGCGCTGGAACTTAGCTCTGAAGTCCTCATCCCATGATGCACACCAGGGCAAAAGGCACTAAATGTTGCTCTGGGATCTGGAGAAAGGTACACTTGGTCCAGGTGTAGCTTGAGCCTAGGATCAGGAGATTCCATCACTGAGGTCCTACAACAGGAATTGGCAATGACTAGAATCTACCTTTCCCATGATGTTCCCATTGCCAAGTACAAACAGGAAGCTGAGTGCAGCTGCCCCCAGTGCATGGGGTCCATTGGTAGTGTGTATGTACTGGTGAGGTTCCCTGGGAGTAACTCTCAGTCGCCAGTGAAGGTGGTAGTATCAGTGTTGTGTGCTGAGTACAGAAACTGGGGGGCTCTGTGCTCCACAAAGACTTCTAGGAAGGCAGCGAGGTGGAATGAACGATGACTAGTTTAGGAGAACATGGATCTAGGTGTGGACCTGGGCTGTCCCCTTGGACAAACCACATGATCTCTGTGGGAGCCCAGTGTCCTGCCTGTAAAGTGAGAGGTGGGATCATGGTTTCTGAAATGCCTCATGGGTTCTGTGTCTCTGGTCCCAAGACCCAGAGCAGAAGGTTCTCATGCCCCTAGAACATGAGTTTGTTCCTTTGCACATTTTCATTCAAGAGCTGTAAGGAAAGACTTTGATGTTTCCAGTACATTTCCCTTTATCACATTGGAAGGACATACAAGTTGTGTTGTCTCTGTACAGTACTGTCAGTAAAAATTAATAATTACAGAGCTAATGTTGCATTTTCCTATGTAAGAAAATCTAAGTTCTTTTGGTAATATTGCTGAAAGGATAAAGTCCTGAGTCTCCGTATATGAATATATAGTAGGCCACTTTAACTGAGGAAAAAACAGCTCAGAAGCTAACTTTAAAAAATCTATATAGTGGTAGGATTATATTGATAGTTTTCTTTCTTGCCGTATCTCATATGTATTTCATAAAAAAAGGTGTGGGGGAAAATAGTCTACTATATACTGTGACATAATTAGAGATGTTAATGTTACAAGTCTTGAATTCCAGAAACACGTATGACAAGAAGTTTTCATATATCCTTTTTTGTGGTCTCTTGAAAAATACATCTTTTGTCACAGTAACTTTAATACTTTATTTCTGGGACGCCTGGGTGGCTCAGTTGGTTGGGCGTCTATCTTCGGCTCAGGTTGTGGTCCTGGGATGGAGCCCTGCATCAGGCTCGCTGCTCAGCGGGAAGCCTGCTTCTCCCTCTGCCTGCCACTCCCCATGCTTATTCTCTCTCTCTCTCACAAATAAGTAAGTAAAATCTTTTAAAAAACTAAAAAATAAAACTTAATTTCCTTAAGTTTTATACACTTACATGCTTGACATGTAGAAATTATATTATGATCTTGTTAATGTAAAAAGTTAACTAAAATCTGTAGGAAAATCAGAAACAGAAAGAAATTTCCTTATTTCTAATTCAGTGTTCTTTCCCCGAGAGCCCTTACTTGCCTCTGTGACTGATGACAGACCAGTGTCTGATACCGTAAAGTACCCTCGGGCTTGCCACTGTGGTGTGTTGTCTAGTTTTTAAGCGTATGGTTGTGTAAAATTTTATCCAAAATATCCGTCTATAGTTACAGCCCCAAAAGATGAAACAAGTTCATAAAGATATGCAGTTAGCAAATATCAGAAAAGGGCCAGATCATTCCTATGAAGATTAAGAATGAGGCAAGGAAATCTACCATTGCCACTGTTGCTTTCTATTGTTTTTAAAATGTTGTCCAAAGCCAATTAGTCAAGGAAAAGGCACATGCTGTAAATACTGCAAAGGAGGAGACAAACAATCATTTTGATGATAATAATCCTGTTCATGGAAAATCAAAGGAACTGAAAAATTTTCAGAACTAATGAGTAAAGAGGCCAGTTGCAGCATTCAGGGTAAAAAAACAATAGCATTTCTCTGTAACCGCCAAAAGTATAAGGTGGAAAAAAGAGCCATGAATTATGGTAACAAAGAGACAAAAATCCAAAAAGTAAACTAAACAATCAGTAGGATATGTGAAGGAAACTGTACAACTGTACTGAGGAATAGAAAAGAAGATTTGAATAAATGGAGGTGCATGTCTTGTTCCTGGATGGGAAAACTTTGTACTGTCGGGAGATTGTGGAAACTTTGCCCCTCTGTTAACCTAAGGGTTGTGTTAACCACAGTGGCAATGATAATTTGCAGTGGGACTGAACAAAAGCGTTCTAATACTCATCTCGGAGAAAAAGTGCACCAACATTACCAGAGAATATTTAAAACTGAAAAGTTATGAAGAGGTACTTGCCCTTCCAGTTTAAAAGGTTTTGAAAGTGAGGCGCCTGGGTGGCTCAGTCAGTTAAGAGTCCGACTCTTCATTTCGACTCAGGTCATGATCTCAGGGTCACGAGATCGATTGAGCCCTCTGCACCCCGTGATTCTCTCCCTCTCGCTCTGCCCCTCCCCTGCTTGCATGCGCTTGCTCTCTCTCTAAATTAAATAGATAGATAGATAGATAGATAGATAGATAGATAGATAGATGATAGATAAAATCTTTAGAATGTTTTGAAAGAGGGGCCCCTGGGTGGCCCAGGTCATGATCCCAGGGTCCTGGGATGGAGCCCTGCATTGGGCTCCCTGCTCAGTGGGAAGTCTGCTTCTCCCTCTCCCTCTGCTGCTCCCCCTTCTTATACTTTCTCTCTCTGTCAGATAAATAAAATCTTTAAAAATTTTTTAAAAATGTTTTTAAAGGTTTGGAATTATTAAAACATAAACAGTCATCTCAGTGGAATGGGATAGCAGATCCAGAAATAAACCCAGGTCATTCAGTTAATCAGTCTCTTCAGTTGCGTGTGGCAGATATAGAGTATCTATCCCCATTTTATATGTTCTATATTTAGTATGGAAAAGGCAGATTTTTGGATAAGTAGAATTGGGAAAAAAAAGTTAGCTTTCTATCCTATCATATCACAACAAATAACTTCAAGATGAATCCTAAGTGTAAACATGAAGAGAGCACTGGAAGAGAATATAGGTGAACGCTTGTGTAATCCCAAGGTGGAGAAAGTTCTTTCCAATCGTGGCACCAAAAGCAGAAGACATATAGGAAAAGATTAAAAGAACATTCAGTTACTTCAATCTGTATAAAAAAAGAGAGTTATTTTCAATTTTTTAGTCCAAATAAAAGAACCTCTGTAGATGATAAAAAAAATATGATGAGGCAAGCAATAAAGTGGAAAACACTTGTAACTATTGTGAACAATGATTATTATCCCTAATATTTGTAGAACTCTTGTAAGTTAGTCATAAATAAATAAATAAATCATGTTCAAGGGGCATAGGACATAAATGGACATTCATAAAAACGTGAAGCCAATAACCCACAAATTTACAGTCAGGGTTTTTTTACCCTCACTGTTGATATAATAAACAAGTTAAACACAATATCATTTTCCTGTTATTAGACTGACAATGATTGAAAAGAATGATAAGAGTGGTGATAAGTTTGTGGAAAACTGGGTGTCTTTTTTATGGTTTGGTTTTAAGATTTTATTTATTTGGGGGGCGCCTGGGTGGCTCAGTCGGTTAAGCGACTGTCTTCAGCTCAGGTCAGGATCCTGGAGTCCCAGGATCAAGTCAGGCATCGGGCTTCCTGGTCAGCAGGGAGTCTGCTTCTCCCTCTCCCTCTGACCCTCCCCCCCCCCATGCCTTCTCTCTCTCTCTCTCTCATTCCCTCTCTCCCAAATAAATGAAATCTTAAAAAAAATAGATTTTATTTATTAGAGAGTGAGAGAGCGCAGACCAAGTAAGAGAGAGAGTGTGCACAGGCAGGGAGGAGGGACAGAGGGAGAGCTGAGCAGGAAGCCCAAACTCCCACTCCAGGCTCCATCCCAGGACCCTGGGATCATGACCTGAGCCGAAGGCAGACGCTTAACTGACTGAGCCACCAGGTGCCCTGAAACTGGGTGTCTTACACACTGATGTTGAATTCACAAGTTGGTGTAATATTTAAGAAAGTTGCTTTTATAATATTTACAATATTTAACATCATGAATACCTTTTTCAAGCAAGTCCACATAAGACATTATCTTAAGGAAGTAATCCAACAAATATATCTAAAGGGATATCCATTCATTCTTGTTATAGGGCAAAATACTATAACAACTTAGAGAATACTTGGTTAAACAAAGTATATACATCCATATAGTTGTATTCATAATATAATATGAATAATATTCATAAATATCCAAGTTTATTTAAAGGGAAAAAATCAAATCAGTATGTATGCACGAACCTATGTTTTTAATAAAACAAAGATAATTATACAGCTTGGTGATGATAATTAACAATACCGTGTTGTATATTTACAAGTTGCTTAAAGTAAATCTTAAAAGCTCTGAATGCAAGTAAAAAATTATAATTATGTGAGGTGATGGATATTAACTAGACTTATTGTGGCGATCATTTCATGATACATACATTTATGAAATCAGTATGTTATACACCAAAACCAAATACAATGTTATATGTCAATTACATCTCAATAAAAAATTTAAATGCCTAGATTCATTTCAACTTAAATGTTAATACTTAGAATTATTGGAAGCTTTTAAAAATGTTCACTTGTATTTTCTAAACATGGGGAGTGAAGTGAGAAGAAAAAAAAAAAAGACAAGAGAAGAAGAAAGAGAGAAATATACCACCTCTTTAAAAGAAGGACTTTAGTTGCGTATAACACCCAGTGCACCATACAATACGTGCCCTCCTTACTACCCATCACCAGTCTATCCCATTCCCCCACCCCCTCCCCTCTGAGGCCCTCAGTTTGTTTCTCAGAGTCCATAGTCTCTCATGCTTTATTCCCCCTTCTGATTACCCCCTTTCTTTATCCCTTTCTTCCCCTACCGATCATCCTAGTTCTTATACGCAACTAATGAAGCATCGAACTTTACATCGGAATCCGGGGATGTACTGTATGGTGACTAACACAATATAATAAAAAAATCATTAAAAAAATAAAATAAAAGAAGGACAAAAAGAAAGCCCCTCCCCTAAAATGGTGAATTGACCCCTCATTGCAGGGCACCTGAAAAGTTCACATTTCAGTGTGAAGTGAGGGGGTGTTCATCATCTAAGGATGGTCTGTAATGCCCCAGGGGTCTGGTGTGCGTTGTAATTCCCTCTCTGATTGAATTCAGGTACTTCTGGCAGCAGAGATCAAAGTGGGGCAGAAATAATCTCTACAACATTCTGACAAAAATGAAAAGATGAAAGAAAGCTGCAGAAAATAATTAACACAGCAAGAAAAAAGCAGAACCTGCTCTATGTTCAGAAAAGACTTTGATAAAAGCCTCTTTTATAAGTTATGTAATCTTCTGGAACAGACAGTACATGGAACAAAAATGCCACATCGCTTCCCTAAGAAAATGTAAGACTATGTGAGATTTTCCCATCCTTCTCTGCTTCTCAAGGGAATGTTATTTCAGTGACGATAAAATTCCCCATAATTCCTTATTACTTTTCAAGGGGTAACAATATAGATATTTTATGAGACATTGATAAGAAATAACTCACTTATCCCTAAGAAAGCTACTTCAGTATAGGTTTGACAGATATTGTCAGGCATGGATCCCTAAAGGTGTCTTTGATTGCTCTCATATTAAAAAAAAAACCCAACTCTGGAAATATTAAGAAATATTAGATACTGCTTTCCTCCTGGGCTGGGTGCTTGAGCAACTGGGCAGAAATACATGTAGAAGTTGAGGTCTAGGGGCGCCTGGGTGGCACAGCGGTTAAGCGTCTGTCTTCGGCTCAGGGTGTGATCGCGGCGTTATGGGATCGAGCCCCACATCAGGCTCCTCTGCTATGAGCCTGCTTCTTCCTCTCCCACTCCCCCTGCTTGTGTTCCCTCTCTCTCTAGCTGTCTCTCTCTCTGTCAAATAAATAAATAAAATCTTTAAAAAAAAAAAGTTGAGGTCTAGGTATTAAAGAGATCATATTTATGTTGGTTTTTTTTTTAAGAAAAGACTTATCTATATAAAATTCATTTTATGTAAGGAATTATGTATATTGATTTTGTACAGGCATGTCATATAGATGAATATGGAAAATTTTACAAAGAACTGTAGTAATAATCTTAAATTCCATACAAGGTGTAGTTCCTGCTAATGCAGCAGCGTGGGGAGGGCACAGAACCTCCATGGAGAAGACCCCACTCCACAAACCTGCCCTAAACCTCGTTCCCCACTGTGTTGTGGGAATGAGAGCATGAACTGGGGGCTCTTTGGGGGCCAAAAGATATAAAATGTAGTGCAAATGCAGTCAAATCATACAACTACATTCTGAGCAGAAATGTGCACTCATTTGATGCCACAAATTGCCGTTGGTTTGAGTCCTTGCCCTGAGTACGGGGCAACTATCCCAGCTAAGCAGTCGAGGCTTTTTGGAGGCAGAAGGCGTTGAGCTGCCCTGGGTCTTTGAGGACAGGGGGCTTTGGGTTGATGGAATGGGGAAAGCAGATAATGAGAAAGGGTGTCTAGGTCAGACTTCCGGGTTGTCACTACCTATGGCTACATTTCCTCTCACTTGCTGATCACTAAACTGAGAATATGTTTTCCTACTATTTAGTGCAAGACACACTTTTCACACCCACATTCGTAGCTACTTCGGAAAGATCTAGGTTGCTTTTATTTCCCTTTTCAGTGGCATCTGTTCATTGAAACAAGACATTGTGTTTTTATAATGTGTAGAATCCACTTCATATATTTCTACTTTTAATCTCTGTGTCTAGCTGAAGAAGAGAGATAGGTAGGTCAGTAAAGAATCAGGCCCCAAACACAGCTCTTTAATGACCTCTTAGAGGTGCTTATAGCCGTTGAAGCTTCTACCTGCCTAACCATCAGAAACAGGGAAAAGAAACTAAATGATGGCCCTTCATTGAGATAAAACAAATTCACATCCCCCCTCATATCACCGTTTCTTTCCTTTAGTCCCTTTAAGCTCTGTCACAGGGATTGATCACATGTAGCTTTTGTGGCCAGTACTTGACTGTCCTCCGGCTAGACTGTCAGCTTCTCAGTCGCTAGGTCAGCAGTGTCCCCAGTGACTCATTCCATCCCTGCTCTATTCTAGGTGCTAAGTAAATGTTTAAAAATTGGACGTAATTTTTAAAAACTATGGTAAGGATCAAAATTATAATTTGTAACGTAGTTTCTTTATGTTTGATCCTTATATGGCTTAGTTTTTTAAAGCCTCCTGTTTTATGTTAATAGTCTATCAATACTTGAAACATTCAAGTGTACAATCAGCATTCATTGATGTTGTTTCGCTACTAAGTATCTCTTTAGCCTCCTCTCACTGTACTTAATATTTAATGATTATTTCTTGTTTATATCATTTACCGATTTCATGTTCTTCTTTTTCATGGACAATTTGATTACACTGTGCTACAGCATGTGCTTAATTTCAATTTCCAATGTTTCTTCTCACTTTGAGGGTTTATCATCATTTATTAATTTACCATATTACTATTTCTACTTTTAATATTCAAAAACTAAAAATAGGAAAAGTATATTTTTTGAATCATGAATTGAGACCCTCTATGTTAAACTGGAGGTTTCCCCTAGGGAATAAAACTGTAGTTTCTCAGAACACAGTCTCAGTTCTCCCCTGGGCCCTTCTGCTTCATTCCCTAAGCTGCCGTCCACATCCAGACACACATCGCCCCCACCAAGGGGACATAGCCAGGTAATTAGACTCCTAGACTCCAGGTGCTCTGGTCACCACACCTTCACCAAACGGTTGATTATAGCAACCCCTTACACAAATAACAAATAGTCGTTTGTCCTTATTGATAGAGTAAACATCTTAGCCTGGAATTCAAGATCTTTCTCAATATCTTGTGCATTTATTATTGAAAACTATGTTCCATTGGTAATGAGGAGTGGGGAAGATATTCAGGAAATTTATATTTCAGAACCAGTCATGTTGTTGGCTTTCTCTTTTGAATGAGGGATATTTAGGATAAACGCGACTTGGTTCCTATGATTGAGGAGGTCATAGATTAGTGGAGGAGGAGACAGATATTCCATTTCATGTGAATTCTTGCAATAGAGTACCTGCCTGCAGAGGTAGAGATATGAAAAGATAAAGCATATATAAAATCCAGTAGCCACCTTCCATTCATTAGGATGGCTACATTAAAAATAAAGAAACAAACAGAAAATAAGTGTTGATGAGGATGTGGAAATATTGGAACCCTCCTGCTTTGCTGGTGGGAATGTAAAATGGTGCAGCCACTATGGAAAACAATATGGCAGTTCCCCCCATAATAATAGAATTACCCTATGATCCAGTAATTCCAGTTCTAGATTTACATCCCAAAGAATTGAAAGCATGGTCTTGAAGAGATATTTGTATATTTCTGCTCATAGAACCATTATTCACAGTAGCCAAAAAGTGGAAGCAGCCCTGATGTCCATTGATGGTGGAATGGATGCGCACAATGTTGCATATACATACAGTAAAATATTTTTCAGCCTTAAAAAGGAATGAAATTCTGCAATATGCTACAACATGGGTGAATCTTGAGGACGTTATACTAAATAAAATAAGCCAGACAAAAAAAGGACAAATACTGTGTGATTTCACACATATGAAGTACTTAGAGTAGTCAGATTCATAGAGACAGAAAGTAGAATGGTGGCTGCCGGGGGCTGAGGGAGGGGGATGGGGGAGTGGTTGTTGAAGGGATACAGAGTTTCAGTTTTGCAAGATGAGAAGAGTTCTGTGCATGGATAATGGTGATGGTCGCACAACAATGTGCATGTATTTAATACCACTGAACTGCACACTTAAAAAATGGTTAAGATGGTAAATTATTTTTGTGTATTTTACCACAATTAAAAAAAATAATCTGGTGAGAGCCAGTGATGTAGTAGCTACCAAGGAAATAGAAAACTAGATCAACTGGGCCGGTATGTCATTTTGATGACTTTGGGACAGCTTGTAGGGCCAATAGGGCATCATTATTACATCTAACAGTGGGAGCATCTTAACGTATAAATATTCTGTTTAATGTGAGATCTGGGTATGTGACGGGCATCACGTTCAGCGTCTTGAGCAGCTTCATTGGTTTAAAAATGAGTAGCTGCTCCAGTAGTTTGCGTTTCAACCCAAGAAACACTTGGGGTTGCCAAGCAACGTATCACTGCTGTCAAGAGGAGCAAATCTGACATTAATTTTATATCTCTTTAGATGCTAGAAGAGATGTTGAATCTAAATGTTTTCTTTTCTACCTCCTCTATTTAAAACTACAGACACTTGGATTGTCCAGAACAGTGCTGTGCTGTTTCTACAAGAAGAGCGTTTCATGCGGCTGCCCCCGTGTTTTGTTTTCTTTGCTAAAGCACACTGTCTTTCAGGAGATCAGGGGTAAAATGTGGACTTACACTGTGACGACTAATAGCTTTATACGAAAAGCTTGAAAATCACCCAGCAAAATTAAGCCACTAAATGGCAAACTTTCTTTAAGGATGGATTTTTAAATCCAGAGGACTTCTTTTTGGTTAAGCTTAGGGGAAAAAAAAAATACAAAACAGACAATACTTAGTTTATTCGTTGTACTTTCTGTGCAGAGCAACAGAGTGAGCGAACGTTCCCTTACTACTGCCTGTGATCCACGAAAACAGAGTCTGTGGGAAATGTACAACATTGATGTTACTCAACTGGATTGGCCAAAGGATACCTAAATAAGAAAGGGGATTCTTTTTCCTTCAAAGCAAGACCTGTGTGTTTTGCTCTGACTACAGTCTTCACTGTATTTAAATGACTATATCTAGAGCAGAACAGTGAGGAATATAGTTAAGCATGTGACTAATTTTGACAGTCACTTTTTTTTCTCTCTCTAAATGCCAAAAATTAGATTCGTGGGAAGTCCTAGCACCAGGACTTCTTCAACCTAAATTCTGCCCTTTCCTGGGAGCCCACATGGTTAACCCATCCAGCCCCCAGTTTTCTTGGTTCCTTGCCTCTGTGATTCTAGTAAACTTCAGTTCCACACTAACAGCTCCCCTCTCTGGGCACACCAAGGAGGGGCCAGCCTCTGAAATGTTTGCTCTCTATGCTTATCTGTGGCCATACTTCCCCTCCTTTCCTCCCTCACCCCATTTAGCCACAGGGGCTACCCTAAACCTCCACCACTCTGTGGATATTCCTCTTTAACTGCTCTCCTCCTCTCTCTGTGTGTATTCATCTTTAGCTGTTTCTTTCCTGTTTCTGTCCAAAGCTGAAGTACTTTCTCCATCTGAGCCTAGCTCCTTCGACAACCCAGAGACCCTTTCTTTAGTTAGAAGGCCTGGGTTAGGATCCTACCTATATGCTTAGATGCTGTGTGACCTTGGGAAGTTAGCTGGCCTCTCTGTATACCAGCTTCTTGTCAGCAAAAGGTGATTAGTAATGTCCCTACCTCCTATCTTATGAGGAGTCAAAGAAAGAATGCTTGTGAAGCACACTGAGCAGTGCCTGGCACATAGTTCTCAATCAGTGTTCAGTGCTGTGGTGCGTAGCCTCAGCACCTTCACTTCTCTGCCTCTCGTGCTGACTCTGGGCCCCTGGGCTCCCACTCACGTGGCCCCTTGCTTCCTGCCCATGACCTCAGCAGTCGGGCTTTCCCCATACTACTTCTTTACTTGCTTTCCAGCCTTTCAGTCTCCAGTAGCTCTTCCTCCAGCCAAGACTTACTTGCCCCCACACACCACCCCAAGTGTGAGAGGTCACCCCCATCCTCCTGTAGCTCCCCAGACTTCCCCTCTGTGATAGTTCTATGTATCAACATGGCTAGGCACCCAGCTATTCCTTCAAACACTACTCGAGGTGTTGCTGTGGAGGTAATTTGTAGATGTGGTTAACATCTGTAATCGGTTCACCTTAAGTAAAGGAGATTATCCCCTAAAATCTGGATGGGCCTCATCGAATCATTTCAGTAGCCATAAGAGCACAGCTGAGGGTTTCCTGAGGAAAAAGAAATTCTGCCCCAAGTCTACAACATGGACTCCTGCCTCAGAGTTTCCATCCTGCAGGCCTGCACTATGGACTTTGGACTTGCCAGCCTCCATAATTGTGTCAGTCAGTTCCTTGAAATAAATCTCTCTCTCTGTATGTGTGTCTGTGTCTCTCTGTGTATGCGTACATATAGATACACATATATGTACTTGTATAAAAACATGTGTGAATGCACACACACGTACACATGTGTTCATTTTTTACTGGTTCTGTTTCCTGGGAGAGGCCTGGCTGATTCAGCCTCTCCTAGCATGCATATGTTGCATTGCACCCTGTTTGGTTTTTGAATCTCCTCTCCTCTGACAGCTACATGCAGGCAGGAGCCACATCCATCCATACGCCCATCCCACAACTCAATTTATATTGAATGAATGCTGGGGAAAATCAGTCAGGACTCAGAGGGGAGGGGGGTGGGTGATTGGGATAGGCCAATGATGGGTATTAAGGAGGGCACATTTGCGTGGAACACTGGGTGTTATATGCAAATAATGAATCATGGAACACTACATCAAAAACTAAGGATGTACTGTATGGTAACTAACATAACATAATCAAAAATTATTATTAAAAACAGAATGTATAATGTCATATCCTTGAGCATAATAAAAATGATTATGTATAGAGAAGAACTCTCCTCCTTGGCAGATGATTTCTCATCACCCCTACAGATGGAGTCCACACAGAACCATATCTCTCTCACTCCTTGTCTTGGCCGTTATGTGTCGAAGTGTTACCTTCACCTTCCACTTTGCCCACTGGCCTCAGAGATATTTGAGATCATGATTTATCATTTTCCCTATGACTCATGGTGGGATTTAGCTCTTTAATTTTCCAACATATGCATCTTTTGGATGAGAACAGTTTATAAACAGCTGTTAAAACTGGATGACTCTTTTTCCTACTTCATCCTTCATAAGAATTTTTCTCTTTCTATAATAGGACTCTTTGAAAATTTTGGCAAGAGGTTTATTTTGAAACCCCGGCTGAGGCCAGATAAGCTCATGAGGATGCTGGTATAGATTTGTGATGTGTACTTACTTGAAGGTTCGGATTTCTCTTTAATGTTATTGTATGACATTTTTATTTTCAGTTTGGAAGTTGTATTGCACTGATAATTGTTTCTGCTATTTCTTGGTTGATTGATTTGTCTAGTACAAACCCAAACCTTATTGTTCTTCTGATAGTTACTGCTGAGGGGGCCCACCAGTACTTAGAAATCATCTTTAGACATTGCCAGCACTGATAAAGATCCTATTTCTGAGCTGGCGTTGTGGTCCACGAGACAATTAGGACTGGTTGGATCTCTTTCTGCATGATGTAATGTATTTTGTCAAAGTTGGAACACGTTGAAACTATGAACTTGGGCAGTTCCTTGAATTGTTTGGATTCAGAGACACTTGAAGAACTAAAAATAACTTCATAGGGAGAGAAATGTATTGGGCATTTCTCCTTTTGGAAGGAGCTCTATTCATTCTGCCTCCTGATTTTTGGGAAACAGTGTCTTTGGTTCTAGTCCAAGGGGAGCCCAGTGTGATCAGGCAGTGGAGGACAGTGTTCTGTGTCTTCCAAAACTCCCATCCAGTCTTTGTGCCTCTCTGGCCAGAGAGAGAAGGGCTCAGCACCAAAAAGGGGTATAGGGGGCTGAACCAAAGGGGATCATTAGAGCTTTAGAGTGATATCCTCAACTAAGGACTGAGAAAGCAGGAGGTAGGGTTATACTACACAGATGAGGGCAAAGAGAGGCTTAGGATATGGAGGTGATCTAGGTTTGAACCTAAGTCATTTAATGGGACATTAAGCAATGTTATCCTCACCAGAATGTAAGCTTTGTGCACTAATCGCCCCGTGCAGATTGATAGAGCTTAGGTGTGATTGCCACACAAAGCCTGGAAGAGAGCCAGGATATTATATTGAGTTTCCCCATCCTAACAACAGCTTAGAAAGAATGTGAACTTAGAGCTAAGCTCTAAGTGTGAATCCCAACTTTGTAAAACAAGACTTATGACATCACCTTGTACTTTAGTTTTTCCATGTGGAAAATGGGAGTAATAATTTCATCCTTCCTGTGACATGGTGTGGTTTTAAAGACAGGCACTACCAAATCAAACTATTGAGACTACACCAAAATGAAAAATTTTGCAAACTGTCAGTAAAACAAAAGACAACCTACTGAAGGGGATAAGATATTTGCAAATGATATATTTGGTAAGGGGTTAATATCCAGAGTATATAACCTGTGCAACTCAACACCAAAAAATAACCCAATTAAAAAAATGGGCAGAGGCTCTGAATAGGCATTTTTCAAAGGAAGTTATACAGGTAACCAACAGACACATGAAAAGATGCTCAACATCACTAACCATCAGGCAGATGCAAACCAAAACCACAATGAGATATCACCTCACACCTGTCAGAATGGCCAAAACACAAAACACAAGAAACAACAAGTGTTGGTGAGGATATGGAGGAAAAGGAACTCTTGTGCTCTGTTGGTAGGATTGCAGCTCTTACAACCACTGTGGAAAACAGTATAGAGGTTCCTCAAAAAATAAAAAACAGAATTACCATGTAATCCAGTAATTCCAGTACTAGGTATTTACCCAAAGAAAATAAAATAGGAGATAAATGTCTCTTTAAAATATTGCCAAACTCTATAAACTTGAGTTCTCAAGTTTTCATGGGTATCAAACAGAATATAATAATCAAAAAAGTTTTCTCCCCCCCCCCCCCCGAGGCACTATTTTTTGGAAGCTTCCTCTGGATAGAAAGTAAAGTAAATATATATAAAGAATTTATTGTTAAATATTAAACATTTGCTAGACTATTAATTAACCACATCAATTCCCATTGTTAATGCACCAGATAATTGTAAAAAAAAACAAAAACAAAAAACTAATTTGAAAAGGCACATGCACCCCTATGTTTATTGCAGCATTATTTACAATAGCCAAGATATGGAAGCAAACCAAGGGTCCCTCAATAGATAAATGGATAAAGAAAGTATCGTATATATGCATACACATATACATATATACAGTGGAATATTGCCCAGCCATAAAAAGAATAAAATATTGCCATTTGCAATGACATAAATGGGCCTAGAGGGTATAATGTTAAGTGAAACAAGTCTGTCAGAGAGAGACAAATGCCATATGATTTCACTCACATGTGGATTTTAAGAAATAAAATAAATGAACAAATTTAAAAGAGACAAAAACCAGACTTAAATATAGAGAACAAACTGGTGGTTGCCAGAGGGGAGGTGGGTGGGGGGGAATGGGTGAAATAGGTGAAGGGGATTAAGAGTACACTTACCATGATGAGCACTGTACACCTGAAACTAATATAACACTGTATGTTAATTATAGTTGAATAAAAAAAAGAAAAAAAGATGGGCACCACACGAAGATAAAATTATAGGCCAACATCCCTGATGATGATAGATGCAAAAATCCTCAACAAAATACTAGCAAACGGAACTCAAGAGCATATTAAAAAGATCATACACCAAGATCAAGTGAGATTAATCCCTGGGATGCAAAGGTGGTTCCACATACCCAAATCAGTAAATGTGATATGCCATATTAACATAATGAAGGATTAAAAATTATAAGACTATTTCAATAGATGTAGAAAAGGCATTTGAAAAATTCATTCACGATTAAAAATTCTCAACAAATTATAGAAGGAATGTACCTCAACATAATAAAGGCCATGTTTGGCAAGCCCACAGCTAATACATTACTCAGTTATGAAAAGTTAAAAGTCTTTCCTTTAAGATCACAAACAAGACTAGTATCTCCACTCTTGCCATTTCTATTCAACTTAGTACTGAAAATCCTAGCCATAGTAATTAGTCAAGAAAAAGAAATAGAAAGGTATCCAAATTAGAAAGGAAGAATTAAACTTATCTGTTTGCAAATGACATGATACTACGTATTGAAAGCCCTGACGACTCCGCCAAAAAATTGTTAGAACTAATGAATGAATTTAGTAAAATTGCCAGATACAAAATCAACATAGAAAAACTAGTTGCAGGGGTGCCTGGATGGCTCAGTCAGTTCAGCATATGACTCTTGATCTCAGCTCAGTTCTTGATCTCAGGGTCATGAGTTCAATCCCCACATTGGGCTATAGGCTGGGCATGGAGCCTACTTGAAAAAACAAAACAATTGCATTTTTATACACTAACAGTGAACTGTTCCTCAAAGAGAAATTAAGAAAGCAATCCCATTTACAACACCATCCAAAACAATAAAATACTTTTTAAATTAAATTTAACCAATTTACTTAACCAATAAATTTAACCAAGGAGGTGAAAGATCTGTACACTGAAAACATACGAGACACTGATGAAAGAAATTGAAGAAGACCCAAATAAATGGAAAGATATTCCATGATCATGGACTGGAAGAATTTAATATTGTGAAAATGTTCATGCTACCCAAAATGATCTATAGATTTAACCAATCTCTATCAAAATCCAATGACATTTTTGTCAGAAGTAGAAAAAACTATCCTAAAATTTGTATGGAACCACAAAAGACCCTGAATGGCCAAAGCAGTATTGAGAAAGAAGGACAAAGCTGAAGGCATTACACTTCCTGATTTCAAGCTATAGTACAAAGCTATAGCACTAATCAAAATAGTATGTTAGTGGCATAAAACAGACACTCATGTGTATAGGATCAATTAAGTTAGGATGTAGGAGCCAAGAATACACAATGGGGAAAAGATAGTTTCTTCAATAAATGATGTTGGAGAGACTGGACCCCTATCTTACACCATACACAAAATTCAACTAAAAATGGATTAAAGACTTAAGTTTTATGTCTTAAGCTTAAGACAACAAAAGAAAAAAGTAAGTGGTTCTACATCAAACTAAAAAGCTTCTGCATAGCGGAGGAAACTATCAACAAAATGAAAAGGCAGCCTACTAAAGATGTTTGCAACATCTGTCTGATGAGAGGTTAATATCCAAAATATATATAGAACTCATACAGCCTAATAGCAAAAACCAAATAACCTAATTTAAAAAATTGACAAAAAATCTGAATAAATATTTTTCTAAAGAAAAATACAGATGACCAACAGGTGCATGAAAAGGTGGCCAACATCATTAATCAGGAAATACAAATTAAAGCCACAGTGAGATATCACCTCATGCCTATTAGGATGGTTGTTATCGAAAAGACGAGATAGGATGACAAATGCTGGTAAACATGTGGAGAAAAGGGATCCCTTGTGTGCTGTTGGTGGGAATGTAAACTGGTATAACCACTAAAGAAAAAGTAGGGATGTTCCTCAAGAAATGAAAAAATAGAACCATCATATGATTTAACAATTCTACTTCTGGATATATAGCCAAAGGTCCACTGCCATGCAAGGCATTCAATACTAGAGGCAATGCAAGGATCCAGGGGAGACCATGAAAGAAGGTTCAGCAAGGAATGACTCGGATTTGTGAATTAAAGAAGACCACATGAATGGCAGTATAGAGAGTAGATTGGAGAAGGTGAAACTAAAGGAGAGGAGACCAGAGAGTAGCCCAGGGATGAATAGCAGGTGCCATAATTGGACAGTGGCCGAATGGGGAGGAAGGGCTGGGTATAAGAGATCTTTGGGATTGTCACATTTTCTAAATTGTAAAGTACCCTAGAATGTAGGGATAAAACAGATATAATTGTATATAAATGAAATCTCAATACTGTTGATTTTTTAAGAGAACTACCTTATGGTATGTGAATTATATCTCAATAAAAAGGAAAAAAAGCCTGTTAATGTCTACATGAGCAAAGATGAAGAAAAACGTCACTTCCCCAAATCAGTAGTGAATATCTGTTAATCTGAGGCAATTTTAATTTTTTTTCTTTTTCTTACCAATATTTAAAACTTTTGATGACAGCTATATAATACTTGTATAATGAGTACATATATAAAAGAATGCCACATTGCCTTCATCTGTGTTTATCAAAAAGGACCATCTTACAGCTTCGATTCTTCTGTGTCTCAATGTTTTGCTCATATATAAAAATGATCAAGTGAATCAATATATTCAGTGATTAAATGGGAAATTCGAGAAAGAAGAGACCCTTCCTCTTTGATGCCTTTATATTCTAAATCAAAAAACGACTTTAATTTGAAAGGAGATTGGAAATAATAGAGTCTTTGTTCAAACCACTGCCCTAAACATGGGGCCTTGTAGAGCATTTCTTTATTCCAAATGTTGTGGCAAGCACAATTTTACAAAATGATGGACACTCTGCACGCTTTCCCCGGTTTGTAAATATTTAGTACCTGATTACTCATAAATCCAGGGATTGCCATGGAACTATTTTCCCTGGCAGTCTGTTTTTACATCTGGAATGACATTAAGATACAGAAAGGACTGGCTGTCATTTAGCTCTGTTATTGGGGAGCACAATAGTTCTATATTTCTGGCACTGGACCAGGGCCCAGACTTTGTGGGATGGTAGCCTGTTATTCTTTTCACAACTGGAGTTATAAACCAAAAATTTTGGTTCATGATGGCAACCTTTTCTGAAGACCAGCTTCCCTGTGCAGCAGAATGCAGGTGATCATCTATTCAGAATGCATTTCCCCTGTCTTCCCCATATTGTCATTGTTTAAACAATGAGATTCCACCTGTTTGGGAAAGGAAGGTGACTGTGAGTGACAGGAGGACGAAATGAGCCATGGCTAGTAAAGGAAGGTATACTGTGCCTAGGATGATGGTTCTGGCAGCCCTGTTTGCTTCTGTATGGTGTGGGATGCTAATTTTGTGAAGCAGAAAATACTTCCTTCAGAACACAATGGAGTCATATGTGGTCATTTAAATTATGGTGAAAGAGCCAAGAATATACAATGGGGAAAGGATAATCTCTTCAATAAATGATGTTGGGGAACCTGGGTAGCAACTTGCAAAAGAATGCTGTCTTGCACCACACAAAAATCAACTCAAAATGGATTAAAAGACTTGAATGTAAAATCTGAACCCATTAACTGGGGATGTACTGTATGGTGACTAATATAACAAGATAAAAATTATAAAAATATAAAGTTTATTTGAATCAAGATCCAAAATAAAATAAAATAAAATCTGAACCCATTAAACTTCTAGAAGAAAAGGTAAGAGGTAAGCTCTTTGACATTGGTCTTGGCAGTGATTTTGTTTTCAATTTGACACTAAAAGCAAAGGCAACAAAAGAAAACAAGTGAGACTACATCAAACTGAAAAGCTTCTGTGCAGCGAAGTAAGCCATCAACAAAATGAAAAAGCAACCCTCAGAATGGAAGAAAATATTTGCAAATTATATATCCGCTAAGGGGTTAATATTCAAAGTATGTAAAGAACACATACAACTCAATAGAAAAAGACAGTTTGATTAAAAAAGGGGTAGAGGAATTGAATGGACATTTTCCCATTGAAGACAAACACGTAGCCAACAGGTGCATGAAAAGGTGCCCAACATCACTAGTCATTTGGGAAATGCAAATCAGAACAACAATGAGATAATCACCTCATACTTGTTAGAAAGGCTTTCATCAAAAAGACAAGAGAACGTGTTGGTGAGGATACTGAGAAGAGGGAACCCTCGTGCACTGTTGGTGGGCATGTAAATTGGTGCAGCCACTATGGAAAATAGTATGGAGGTTCCTCAAAAAGTGTAAAATAGAACTACCCTATGATCCAGCAATTCCATTTTTGGGTATAAATCTGAAGGAAATGAGATCACTGTCTCAGAAAGGTATCTCCTGAACACTCCCCTGTTCATTTCAGTGTTATTTAAGTAGCCAAGACAGGCAAGGTACCTAAGTATTCATTGATAGGTGAATGGACAAAGAAAATGTGAGATACACACACACACACAAACAGACAGACACACACACATACACACAGACAGACAGACACACACACACACACAAACAGACACACACACACACACACACACACAGGAATATTATTCAGCCATAAAAAAGAAGGAAATCCTGCCATTTATGATAATGTGGATGAACATAATTTTAAGTAAAATAAGTCAGACAAGAAAGACAAATACTGTATGATCTCATTTATATGTGGAATCTTAAAAAAATGCTTATAGAAACAGAATAGGTTGGTGTGATTGTCAGAGGCAGATCGGGGGGATGGAGAAATGGGTGAAAGTGATGAAAGGGTATAAAATTCTAGTTATAAGATAAATAACTTCTGGGCATGTAATTGTTAGAAAAGGAAAGAAAATGGAGGTCGGGAATATGGGAAGTCATGGGCCATTACAGTAAGAACAAGGAAGGCTGGTTTTATTTTTACACTTAGATGAAACCCCAGGACTCTTGTCAAAACTGGGGTAGCCCTGTCTGCTGGTTGGTTAATCATTGCTATCATGGAACCTTCGCTGTTCATGTTTTCCGAGTGCTCTGTGACCATGAGTTTTGCTTAGCCATGGCGGGAAGATCAGGATAGGGCCTTGCCCCTGTCATAAGGTGGGCAAAATGAAGTCCAAGAAGAGAGCAGGATTTGAGCATTCCCCGGAAGCCCCTATTGCAGGGAGCAGGAACATGCTTAGATTTTGAATACAGGCCAACCTCGGAGATATTACAGAACAAAACCTGCAACAAGCAAATACTGCAATAAAGAGTCAGATGAATTTGTTGGTTTCTCATTGCATATGAAAGTTGTGTCTACATGATACTGTGGTCACAATAAATACCATTATGTCTACAAAATGTACATACCTTCATTAAAAAATACTTTATTGCTAAAAATGCTAACCATTATCTGAGCTTTCAGTGAGTCGTAATCTTTTTGCTCGTGGAGGGTCTTACCTTGATGTTGATGGCTGCTGACTGATCGGGTGGTTGCTGAAGGGTGGGGCGGCTGTGCCAGTTTCTTAAAATAAGACAACACTGAAGTTTGCTACATTGATTGACTCTTGCTTTCATGAATGGTTTCTCTGTAGTGTGTGATGCTGTTTGGTAGCATATTACCCACAGCAGAACTTGTTGCAAAACTGCAGTCCTCTCGAACCCTGCTGCTGCTTTATCAGCTAAGTTGATGGAAGATTCTAAATCCTCTGTGGTCATTGCAACAATCTTCACGGCGTCTCCACCAGGAGCCGATTCTATCTCAAGCAACCACTTTCTTTGTTCATCCACAAGAAGCAGCTCCTCATCCATTCACGTCTGATCATGAGATCGCAGCACTGCGGTCCCATCTTCAAGACCCACATCCAACCCCAGTTCTCTTCCTGTTTCCACCACCTCTGCAGTGACTGCCTTCACTGATGCCATGAGCCCCTCCAAGTCCTCCGGGAGGGTGGGAACTGACTTCTTCCAATCCTGTGAATGTGGATATTTTGACCTCTTCCCATGAATCATGAATGTTCTTAATGGCATCTAGAATGGTGAATCCTTCCAGAAGGTTTTCAGTTGTCCAGATGTATTAGAGGAATCACTATTCATGGCAGCTATAACCTTATAAAATGTATTTCTTAAAGAATAAGATTTGAAAGTTGAAATTACTCCCTAATCCAGGTGGTGCAGAATGGATGTTGTGTCAGCAGGCATGAAAACAGCATTCATCATGTACGTCTCCATCAGAGCTCTTGGGTGACCGGGTGCATTGTCAGTGAGCAGTAATATTTTGAAAGAAATCTTTTTTTTCTGAGGAGGAGGTCTCAACAGTGGGCTTCCAATATTCAGTAAACCATGCTGTAAACAGATGTGCTGTCATCCAGGCTTTGTGTTCCATTTACAGAGCACAGGCAGAGTAGATTGAGCATAATTTTTAAAAGTCCTAGAATTTTTGGAATGGACAGTGACCTTTGGCTTCAACTTTAAGTCATCAGCTGCTTTAGTCCCTAATGAGAGTCAGCCTGTCCTTTTGAAGCCTTGAAGTCAGGCACTGACTTCTCTTTTTTTAAAAGATTTTATTTATTTATTTGATAGAGATAGAGACAGCCAGCGAGAGAGAGAACACAAGCAGGGGGAGTGGGAGAGGAAGAAGCAGGCTCATAGCGGAGGAGCCTGATGTGGGGCTTGATCCCACAACGCCAGGATCACGCCCTGAGCCGAAGGCAGACGCTTAACCGCTGTGCCACCCAGGCGCCCCATAGGCACTGACTTCTCCTCTCTAGCTCTGAAAGTCCTCTGTGGCATCTTCCAGTAGAAGGCTGTCTCGTCTACACTGAAAACCTGTTGTTGCGTGTAGCCCTGTCATTACTATGGTAGCTGGACCTCCTGGGGAACTTGTTGGAGTTTCTCCACCAGCACTTGCTGCTTCACCCTGAACTTCATGTTACGGAGCTGACTTCTCTCCTTACACCTCATGGACCAACCTCTGCCAGCCTGACTTTCCTTCTGCCGCTTCCTCACCTCTCGCAGCTCTCACAGAATGACAGAGTTAGGGCCTTGCTCTGGGTTAGCCTCTGCCTTGAGAGCCTGGTTGTGGCTGGTTTCATCTTCTGCCCAGACCACTCCAAACTACTCTGTATCTGCAATAAGGCTGTTTCACTTTCTAATTTGTGTGTTCACTGGAGCAGCACTTTCAATTTCCTCCAGTAACTTTTTCTTCCATTTATAACTTGGCTACCCTTTTGGTGCAAGAGGCCTAGCTTTTTGCTCTGTCTGGGCTTTTAACATACCTTCCTCACCAAGGTTAATCATTTCTAGCTTTTCATTTAAAGTCAGAAATGTGCAACTCTTTTTTTCACTTGAGCACTTAGAGGCCATTGTAGAATTAGTCATTGGCCTAATTGCAGTATTGCGTCTCAGGGAACAGGAGGCCCAAGGAGGAGAGAAATGGGGGAACAGCCAGTCGATAGAGCAGTCAGAACACACACATTTATTGCTTAATTTCACCATCTTATATTAGTGCTTTTGTGGTGCCCCAAAACAATTATAGTAGGAACATCAAAGATCACTAATCACCGATCTCCATTACAAATAATAATGAAAAAGTTTGAAATTGCAAGAATTGCCAAAATGTGACACTGAGACACAAAGTGAGCAAATGCTGTTGGAAAAATGGCACTGATGGACTTGCTCAATGCAGGGTTGTCACAGACCTTCGATTTGTAAAATATTCTGAGAAGCACAATTTTTTAAAAAGGCGCAATAAAGGGGGAATGGGATAGGCTGGTGATGGGTATTAAGGAGGGCACGTATTGCATGGTGCACTGGGTGTTATACGCAAGTAATGAATCATGGAACTTTACATCAAAAACTAGGGATGCACTGTATGGTGACTAACATAACATAATAAAAAATTATTATTAAAAAAATAAAGTTAAATCTGCAAAAAAATAAAAATAAAAAAAAGAATCCATGCAGATTTAAAAAAAAAGGCACAATAAAATGAAGCATGTCTGTCTGTAGTTAATTTCTCCACAGTCTCTCATCCTAGAATGGCTGCAGTTAGCAGACAGATCATAGACCACTGCTCAGGAAGAAGCTGCAGTTTTGTTTTTCAGTAAAAAGGTAGATGTAAAGCTCTTAGACAAGGAACCTAGCAGTGAGAGTGACCATTTTTAATACATTTGAGTCAGATCAAGGTCTATTCCACTCTCAGATATCCAGTTTTTTCAGAGTCAAACCAAAGTCCTTTTTTTTTTTTTTGGTTTTTAAAATATTTATTATTTTTTAAGTAATCTCTACCCCCAACATGGGCTTCAGCTCACAACCCCAAGATCAAGAGTCATGTGCTCTACCAACTGAGCCAACCAGGCACCCCCCAGCTGCGTGGTTTCTTAAATTTTTTATTGAAATTCAATTTAATTAACATACAGTGTATTATTAGTTTCAGAGGTAGAATTTAGTGATTCATGAGTTGCATATAACACCCAGCGGTCATTACATCAAGTGCCGCCCTTAATGCCCATCACCCAGTTACCCCATCCCCCCACTCACCTTCCCTCCAGCAACCAGAGACCTTATTGAAAGGGCTGCCGTGTTATGGGACCCTCCTCCTGCCCGAGTGTCTCCCTTGCTCACTCTGCTCTGGCCACTGCCGCCTCCTTGCTGTTCGCTCCACCCGCACATCAGGCTTGCTCCTGCTTGAAGCCTCCCCAGCTCTTTCTTCCTTCAGACCTTCAAGTCCTCTTTTCCAGCCTTTGTCAAATCACCCCTTACCAATGAGGCCTGCTCTGATCAACCCCCATTAGTGACAGCCTTCACCCCCCAGCACACCCAAACCTCTTGTTGTTGCTTAGCTCAAGCATTTTGTACCATCTGGTATACTTATTCGTTATTTGTATTTAATTTATACCTGTAATTTACTTATTTTTATGTATACCGATGGACCTTGTCTCTTTTCTTCATTGATGTATCATCCCAAGTGCCCGAGACAGTGCGTGGCACATAGTAGGCCCTCAAATAGGTGGCAGTGGAATGCATTAAGCACGCAGTGTGTCAATTATCCCGTCTGCTTTTATGATGATATTCCTTGTGTGTGTCACCAGGATGCCGTGAATGGAAAAGCATGATGATGTTTTGGAGTCCTTGAGGCCCCCAGGTTATAATTTTATAGATTAAGTAATTGTAACAACAGCATAATAAATAGTAATGTTGGCTTCTTATTACTTGCCAGGCATTGAACTAAGCACTTTTGGGTCATGGAGGTAGCTGGTGTTATCCCTATTTTATTGGTAAGGGAAGCTGAGGCCTATACTGTTTGGAAAATAACAGAGTACAATTTTGAACCCAAGTCATATGGACTCAGAAGCCCAGTTTTGACCAGTACGGCATATGCCTCCTGCTCTGGGTTGATGTTCCACCTGAGTCAACAGGGCTGCTGGCAGAGCTCAAACAGCAGGGCGGGGGCACAGATGCTCAGACAGGGCACCAATGGGGGCGGGCCAGCTACCGCCATGGCCATGGCCGGGCAGAGCAGTATCTCAGAAGGACACAGGCCGGCCTGAGACATCTGGAGCACACACAGCACCAAGGGCTGGGGCGCAGCTCATTGGGAGCCCCCGGGACCAAGGGCTCTGGAACATGCCCGACGGCCCTCCTTAGCTAGAGGAGCCTGGCGCCCCACTCACTTCGCACTCGCTTGACCATCCCTCTAGATAACTTTAAACAGAGTTTATTTTTCTGATTTCACCACAAAAGCAATATGAGTTCACTGGAGAGAATTTGGAAAATACCAGTGTGCACCTAGCATAAAATACAATCCTCCCTCATTCAACCCTTCGGAGATGTGGATAATGAACAGAATGATTACAGCTAATATTTATTGAGTGCTTACTGTGTTCTAAATGCGACACTGAGCACTTCATGCAGATTTTCTCATTTTAAAGACCCTCACCACAAGACTGTGAGGTAAGGCATCATTTTCTGCATGGTACTGATGAGAAAAATGTGTCGCGGAGCAGTTATATGACCTCCCAAGACTGCACCACTGGGAAATCATACACACAGGTGTCAACCCAAATACTAAAGTGACTCCAAAACATGTATTTTATACTTATATGTGTGTGCATACTTTTAAAATACAAATCTATAAATGTAAACTTCATAATTCAAACACAAGACCAGAAAGACTAACAAAAATTAATTGGTGGGTGGTGTGGGCAGTGATGAATGAATACAGGGTTTCCTTTAAGGACCATGAAAAATTAGGTTATGGTGATAACCCACACAACTCTGTAAATATACTAAAACCATTGAATTGTACTATTTAAGTGGGTGAAATTTATGGTATATAAATTGTATCTCAATAAAGGTATTTTTAAAAACTCAGCCAAGGGGCACCTGGGTGGTGCAGTTGGTTAAGCCTCCTACTCTTGGTTTTGGCTCAGGTTGTGATCTCAGGGTCATGAGATCAAGCCCCATGCAGGGCTCCTTGCTCAACACGGCATCTGCTTGAGTTTCTTTCTCCCTCTCCCTCTGCCCCCCCCCATGCCATGCTCTCTTTCTTTCTTTCTCTCTCTTTCAATAAAAAATCTTTAAAAAACCCCAAAAACCTCAGCCAAAGTCAACACAAATCCCTTGAAAACTAAATGCATAAACAGTTTTGCTAGAAATGAGCCAAAAGTGCATGAATATTTTAGAATAAGAATGAAAATTACCAAAGTCATGTAAAAAGTAAAGATTAAGGTATTATTAAGATGATAATAAGTGTCAAGAGTCATTTAATTTTTTAAAATAGAAAAAGGATCACCCAACTATTTTGGAAACTGATTTTCTCCTTCCATCCACCCCCGGTGATATATAGTAAATATTTGTTCATACTAATAAATATACATCTACCACACAACTTTTAACAGATGCGTTATGTTTACCAAATAGATGGAGCCAAATTCCAGCTGTAGATATTTAGGCCATATCCTATTTCTTCCTGTCACTTTTTTTGCTAGTGTTTATTGAGCGAGTCCTGTGTGCCTGGTCTTATGCTGGTACTTGCCGTGTATTGTCTCATGTCATCTGCATCCATGTATGTGCTCACACATGGACAACCCTAATGAGAGAGGTTCATATATTGTACCCCATCTTGCAAGTGAGAAAACCCAAGCACGAGGCCCATGATCACACATTAATATTTTTTATGTTCTTGGACTACGTGGTAGAGTAATGCTCAGAAAGCTCTTCTCTACATCACTCACTTCTGTTTTCTTCTAGCATTTTGCAGGCTTTATATTTAAAATTTTAAGCTCTCTCGAATTAATCTGAGGGCACAATTAGGCAAGACTCTAATTTTAATTTATAATAAATGATTGGCCAGGGGGTTCTAAAATGGTATATAAAACGATCCATTTCCTCCTCTACTGATTGAAGATGTTTATTCCCATCATTATGACTATATTCTTATATCAATTAATATATATTTTTTGACTATAGTGTTTTTTATTAACACATTTTTTATTTCTTAAAAATGGGAAAAGGTTGGTAATTTTATTAATATCGTATTTCACATTAGTCCTGATTGTGTTTATTTTAGTTTAAATTTTACTACCAGATAAGGTGGCAATGTTTTTTGTTTTGTTTTATTTTTATCTTGATTCCAGACGGTTAACATACAGTGTAATATTAGTTTCAGGTGTACAATATAGTGATTCAGCACTTCCATACATCACCAGGTGCTCCTCACTGACAAGTGCCCTCCTTAATCCCCATCACCTGTTTCACCCATTTCCCCCCCCGCCCCGCCCTCCTCCCCTCTGACTGTGGTGTTCTTACTGAATTAGTCCTACTTGAGACAGAAAGTTTTGTTCTCTTCTATTGTCTTCTCTTCACTCCACTTCGTGGTCTCTGTGGTTTCAGATCTAGGTAATAATTACATTTAAAGAAAAACTCTGCCCCATGTTGCAAATATACAGGACAGTTTAAGTTGGTATCTTTTTCACTGGTTTCAACGCTTAGCTGTAGTATTTTATGCATCACAATTTTCTCATTCTTGTGCCCCTCTGTCTGTGACTAGTGAAGGTCCTGCGTGTCTGAGACAGTGGGTGAATAGAGGCCGAGGAATAACTTTCCCACCCTTACCTTGGGCCCCTCTGTCCATCAGCCAGCATTTCCTAGGCTGAATTTTCTCTATCAAGCATCACCTGCTCTGTAATTAGCAACTGTTTTCCAACACTCGGTTGAAATGTTAGGTTGTCTGCAGTCGTGGTTGTCAGTGTAGAGGGTTTTCTTCTTTCTCTGAGTTTTCATGGATAAGACCCAGCACTGGGGCTGCTACCCAGATGCCATTTTAAAAACGCACTGGAGGAGATAATGCTAAGTGAAATAAGTCAAGCAGAGAAAGACAATTATCATATGGTTTGTCTCATCTATGGAACATAAGAACTAGGAAGATCGGTAGGGGAAGAAAGGGATAAAGAAAAGGGGGGTTATCAGAAGGGGGAATGAAACATGAGAGACTATGGACTATGAGAAACAAACTGAGGGCCTCAGGGGGGGTGGGGGATGGGATAGACTGGTGATGGGTAGTAAGGAGGGCACGTATTGCATGGTGCACTGGGTGTTATACGCAACTAATGAATCATGGAACTTTACATCAGAAACCAGGGATGTACTGTATGGTGACTAACATAATATAATAAAAAAACATTTGAAAAAATAAATAAAACATTAGAAAAAGGCGGGAAAAAAACTCATTTTAACTCTTCTCCATCAAAATAAAGATTGAATTTATCTATGAATATATGCATCATATCTTTCCTGATTTCGTCAAGATGAGTAGTTTCTTAAATGAGGAAAATAACCTCGCTTAAGAATAAATGAAAATGTTACATTCGGAGACTTCAGACTGTTAGGAATAAGCCAAGAAGAGACCGATGCCCACAGAATGTGAAGGTAATCTTCTCCTAAAGACTCTCTGGGCTGTTCTGAGCACCACTGTATTTTCTGGCACTGCTCGCAAACTGTTGTGAGCCAAGGAAAACATGACTTTGCTGTGAGGTTGACCTCTCTGCAGTCCCATGTCCTGTCAGACAGCGTGCCAGAGATAGTGAAGGAGAACAGGAATTCGTCCTCAATGCTGCAGCTAATTTTGGAATGGCTTCCTTTTGTAGGAAACCAACTTGCTAGTGCTTGATGGTGTTCTGAACAAATTGTTCTCCGTCCTAAGTGATGGAATGAGGGTTTACTGGTGTGGAAGATGATCACCCAAAGGTGTTTTGTGTTTGCTCGTTCACCTCTGCCTGTCTGCGTGCCCTGTTAGGTGATGAGAAACTACCAATGAATAGAAAATGCTCTGCTGAGCACAATGACCCATCATCTGCCCAATTTTTTTTATAATTTATTATGTTATATTAGTCACCATCCTTAGTTTTTGATGTAATGTTCCATGATTCATTATTTGCGTGTAACACCCAGTGCAGCATGCAATATGTGCCCTCCTTAATACCCATCACCGGCCTATCCCAATACCCCACCCCCCTCGCCTCTGAAGCCCTCAGTTTGTTGCCCAATTTTAAGTAGAGCCCATGTGGTGGACAGTCAAGGATGGTGGATAGTGGAGGAGGCTTTCCTTGTGGTAACCAGCCATATGCAAACATTTCCATGGTGGCTGCAGGTTGTACTTGAAAGGACAAAAAGGTCTATGATCATGCTTATCCCAAGTCTGACATCATCCTTCTGGATTATTGGTGTACCTGCTTGAGCGAGTCAATGTCAGTATGCACTAGGTATCAGGAGGGGAAGCGAAATAGCTTCAGGGCTCCCCGACCCCTTCAGTGACCTGAAGAAATGAATTCCATTCTAATTCTGAACTAAATTTGTTGCTAGAATAAAATATATTCATGTTTGGTTCTTGGGGAAATTAAGGCATAGCAAATCTAATCACACCTAATATCAAATCTTAACCAGTTATTTTTTCTCAGTCATCAAATGTTGAGCACCAATTACATGACAAACACTGGAATACAGCTATGAGAACAAGATGCTTATAGTACAATGTAGTGGAACAGATAGGTGGCAATGTTTTCATAATACAGTATGGTTGGTGACCGAATACGAATAGAGGGTGCCCCAGAAGCCCAAGGGAGGGGTGCCTCACTGTGATGGAATGGGGAGCAGAGAAGCTTCCTGACATGGGCCTTGAAGGGTACAGAGGGATTATTCAGGCAGACAGAGAACAACAGAGAGGGATATTCCAGGTAGAAGTTATACCTAGAGATGCTGGTGGGGGCGATACCACACAGCTCAGTGTGATGGGAGCCTTGGAAAGGAGATGTAATTACACAAGTATGTAGGAACCCCGTGACAAAGAGCTTTGTGTGCAGAACTAATTTTGGTCTTCCCAACCTTACTCAGAGCTGCAAATACATGCTTAATAGAAGTAATGTGCTTCACTTATTTTCTTTTCTTTGCACCCTTTTGGTCAAAGATGCTTAAATGTTCCTGACCCAAGATAAAGAGTCAAGTGGTGTTTAACCAAATATGTAATGGGTATTGAATTTGTGCAAGAAACTGCCCTAGCTGCTATGTGTATTTAAAAAACAATCATAATACTAGTTAAATTTTATTATATGCTTCTTGCCATCTGAAACAACTTAAAATATAAAAGGATATCTAGTTTTTTTTTTTTTTGCGTTGACAAACCATTTAGGGCATTGCATGTGTATATGCACGTATATGTGTGCATACATGTATTTTTACTTATCTATTTACACACACGTATCAATCAGTGGTTCTCCAAATTTAAAGTGTATCAGAATCATGTGGAGGGGTTGTAAAAACAATTTTCTGGGACCTACCCTTAGCGGTTCTGATTTAGTGTATTTGAGTTGGAGCCCAAGATGCTGTGTTTCCAGTAATAAGTTCCTAGGTGGTGCTAATGCTGCTGGCCCAGGACCACCGATATAAACATAAGCAAATTTTAAAAGTTCAGATGTATGAGAGAAGAAGAGTTAAGGCCAAATCAGAGTAGGATAAGGTGAATCACAGGTGAATGTTGTATCGACTTTTAGGGGAGGAGAGAAAAGTCAGATTGTTAAACATGAGCTGGGAGGCCACGTTAGCTGGAAGAGATGGCACAGAATGTAAGTAGACAAGGAGTTTTGCTTCAAAGGGCTGTAGGCTAGTTATCTTGGCTGATCTAGAGAATTCTTGGCTACAAAAAATAAGGAAAAAATTAACAGAGAATATTAGATTGAGAAGGAATGGTGAATGACGTGTCCAAAAGGATCTTTAACAAAGTCAAAATATTTGTGTCTTGCATAATAGGCAAAAGAAAGTCACTGTAGGGTCCTCAGAAGCATTATAATTGAGCTTAGCAAGATATTCCCTAGTCCTGAGTTAGATAAACAAAGGTCAGGGTAAAACAGAAATGCTAAGACAAACAGAGAACTGTCGTAATTTTCTAGGCATAAGGTGATGAAGGCTTCTCTCTAGCTTTTGTGTGTGGAAATATTAATAGAAAAAATAGAATTGAAGAAACACAGGTAAAACTATGGGGAGCTTATAATTTAATAAGGCAGACAAGACAGATCTGTCACCCTTCCTTCCTTCCTTTCATTTTTTTCTAAGTGTGGTGCTCCATATATTGTCAATGCTTAAGTTGTTCACTGAACAAATACATGACTTACAGGTTAACTGCAGAAACATCTCTGCTTCTCTTTTCTTATCCAAAAAATGGGGATTACATGGTAAGTCTATCTCTGGGCATAAAACAGATAAAGGAAGTAATTGGTATAAGTTATTTTCATCATCCAAAATCTGAATACGATTATTACTCCTAATGACAGAATGATAAATCAAGCTCTCATGTGGATTTAAATTGGTTCAGAGAAAGGAAATTGGTGCAAATACCCTGCATAGAAAAAAGTTAATGGGGTGCCTCAGGAATTGGTGCCTAACATTTGAAGGAATAGTTAGAGAAAAGTAGCTAGCTCATTGAAGTAGCTGATGACATAAAATTATGTAGACTGGGAAAAACCACAGAGAATTCTACAAAATATTCCAGAAGGATCTAATCAAACAGTATGACCAGAAAATAGGACAGCAGCTCCATTTTAATGAAGACAAATGACTTGCTGAGAAAAGGAAATAGGTCTGGTTTCCTCAGCATGTCGATTAATCAAGAGATATTAGAGGGAAAAACAGTGTGTCGTGGTAGCCAGCCCATGCCCTGGAATGCCACAGCGCTTTATTCATTCGTTCATTCGTCTGTTCACCGTATTATTCATTCAGCACACCCTTACTGGGGGGAGTAAGGAATAAAAGTAAATCAAGACACAGCCACTATTTTTAAACTAGCTCACAGTCCAGTGAGAGGGATAGAAAGGTAAACAGATGCAGCTATAAAACCACCAAATTGTGTCTGGGAAACAAACTGAGGGCCTCAGAGGGGAGGCGGATGGGGGAATGGGGTAGGCTGGTGATGGGTAGTAAGGAGGGCACGTATTGCATGGTGCACTGGGTGTTATACGCAACTAATGAATCATGGAACTTTGCATCAAAAAACCAGGGATGTACTGTATGGTGACTAACATAATATAATAAAAAAAATATTTAAAAAAACCCAAAACCACCAAATAAGTGGTTTTCTATTACTATGTAACAAATTACACAAATGTAGTGGTTCAAACAACACACCTTATTCTCAGTTTCCATGGGTCAGGAGGGTCCCCACAGCTCAGCTAGATTCCCTACTCAGGGTCTCAGAGGGCTGTGGTCAAGGTGTTGACTGGCTGTTTCCTCACCTGACTCTCAACTGGAAAATTCATTTCCATGCTGACTTAGGTTGTTGGCAGGATTTACTTTCGTGAGGCTCTATAACTGAGGGTCTTGGCTTTTTGTTTGCTGGTGTCTAGAAGCCATCTTCTGCTCCCAGAGGCCATCTGCAATCTTAGAGGGCACCTGCAATTCCTAAAAGTTAGCCGCAGTTCTTTGCCACATGGCCTTGCTCAACATGACCACTTACTTCCTCAAATTAGCAAGGACAATGTCTCGCTCCTGTCTGAGATGGATACTTATGTAACATAACCTAATCTCCAGGCAACATTCTCTCGCCTTTGCCATGTTTTATTCGTGATAAGCAAGTCTCAAGATAAAGAGACTACACAAGTCATAAATAATAGGAGGTAGAGTTATGGGGTGTGGTCACACCTTAGGGTCTGTCTGCCACTGGAACATACTAGAGGCTTCCTCACAAAGAGTACATTGGAAACAAATAAATTCAGGAGGTTATCAGATATGTTACTCATCTACCTCTCTTGGCTCTTTTGGTTACATCCTCCTATTTAAGGTTACTGGATGACTTTATTGTTGGACCTGGTAGGACTGTCTTCCTCACGTTGGCTTTGTTGTCCTGCTGTTAACTTGTATCAAAGTTCACAAATAATAGCAATAAGAATAATTACTATTGTAATTACTACTGCCACTTACTCTTATTGCTTTTCTTTGTGAACTTTGATACAAGTTAATTTTCAGTTTAGCTTTCTTTTCAGTTGAGCAAATTCCTAAAAACAGGTTTGAAGTAAGCCGAGTGAAGGAATCTTCTGGAGGGTTAACGCCACGCTTTCCCACCCCTGCCATCTCATGGCCTTTTAAGAGTCTTATAAAATTTTCAGGCAACTCACCTTTGTAATGTTTGTCAAAGCATTCAGTCTCTTCGTAGAACTCTCTCTCTGTGTGCTTGTATTTTGGCTACAATAGCAAATATGGTCTGCCTACATAGTTTTAGAAGCAAACATAACCGATTCACGGTAGCACAAAGCATATGCCTTCACATGGTTGGTTCAGACACCAGGGCAAAGGGTCTGTCCTAAGTGGCAGCCTGGTCCCCCTGACCCCACGGGGTAACACTCTAACCCACTCTGCCTCCTGCTGTCATATGAAATATTGCCTCTGCGTTTGCTGTAAACCTTCATTGTTGCTGTTGGTCTTTAAGTCTCTCAGTTTATTATGTAACTCGCTTCATAAAAACGTATGTTAAAATAAAGTGTCAAATAAGGCCTTACCCTACTCAAAGAATACCAATGCCTTTGTAATAAAGAGAGCATCATGACTTCTGAGAGTGTCTCCTTTGCCCTAGCTGAAGTGTGCAGCCACAACACGAGATGCAGATATTCTTGACATATCACTACTTTAGCAACTGGGGTATCAGGCATTTGATTTTTAATACTGATATTAATGTATGGTTTTCTTACTCAGTTTGAAACAAGATCATTGTAAGAACAAATTCAAGAATTAAATCTTTGAGAAGCGGTTACTATAGTTTAAAACAGATTTACACTCCCGTTTCTTGATCCAAAGATGTTGGCTCTTTACAGATGTTTTAAAACAAAAATTACTAAACAGATCATATTGTAGGTCATCATGCAACCAAATTAGCACCTGCCATCGTTCTGTTAGAATTGCACGGTGTTTGCCATTCTGAACTGCAAATCAGACCTCCTTTTTAATGTTTGGTAAACATTCTAGGAGTAAAATGTTTGCTGGGCAACTGAAATAAATTATCCAACAAGAAAGGCTACTTCCTACCTATGCAGACATGACTAAGTGCCGGTATGAAGACTAATGACGCTTGGCTTGTGATCACATGTCTTGGTGAAGCGGACTTGGGTGCACTGTTGTACACAGACGTGAGTTCCTTGGTCTCCCAAATGTAACTTGGGAAGCACAATAGAATCTATGTTGCAGGATTGTTTTGAGGATGAAAGATAATTTGTTCAGAGTGCCTAGTGCAGTGTAGGTTATATTTAGGGTGCAGTGCATGTTGTTTGTTGAATGAATGAATGAAACAACAAATATGTTGGTGAATTTATTATTGCGTGGCAGTTTCCAATCAGGATGGAAACACCAATGAGTTATCAAACCAAGAACTAACAGGTAACAACAGTGGTCGAAGACACTCTGGTTGACTTTAGCAAGGTGGCTATAGTAATACCCATTGTAAAGATATTCAGATACAACCTATATGTCAAGAGGTCAAAGCTGAATCTACCATCCAGGTGGTTCTAAGCCACACTCATTAACCATCAGCAAAGTATGTTCAGGAGGAAGTCATGTTCATCTGACAAGCCTATGCACGTTCTTTAGGTTAAATTTGTGGTTGGCACCTTATAATATCCACATACCAACCGTCTCCTTGGAAAACTCCTTTAGCTGATAAAATGGGAACCACCAGCTAGCTGATCATGTATGATTTCTGTAGTTCCAAGTGTCTGTCGGAGTCACAATCTGCAACCAGATTCTTCCTCTATTGCAGACCATAGAGCATGTGAAAGGAGAATTTTATATGCACAATGCTAATACTCACTTTGACCCAATTAATTGTTTCCAATGAATTTTCTTTAAAGAATAGGACTAAATAATCACCAGAATAAATGTTTTGAGAGGCATTAGGATAGAAAGGAATTCCCTAACACTATGGTCAAGATGCTCTCATTTTTCTTATCTGGGAGGCTTAACGTGTGAAAGGAAAGTAGTTGATGGGCTTAGGAGACTGATCTTTTGTGTGACCTTGGAAGAATCCCCTAGCCCTGTGAATTTCAAGTTTACACACACAACATTTAAGTTGTACCAGATGAATTCCATATTGCTTTGGACTTAAGCAGTCCAAAGTTCTTTGTAAGTCGGCTGACTTGGACAAATCCGCCATTCTGGAGGATTTTTTAAAATTATGATGTTCAGTTAGCCACTGTATAGTACATCATTAGTTTTTGATGTAGGGTTCAATGATTCATTAGTTATGTCTAACACCCAGTGCTCATCACAACACGTGCTCTCCTTCTCCTTAATACCCACGTTCTGGTGGATCTTGACACTTCAGTGAACTGTAGTGGTGCACTCCAAACTGAAGCTAACTTATCTGGTTAGACAGGACAAGACAATTGTCATGTCATTACTATTAACCTATGAAGAGCCTAAAGACGTCTCAGTAATTTACGTTTTCCCATCCTGCATGGTAGAATTTAACCGATCAATTTTAACTAACCACCCTCAAACACACAATATTGTATTTCCTTTGGGAACAAATTAGCCAATTCTACTCCGCCCCTCCCATCCTCGGACACACATTCTGGCTGCCACTTTACCAAGGCCTCCCAACCATCCTGGGGACCCTCTCTCCTCATACAGTGTTACAACTCTAAATGCTTTAAAAGGCTATCAGGAGACTCCTGGCCCACAACACTTTCCCACTGTGTGTTTCCATCTCCTGAAGTTGGGTGCCCCGCTCCCCCCTGCACAGCATTGCCTCCAGCTCTGGGAAACCCCAAAAGGCTTCTGGCTACCCCCATGCCATGGACTTGATTCCATTCTGCCCATTGTCTGGCTTGGATCTTGCTGAGAGCGTGATATGTCCCTCCCTTATCCTCCCCAGTTGTCCTCTTCGGTTTTATTTAACAGTGTTTCACTTGGGTCGAAAAAGGATTAGGTGATATTGTATCTTGTAACATTTTAGAGGCTCTGAGTTTTATTTGGTTGGATGGAACATAGATACAGCCGTATTACTGATTCTGACCTGTACTTTCTGTGGCTCAGTCGAGAGGTTTTTTTTGAGTCAAAAGTGTAGCCACGTGGCTGGAAGAAAAACCAGCCTTAGGCACCTAAAAGAGTCTGATCTTGGTCTTTCTAAAGGTCATCAAGGGTGGGTGGCAAATGAAGGTATTCAGATGTCGGAGGTCTCTTCATTGTGAATGGTGTTGTTCCAACTGTGACTTTGATGTCGCTTGCTGTCACCTTACTCCTTGGTTCTAAGTACGAAAATAACACATACAAAAATACTGTGTTTTGTAGACCAATTTAGTAGAAAATAAACTCTTCGTTGAGGACATTTAAGATTTATGGGAAAATAAGTTTTAAACTACGGATTTTCATCCTGAACTGTATCATTGTTTAATATCTGAATTCATTTGTTTGGTTACTCTTCAATTTGAAGATGCTTTTCAAATATTTAAAGGCAACATGAACTAATCTATACAATCATTTTACTTATCTTTCTTATAATATTGCAGAAGCTTATGGTCTTAGTAGAAATATAAATGAATTAAAAGGCCATCATCTCATGAATTATTAAGCATAGCAAATCCTACCACTGGCTAAATCAATTAACCATTAACTTTCTCCCAACACAATGTGCCAGTAATCGATTTCATAAATAATATACTTTTGCAGCAATAGTGTAGAATGGGATTTCTGCACAGCTAATATTAGAACGCTAGATAAAAGGCCAAGTGTCGGGACGTTACCAGACACTTCTGCAGGAAAAGAATGCATGAAACGAATTCAAATTACTTCTCATCACGCTATATGCTACAGCTATTGCTTATATAGTTAATTGTCTGACAGATTTATCCCATTTGAAATTATTTAATATGGCTGAGCTGGATTGGATTTTATGTATTACCTATTAACAATTCATAACCTTATAGCTTTCCCTTACATATGGAGTATATAATTTTTACGAAACTGATTATTTCAAAAAGAGAAGAAAAATCATTGGTACGAAGATTAAGTCACATTAAAATAGCCGCTATCCACACAGTAAGTGGAAAAGAATGTAAGTTTCACTGATGCCGGCTCCCGTTGATAGAATAAAATGCCATGAGCAAGGCATCCTGAACGCATAGGCATCTGTAACAAGAAAACTGGACCTATATTTCAAAGTTCCGATTTCATTTATCTGAATTGTAAGGATGCATTCTCATGGTTAGGAAGGTTGATGAAGATAAAATATAATACCATCACAAGGGTTTAGAAGATTTGAAAGGTTTACCTGTATCAGATGAAACTGTATTTTCTCCGATAACACTATGTATGCTTTTTCATCTTGAAGAGCTGTTTGGGTTTCTGTCACACCCCAATAGGGAAAATAAGACTCGAGTGAACTGGGGGGTTTAAGAGGATCAGAATTTCATTAAAAGGGGCTGATAGCATTTGGTCTTTCCATATCTCTATATCATTTGTAGTGCCCTTAGCAAAATGGAAACACATAAAGTCAGTCCAGTGCCTTTGATCTTAGCGCCGGAAACAAAGTAGACCCATTGTCTGCCGGCTTCCAGTGATACATCATTGCTCCAGTGCCTCGGCGCACAAACTGTGCCCTCATGGGACCAGCAGAGTGGAGTGAAAAGTGAAGGACAGGATCATAAAGTGGCAGACTCAGGATAGATGCCGTCCCAAAAAACATTCCAATATTTAATCTTCAAATTACAAAATCAGTAGAAGATTGTGGAAAATTTGCATTGTAGAGGGAAAACCACCAGGAATCCTGACACCCCAATTCATTTATGCGTGTGTACATATTTTTCTTTCAGAACATTGCTCTTCCTTCTTATGGAAGTATAGTTGACATACGATGTTACATGTTTCAGGTATACAACATAGTGATTGGACAATTCTATACCCAGTCCTCATCACAGTAAGTGTAGTCACCGTCTGTCACCCTTCAACATTATTACAATATTATGGACTGTATTCCCTATGCTGTACTTTTCATCTCTCTGACTTAATATATTTTATAACTGAAATTTTGTATCTCTTAATCCCCTTCACCTATTTCACCCATCTCCCACCCTCTGGCAACCCCCAGTTCTCCGTATTTATGAGTCTGTCTGTTTATTTCTTTTATTTTTTAGATGCTACACGTAAGTGACATCATATGGTATTTGTCTTTTTCTGTTTGACTTAACTTCAATTAACATAATATCATCTAGATCCATCCATGTAATTGCAAATGGCAACATCTCATTCTTTTTATAGCTGAGTAATATTTCATATATATACACACATATGCATATATTTATTTATACATATATGTTTATTTATAAGCATAAATAAATATAAATATCACATCTTCTCTATCTCCTCATCTATTGATGGACACTTCGGTTGCTTCTGTATCTTGGCCATTGTAAATAATGCTGCAGTAAGCATAGGGGTGCATATACCGTTTTGAATTAGTGTTTTGGGTTTTGAGGGAGTAAATACCCAGTAGTGGAATTACTGGATCATATGATATTTCTGTTTAATTTTTTGAGGAAACTCCGTACCGTTTTCCACAATGGCTGTTCCCACCAGTAGTGCACAAGTGTTCCCATTCCTCCACGTCCTTGCCAACACTTGTTATTTCTTGTCTTTTTGATACTAGCCATTCTGACAGGTGTAAGGTGATATCTCAGTGTGCTGTTGATTTGCATTTCCTTGATGATCAGTGATGTTGACTGTTTTCTCTTGTATCTGTTAGCCTTTTGCGTATCTTCTTTGGAGAATTATCTATTTAAGTTTTCTGCCTATTTTTTAGTCAGATAACTTATTTTTTTGTTTTTTTTTTTGTGGGTGCTTTTTTTGGTGTTGAGTTGTATAGTTTTTTTTTTTATATAACTTGGGTATTAAGTCCTGATCAGATATGTCACTTGCAAATACCTTCTCACATTTCAGTAGGTCTGCCTTTACCTTTGCTGTGCGAAAGCTTTCCTTTGTTTTAGTGTAGTCCCAATCGTTATTTTCACTTTTGTTTCCCTTGCCTGACGAGACATATGTATAAATACGTTTTAAGAGATTACTGCCTATATTTTCTTTTATGAGGTTTATGGTTTCAGGGCTCACGTTTAGGCCTTTAATCCATCTTGAGTTTATTTTTGTCTATGGTGTAAGAAAGTGGTCCAGTTTCATTCTTTTCGTGTATCTGTCCAGTTCTCCCAACACATGACATGCTTGTGTATGTACATATATTTTTATATGTATACATAGCTCCTGTGACTGTAATCATAGTGTAATAAAATTTGACTTCTCTTTTTTCCCACTTAGTGTTGCATCATAAGTAGGGTGATATTAAAGATATTTAACAACTGGTAGAGCACGGATACTGACCCAGGAGGCATGGGCAGGAACTAATCAGAATGGACACTAGCCAGAAATAGTGAGCAGGCACACTGGCTAAATACCGTTCTTACCCATTGCTACAGCTTCCACGACTGAAATATTAGTGATGGAGTTAACCACAGTTACCTAGCCCTTGTCCTACTGTTTTACTAGTTTTTAGGATTGTAAATAATCATGTAACCAAATTATGTTTTTAAGAATTGGGTTATAAATGGTTATAAACTTGGATTTTAGTTCTAAAAACTGAAAGGTTGACAGTGGTTAAAAAGAATAAATCACAAATGAATCAATGGGTGGCAGTTATAGGTTCCAACACGGCTTTACTCTATGATCCTGAATATATCACTTGAATATATTAAATGGAAATCCTACCTGCCGTTGATAGAAGGCTCTCAAGTTATGCAATACAAGCACCAAAGTGCTCATTACAAATGAAGAGGTCTAAAAGGGTGTTGGGTGAAGAGGGAGAAGAGGTGCAGGTTTGGAACCCGGGTCTGAATCCTGGCTTTACCTCTTGCTGGATGTGTGATCGAGAGCGGGTCACTAGCTGCTCTGAGCTTCAAAGGGAAGCATTTCCCCTGGTTACTTAGGGCTACTCTGAGGGTCCAGGTGGAGAGTCTCATAAGCTCCATAGCACTTTGGAATGGGACGAATTATTACTAAGTGCAGAGTATTTGTATTGCAAAATATCTGTATTGAGCACTTTAAAAAATTCTTCTAAAGTTTTCTAAACATAGAAAACAGCCAAGGAAACAGTCAAAAAAACTAACAGGCAGCCCACGGAATGGGAGAAGATATTTGCAAATGGCACTACTGATAAAAGACTGGTATCCAAGATCTACAAAGAACTTCTCAAACTCAATACACAAGAAACAAATAAACAAATCAAAAAATGGGCAGAAGATAGGAACAGACACTTTTCCAATGATGACATACAAATGGCTAACAGACACATGAAAAAATGTTGAAAATCATTAGCCATCAGGGAAATTCAAATCAAAACCACATTGAGATAGCACCTTATGCCAGTTAGAATGGCAAAAATGGACAAGGCAGGAAACAACAAATGTTGGAGAGGATGCGGAGAAAGGGGATCCCTCCTACATTGTTGGTGGGAATGCAAGTTGGTATAGCCACTTTGGAAAACAGTGTGGAGGTCCCTTAAAAAGTTAAAAATTGAGCTACTCTATGATCCAGCAATTGCACTACTGGGTATTTACCCCAAAGATACAGACGTAGTGAAGAGAAGGGCCATATGCACCCCAATGTTCATAGCAGCATTGTCCACGATAGCTAAATCGTGGAAGGAGCCGAGATGCCCTTCAACAGATGACTGGATTAAGAAATGTGGTCCATATATACAATGGAATATTACTCAGCCATCAAAAAGAACGATTTCTCAACATTTGCTGCAACATGGATGGGACTAGAGGAGATAATGCTAAGCTAAATAAGTCAAGCAGAGAAAGACAATTATCATATGATTTCACTCATTTATGGAACATAAGAAGTAGGAAGATCGGTAGGAGAAGAAAGGGAAGAAGAAAGGGGGGGTAAACAGAAGGGGGAATGAAACGAGAGACTATGGACTCTGGGAAACAAACTGAAGGCTTCGGAGGGGAGGGGGTGGGGGAATTGGATAGGCTGGTGATGGGTAGTAAGGAGGACACGTATTGCATGGTGCACTGGGTGTTATACACAAGTAATGAATCATGGAACTTTACATCAAAAACTAGGGATGTACTGTATGGTGACTAACATAATAATAATAAAAAAAATAAAACTAGAGAATAGCACAGCAAACATCCATCTACTCAACACGACTTTTGTCAACTTTATTTCAGATCTCCTTTGAAATAAATAAAGCAGTGCAGACAGAGGAGAGAAGCCCCTTGTACTCTCCCAGTCACACTCCCCTCAGCCCCTCCCAAAGGCACCCTGGAGACACTGCTGCATGTACTTTCTGGGCACATCTTGGAAATAGCATGTATCAGCACGTAGCACATAGCATCGTGTCTTTAAATACTAGAAAAAGATACCAAAGTATTCTGTATTCTGTTCCTTGCTCATCATTTGTGAGGTTTGTTTGTGTTCATCCTGCTCACAGCTCTGATTCATTCACTTTGATTACTTCCATGACACTTGACAAACTCCATTGTGTCTATGTCACCTCATGCTCGTGGGCACTGTTTATTCCCAGTGTGGGGCTTTGATAAACTATGCTGTGATGAGCATACCTGCACACGTCTCCTTGGGCGTGTGACTGTTTCTGTGGTCTAGAAGTGGAATTGTTCGGTCATGTGCACATCTCCACATCTCTACTCTTCCTTAATTTAGCAAAATGCTCTCTAAGTAGCTCGGACAATTCACCCTACTCCCTC